>NC_136059.1:101037968-101637968 GCF_964261635.1 Lissotriton helveticus | reverse complement strand
CTCAGTAAGACAGGTTATTCCTCACTTTTTACATATGTCAAAGGCTCTCATAGAAGAGTTTATCCTCACTTTATACAGATTCGAAAGGCTCATTTGAAAAATGTTCATCCTCACTTTATACAGATGTTAGAGCCCATAGAGGAATTCATCCTCACTTTATACAGATGTTAAAGACTCATGCCGACACGGTTAAACTCATTTAGGGGTGGCTTCTTCTCTATGGCGGACAAGCGTCACCCCACTGCTTTCTTGCAGTGTGAGAAGCCAAAACATAAAATGGTAATAACTCTTAGTAATTACCATTTTATGTTTGCTTTGCGGGCAGGCAGGTGGGCGGGGCTGGGGAGGAGTGGTTTGGCCACTCATGAGTGCGCAAAAACTGTTTGATCATTGCAGTCTCCATGGAGAACATGCCCACCCCTCCAGCCCCTAGCTGAGCCCCAAATCACAGCGCTCCCTGCCAATCACAATGCTGCATGCAGCGTTGTGATTGGCTGATGGGAGGGAGCCTGGCTGCCTGCTTCCTGTTCCTGTCGGAAGCAGGAGAGCAGTAGCAGGAGCAGAGAAGACGCGGGACACAGCGGAAAGGTAGGTTTAATTTAATTTTTTTTATTATGAACCACCCGCGCCCAATCACTCCCACCTCCCAACCGCAAGCCATACCGACCGCTAATTCACTCACTTTATACAGATCTTAGAGGCTTGTGTAGATATCATCATCCTCACTTTATACAGATGTTAGAGGCTCACAGAGAAGAGTTCATCCTAACTTTATACAGATGTCAAAGGCTCATAGAGAAGAGTTCATCCTCACTTTATACAGATGTCAAAGGATCACAGAGAAGAGCTCATCCTCACTTTATACAGATGTTAGAGGCTCACAGAGAAGAGTTCATCCTCACTTTATACAGATGTTAGAGGCTCACAGAGAAGAGTGCATCCTCACTTTATACAGATGTCAAAGGCTCTTAGAGAAGAGTTCATCCTCACTTTATACAGATGTCAAAGGCTCATAGAGAAGAGTTCATCTTCATTTTATATAGATGTTAGAAGCTCATGCAGAAAAGGTCACCCTCACTTTATACAGACCTTTGATGCTCATGCAGACAGGTTTATCCTCACTTTATACAGATGGCAAAGGCTCACACAGAAGAGTTCATCCTCACGTTATACAGATGTTAGAGACCCATAGAGAAGAACATATTCTCACTTTATACAATGTTAGTGGCTCATAGAGATGAGTTTATCCTCACCTTATACAGATGTTAGAGGCTCATAGAAAGGAGTTCATCCTCACTTTATACAGAAATGAGAGAGGCCCATAGATAACACTTCATCCTCATCTTATGCAGATGTTCGAGGCCCATAGAGATGAGCACATCCTCACATTATACAGATGTTAGAGACTCATAGAGAAGAGTTCATCCTCAATTTATACAGATGTTAGAGACTCATAGAGAAGTATTCATCCTCATTTTATACAGATGTTAGAGGCTCACAGAGAAAAGTTCATCCTCACTTTATACAGATGTCACAGGCTGATAGGGAAGAGTCTATTCTCACTTTATACAGATGTTAGAGGCTCATAGAGAAGAGTTCATCCTCACTTTATACAGATGTCGAAGGTGCATAGAGAAGAGTTTGTACCCACTTTATTCAGATGGTAAAGGCTCATGCAGAATCGTTTATCCTCACTTTATACAGATGTTAGAGGCTCACAGAGAAGAGCTCATCCTCACATTATACAGATGTTAGAGACTCATAGAGAAGAGTTCATCCTTAATTTATACAGATGTTAGAGACTCATAGAGAAGTATTCATCCTCATTTTATACAGATGTTAGAGGCTCACAGAGAAAAGTTCATCCTCACTTTATACAGATGTCACAGGCTGATATGGAAGAGTCTATTCTCACTTTATACAGATGTCAAAGGTGCATAGAGAAGAGTTTGTACCCACTTTATTCAGATGGTAAAGGCTCATGCAGAATCGTTTATCCTCACTTTATACAGATGTTAGAGGCTCACAGAGAAGAGCTCATCCTCACATTATACAGATGTTAGAGACTCATAGAGAAGAGTTCATCCTCAATTTATACAGATGTTAGAGACTCATAGAGAAGTATTCATCCTCACTTTATACAGATGTCACAGGCTGATAGGGAAGAGTCTATTCTCACTTTATACAGATGTTAGAGGCTCATAGAGAAGAGTTCATCCTCAATTTATACAGATGTCAAAGGTGCATAGAGAAGAGTTTGTACCCACTTTATTCAGATGGTAAAGGCTCATGCAGAATCGTTTATCCTCACTTTATACAGATGTTAGAGGCTCACAGAGAAGAGCTCATCCTCACATTATACAGATGTTAGAGACTCATAGAGAAGTATTCATCCTCATTTTATACAGATGTTAGAGGCTCACAGAGAAAAGTCCATCCTCACTTTATACAGATGTCTCAGGCTGATAGGGAAGAGTCTATTCTCACTTTATACAGATGTCAAAGGTGCATAGAGAAGAGTTTGTACCCACTTTATTCAGATGGCAAAGGCTCATGCAGAATCGTTTATCCTCACTTTATACAGATGTTAGAGGCTCACAGAGAAGAGCTCATCCTCACTTTATACAGATGTCACAAGATGATAGGGAAGAGTCTATTCTCACTTTATACAGATGTTAGAGGCTCATAGAGAAGAGTTCATCCTCACTTTATACATATGTTAGAGGCTTATGAAGACAAGGTCCCCCTTACTTTATACAGATCTTAGAGGCTCATGCAGAAACATTTATGCTCACTTTATACAGATCTTAGAGGCTCACAGAGAAGAGTTCATCCTCACATTATACAGATGTTAGAGGCTCATAGAGAGGAGCACGTTCTCGCTTTACAGAATGTTAGTGGCTCATTGAGAAGAGTTTATCCTCACGTTATACTGATGTTAACAACCCATAGTGAAGAGCATATTCTCACTTTATGCAATGTTAGCGGCTCATAGAAATTAATTTATCCTCACTTTACACAGATGTCAAAGGCTCATAGAGAAGAGTTCCTCCTTTATACAGATATTAGGGGCTCATAGAAAAGTGCTAACACTCACTTTATACAGATATTAGGGGCTCATTGAGAGGAGCAAATTCTCGCTTTATACACTGTTATTGGCTCATAGAGAAGAGTTTATCTTCACTTTATACAGATATTATTGGCTAATAGAGATGAGATTATCCTTAATTTCTACAGGTGTTAGAGGCCCATATAGAAGAGCATTTTCACACTTTGTTGGAACTGGCCCTTTTTGCAGGGTTATCCCCAAACTTTTTGCTTCTTACTCCCTTATTTTTCCTGACCTGTGGTTGTTGGCTATAGGACTCTGCGCTCTTTACCACTGCTGATCAGTGCTAAACTGCATATGCTCTCTGTGTAAATTGTTATTGTAATTGGTTATCCCTGATTGGCATATTTGTATCACCAAGAAGTCCCTAGTAAAGTGCACTGAGTGTGCCAGGGCTGGTGATGTCATATGCTACTAGTGGGCCTGCATCACTGATTGTGCCACCCACATGAGTAGCCCTAAAATGGTGTCTCAGGCCTGCCACCGCAGTGCCTGTGTGCAGTCTGTGAACTGCCATGTCTTCCTGGTCAGTGTTCCCACTGACCAGGCCTAACTCTTCCCTTTCTGTGCACATTGGTCACTCCTATGGAAGGCCCAAGGTACCCCCCTGGGCAGGGTGCAGTATATGTTAAAGGTAGAGCATGTACTTGTGCAGGTGACATGCTCTGGTAGTGAATTACAGCCATTTTCGTTTTTCACTATTGTAAGGCTATCTTGCTTCATAGGCTGTCATGGGGGATGCTGGCTACAGTGGCAACCATCATATCTTCCCATAGGAACAAGTTAGGACATAAAAGTCTGGTATTCCTGAACTCAGAATTGATTAACACATCTTTTAGGAAAGGCTGTTTTTAAATCCTGGGTTTAAGAATAGCACTTTTAGAAAGTGGCTGTTCTCTTGTCTGACCCTTATGTGTGCCTTGGCCTGTTTGTGGATTGACTGTCTGGTTTGAGAGTGAGATGGGCTGGGGAGCCCCCAGGAGGCTGGCAGTGTCATCCCTGGGATGAATGACTGCATTTGCAACTTGAGTGGTGGGAGGGGAAAGCACCTGGGCCTGAATAGGGCTGTGCCTGCCTTCCACAATGCTGGCTCCACCTTCTGCTGGGCGGCTGATGACCCTGCCCCTCACTCTGAAAGGAAAGGAGGAGCCAGAAAAACAAAGTGCTCAAGGAACACCAAGAACTGGTTCAGACCAGGCTCAGGGCCCACTTGCACAAAGAGAACAAAGACTTTTAGGGGTATAAGTACAGGACCCCAGACAACAGAAAATTAGATCATCCTAGAATCAAGAAGGAACCTCTGCCAAGGAGAAAGCTGAAACTGAAGAAGGAAGACTGTCCTGCTGTTGCCCTGCTGGACTGACCTGCTGTTGCTTTGCTGCCAAGGAGAGGGGAAGGACTTTGCTTGGTGATGTGTCCGCTTGCTTGAAGGAATCTCCAAGGGCCTGAGACGAGCTGGCTTCCTGTTTTGAAGTCCCAGGAACAAAAGGACTTCAACCCCAGCTTCCCTGAGCTCTTCTGAGAGAGCTCTGTCCTTCCTGGAGTGCTTGGCCCATGTGTGGTGCCTCTGGAAGTTGTCCCTGTGTTGGGGAACTGGACATCAAGCTTTTAAAGACTTTGCTACAGAAAATTCATCGCAATACCGGCCGAGCGAGAAAATTCCCGCCGCTACAAAGACCGAGATCGTCGCATCGCCTGTCGCCGCTGCCTGAAGACGTTGCACCCTTCGTTAGCAGGAAGATTTCCGCCGCTGCGAACATCGTTTCAGAGCCTGTCATCGCTGGGTGAAATAATCGCATCACGTCGCTGCGGGGATCGCCGCAGAGCCATCGCATCGAGGAGCTGCGAGGGAAAGATCACCGCTGGACCGCGCATCGTCGCCCCGGAGATCATTGCAACACCCGAGAATCATCGCATCGTGCCTTTCCGGGAGAAAACTTCCTACAGAACCTACGCACTGGAATCCATACAAGTGGCCTTCCTCCCCATACAGACCGGATTCGTCGCAACACGCCCGCTTCTGCAGCAGGGCTGTTGCTAACACCTCCCCAGGGTCTAAGGAGCAACGCATCGCTTGTTTTTCACCACTACAGCTTCTGTGCTTGGAACTTTTTATCGCTAACAAAGGTACTGTTGCTAAAACGGATGCAACTGTGGATAATTTTATCGCTAACCTTAAGTACATTAAGAACTCTTTTGCAACCATATTCTTGAACTGTGTATGTTGGATTTTTGTCATTTTGGTCTTGTGTAGTTTAGATTAAATACTTTTATTTTTCTAAACTGTTGTGGAGTCAGTTTGTGGTGTTTTCACTGTGTTACTGTGAGTGGTGGTACAAATTCTTTACACATTGCTTTTCGATAAGCTTGACTGCTTGTGCCAAGCTACCAAGGGGTGAGCAGAGGTTATCTAAAGAGTGTTTCCTCCTTAGCCTGACTAAAAGCAAGGGTCCCTATTTGGACAGTGGTACCTACCTCTGCCAACTAGAGAACCCCAGTTCTAACACATTTCATACAATGTTTTTGGCTCATATATAAGATTTTACCCTGACTATAAACATATGTCAAAGGTGCATAGAAAGGAGTTCATCCTCACTTTATTTAGATGTTAGAGCTTCATGCAAACAAGGTCACCCTCACTTTATACAGATCATAGAGACTCACAGAGAAGAGTTAATTCTCACTTTATACAGATGTTAGTGGCTCATAGAGCAGAGTCTATCCTCACGCTATACAGATGTCAAAGGTGCACAGAGAAGAGTTCATCCTTACATTATACAGAGAGGCTCATAGAGAAGAGTCTATCTTTCCTTTATACACATGTTAGAGGCTCATAGAGAAGCGTTCATCTTCACTTCATACAGAAGTTTGAGGCTCATAGAGAAGAGTTCACCCTCAGTTTATACTAGGGGTAAGCAAAGAATTCCACACCGCCGGCTTAGTTTACATAGTTCCCAAAAACTCCAGTAAGAGACACGGTGCAGAGTTTTTTCTCTCAAGCAGCCCGCCATTGGTAAGTTGGCGAGCGCTCGCGAGAAAACAATCATGCTCGAGACCTGCTGTCAAAGTTTCTTATCGCGGGCGGTCGCGGTAAGTTGCGACCGCTCGCATCGAGAAATCTGCCATTCGCGTTGAGAAAGCTGCCGCTCGAGTAGAATGTCAAGTCAAGCTAGCGGAAACCAGCAGCGTCCTCTAGCCCGACATGTAGTGCTATTCTTGCTGATTTTAAAGTGCAGGACAAACTCCCAGCACTAACAATCAGTGTGAGCATTGTGCTTTAACAGACTCTGCAGCTGGCGGAACTCTGCGGTGCTTGGCAGAGTTTTTCTGGCACTTTGCAAAGTTCCTCGGAGTAAAACTCCAGGAACTCTGCCCAGGCTTAGTTAATACAGATGTTAGAGGTTCATAGAAAATAGTTCATCCTCACTTTGTGCAGATGTTAGGGGCTCATGCAGACGAGTTCACCCTCACTCTATAAAGATGTAAGAGGCTCATGCAGACAAGTTTATCCTCACTTTATACAGATCTAAGATACTAATAGAGAAGAGTTCCTCCTCACTTTATACACATGTCATAGACTCATAGAGAGGAGTTCAACCTCACCTTTTGTAGATCTTAGAGACTTACAAAGGAGAGAGTTCAGTCAGGTTACACAGATCTTAGAGGCTCATAGAGAAGAGTTCACCCTCTCCATACCCAGGTCTTGGAGGTTCACACAACATATCTCTAAATCTGTTTACACAGATCTTAGAGGCTCATACAGCATAACTCGCAATTGGTTTACACAGATATTAGAAGCTCATGCAGCATATCTCTCAATCGGTTTCTACAGATTTTAGAGGCTCATACAGCATATTTCTCAGTTTGTTTACACAAATCTTAGAGGATCATACAGAATACCTCTCAATTGGTTTACACAGATCTTAGAGGCTCATATGGCATATCTCTCAATCTGTTTACACATATCTTAGAGGCTCATACAGCATAACTTTCAATTGGTTTACACAGATATTAGAAGCTCATGCAGCATATCTCTCAATGAGTTTGCACAGATTTTAGAGGCTCACAAAGGAGAGCATTCAGTCAGGTTACACAGATCTTATCTGTCTTATCTGTCTTATCTCCTCTTCTATTGTCAACCCCCTACACTCGCCTGGTGTCACGAACCCATCGGCAACCACAAAAACCCTTACGGCACTTTATCTTAACACCAGATCTGCTGTTGCCCATGCGCATGAACTCTCGGTCCTGCTTGACCTTCATGCCCCAGATCTCCTCTTTTTAACGGAGACCTGGTTTTGCGATGACTCTCTCCCCGCCCTCTTAGCCACTCTTCCGGCCAAATATTATGCCTTACGAGCAGATCGCTCTACTGGCAGAGCCGGGGGAGGGGTAGCGGTCATCGCCCGCACTGACCTTCCCTTCCAAATTTTATCTTTTCCTGGATTATGACCTCCGAATACTTGGTTATTCGTACCACCTCTACTACTCCCCCTCTGACTTGTTTCCTTACTTATCGCCCCCCCCAATCCCCGTTGCAGTTTCTTCCTGATTTCTTGGAAGTGCTGGCTACTATCACTGTTAACAATTCCTCCATTTTACTCCTTGGTGATTTTAATTTCTGGCCTTCTGACCCTGCCGAATGCCCTTCCTCTAGAGAGTTTTCCGAAACCCTCCAATCTTTTAGTTTTACTTCACATGTTCATTCCCCCACCCATGTTAAAGGTCATGTACTTGACCAGATCTGGTCACTGAACTGCCCGGTGGAATCTCTCTTAATTTCCCCCTGCACGTGGTCCGATCACTTTATTATTTCATTTTCCCTTCCTGTGCATCCCCCTGCGAAGCCCCCTCGCCCTAAAAACATCTGGGTTCGAGCTTGGGGTCGAGCCAATCTGGAGGATCTCTCTTCCTCTCTTACTACCTCCCTCCCCTCGTTGCAGGGCTTATCCACCCTGTCACAGGTCAAGGCCATAGAACAGTGGCTGTCTTCAGGTTGTGACTCTGTGGCACCGCTCAAACGCATCACCTCCAAGCGCGACAAAGACGCTAACCGTTGGTTCAGTAAAGAGCTTAAGGCCACCAAGTTAGCGGTACGGCGCGCTGAGCGGGCCTGGAGGAGAAACTATAGCCCCATCTTGCGTCTGGAGTATGTTTCTATCTTGACCCAGTACAAAAAAGATATCTTGGAGGCAAAAACCACCTATTTCTCCTCCAAAATACTGGCTGCCGAAAATCAGTCGAAAGAAATATTTGCCATTATTCACAACTTGGCGTTCTCGGACAGATCCTCCCTCAAGCCTGCCCCGTCCGAGGAACTTTGTCATTCCCTTAATAATTATTTTATTCATAAAATTGCAACCATCAAGGCCAACATTCCCTCTCCTTCCCCATCCTTTGTCGATCCCCAATGTCCCCTTCCTAAGGGTGTACTCACTTCCCTCCCCCCCATTTCTAGGGAAACCCTGTCCACCTTAATTCCCTTGGTTAAGTCCGGCTCTCCGCAGGATCCTTGTCCCGCCCATGTTCTCCGTCATATTTTCACTTCCTGCCCTGACCCTCCCCTTTACCTCCTAAATAGTTCACTTGCTCAAGGTGTGGTACCTGACCCTTTGAAATCTGCGGTTATCGTGCCTATCCTGAAAAAACCTGGCTCGGACCCCTCTGTGCCTGCTAACTTCCGCCCCATCTCCCTCTTGCCATTTTTGGCAAAGGTTCTCGAGCGCCACGTCACCTGCGCCCTGAGTTCCTATGTGGAGTTGCACGGGGTCCTTGCCCCCTGTCAGGCCGGTTTCCGCCCCGCACACTCTACGGAGTCTGTGGTCATTTCGGTCTTGGACAGCCTCAGGGAGGGTATGGACACTAACTATCGCCAGGCCCTGGTGCTCCTCGATCTCTCAGCCGCTTTTGACACGGTGGATCATACCATCTTACTTTCCCGTGTCAGAGCGGCGGAGATCGGGGGGACGGCCTTGGTCTGGCTTTCCTCCTTCCTGAGTGACCGCACCCAGGCTGTTCGCCTGGGTGACTTTACAGCGGACATCCGGAAAGTTCAGTGCGGGGTCCCACAGGGCTCGTCCCTTTCTCCCCTTTTATTTAACCTTTACATTGCTCCCCTTATTTTTTCCCTGCAACAAATGGATGTCGCCGTGATTAATTACGCGGACGATCTCCAGCTTGTTTTTGACCTGTCTTCTTCTCCCTCTTCTGCTCTTAACTTTCAATCTATTATGCTTCATATCCGGGACTGGATGAGCCACAACCACCTTAAACTCAACCCTGATAAGACCGAGTTGGTGTTGACGGGTGGTTCATCCAGCCCCTGGACTCCTTTGTTTTGGCCCCCCTCTCTTGGTCCCCCTCCGACTCAGGCTACCTCAGTTAAAACCCTTGGCATAAAAATCAATTCCCAACTTTCCCTTCACTCCCAGGTTAGCTCTGTGGTTTCTTCTTCTTTTCTTTCACTGCGTACTATTCGCAGGGTGTCCCGTTTCTTTTCCTTTTCTGCTCTCAAACTTATCGTCTTGGCCATGGTGGTTTCCCGCCTGGACTATGGGAATGCCCTATATGCAGGTATCCCTGCATATAGCCTACGGCGTCTCCAACTCATACAGAACCAGGCGGCCCGCCTGGTCTTCAATCTCCCGAAGTTCCACCACTCCACCCCCCTTCTGAAGTCTCTGCACTGGCTGCCTGTTCGAGCCCGGGTCCAATTTAAGATCGCCTCCATCGCTTTCCTGGCTCGCCTAGGCTTAGCCCCAGCTTTCATCTCATCTGAGATTACCTCTTATGTTCCGTGCAGAGACCTCCGTTCCTCCTCCCAGGCTCTTCTCATGATTCCTCGTTTCCGTAGAAAGAAGTGGGGAGGCTCTAAATTTGCCACTTTGGCCCCGTCCCTGTGGAACTCTCTTCCTCTGGAAATTCGATCCCTCACTTTGTACCCACAATTCCGTAAACAACTTAAGGCCCACCTATTCAAAAAGTCCTTTGAATAAATCTTCACGTTCCCCTGCCTCCCTTTTCCCTTGGAAGTCTGTTAGTTGTAGCGCCAAGAAACCGCTGGTGTATGCGCGCTTTTACAAATAATTTTAAACTCAAACTCAAACTTAGAGGCTCATAGAGAAGAGTTCACCCTCTCCATACCTAGGTCTTGGAGGCTCACACAACATATCTCTCAATCTGTTTACACAGATCTTAGAGGCTCATACAGCATAACTTTCAATTGGTTTACACAGATATTAGAGGCTCATACAGAATACCTCTCAATTGGTTTAACCCCTTCGACGCTGATGACGAGCTGGGCTCGTCATGAGGTAGCCTCCTGCTACGCTGATGACGAGCCCAGCTCGTCACGTAAAGTGCGCTTTCGCAAATCTCAGCGTACGGGCGGAATTCCGCCCGCACGCATGCGGTTAAACAGATCTTAGAGGCTCATACAGCATATCTCTCAATCTGCTTACACAGATCTTAGAGGCTCATACAGCATATCTCTCAATCTGCTTACACAGATCTTAGAGGCTCATACAGCATATCTAGCAATCGGTTTACACAGATCTTAGAAACTCATACAGCAGATCTCTCAATAAATTTACACAACTCTGAAAGGCTCATATCTCTCAATAGGTTTACACAGATCTTAGAGGCTCATACAGCATATCTCTCAATCAGTTTACACAGATCTTAGCGGCTCTTAAAGCATATCTCTCAATCAATTTACACAGATCTTCGAGACTCAAACAGCATATCTCTCAATAAGTTTTTACAGATCTTAGAGGCTCATACAGTATATCGAGCAATCGGTTTACACAGATCTTAGAAACTCATACAGCAGATCTTTCAATAAGTTTACACAACTCTGAAAGGCTCATATCTCTCAATCAGTTTACACAGATCTTAGCGGCTCATACAGCATATCTCTCAATCAATTTACACAGATCTTAGAGGCTCATACAGCAGATCTCTCAATAAGTTTACTCCGATCTTAGAGGCTTACACAACATATCTCTCAATCAGTTCAGAAAGATCTTAGAGGTTCATACTGACAAGTTCTCATAAAGCTGCCAAACCAACCAGGATAATTGTGCCACTCCATTTCCCCTAAAGACTAGCCTCACTTTTGACATAATATATCCCCATAAAGTTGGTATCCTATCGATAATAGGTGCAACTGCTCCATTACCATTTAAAGATGGCAGTCACATTTGATATACTACACCATAATAAAGTTGCCACCTATCCAGGTTAGGTGCCCCTGTTTTCCTACCCTTTTCGAGATTGTCCCAACATTTGATGTAGAACACCCTCATAAAGTTGCCCCCCATCCAGGATAGGCACAGAACTTCCTTACCATTTTAAAGATGGTTGCAACATTTGATATATTACACCCTCATAAAGTTGTCGGCCATCCAGCGTAGGTCTAGTACACCTGTTGCCTTACCCTTTTAAAGATGGACCCAAAATGTTATGGATGGAGTCTGTAGCCATTCTTTCCCCTGTTCTCCAGTCTGCAACTTTACATCTGTGTGTAGTTTAAGTAATATTCAATGTCTAAATAGATGACAAAAAGTATTTGAATATTTCTTGATTACAAAAAAATGTAGCACTTGAATGGCATGTGGACTATACCTTGAAATGATTAGATAAACTCTCAGTCTTTGGCACAGTGCCGTAAGTTGACTGTTTGTCTAAAATCCAACACAAAATGATGTTTTAACATTCTGGGTGCCCAATCAAGCTGTGAACAAGTGCAAGTACCCTGTAATTTTCCTTTGCAAAATATATACATTTTTGCAAATAATTCTACTTAGTCGGTCACAAGCCTTAAAATTGTATGAGGTATGCCCTTGTAGTCATAACCATGTGAAACACCTGCTCAATGTATTTTTCAGACAGTTTCTAACATCATGAGAGGCCTCTCAAAGGATGCATAATCTTACTTCCCCCAAATCAAGGCACATAAACTGCCATCAATGGAAGAGATCAGTGACATGTTTGTATGTGGATCCTCCTGACTTATCTATCATTCAACATCAACATCTATAAGTAAATGTCACAGAGGATTAATAGGCACGTAAAAACTTCATATTTTTCTATTTAAGGTGGATAAGTACATCCTGGACAGATCCAATGATTTTCTATTTTATACCCACTACTTCATATATTTAGGAAAATGAGACAAATATTGTTTTTCATGAATATCTGTCAAAAGGCAAAATTAAATCTGGCTCCCCAGCTGATCCGTGTCCACCTGAGATCTTTCGCATCGCGCGTCCCTTATTAGAGGAGTATATCATCTCTCTCCTCAATAGATCGCTAGGCATGGGATATCTGCCGAATGAACTTAAGGAGGCGCGGGTGAGACCTCTATTGAAAAAACTAGGGTCGGATCCTGCTGTGTTAAAAAACTACAGACCCATCTCCCAGCTTCCCTTTCTCTCAAAAATCCTTGAGCAACACGTTCTTCAGTCCCTGTCCTGCTATCTGGAATCTCACCACCTACTCCATGATAGACAGGCAGGGTTTCGAGCCCACCAAAGCACCGAGCTAGTGATGCTCTCGGTGCTGGATGATCTAAGAGGTCGAGCTGACTGTAAGAATGCGAGCGCCCTGATATGATTAGACCTATCAGCGGCGTTCGACACTGTCAGCCATGCTTTGCTCTTGGATAGATTGAAGAACTCTGGGATTAAGGGTCTGGCTTTTCAGTGGTTGGAATCCTTCCTTATAGGAAGGACCCAAAAGATACAACTGGGGGATGAAACATCAGAGGTGGGGTTCTTGGAGTGTGGGGTACCGCAGGGGTCTGCCCTGTCCCCGCTTCTATTTAACCTATACCTGCAACCACTGATTGCTTCGCTAGCTGCGATGAACTGTAAAGTTTTTAACTACGCTGATGACACGCAGCTACTGCTAAGTATAAATGACACCACGGAGGCACAACTCCAATCCCAGAACATCCTGAGGTTCACGGTACAATGGATGACGGATAACCTTTTAAAAGTCAATCCTGACAAAACTGAGATCTTGGTTATCCCATCCACTTCTTCACCTTGGAGTGACCTTTACTGGCCTATGGAGTTGGGCCCTGCCCCAAAACCAAGCCTGGCTGTGAAAAGCTTAGGGATTAAACTGGATGCCGACCTGTCGATGGCTGCTCAGATCGCATCGGTGGTAGGCAGCTGTATTAATATCATTCGGCAACTGCGGAAGCTATCCCCTATCCTCTCAGAGTCCATGATGCGATCAATAGTGGCTGCCACCATCATTTCCAGAATCGACTACGGAAATGCTCTCTATCTTGGCTTACCGAAAACCCTTACCAACAGGCTCCAGGTTTTGATGAATGATGCTGCCCGTTTGATCTTTAGACTTCCCAGGAGGTCTAGAGCCACTCCCCTACTACAAAGCCTACATTGGCTTCCAATTAAAGAGAGAGTGGAATTTAAGAGCTTGTGTACAGCTCATAAGGCAATTTACGGTAAGGCTCCAGCCTATATCAAGGAGCGCCTACAGCTGTACTGTCCGATGAGATCACTTCGGTCCTTGGACTCGCAGCTGCTGACCTGCTCTCGCTATAGGCTAGCAACGAAGGGAGGGAGAGCCTTCTCAGTACTGGTTCCCCAGTTGTGGAACAGTCTGCCTGGAGGGCTGCGCGAGGAAGGAAACCTCCTAAGATTCCGAAAGAGCTTAAAAACGCTATTGTTTAGGAGAAGCCTGAGCATAGCATAACCGGAATGCTGCTCTTTGCTCTGACTTTGTTATGTTGTTGTCCTGTACCATCTTTTCCTGGCGCTTAGAGACCTGCAGGTGATTAGGCGCGGTATAAAATTAAAATAACAACAATAACAATAACAAAAGTATTGTCACTAAAAATATATAAAGGAATAGAATGTGTGTACATAGCATCATTTAAAACTTTTTTGTTGTATATTATATTGTTTACTTTAATACAGTGGTATTAAATATCATATTTACGTTGCTACATATTAGATATGTCAGTTTCAGGTGTTAATAATATTTATGATAATTATTTTTAAAATCTTTAAGTATAGTTTGTCATTTTTAAAGTTTATTGACTTTTTTACATTTAATTAGTATTTTCAGTTAATTGTTAATTGATTAATAAGAGTATTTAAGAATGCCATTTGTAAAAGGTGTTATATGTTTTTATTAGTTTTAATTGTATTTGTTTTATGTAATGAATATTATAGTGTTATTGTTGTTTTATGTATAGTTTATTGTGATTTTTTGGGTGGCGATGTGGATTGTTTTGGGCAGTGAGAGGAAAGTGTTTTTATATTTAATTTAAATAATTTGTTTTTTATTTGTTAGTTTATTATATTTTTTTATTTTTATTTAATTGATTTATGTAGCATAATTCTATTTTGAATATGTTTTAATATTGTTATGTTAGGATTTTGAATGTTATATGTAACTCTTCTTAAGTCCAACACTTTCAATGTTTTCCATTACAGTTGGCGTTGTAAATCTAACTCCCTCCAAAGTGTACGTTTTACCCAGGAGCACCACCACCATCCAGGTAGCAGCTTACAGTCTATCAACCACCAACAATTGTGATCCATTGTCATCAATATCTTGTATTGCAGGTTGATCTGTTCCCAACCTTTGATACCATCAACCATCTGGGCATGTTTTAAAGTCTCAGGTCACATATGTGCATCACCAATGCTTATGATTTGGTGAACATCATAACTCTCTGGGAGAAGACAAAGTCTACAAATATAATTCTCCAGACCTCTACCTTAGCATTGGAGTCGTTAAAGACATCCTTAAACTCAGATCCTGCCTGGAAGCCATTCAAAGCTGAATGTCTGCAGTGATTCTGAACCGCAACCCAAGAAATACTGAGTTTGTCCTCCTGGAGTGGCTTATTAGTATAGAGTTAGAAGGCTTCTCCCACCACCTTTCATGCGTCCCCAATCCCTGAGCTTTTTGGTTGTCTAATTTCTGTCCTTCAAAGATAATATTCAGTAAAAGCCACAAAGAACTTAGTGCCAACTTATGACACAGAAATCCCTTCTCCAAACTTAGGAAGCACTACCCAGGCATGCGTCTTGTCAACATAAGTAACGATCTATTCACCAATTTCTCAGAGCCTGTCTTCCAGGGGAGGGGAGTCTGGAAGGGGAGTATCTTTAGTGAGGGCGGAGTCAATGGCATGGCTGATCTGGAGGTAGCGAAATCTCTCTGTTGGCACTAGCTGATATTTAATTTGAAGATCTGAGAACTATGAATTCTTGCCCTTGACCCACAAATCGCCCACAGTGGAGATTCCTATCATATCTCACTTATCAAAGCCTGCACAGGCACTAAGCCGTTCCAGAATGTCCGGTTCCCATTGTGGTGTAGCCTTTGTGAGGCGGCCCTGTCAGCCCATACGCCTCTGCGCTCCAGGCCACACCTCTACAGTTTGCGCCGTAGGACCGATCAAGCACATTTTCCTGTGATTTGTATACAGTGCTCTGTTGTAGTCCCCTTTCCCTAACAACCATTGGTCAGTGCAAAAGCTGGGGTCATCATGACGCCCAAAGGCCCATTGGTTGATAGCAGTCAGTTGTGAAGCCTGATAGTAGAGGCGCATATCCGGCAGACCTGACCATCCATCGTACCATTCCATAGTAAGCTTGACCATGGCAATGCAAGGTGGTCTGTTGTCCCACAGTTAATCTCGTACTGCAGCATCAATCTGCGAAAAATAGTAGTCTGGTACCGGGATGGGAGTGTTTTGCAGCGTGTATAGAAACCGCGGTAGAGCAAGCATTTTGAATAAGGATGCACATTCTAGCAAGGTATGGGGAAACTTTTTCCAATATGTGACATCTGAGCGAAACCTCTGCAATGGTCCGAGCAGGTTTCTTTCAAAGAATAGTGTGGGATTGATAGTGATAAAAATTCCTAGATAACGGAAACCCAGGGAAGCCATCGGAATATCATACCCTCGGGGACTCCGTGGTGGCTCTCCCCAGAGGGGATACATCTGGGATTTAGACCAGTTTATCTGGTACCTAGAGTTCGCACCAAAGATGTGAAAAATGTTGAGCACCCGGTGCAAGGAGCTCGTCGCGAAGCGAAATAAAGCAAAATGTCATCTGCGTACAACGATATCTAATGGCTCTAATGCCCGTGTCTCCTCATATCCAAACCGCCAGCGGCTCTAGAACCATGGCAAAAAGGAGTGGTGACAACGGGCAGCCTTGCCTTGTGCCTCAACACAGGGGGAACAGAGTGGAACGATGATTGTTCACTGAGACATGAACCATGGGCTGCGTGTAAAGCAATTTAACCCATCCCATAAATTTGGGTCCGAACCCGAATCGGCCAAGAACTGCGATCAAGTACTCCCACGCTATGGTGTGAAACGTCATTTTGGCGTCAAGCGCCAATAGAATCGCTCCTTCTTCTAGTGTGTCTACTCGACCCAGTGCACCATGTACAAGACGTAGATTGCGCGCAGTATTCCATCCTAGCATGAATCCCGACTGATATGGATGAATCAAGCCAGTGAGATAAGGGAGTAGGCGGGTCGCTAAAATTTTGGCTAGAATTTTAGCTTCTACCGTAATCAGGGAAATGGGCCTATACGAGGAGCACTCATCTACCGGCTTACCGGGTTTTTGGATGACTACAATGGTGGCCTCGCGAATATCATTCTGGAGGAGGGCATTATCGTAACTTTCATTGTATTGATTCGGTAAATGAGGTGCAAGTTTGGAAGCCATAGGTTTGAATAGTTCAATCAGTAGTCCGTTCGGGCCCATCGCTTTACCCGCCCGAATATTTTGGATTGCCTTCTGAATTTCTACCACTGACAAGTCAACGTCCAATGCCTCCTTATCTTGCTCCGAGAGGCCTGTCACTCTGATTGTGGCAAGGAGTTCTGCCACCTTTGAAGCTTGAGAATCTTGTGGGCTATCAATCACTGTCTTATAGTGGCTCGCAAAGGCCTCGGCGATGCCCAGAGGGTCCATAATTAGAACATCCTCAGATCCCTTAATTGCACGCACCCACCTCGCTGATTGCTCTTTACGTTCCAGCCACGCCAGTAGTTTGCTGGTGCGTTCCCCTTGTTCGTATATACGATGTCCAGTGGCCAGGGCGCGTCTATTGGCATCCTTTAGGAGCAGTTGTTTGTAATCCTGTCTTTTAATATTAAGTCGGTGCTGTGTGTCAGGGTCCGGGACTCTAGATATATCAACATCAAGACGTAGGATCTCGGCTCCCAATTCTAATACCCTTCAGCGGCGCTCGGCCCTGTGGCCAGCCATCAATGATAGCGCTCTCCCCTTGATTACTGCACCATAGGCCCCCCAAAGCGTGATGGCTGACTGGTCCAAGCCTATATTTTCTTGAAAATAGTTCTCTGTATCCTTGCGCAAGGTGTCCTTAATATGCGGGATCTTTAGCGGCCAAGGCTGGATCCGTATCGGACCAAGTTGCTGTGGGCGTTGTATGCCAAGTAACGTCAGCATCGGGGAATGATCTGATACCCCTGTGCCAAATACCCAGAGTCAGAGGAGTCGTGTATGTGTTGTGCATGTGTGAATAAATAGTCGATTCGGGATTGACTGCTGTGTACACCAGATTGAAACGTATAGTGTGTGTCATGAGGGTGCAACCACCTCCTCATGTCTACCATCCCCAGGGCTTCGATAAAGTACCGTAGTTGGGAGCATTGTACTGGGTCATGTCTGGGCGGGGACCTGGGTGATCACAGGTAGATTAAGTAAAAAGTGTCTCAACATCTGTCAATGTCATTCTCTGCAGACCCGGTGGAGCGTATACAGAAACAATGTTTAGAACCCTGCCCTCCCACATACCTGTGCAGGCTGCATATCTGCCCTGTGGATCCATCCAAGTGTCTTGTATCACATATGGACAGCCTTTTTGAAGTAGGACCCCCATCCCTCTGGATCCAGTGGTGAAACCTGAGTGCACAATCATCTGATACCCCGTCCTGTCGAGGGCCTTGCGCGAGTTACCAATCTGGTGGGTTTCCTGTAGCAATATCAAATCAAGGCCATGGCGGTGGACATACTGCACCACAATACCTCTCTTAATTTTGTCCCCTTATCCGTTAACATTCCAGGTGATAAGCCTAAATCCCTGACCTTTCGCCATTTGTCACAAAGATCAATAGAATGGTATTTGTGGAGAACCTGGAGCATCCCAGGCACTTCCCTGCTTCCACCTGAGTAACCCCCAGTTTGTCAATGATCACCTTATGGTACTGAGCCTTTCTTGCTGCCCTGTGAACATAAAAACCAACCAAGCTGTACATATATAAGCAATCACTTTGTCCTGCTGCATGATACCCCCCAAAAGCAACCTCCCACCCATTTAAACTCAAGAGTACCCTTAGTGCAACAAATTCATGCCCCTCCCTGCCTCCCTGCTTAACAGGACTAGAACCGCCCGCCACCCCCAACATGCAGAGTGCCTGTCGCCCACCCATAAACAACTCCAGGGAACCTGAGTAACCCCACTCCCAGTTCGTTTATCTGTTATACACACCAATCTCCGCTACCCAACCTGACCCCTACCCCACAAACAGTTTACCGCATAGAGGCACCCGTATGGTCCACCTCAGTGGTCATGTGGCAACCACATTATCGCTAGTAGTGCTGCAACTAATTCTATAAGAAAACAGTCCCTCCCAAATTAGAGTAGGCTATCATAACAATCAATGACATAAGCAACCTATTCAAACATTAGGGCAGTTCGAAGAGTCAAAACCATTCACCTTACTTAAGCATCAGAACTCCGCCGCATTATCCCTTCCAGTATTAGAGATATAGGATCTCATGCTCGAGAGGTTATGGTATCTAGACCATGCGCCCTAGAGTCTGTAAGGGCATCAAGAGTCCATATCTGACTCCTTACAGTCTTACCAACCACCGTATCAGCGCCCTCCCGTGTGTCCCTGGGAGTCAGAGACAGAATGCGGAGGGGATCGTCTCTGCTGGCACCAGTCTGCGTTGTCATCCACTGCTGAGGGTGTCTTCTTTCCTTTCTTTTCAACCGTGCGCCAGCCATCAAGTCAGTCCCAAGCCTCTTCAGGGCGTGTGAAAAACCATGACTCTCCATTGGCTTCAACACGTAGCTTAGCGGGAAACATCATTGCATATTTGACTTCCTGGTCTCGTAGGGCCCACTTTACCTCCAGGAAACTGCAACGCTGTCTCTGCGCTCTCAGTGAGAAATTTGGAAAGAACATGATTTTGCTGTTTTCCAGTGTAAGTGGCGGGCCGCCCTTGCCGTCTGTAGGATAACATTGCGGTCTCGAAAATTAAACACTCGCACCAGCAAATGGTCGAGGGGCGCCCCTGGCTTAGGACGGCCCCCAGGCACTCGGTGAGCTTTTTCAATTGTGAAACATTTGGAGAGTCCTCTGGGCTGCCGCCTATCCCTCTGCGCATTCTGGAACGCCAATAATGCGGAAATTGTTTTGTCGCATTCGACCTTCCTAGTCGTCCAACTGCAGGGCGATCGCCTCGTGAGAAGAACGGAAGTCAGTAAGTTATTTCTTGAGCAGGGCGGTGTCAGACACCAGTTCCTTGGCAGTATTCTCTACTGTTCATACCCTGTCTGCCATTTTCTTCATGTTTTCTCGGATCAGTGCCACATCCGTGGCCACAGTGTCTTTCTTCACATCTAGGGAGGTCTGTATTGCTGTAATCGCCTCAAGTAGGTCCTTATTCAATGGTTACCCGACATCCCCAGGCGCCACCACATCCGTCCGATCTTCAGTATGCTGCTTCTGCTAGGCAAATTTCTCTAGCTTGGCCTGTGCCGTCATCTGATTGCTACGGCCTGACGCCATTTTCTATTACTGCGGGTACACCTCCACTGATAAAGGCGCGGCCGCTACTACCCGCCGCCTGCAGTGAACACCTTCACTCGGCCTGTCGTCTTTCGCAGGAAGCACCCTACTCAGATAGGTATCCACCCGGGACCACCTTGTAATTCACGTAGCAGGAGGATCGAAGCCCGACCCCTGTTGCTGCGAAAATTCTTCCTTAGCTGCAGCATGCTTCGCCATCACCCCGCGGCTTGCCAATCCCGGGGGGGGGGGGGGCAGAAGATCCGGTAGGCTCCCGGAGCAAGAGTCTCACCACGTGTTAGGCACCCCAGAGCGTCCATGCCAGCACTGTGCCTACCACTCTAAAGGCAGGAGTGTCATATCTCGTATAGCTCCAAACTGCGCACAACTCTCAGAGGTCCAACCGCAGCACCCATCAGCTCCCGGTGCCCCAGTGGTCCACTACATCAGGTCCCGTCAGCGCGTCTCAAGTTCGGTTTCAATGCGACGGCACAGTGAGCAAACCTTGTCAGTTATGTTCAGCACAAAAACCCAAGCTTTTTAAGTCTTCAGACAGCGGGGACACAGGTAGCAGCAAGTCAGTTCAAGGGCCAGCGACAGCCCCCCCTCGCCGACCAAGAATTGCGTCCATCTAACTTCACTGCGGGCGATCGCCAGAGCCCCGCTCCAGCCCGCAGTCACACTCCAGTGCACTCACGATGATACACTGCCAAACGTTTCACTACCAGATCTTTACCGCAAGGGCCCTCTAGTGGTCCCAGGGTCCCCAGTGCGCACCTTCATGTTAATGCGGGCCTCCCGCTGCTCCCTCCCTGCGAACGTGTGCAGATTGCCCGGCCACCTCGGGCCTATGTGTTTGTTTCAGCAGTGGCCGGTATTTGCACTCTCAGCAGAGGCCGCTACTCCTTCCAACCGCCCCCTGACACTCACTGAAGCAGTGGGGGCAGCACCTGAGGTAGCCGCAAGGGGTCCTGCAGCTTTTCCTGCAATGCGGAGGTCTTCAGCCGCACCGTCAGGGGCCTCGTTTTCCCAGGCCTCAGCCACGGTCTTGCGTGCCACTCAGGCGACGCCGCGTTGCAACTCCGCCAGCAGGGATACCCGCAATGCCCCGGCCTCCGGAGCACTCATGGGTCACTTTCGCCGATTCCCACAAATTTGGTATGGGTGATAGCCAGGCACCACAGCTGCTCTACATCGGTGTAAGGGCCGGAATTGGGCCGAGAGGAGCAGAAATATAGTGGATAGTTTGGGAGTGGCGCTCCGGAGTAAAACTACCGAGCAGCCATTCCCGTCGGCTGTCAGCCACGCCCCCCAATACCTCCTTTCTTAACTGCTGTGGATCTTCTATTCGATCCTCGTATTTCCACCTCTCTGCCATACTACATTTCTGTGGTGACCACCATGATGTGCATTGGAGTTACTTAAACTTTGGAATTGAACCCTTGGTGGCTCCAGTTTGTTTTTCCAAAGAAATTAAGTCAGATCCCTGTTGCAACAAACCCAGTATTGCAATTCTGCCTTTATCAATGGGAGGCTATGTTGATATTTCAGGATTTCTGGGGTATTGGGTGAGGTCCAACTGGAGCATTTCGTGCATAATAGTCAATACCCAAATTTTTTTGTGGGAGAGAAACCAAACCTAAACAGAAAAGTATCTATACCTAAACTACCAAACATAACTAAGAACTATTTCCCCTTACATAAGTTATCAGCAAAGGCTAGCAACATCCTACAGATTTAAAATGAAATGCAATGAATGTCTGCGAGGTTCCTTCTCAGCTATTTTCATTCAATTATGTTTTCTTTACACGCTCAGATAAAACTGCCTAACTTACCTTGGATTTTTGCAATTAGGTCTTTGGAAAAAGAGAGAGTTATGTTGTCAAATGCAAATGTGAGCTTGTGTAGGAATGCCATTTTAATTAAGTTACCTCAACCATACATGGTTAAGTTTAGGTTCTGTGTCTGTACTGTCAAACTTGACAGTAGACCAAACTGCACTCCTTTGGGAGATAAAGAAATCTTCACTTTTTTGATTCAAAGTAAACGAATGTATATCCAGAAGGGATTGAATTTCAACTTTGTTTATTCATGTTTCACAATTGTTATGAGTTTCTCGCTGTTACATCACAGCTCAATCTTCAATTCTTTTTTCATGATAAATCATTCATTCATCTTCATAATGCTTTTTTTTTACAATCCAAACAAGTATTCACGAGTGTATTTCATAAACCCTATCCATTTCGTGCGAATCGCACTTCATCAGGGGAAATACGGGTAATCTATGGAAAAAATTAGAATAAAAGGATGTATCAATGAACGGGAAGCAGACCCACGTGTTATTACTTAATGATGGTAAATTGTGAAAAGACGTGGTGATCATGCTAGTGTTATCGACGAAAAGCTCGAGTGACTTAATCATGTCTTTCGATTATGAGTAGTTGAGGAGAGTATTAAAGCGTACATCGCATTAAAGAAGCGTTTATTTTATGTTCAGCAGGATGCGTGAATCCGCAACAGGGAACATGCCATGCTCATGAAGGATCATTCACATGTATTGTGCCCCCGGTTTGTGCTCATTAGTATGTTTTCGTTTTTCACAATATGGTGAGGCTCTGTTTGGCTTACTTGGAAGGATTACTGGTGGGAGAATATAAACAAACGAGGTTTAAGTGTTAAGGTGATCGATCGAACCTATTATGTGTCCAGGTTCTATTTGACATGCTCCAACTACGTTGTGCTCGGTTCAAAAACAGAAGGGTGAGCAAATCTAAAAATAAGGCATGCTTAATTCAAGCGTTTTAAGCTTGTGTCCGAGACTATATTTTAAACGAGCTATCTGTAAGGATTTATGCTCCATAGAATTGTATGGTGTTGCTTGGTGCTTAGAATGTTATGTTGTGAATGCTAGCCAGTAGTGAAGACGCTAGGAAGGAGCTGGAGGTCTCTTTACTTATGACCAATAAAGATACAATTTATCACCAAGATAGGGCATTAGAATCATCTTTACATTGGCGACGAGGACACAAGGACAATTTCCCAAGTTCCTCATAAAAGACATTAGGAAACCTCTTCATGATATCAATCTCAAAAGCATCAACATTGAGGACGGGCAAAGACGAGACAGGTTCAGCTGCATCAGGGTTTAAAAGAATTCCAAGGTCTTTCTGGTAACGCCATCCAAGCAAGTTAGAACCCTGCTTCGTCAAATAAACCCGTCCAAATACTTTTCGATGAGAAAAAGTAATCACCATCCATTTAAGTCCTAAAATGTCTATGGTTTTCCCACCATATCCCACTGCCCTGATGTCAGGGACATCCCAAGAACCCACATCACTCTCATCACCCCACACCTTAACATACATTTGTTGGGATAACAATGTATAAAGACTTCCAGAATCAATCAACATCCTAACATCCTTCGTGCCAGGATACTTAAGATCTCTACTATCAAAATTAATAAGGCAATGTGGTTTCTCAAGCTTATCTGAACTCTCAGTAGCTACATCTATAAGGCAAATTGGCTTGGAAACACTACCACATTCCACATCCAAAGATGAACTCTCAGTACTCTCTACCAAGGACACTCCATCAACACATAACATTAATTCTTGAACATTTTCACAACAATCATCTATTTCATTAACATATTGAGTTTTGGCATTACAAGCCTTGGCTATATGGCCCCTTCTACCACATGCTCTACAAATAGCATTTCAGGCCATACACCGTGTACTAGACGCAATATGACCAGGAGCAGCACATCTATAGCACTTTATTACACGGGAATTTGCTTGTGTTTGTTGACCAACAGGCGCAGAACGTGTTTGTCCAAAAGGCTTGGTAAAAGCTTTTGAATCAAATTTACCACCAGCCTTAACCACTTTCATTTGTTCCACACAAGCTTGGACCTCAGAATTTTTTGCTGCAATATCCTTAGATGCTATGGAATTGGTACACTTATCCATCTCTTTTATCCAGAGATCAGTATTCTCTAAACCCTTCGCAATTTGTATTGCTTCTTCTAAGGTGCAATATTTAATAAGTAACTTCTCCCTTACCCTTTTGGTATTGGTACACCTGACCATTTGATGACGTATGAGAGAATCACCAAGATTCTCAAATTGGCAATTTAAGGACAACCCCCTCAAAGCTGCTACATAAGTTCCAATATCTACATCAACATTCTGCACACGACAGAAAAACTTATGTCTCTCTAAAACCGTGTTAATTTTGCTGACAAATCTCTTCTCTAACATTTGCATACTCATCTCATACACATTACAAGGTTGCCCATCCCCCATTCCTAAAGAAATTTCAGGTAAGTCTTCATATAATCGTCTGCCTTCCACTCCCAAATGGTGTAATAAAATCGCTTGTTTGCGGATGGGTCCATATTTGTCAGAAGCAGTGGAGAGAACATAAGTCAAAAATAATTTTTTCCATTCTCTCCAAGGCACTGATGGTTCACCCGGAGTAGGAAGGAAAGAAGGAGGCGCAGCGAGACTTTGATCAGCCATGTATGAGTAAATAGAAAAATATTGTCAGTTACTTTAGTGTCAAATAAAATCCAGACTTGAAAATTTCCAAATTTCCAGAAATAACGAGTAAATAAGCAATCAAAATAGTCGTTTCGCTATTTACCCCTTGAAGCAATGTTTGTTTGTTGTAGTGTAGAATAGCCTTCAGTTTCGCTATTTACCGCTCGAAGCAATGTTTGTTTGTTACAGCGTAGAACACCCTTCAATGAGCACAAAATGGCCGACACGGTGGACTGTCCACTGTCCCACAGACCCGCGCATGCTGACTGCTATGGTCAGATGGCAAGAGCAGCCATCTTTGTCCATGCAGGCGCGTGCATTAGCCCACGGTGGAGAATTGATTCCAAAAGGTCCTCTCTGCGAGAGCAGCGCATGCGTACTTTTGCCAGGTGAGACCTAAAAAATCTTTAAAAAACAAACTGCAGTTGCACAAGCTGTACAACCGTGTGCACACCATGCTCCTTGCCGCACAGACCTCCTGCCTTCACCCCACAGTCCTTGGCTGAACCCCCTCCTTCACTACAGACACAGAACAGCTTCACCCCCTGTCCCTGGCAGGGGCTACGGGCCCGCTCATGCTACTTCCCATCTGTAATAGCTGGGACTTGGCAGAACCCCCCCTGTTCCCCCGGCTCTACACTACAGATACAGAACAGAGTCACCCCCTGTCAGGGGCCCCGGGCCCCGCTCATGCTGCTTCCCTTTTGTAATAGCAGGGACTTTGCTGAGCCCCCCTCCCCCTTTCCCCCGCTCTTCACTACAGACACATAACAGCATCACCCCCTGTACGTGGCAGGGGTCCCCGGCCCTGCTCATGCTGCTTCCCTTCTGTAACAGCTGAGACTTGAATGAGCCCCTGCTGGACTTGGCCCTTTTTGGCTAAAGTTCCCTAAACTTTTGCCTTCCCCCTAGACCTTTTATCTGACATGGTGTTGCAGACTTAGATGCTTTGGGCACTTTGCCACTGCTGATACGTGTCAAAGTGCAAGTGCTCCCTGTATAAAGTGTTATGGTGATTGGTTGTCCATATTTGGTATGTTTGCCTTACTAGTAAGCTCCCCAGTAAGGTACACTAAGTGTGCCAGGGCTGGTAATGCAAATGCAACCACCGCAGGGATTGTTCCAACAAGGGGAGCAATATCAGAATCAGGAAGCAGAACCCTTCAGAACGCGGAAGAAGACGTACTGACGTTGAGACAATAAGAACCAAATGTACATGATATAGAATCAATTCCTATCTATAATTTATCTGACTACAATCCCACAAAGGAGGAACTTTCTATCCTTTCAAAGGGCCTTACATTCGTTCCTACGCAGTTACAGAACCCGATAGACACTAAAACAGAAGTGCTGGGATTTCTGAGAAAAGTCAGATTAAAAGCGTATTTTTTAGAGAAGGAAAGCATTCTACAGACTAATACAAGCGGGTTAAAGAAAAAATCGAAGTTTTTACCCGAAAGTATTTTGTTACCTCCTGAAGTCTTATTGTTTGAAAATCAAGTCTTACGTGACTAGATGACCTTCAAAGTAAAAAATGTAAAAATGTTACTATAACGCCAATTGTAGCAAAGTTGAGATGCAAGCGCTGAAAAATCTATCTAATAATTCGGCTATAACTGTTAAGCCGGTGGATAAAGGAGGGGGGATAGTGCTGTGGGACACCAAAAAGTACGATCAAGAAATTACTAATCAATTGTTGAGTCAACAATTTTATAGACCATTAGAAACTAACCCTACTCCTATGCTTAAGGAACAGATTCGAGTTATCACTCAGGAAGGTCTAGACACAGGTTGGCTGTGTAAAAACGAATCTGATTTCCTAAATACTGACCAAAGAAAAATTCCAAACATCTATGTACTCCCCAAAGTACACAAGTCTCTAACGAACCCACCAGGGAGACCCATTGAGGCAGCCTGCGGGTCTATTTTAGAACCACTGGCACAATATGTGGACGTTTATCTACTTCCACTAGTGAAAGAAATACCAGCATACATTCGTGACACTATGGATTTGATATCGAAGGTAGAGGGATTGAATTTTAATCCGAGTGAACAGCTACTCTCTACCTTCGATATTGAATCACTTTATACTAATATACCTCAAGATGAGGCATTGAGTGTGATAGAATTTGTACTTGAATTACAAGATCGCCCCCATCCAGTACTAACTGAGTTCATTATAACTTTGGCTCAGTTGTGTTTGAAAAATATTTTTTTTGTATTTCAACGGTAACTTGTTTCTTCAAATTTCCGGAGTGGCCATGGGGTGTAGTTTTTCACCAGAAGTAGCTAATCTTGTGATGGCCCAGTTTGAACATAAGTGGATATATAGCGACACCAACCCATATAAACGGATGTATGACGTTAGAACGCATACGTTTACCACGACCTACCATTACAACGCGGTCGTAACAACGAAAGTTGTTACCACGCATTGCGCTGGGGGGGCGCAAAATTAAACAATTTAATTTACTATTCCAACACCAGTCCCCGTGGATAGATGGGAAGGTGTTGGGATAGTAAATTAAATCATTTCCTATCCTTGAGCGCCCCCCAGCGCAATGCGTGGTAACAACTTTCGTTGTTACGACCGCGTTGTAATGGTAGGTCGTGGTAACGCGCGCGTTGTAAGCGTTGCATACCATATAAACATCAAGTGGAGTTTTGGTGTCGCTATATTGATGACATCTTTATGATATGGAGTGGGGATGCTGTACAGTTGACTGAGTTCCACAATTGGTTGAACTGTAGAACACGTGAATTTAACTTTACAGTTTCAAGTGATCTAAATAAAATAAATTTTCTGGATGTGTATATCGAACACGAGGATGGTAAGTTGATTGTAAGTCTGTATACCAAACCGACAGACCGCAACACATTGTTACATTTTACAAGTAACCACCCACGTACACTAAAAGAAAATTTACCTTTTGGTCAATTTCTCCGAGTGAGGAGGAATTGCAGTAATAAGGAAGACTATTTTTTTCACGCTAACAAACTTAAAGAAAAACTTGTAAAGCGAAGCTATCCCAAAAGACTAGTCAAAGTAGCTCTTAAGAGAGCTTAGTACACCCCTAGAGAAACACTCCTAGTACCTAAATAGAAGGAGACTAAGATGCCACTTACATGCGTACTAACTGTTGACCCAGGGGCTAATAAAGTTAAGAAAATAATTTAAAAAACTGGAAATTTTTAGAAGAAATGGACATACCAAAACCACTGTTTGCTTTTAAAAAAGGTCAGAATATTCGCAATTAACTTGTGAGAGTCATAACGACTAAAAATGTGTCTCCTGTGAGAGACACTAGAGATTTACTCGGGTTACCTCCAGTGGTTGGACATTTTAGATGTCAAAATTGTCCAGCATGCCGCCTAACGAAAAACACTAAGAAAATTGTGCTTAATGGTACCACACACTTGCAAAGATCATTTACTAACTGTAATACAAAAAATATGATATATTGCATAAAGTGTCCTTGTGACAAGTTCTATATCGGACAAACTACCTAGGCAGTCAAAGCCCGCATTTTGCAACATAAATCAAGAATAAAATGCAAAACACAAGGGGCACCGTTGGTTAGCCATTATCAAGCACACAATAACAATGAGGTAGACATACATTGGTCGGTTTTATGTAGTGTCATCAATGTGAGCAAAGGCGAGGCAGAGATTAAACTGAATCATCTAGAAGCCAGAATGATAGAGAAATATCAAACATCGAGAGTGGGTCTGAATGATAGAGATGAGATCTGGTCATTACTACTGTAAAAATGGTTGTACCTGTGTTATTGAATGCTGTGTCCATGAAACCAACTTGTAGATTTTTCTGCTATGTATAAATATTTGTAAATATTTGAATACTAATTCGACAGAATGTATGTGGTTGAGGCAACCCTCTGGGATATAAGGTTTATCACTTATATAAATTTGGCTATTTGGCATATTTAATTTGTGTTTATTTTAGTTTATTTTACATGTAATTCTAATGGGTTAGAACATAGGTCCAAATTACAACTGGGGATCTAGAATTAGGGCCCTTTATTTATTGACCATTTGGTATATATCATCCAAGTTCCCAGGCTCATCCTTTATCTATATTTGGTTGTTTGGTGCACTCGCAATTGTTGGTAGTTTAAAGGTTATTTGATTGGGTTAAAGTGTAGATCCAATTTGCACAGTTTTCTCTAAAAATCAGGACTCCATTTCTATTGAAATTTTGGGACATATTTACGGCGTGTGGTAATTCAATACACAAGCAGGCAGAGTTTGCGCTTTAGTCTTTTGTCTATTTTTTGATTCCCTCATAGTCATAGTCCGCTTTCACTGTCTTTGAAAGCGATCCCCTTTTTAGGTTTCGCCTGGCGATCCGCTGCGCAGCAGCGTTTGCGCAGGTCGAAGAAATCCTATGATCCTACAGTGTGGGGCTTTGTCCCGCCTTCTCTTCCATTGGCTAGCTCCATAAATGGAGGCTAGCCATTGGAAGAGATGGTTGTCAATCACTCTTTCCACCGTCACGACGCGATTCGGGGGCGTTTCCGTGTCTTTTTTTAAGTCCCACCCTCTCATCTTCCAATTGGCTGGAATTTTACCTTCCAGCCAATGGGAAGGGGAGAGCACGAAAAACACGCCCCCGAATCTTAAAATGACCTTGTTAACTTTTATTAATGGTGCTGACTATGGGAGTAAAGAGAAAATAAACTCGTCTTTCTGACCGCGACAGAATTAAAAACGTTGCAGATAATAAAAATGACATTTTCCAGTATCATCGAATTCGCTTATCTGTACAGCCTGTCTCACTGCCCTTGTCTCGCGCTGCATCAGTGTCTCTGTCTATGCTTGCGTAGCTATTTATGCCTGTCTCACTGCCCGTGTTTTGCTTTGTCTATGTTCCTGTCTCTATACACGACTTTCTAGGTTGCTCATCTGTGTTTGCTTGTATGTTTGACTGTATCCCTTTGGACGATGAGACAGGCCACTTTAAAAAAAAATAACTCCTCTTGCCGCGCCTCTGTCTCCTGACCGCCCGAGCCCCTACCTCCAGCAGCGCTTCACTTTGCCCAGTTTTTTACAATTTGCCCTTCAGACTCCTCAGATCACATGTCCCCTTTCCTTGATTTCCAAGTGAAACATTAGGTGAGAGGGCGCTTTGGCAATGACGTGGTAAAATATTCATAATTTTGTTGCAATTGATTGCTAACTGTATCCAAGGCGACAATGCCCTTTCTACCCCCACACCCGGCCCGCATTATCATGTTTAGAGTAGGTGGGGGAGGGGCTCTCAGTGGGTGGAGGACAGGGTCGGCAGGGGTCAAGGGATGCGCATGAGAGGTTAATAAGGTGGCCGGTGCGGGTCCTGTTTCTTCCTGTGGCTCGCGCAGTGCGAGGGGGGCGTGGGGCCCAGGCAAGCTTTGGGGCCAGTCCTTTGGAGGCTCAAAGGGGGCCTGGAGAGTGGGGTATCCGACGGAGCGGGGCTTCTCCGTACTGGGACCTCGCAGCAGGCGCCTCGGGGTGAACTCTGCCTGCCTTGGAGCGCGCGCTCTGTGTTCACGCCGGACTGCTCGGCTTCCTGCCATTGTCCTAGCCACACATCCAGACAATGGTCTCAGGAAAGGCCTTCTCTGACTCACGTGGCCTTCTTTATTTATCAGGGGTGGAGGCACATGGTGTGTTGGGGGAGGGGCGGCGCTTTAGTAGGGGCTATGGTGAAGAAGTTTGACCAAATCCAAATTCCTCAAACTATCATTTTCTTGGTACAAAGTTCGCCCGACGCTTAGTCATGAAAAAAAAAGTCAAAGGCCAGGAGGATATAAAACAAAATTTGCATTCCGAACCCGAGAGTGTGCATAGTGTTGTGTTTTACCCGCCAGACCAGCATGCCTTCTCTGTCTCGGGGAAGTTTCCTGACCGGTGGATCCAGGCCAGTTTTCGCACGTTTTTCTTGTCCTTCTTGTTTGTGTGTTGATGTATTTTAAAGCATGCACATATATCGCGCCTTTCATCAAAGTTTCCACGCTCACTGGCAATTTGCGAAAAGGTGGACTGCAAAAACATATTTAGGAAAATACCAGAGACTCGAGTTTACATAAATATCCCACTAGGACATTCGCCTGAGACCCCATTCAAGGCCGTGGCTGCAGATATGCAAGGGCTGCAGCGAGAGCAGCGCGGTCTCAGATATGTGAGAAGTCAATCTGGCCGAATAAAGATGTTTTTTTATAGGCCGATATTTCTGAAAGGTGTAGATTTTGCTTTTCCATATTAGAAAGTCTATGGGCCTTATTTATGAAGGCCTTGCGCCGCCGGTGCGTCACTTTTAAAATGGGAAAAAGTGACGCACCGGTAGCGCAAGGCCTTCATAAATTAGGCCCATATGTTTTTGCAAAGGGTGGTTTTGCAGTCACGTGTTGTAGCATGCATCCCTGTATTTACATCTTACATGAATATTACCCTTTTGGCATTTGCAGAATTTGGCAATAAAGTTATTTCCGCCTCGTTTGATGAACTGCTTGATTACTAATAAAATGATGTCTGCTGTAATGGTATTACAATTAGCGAGCAGATGAAAACGGATGGCGTGCAGCAAATGCGGACTTGGGGGAAAAAACCCAAAAATAAAAAATAAACGAAAAAAACAAGCTGTAAATCGCAGATAAGGACGCATGAATGCAGCTGTGAAAAGGAGAACCTGGCTTCCCAAAATCGACATTTCAGCAGTTTATTACAAGATTAGATAGGGGCGTGCAAAAGAAGCGAGTGTCTGCTTTACTTTCAGTGCAGCAGTGTAAGGTGCAGTGTTACTTATCACGGAGCTCATATGTGTGCTGCTGTCATGACACAACGCGCATCATTGTTTGTGTGAATATATGTATTGTGCTGCGCATCATCCATCTAGCCTTTCACCGCCTCCATGTTTCCACACACAGCCGAGAAGCCCCACGTCCCCCGTCCTGCTGCTATGAACGGCTGCTTGTCCGTGCCCCATCGACGCATACAGTACACGTAGGTGCGTGCAGGCATTGTACGTCGAGTACCTTCTCAAAAACAATAGCACGCTTGCTTGTAGTATTTGTGCCTGCTATCTAGGGACCATTATCCTAGCGCTTACAAACAGAATTCTATGCTGCCTTGTGGGGCTTTATGCCACCCAGCCACGGTCGCCTCAAGGCACCCAGGAGGGCGGGAGTCCGGGAGTGCAGGGATTGGGGTGACAGAGGAGGCAAGATGTTGGGGTGGTCTTCCTCAGGACATCGTTTGAGGCGCTGCTTTCTAATAATATTGAAAAGCACAATAATACTGTTCTAGAAAGTGTACAACACGCTCTCGTAGTTACTTTATGAATACTACTGTTAATGTTTATTTATGTGGCATTTTTGGCATTATTTTTTTTCGTTGCCAGATAAGTAAAACTGTTCAGCGCGCACTAGCGCGCACACACTCTTGTGCGCGCGCATGCATTACCTGGATCCCTGGGGTTGGGAGCAGTGGGCTGTGGCAGGTAGTCCGTTCACAACCCCGTCATGTACAAAAAAAAGCACATCTCATAACATTTTCTTGCACCGTGAAGCCTGCGCCGTGGCCTTGCGGTTAAACGGTCCCAGAGCTGTTTAAGGCAGTTTAAGTTTAAAACTCTTGCCTGCCCCTCCCCTCCCCATCTCCCTCCTTGCCAAATTGTGGTTCCTGGAACAGTTAGCCGAAGTCAGTAGGAATCAATGTTAGTAATTACTGCAGACATGTCTCGGTTATAATAAAAAATCCTCAATCAAAATGGGCTTTTTAAGGGGGAAAAAACGCGGTTTCCAACATTTGCTGATTCTTTGAAATGTCCTTCTCTGTTCCCTTAAAACACTGAGGCTGGCACCCCCACTCGTGCCCCAAACTGCACCGCACACTTCCCATCACAGACACTTATTCTTCCTGGGATTTGAACCTACAAACCATTGGAATGATTAGCTAAATGGAAGCAGACCATGACTACAGCCCCCAGAATGCATTGCATTGTCACATGACAGCCCAGGCCTGGGACCAACATGGTGCCACCTTATTCTCCTCTTGTGTCTGTGCGCATTTCGCCGTACTATCTCTCAGAGATCCTGTACTGTAAAGACTCCTGCAGCCAGCATGCACAGGCAGAGAACCCGCACCCTATAAAGGCGTCCATTGGGCCAGGATTGCCCTGTAGAAATACCCCAGTGGGAAAAAAAACAGATGAAGCCCCCCATGGAGGGTGAACTCGGTTATTGCTGCTCAAAGGAATGTGTTCTTGTCGGTTGAGCTCGAGGTCTGGGTTTTTTTTTAGAGGGAAGGGTATTGACTTTTTAGTGCACTATACTATCTAGCTGAATTGCTTCCCAGAACTTTCACAATATGTGTTTGTGTTGTTTGATACAATGCTACGTGTTTCAGATAAAAGGCTACGTCGACACACTCAATATTATAACCGGTTCCCTGCACCTTATATGTAGATTTCTGCAGTAGACACATTAACCCGCTGAGCTAGGTTTTCCACCATTGTATGCCATGCACACTATGCAGTGATCTACTGATGCAGATTTCTAATCCATGGCAGGAAACAAGCCCCTGGCCATTCCACTGCCTGGGCACTGGTTGTGCGTTGTTGTATTGCATTTTTTTTTATTGCCAGCTATGTGCATGGTAATTTTTTTTATATTGTGTGGGGGGGGCTCTCTTGTGTGTGTGTGGGGGGAGCTCTCTGTGTGTGTGGGGTGGAGCTCTCTGTGTTTGTGTGGGGGAGCTCTCTGTGTGTGGGGGGAGCTCTGTGTGTGTGTGTGTGGGGGAGCTCTCTGTGTGTGTGTGTGGGGGGCTCTGTGTGTGTGTGTGTGGGGGGGGCTCTGTGTGTGTGGGGGGCTCTGTGTGTGCGGGGGGCTCTGTGTGTGTGGCTCTCTGTGTGTGTGTGTGTGGGGGGGGGTGCAAATCCAATAGGTCTCGCATTTGCGAGAGATTAAGATATTGACATTGTAAATGACAATGCCATTTATTTATCTTCTTTCAAAACCAACACATAAATAAAAATGTTGTCATTTACAATGCCAATAGCTCTAACTTTGGCAAAGGCGAGACCGTTGCATTGTAAATGCTTGTTATATCCATGGTGTTCTGGGGAAACCCCGCGGTTTGTGTTTGTGTCACAAGCGCACGCAAAGGAGGAGTTCGCCTAATATACGGGATTTGGTCAGTTTTTCAAGTTTTAACAGCGACGTGCAAGGTCGCGGTTTGCCTCCAGACCCTTCAGATATTGAGATTGGTTTGGAAGTGAATCTTGATATATGCTATCATATCAAGGTAGGTGTCTTGGTGTTTACTGTGCTTTTTAGACACTACCGGTGATTCCAAGGTTACATGAAGGTGCGCTTCATTTATTTTTTCAGACACTCCAACTTGGGACCTTTTTCAAACTATGTTGCGAACTAGTTAGACTGCATTTTGCTGCAGGTATTTACCACTAGGCAATTGATTGTTTGAGCATGGTTCGAGCACTTGATATAAGAGGATTAAGGTAGTTTTGTTTCTTCACTTGGCACGTTTAAGTCTCGTGTTGATGGGGTAATAAGTGGAATTTGGTTTTTCGTTTTCCTCTATGCTTTGGTTTCATCTTTTGGCCTTTTTATAATCTAGTACACTTGGGATTCTATATGCACGCTACGTGGGTGATACTCATAAAGTTACGTTGCCCAAATACCTTTAGGGGTCTACCACTACTATATTATGATGGTCACTTGAAGATATGGTGTATTATATCGTGACAATGAAGTCGTAATAATGTATATATGTCAATATGATTTACTTACTTTTTTAGGAAAAGATTTTATTGCCCAAAGTCCTGAGGAGGCCTAAATTAGTATAGGCTGAAACGCGTCGACTGTTGTCTATATTGGCGCCATTAAAAAATACAGAATTTAGTTTGAAAAGACTTTATGAGAGCCTCAAGTAAAAAGGAAGTACAAAGGATTTTGACCTTCCCTGGCTACATATAAATATGATGTGGTGACCAATAAAAAGGAATACGGTCTTATAATTGAGTGCCATAAATTTCCTTGTTTAAATAACTGGGCATTGAAACCACCAAAACGCTTCAAAACATTTTTTTGCTTTTTTGTGCTTGTCTTTATGTTTGTATATATTGTAAATATTGTATAAAAAACATGTTCAAAAATGTTAAATATGTTTATATATGTAAAAAAAAGTGAATGAACAATTAGAAAAAGAACTAATTAAGAAAATAAAAAAGATATGGTTTACTAAAATAAGTTATAGAAACCATTTTTTGTTTATTGGATTTATTGAATTGTGTGGATGGTGACAAGATGAAGGATGATAAAGTAGATCTTGAGATTAATTCACAATGTATTTAAGAAACTGAAGACAGATCATTTATGGTATCTGCCTTATATTTGAGATTCCACAAAATAATACCATAGGCATCATTTTTTGTAAGACTAGTGTGCCTGCAGCACTAATTGTGCCACCCACACAAGTAGCCCTAAAGAGAGAACTCAGCCCTACCACTGTAGTGTCTGCGCACAGTTTGCTAACTGCCATGTTGTCCTGACAAGTGCACCCACTTGTCAGGCCTTACCCTTCCCTTTCCATGCACTTCAGACACCCCTATGGTAGGCCCATTGTACCCCCCCTGGGCAGGGTGCAGGGTCTGTGAAAGGTAGGACATGTACTGAGGTGTGTACTATGTCCTAACAGTTAAATTCTCTCAATTCTGTTTTCACTATTGCAAGGCCATCTTGCCCATAGGACAGAATGGGGAAGGCTGTGTAATATGTTTCCAGCCTATCTTCCCATAGGCTTAAGATGGAGAGGTGAAGTCTAGTTTGCCTGAACTCACAATATAATAACACATCTTTTTGTGAAGGTGGTTTATGAATTGCGTGTTTAGAAACCATGCTTTTAGAAGTGGCTGGTTTCTTTGTTCTAACAATTCTGTGTGTCTCTGCCTGGCTGTGGATTGACTGTCTGGATTTGAATGTGATAGGATCTGGGACAGGGGAGGAGAAGGTGATACAGCAACAGACTGACCTGCATCTGGAGTGTAGAGGGGAGGAGAAGCCCCCTGGATGTGAAGAGGCCTGGGCTGCTGCCATAAGAGAACGGCTCCACCTCCTGTTGAGTGATTGAGGAACCAGACCCCCACTATCAAAGGAAGAAGTTGTCACTGGCAGGGAGACAACCGGAATTTGTTTGGACAGGAGTCTGTGCCCCCTGAACACAAAGACTTTAAAGACATTTAGGGGTATAACTATGAGAGCTGAAATCCCTGAACGTTGGACTGATCAAGACTGAAAAGGATTGAAACCACTTCGTGGTCAAGAGAAACCTCTGCCAGGAAGAACAGCTGAAGAGACTGAAGAAAAGGACTGACCCTTGTTGTGTGTTCTGGGGATGGACTGCAGTTTGCTGATTTAGCCAAGGAGAGGCTAAGGGACTTTGCTGTGTGCTGTGTCCCCCTACTTGAAAGGACTTTGCTGTGTGCTGTTTCCCAAAGTAACTTGGCCTCAAGGGCACGAGGAGAGCTGGCTCTCTGTTGTGGAAAGTCAGGAACATCAAAGTTTCTAAGAAGGTCTTAGTGGCACTGTGTGTGTGCTTTTTGCATCCTGAGACCTTCGTAAGCATTGACCCGGGACTGTGTGGCCCAAAACCCAACCGAGTTTCAGCGACGCTTTGTGCGTGTGCAGCCTGAGACTGCCGCGGGGTCCGTGGTGCTGGTTGGACAGTGCCCCGTGACTGCAGTGCCCCAGCAGAGTGAATCATCGTCCACGCTGCGGTGTAGCTGTTTGTGGCTCGAGCTGTTATCAAGATCGCCGGCCCTAGCGGCAACCTGCTGAAGTATTTCGTAAAGCTAAGGAAGTCGTGAGGTAATTGTGATTGTTGTTCGCAAGAGGACTCTGCCCAAGATCGGCAGCAACTGAGAAGGCAGAGCCGTAACCTGTCCGGCTACAGCATTGTCTTACATTGGAGCTGCGTCGTATTCGGGAGTGCCCAGCAGGACCTTCAAAGAGCGGGTAGAGAGAGAGAGAGCAAGGTAGCGTATCCCCCAGGTATGGCTTGGACTCCGGTCGGGAGCCGCAAGCATGTGTTGCCTGGGGAGGCGCAGCAGGAGTACAGGAGTTCTCCCGTCTCTCTCCTGATGCATCACGCTAGACGCCCTAAGTCCTCGAGCGGCCCGGACCTGCCTGGCAGGACCGGGGCCGCCCTCGGAAGTTCAGGACTGTTGTCTGTGGTTGGGGCCTAGTGGTGCCTGCGCTAATCACATCGATTGGCCTGATTACTTGCATTGAGGGATTGTATTATTCCTGCAATACAAACTGCCTGATTACGTGCATTGAGGATTGAATTATTCTCGCATTATGAACTGCCTTATTACTTGCATTAAGGAGTGCGTTATATGTACATTACGAACTGCCTGATTACTTGCATTGAGGATTGCATTATTCCTGCATTAGGAACTGCCTGATTATGTGCATTGAGGATTGCATTATTCTTGCATTACGAACTGCCTGATTACTTGCATTGAGGATTGCATTACTCTTGCATTATGAACTGCATTAGTCTGATAATACCAACTGCATTACGAACTGCATAGCATTGCATTAACACTGCATTTGAACATCGTGAACTGCTGATTAATACCGCCAGAACCTACAAGTGTTTGTTGGTCTAATAACCGGCAAAGTGAAATATTATGACTACGCATATGTTGGATTTTTATCGTTTGGTCTTACTGTATTTTTCTTCTTGATAAAGATACCACTATTTTCATACATCAGTGTGGTGTTATCACTGCTCGCTGTGTCACTTGGAGTGTGCTTTCAAATACTTTACACATTGCATTGAAGATAAGAACAGCCACCCGATAATATTACACCACTCCCCTTCATCATGAAGTGCGCAAAGATGGCGATGAAAGAAAACTTTTTTCAATTTGAAACACAACTCTACCTACAGACTTCAGGGACCTCCATGTGCAGCACCTTCGCGTCGAGTCTAGCGAACCTGTACATGCATGTGTTCGAAGAAGGTGTTGTCCTAAGGAGGGACAATCCATTCCTCACACACATAATCCTCTGGAAGAGATATGTAGACGATACCCTTGTCATTTGGCGGGGAGACGGTGTGACGATCAACCTCTTCCATAACTGGCTGAACAACAGGAATGATCATCTACGCTTTACTAGCGAATATAGTAAAGACAAGTTGGCCTTTTTGGATCTTTCGATCTATCCAGCTGGCGGCACTCTCGAGACAACAATTTACCAGAAGCTCATGGCCCGCAACGCCTTACTCCAGTATGAGAGCCATCATCCAAAATCATTGCAGGACAATCTGCCATATGGGTATTTTTTAAGACTCTGCCGGAACTGTTCCAGCACAGAGAAATACAACGTACGTGCTGCAAGACTGAAAAGAAAACTACTGGGCAGACATTACCCTGCCACATTAGTCAGAAAGTCGGCGAAACGTGCTCTTAATAACAACCGAGAAGCCCTTTTTAGAACAGCCAGTTACTAAACAGGCATCATCCAAGTTGGTGTGTGTAAATACTTACAGTTACCTCTCTAACATAGTCAAGAAGTCAATATTACACAATTAGAACATTCTCAATAAAGGACAGCTGACCCTTGAAAAACTGCTGTTTGCGTTTAAGAGAGGCCGAAATCTGAAAGACACCTTGATCCACACTAGACCTTCAGCCACAAATACCCCCAGACCTAATACTCTCTGGAACTTACCGAACGTTCAGGGCCACTATCCATGTGGGTCATGTTCTGCTTGGGCTCAAACAAAAATGACAAAGAGTGTAGACATAGGAATCTCTAGACCACGGGTTTTCATAGTACGCCCCCCGGGCCGCCAGCGGCCCGGCAAGCCTTCCTTGGTGGCCCACGGACCTTGCAGACATTGTACCTGTGTTTTAAAAAAAAATGTAAAGAGTGTCAGCAAACACCGCAGCAGCAGCGGACTCCGAGACACACTGCTCTATGGGGGCCGAGCGATTCACAACAAAGCCTCATTAACAAGTGAATGGTCTTTTATAGATCTGTGAAGTACTTGGTGTGGCTATGTGTGCGCCCAGGAAGCTGCGGTGAGGTGACAGAGGATAACAGACAGAGGGAGGCAGACGGAGGGAGGAAGACAGAGGGAGGGAGACAGAGGGCGGGAGACAAAGGGAGACAGAGAGAGAGGGAGACAGAGAGAGAGGGAGACAGAGAGGGAGGGAGAGAGGGAGGGAAACAGAGGGAGGGAGACAGAGAGTCGAGACAGACAGAGGGAGACAGAGAGGGAGGGAGACAGAGAGAGGGAGACAGAGGGTCGGAGACAGAGGGAGACAGACAGAGGGAGGAGGGCGACAGAGGGAGGGAGACAGACAGAGGGATGAAGACAAATAGTGGGCGGAGGCAGACAGAGGGAGACAGACAGAAGGAGGGAGAGGGAGGGAGAGGGAGACAAAGGGAGACAGAGAGAGAGGGAGACAGAGAAAGAGGGAGACAGAGAGAGAGGGAGACAGAGGGAGGGAGACAGAGGGAGGCAGAGAGGACAGAGGGAGGGAGTCCGGGGAGACAGCGTGAGGGAGACAAAGGGAGGGATACAGTGGGACAGAGACTGAGGGAGGGAGACAGGGACAGACAGAGGGAGACAGAGGAAGAGGGAGACAGAGGGATAGAGAGAGAGGGAGACAGAGGGAGGGAGACAGAGACAGGGACAGACAGATAGTGGCAGAGACAGAGACAGACAGAGGCAGAGAGGGAGACGGAGAGTGAGAGGGAGACAGAGAGAGAGGGAGAGGGAGACAGAGGGAGGGAGACGGAGGGAGGCAGAGGGGACAGAGGGAGGGAGTCCGGGTGAGACAGAGGAAGAGGGAGACAGAGGGATAGAGAGAGAGGGAGACAAAGGGAGGGATACAGTTGAGGTTACGTAGTTTTCGGCTCCGCTTCGCATAACGCTGCCATTTTGTGTTTAGCCGCCATTTTGTGTTGCCTCACTCAGGCAGCACGGCTAACGCGGTAAATATGGTCTTTCTGCCTCTTCAGCTGCTCCGTGTCTTTCCTGTTAAAGAACAACACTTGTCCTTGTTTACGACACTGATGTCAGGGTCTGGCGAAGTTCGCAAAGCCATGTCTAGACTGATTAATCCATGTCTTACTCCACTGTTTGGGTCACACCATTCTTCTCTACTTTATCTTGTTTAACTGGCCTTCACTATTCTCTTCGTGTGTTCTCTTGTTACATAGCCCTTCTTTTGAAGCATTCTACACATGTTTTGCCACCTGCAAATTGAATTACGGGCATTAGTGTTGATTAACCTGAGGGGAGGAGAGCACACGGGGTCTGAAAGTAGGGTGTGTTTTAGACATCCGATAGCTTGTTTTCGAACTATTCCTATTTGTCAGTTTTGTGTATATTGGGAGTTGTCATTGTAAACTTGTTCTGTATAATAGACTGTGCGCCACGGATTGAAGTGGCAGAATCTTGAGAACCTACCTGTGTGGTACTTCTTAGATAACTGTACTTAGCTGCAGCTAATAAATCTACTTTTGTACGCCTAACAGAGTGTCCCGTGTCTCTGTCTGTCGAGGCAGGTGAACCCGGAGATCTTAGGCGTGCCCTGCACCGCCTGGTCCATAAGGTCAGGTTCTCCAATTGGCGGCCCAACGTGTGGGCGACTTCAGCGGTAGACGTTTTTGCCCGAGGCTCGTGAGGAGCTTCGCAAGAAAATTCCGGAGGATTTCGCGAACCACGTGAGCAACCCCTGCATATCGAAGTGGACTGAAGGTCTTTTGAAGCGTGGCTACTCCTTCCCGATGCAATAAAGAAACAATGTCCTAAGAGGTAGGTATATATAGACAATTAAATATGCATGCACACATCATTACTTGTAAGGAAAGAAGGAGAACATTCATAGGTATCAGAAAAGATAGTTATTCATCTTTATAGTATGACATTCATTTTATGGTCGGACTTATATACAGTTAGAAACAGCACTGCATAAAGATGATTTGGTGACAACCATATAGTACTTGGTGCATAAAGTGTTCAAAGTGAAGGTGGTGACGCAAGTGAAGAAGTGAACAGCGCGGGCGGCGCACCGTGAGCAAAAGTGCATATATTTTACAGTGAGTGGCTCAAGACACATGTGACAGTGTGATATCACAGTAATCAGTTGTTCTTTCAATTCAATGTTGAGCCACGGAGACAGGGTGCGCCTATTGATGGGCTGTTAGGTTGACGGCGTTTCGATCCTTATTAGTTAGGATCATCATCAGGACTTGGTTGTCTGATTTTGGGCGTGCTGCTAGGGAAGGAGAGAGGTGTTGGGCGATTTAGAATTGGGGAGGGTTAGGCACGGGTAGGGTAAGGTGATAGAGTGAAGGAATAGCGCAGAATCTCGAGTTACCTTAACTGTGGTCCGGTAACCCGACTGGTGGGTTGCTAGTTAGCATATCATCATGATTGGATCAAGAAGTGTCTGCTGTGGGCACTGTGGGAGGAAGAAGGGAGGAATTGTCAGTGAAATTCTATGGCACTGCTGACTTGGCACACTGGAACTGAGGAAGCGTTCGTCTTAATATTAAACAGGGCCCGGTAGGGACTGTAGGGCTTTGTTATCTCTTTAATCTGCATGGGCTCGGATGACAAACTATCAATCAGAGCAGGAGGTGAGCGCGGCGGGAACTGGGAATGCTAGCGTCTTCGTTTAACATGGGACCCGGCATGAACTATGGAGTTTTAAGTATGCATGGGTTTTGTTATTAAACAATCAATTCGGGTGGGAGGTGAGAGCGGTCCTATTGTTAAACAATAAAGCGCGGGGGACGGGGTAGGCGCGGTGACTGGGGAGTATAACATACCTCATATGGATCTGTGCTCGGGAGGCCGTCAATAATCTGGCCATGGTGTAGCACGTACTCTGTGGGTAAATTAAGGTGGTATTAGAGAAATGATAATGGGTCTGATCGCGACACAATAGGAATGCGATCCGGGAGGGGTGGGGGTAGAGCGGACATTTACCTGAATGATGAGGCGTGCCAGTGCAGGAATAAATCTCCGCGTGTAGGGTTCAATCACCGCGTTTGAATGTTGGTGGCGCCCGGGGGATTTGTGTTACTTCCGTGTGTGGGCGGGGCCCGCGAGAGAGCGCGCAGTGTGGGCGTTCCTGTGGGTGTGTCAGGCGGACTTCGGAGCCGGGGAGCCAATGCGTGGCAGTACGGGAGGGGCATGTCGCTGATGACATGTCCGGGACGTAAGAGATGGGGAGACAATGTGTGGCCGGGCGGGTGGGGCGTGTCACTGCTGACATATCAGAGCCTTGGAGGTGCAGTGTAGGAAAGGCACGCAGAGCGTAACCAAGGTAACACGTCTGACGTGGCCCGGTTGAAGAAACTGGAATTGAATTTTCATATCAAAGTCTGCACGTGGTGACATACATTTATGTACGCAAATGTAACAATAATAAAGCACTACTTCATAAGAGAATTGCTTGACGACCTGTTTTGTACACTATACAGATATATCATGCATTTGTTCAAAGTCTTTTGGAATAGAGACAGATTCAAAAGTCAGTCTATTGTCGGTATTTATAACAAGAGTACAGATGCATCCTGCATTTGTTCAAAGTCTTTTGGAATAGAGGCAGATTTAAAGGCACGTCTATTGTCAGTATTTATAACAGGGGTACAGTTCAATATTAGCAGTGGAACCATTGGATTGTATATGCCTCATTGTTAACATATTAGGTAAATGCGAGGTGGAGGGGCATAATATGAAGAGGAGGCCAGCTCATAAGTACTATATATAGACAGGTTCTGAGGAGTGATTCATTGTTGACAGGGTTGAATGAAATGGGGACAGTTAGGGGTGTCACGTAGTGACAGTACTGTTCCATTCGTCAATTGTGTTAAGGCCCTGGTTAATCGAGTCGCAAATGGTCATCCACTTGCATTCGGCTTTGTTAAGGAGGGTTCTGATATCACCTCCTCGGATGGGTAACGTAGGCTTCTCGATCACTTGCCAAAGGATGTCAGTGTCTCGATGACCGTGTTGTAGAAAGTGTGTTACCAAGGATGCTGTCAATATTTTGCAATTAATTCGGCTTTTGTGCTGGATGATCCTTTGCTTAATCATTTGAGTTGTCTGTCCAATGTAGATGAGACCGCAGGGGCACTGGATCGCATAGATCACATTTTGGGATCTACAATTTGTATGTTTAGTCAGTTTGTACGAGCGGTCATGAACTGTAAATTCTTTGGTGTTCGTAGTCAGGATGCACACGCTGCAGTGTCCTACAACTGGATCAAGACCCCATGCAGCTGGGATGGTGTTTCTTTCCTGATTGGTTTGGGGCCAAGTAATGGCGTGTACTAGATGGTTGGCCAGGTTGTTGCCACGTTGGTAGGAAAACAGGGGGTCTTCTTTGAATTGTTCATGTGAGCGTAGTAAGGGCCAATTTTTTCTGATGATTTTGTTGATTTTATTGCTGTGAGGACTGAATTTTGAAACAAATGGAATCCTGGTCATTGATTTCTTGGGTTGGGGGGTGAGGAGAACTTCTCTGTGACAATACCATGCTCTTTTCTTCGCTTTGGTGACCAGCCGTTTGGGATATCCACGGTGTATGAGTTTATTGGTAAGGATGTCTGCTTCCCTGAAGTAATCTTTTTTCCATTTACAGTTTCGACGGATTCGAAGAAATTGGCTATAAGGTAGACCGTTGCGTAGACCACGTATATGGTAGCTGGAGTATAGGAGCAAGGTATTCTTTTCAGTTGGTTTGCGGAATAGGGTGGTGCACAGGAGTCCTTCCTCTGCATGGAAGGTGACATCAAGGAACGGCAGATCGTTCTGTTTACATTCGCTTGTGAACTTGAGATGTTCCTGTGAGTGGTTAAGCCAATGTATAAAGGGATTCAATGTTTCTGCTGTGCCATTCCACAATAGTAGCACATCGTCTATATACCTTCGCCACAGGTTGATATTCTGGACGAAGGGGTTGGTAGGTGTTAGTATAAGGGTCTTCTCCAGATGGTATGCAAACAGAATTGCAAAATTTGGGGCGAAGCAAGCGCCCATTGAGACTCCTTTAACTTGTAGATAATATGTGTCTCGGTATAGGAAATAGTTGTTTTTCAACGCTATACGTAGTAGATTCATAATGAAGTCAGTGGGGATCCATGTGGGAAGAGGTCTTGTAAGGAGAAGGGTTTGAATCACTTCTAGACCTTCATCATGGGGTATATTTGTGTAGAGCGACTCGATGTCGAGTCCTGCCATGACCTGTGTAGTCGTATCAAATGGTAAGTCTTCAATCGTATTGATCAGGTCCATTGTATCCCAGATATAGGTTTCAGTCTCTGGGACAAATGTTTTAATTATGGAGTCTATGTATTTCCCCAGTGGTTCTAGAATAGATCCAAACCCAGATACAATAGGTCTGCCTGGGGGATTTTGACTGTCTTTATGGATTTTGGGCAGGACGTACAACACAGGGGTATGAGGGCTAGTACAGTTCAAGAATTCAAATTCCTTCTTCGTGATGATATCCCTATCTTTGGCTTCAGTGGTAACAGATAATATTTTGGATCTGATGTCCTCCAAGGGATCTTTCGGAAGCGGTCGATAATGTTCTTGATTGGCAAGTTGTCTTTGAATTTCCAGATCATATTTGGTTGTGCTCATAACCACTATTCCACCGCCCTTGTCCGCTGGTTTTATAATAATGTCATTGTTGTCTTTCAGCGTTTTTAAGGCTTGTTTTTCTGCCAGCGGCAGATTGTATGGGATAAATTGTTATTGGTTTTTAAGGTCCATTACATCTTTGAGTACCAATCTTTCGAAAGCCAGAATTTCCGGTGGCATGGTGTGTGAAGGTGGGTTGAAAGTGGAAGGTGGACGGAAGGGAGACCAGGTTAGCGGTGATGAGTCAATTTGCTCTGAAAAATACTGTCTAAGTCTTATCCGTCTGAAGAATTTCAGAAGGCTTGATTGGAGGTCCAGGAAATCTGTTCTTTCCGTGGGTACAAATGTAAGACCTCGAGATAGGAGGTTGATTTAATCACTGCTAAACTCATGGTCTGAAAGATTAAATATTGGAATTTGTAGGTTGTTTTTTTTTGCCAGGTCAGTGTCATTCATTGTTGATGTCTCCATCCGTGCAAGTGGATCAGTGTCATTTATTGTTGGTGTCCCCATTGGTAGTATCGGTTGCGTGTTTGTCGTTCGCCCGGGAGTTGTGGTTGATATTGGCGGTTCCTGACGGGACGTTATTGAGGCGGTGGTTGTCCGCGGCCGCGGCCTCTTCCTAAAAAAACGGTGGGGAGCAGAGGTTGTGGTCTGTTGCTCGCGGTTGAGCTGCCTGGATGGTTGTCAGAATCTGAGTCTTCAACTGAGGAATTGGATGAATCTGAAAATGTTATTCGTTGGTTGTTTCTAGAGCATCCCCAGTTGCGTGTTCTCGGTGGGATGTATGGGGTATTGTAGAACTCTTCGTTTAAATATGGGTAGGTATTTTCAACCTTGTAATTTTTGATGTCTTTTTGGATTTTGTTTGTCTTTTTGTTGAGTTCAAAAGTATTGAAGGTGTTGATTGTAGTGTCTATTTTTTCCAAAAGACTTTTGGCGTCAGTGATTGAGGTGTCCGCTAGAATCAGTTTTTCGAGTTCTGCTATTTCCAAAAGTTCTTGGTGACTATGTTCGATGGCTGTGTCTATTCCCAAAACCATCCAATGTCTGGAGCAGGTTGTAGCTAGATGGCTAATTTAGTACGGAATAGGGGGTCAGTCGTGAAGATGGCAGGGGTGTTCCGAATTTGTAGTCCCACAGGGATAACGCCAGATCTGAGATAGTCTGTTAGCATCCGTGCATGCAGGTCTGTTCTGATTTGCTTCTTTTTATGTTTTTCCAGTTTTTCAAGTAGAGTTTTGGAGGTTTTGGGTGGGGTGGAGGTAAACGGAGTAGGAAGAGGGCCTGTGAGAAGGGATGGTCCGACCATAAGAGAGTTAATATATTCCTCCGTGTAAGAGAGGGACTCCTTCGACATCGTATGTGTCCTGTGTATTGACACCACGGTAAGACCTTTGTGAGTATGGTCTCAAGTGTAGGTACCAGCAAGGGTACAAACTCTCCCAGCCCAGCGGCTGCTCACAATCATGTAAACTTCACAGGAGTGTAACCCATAAACCAATTCAGGACTGGGTAGGTAAGGTGCAATAAAGAAACAATGTCCTGAGAGGTAAGGATATATAGACAATTAACTATGCATGCACACAGCATTACTTGTAAGGAAAGAAGGAGAACATTCATAGGTATCAGAAAAGATAGTTATTCATCTTTATAGTATGACATTCATTTTATGGTCGGACTTATATACAGTTGGAAACAGCACTGCATAAAGATGATTTGGTGACAACCATATAGTACTTGGTGCATAAAGTGTTCAAAGTGAAGGTGGCGACGCAAGTGAAGAAGAGAACAGCGCGGGCGGCGCACCGTGAGCAAAAGTGCATATATTTTACAGTGAGTGGCTCAAGACACATGTGACAGTGTGATATCACAGTAATCAGTTGTTCTTTCAATTCAATGTTGAGCCACGGAGACAGGGTGCGCCTATTGATGGGCTGTTAGGTCGACGGCGTTTCGATCCTTATTAGTTAGGATCGTCATCAGGACTTGGTTGTCTGATTTGGGGCATGCTGCAAGGGAAGGAGAGAGGTGTTGGGCGATTTAGAATTGGTGAGGGGTAGGCACGGGTAGGGTAAGGTGATAGAGTGAAGGAATAGTGCAGAATCTCGAGTTACCTTAACTGTGGTCCGGTAACCCGACTGGTGGGTTGCTAGTTAGCATATCATCATGATTGGATCAAGTGTCTGCTGTGGGCACTGTGGGAGGAAGAAGGGAGGAATTGTCAGTAAAATTCTATGGCACTGCTGACTTGGCACACTGGAACTGAGGAAGCCTTCGTCTTAATGTTAAACAGGGCCCGGTAGGGACTGTAGGGTTTTGTTATCTCTTTAATCTGCATGGGCTCGGTTGATAAACTATCAATCAGAGCAGGAGGTGAGCGCGGCGGGAACTGGGAATGCTAGCGTCTTCGTTTAACATGGGACCGGCATGAACTATGGAGTTTTAAGTATGCATGGGTTTTGTTATTAAACGATCAATTCGGGTGGGAGGTGAGAGCGGTCCTATTGTTAAACAATAAAGCGCGGGGGACGGGGTAGGCGCGGTGACTGGGGAGTATAACATACCTCATATGGATCTGTGCTCGGGAGGCCGTCAATAATCTGGCCATGGTGTAGCACGTACTCTGTGGGTAAATTAAGGTGGTATTAGAGAAATGATAATGGGTCTGATCGCGACACAATAGGAATGCGATCCGGGAGGGGTGGGGGTAGAGCGGACATTTACCTGAATGATGAGGCGTGCCAGTGCAGGAATAAATCTCCGCGTGTAGGGTTCAATCACCGCGTTTGAATGTTGGTGGCGACCGAGGGATTTGTGTTACTTCCGTGTGTGGGCGGGGCCCGCGAGAGAGTGCGCAGTGTGGGCGTTTCTGTGGGTGTGTCAGGCGGACTTCGGAGCCGGGGAGCCAATGCGTGGCAGTACGGGAGGGGCATGCCGCTGATGACATGTCCGGGACGTAAGAGATGGGGAGCCAATGTGTGGCCGGGCGGGTGGGGCGTGTCACTGCTGACATATCGGAGCCTTGGAAGTGCAGTGTGGGAAAGGCGCGCAGAGCGTAACCAAGGTAACGCGTCTGACGTGGCCTGGGGGAAGAAACTGGAATTTAATTTTCATATCAAAGTCTGCACGTGGTGACATACATTTATGTACACAAATGTAACAATCATAAAGCACTACTTCATAAGAGAATTGCTTGACGACCTGTTTTGTACACTATACAGATATATCATGCATTTGTTCAAAGTCTTTTGGAATAGAGACAGATTCAAAAGTCAGTCTATTGTCGGTATTTATAACAAGAGTACAGATGCATCCTGCATTTGTTCAAAGTCTTTTGGAATAGAGGCAGATTTAAAGGCAAGTCTATTGTCAGTATTTATAACAGGGGTACAGTTCAATATTAGCAGTGGAACCATTGGATTGTATATGCCTCATTGTTAACATATTAGGTAAATGAGAGGTGGAGAGGCATAATATGAACAGGAGGCCAGCTCATAATTACTATATATAGACAGGTTCTGAGGAGTGATTCATTGTTGACAGGGTTGAATGAAATGGGGACAGTTAGGGGTGTCACGTAGTGACAGTACTGTTCCATTCGTCAATTGTGTTAAGGCCCTGGTTAATCGAGTCGCAAATGGTCATCCACTTGCATTCGGCTTTGTTAAGGAGGGTTCTGATATCACCTCCTCGGATGGGTAACGTAGGCTTCTCGATCACTTGCCAAAGGATGTCAGTGTCTCGATGACCGTGTTGTAGAAAGTGTGTTACCAAGGGTGCTGTCAATATTTTGCAATTAATTCGGCTTTTGTGCTGGATGATCCTTTGCTTAATCATTTGAGTTGTCTGTCCAATGTAGATGAGACCGCAGGGGCATTGGATCGCATAGATCACATTTTGGGATCTACAATTTGTATGTTTAGTCAGTTTGTACGAGCGGTCATGAACTGTAAATTCTTTGGTGTTCGTAGTCGATGCACACGCTGCAGTTTTGGCATGTGTAGTGTCCTACAACTGGATCAAGACCCCATGCAGCTGTGATGGTGTATCTTTCCTGATTGGTTTGTGGCCAAGTAATGGTGTGTACTAGATGGTTGGCCAGGTTGTTGCCACGTTGGTAGGAAAACAGGGGGTCTTCTTTGAATTGTTCATGTGAGCGTAGTAAGGGCCAATTTTTTCTGATGATTTTGTTGATTTTATTGCTGTGAGGACTGAATTTTGAAACAAATGGAATCCTGGTCATTGATTTCTTGGGGTGGGGGGTGAGGAGAACTTCTCTGTGACAATACCATGCTCTTTTCTTCTCTTTGGTGACCAGCCGTTTGGGATATCCACGGTGTATGAGTTTATTGGTGAGGATGTCTGCTTCCCTGAAGTAATCTTTTTTCCATTTACAGTTTCGACGGATTCGAAGAAATTGGCCATAAGGTAGACCGTTGCGTAGACCACGTGGATCGTAGCTGGAGTATAGGAGCAAGGTATTCTTTTCAGTTGGTTTGCGGAATAGGGTGGTGCCCAGGAGTCCTTCCTCTGCATGGATGGTAAATCAAGTAACGGCAGATCGTTCTGTTTACATTCGCTTGTGAACTTGAGATGTTCCTGTGAGTGGTTAAGCCAATGTATAAAGGGATTCAATGTTTCTGCTGTGCCATTCCACAATAGTAGAACATCGTCTATATACCTTCGCCACAGGTTGATATTCTGGACGAAGGGGTTGGTAGGTGTTAGTATAAGGGTCTTCTCCAGACGGTATACAAACAGAATTGCAAAATTTGGGGCGAAGCAAGCGCCCATTGAGACTCCTTTAACTTGTAGATAATATGTGTCTCGGTATAGGAAATACTTATTTTTCAACGCTATACGTAGAAGAATCATAATGAAGTCAGTGGGGATCCGTGTGGGAAGAGGTCTTGTAAGGAGAAGGGTTTGAATCCCTTCTAGACCTTCATCATGGGGTATATTTGTGTAGAGCGACTCGATGTCGAGTCCTGCCATGACCTGTGTAGTGGTATCAAATGGTAAGTCTTCAATTGTATTGATCAGGTCCATTGTATCCCGGATATAGGTTTCAGTCTCTGGGACAAATGTTTTAATTATGGAGTCTATGTATTTCCCCAGTGGTTCTAGAATAGATCCACACCCAGATACAATAGGTATGCCTGGGGGATTTTGACTGTCTTTATGGATCTTGGGCAGGACGTACAACACAGGGGTACGAGGGCTAGTACAGTTCAAGAATTCAAATTCCTTCTTCGTGATGATATCCCTATCTTTGGCTTCAGTGGTAACAGATAATATTTGGATCTGATGTCCTCCAAGGGATCTTTCGGAAGCGGTCGATAATGTTCTTGATTGACAAGTTGTCTTTGAATTTCCAGATCATATTTGGTTGTGCTCATAACCACTATTCCACCACCCTTGTCCGCTGGTTTTATAATAATGTCATTGTTGTCTTTCAGCATTTTTAAGGCTTGTTTTTCTGCCAGCGGCAGATTGTATGGGATAAATTGTGATTGGTTTTTAAGGTCCATTACATCTTTGAGTACCAATCTTTCGAAAGCCAGAATTTCCGGTGGCATGGTGTGTGAAGGTGGGTTGAAAGTGGAAGGTGGACGGAAGGGAGACCAGGTTAGCGGTGAAGAGTCAATTTGCTCTGAAAAATACTGTCTAAGTCTTATCCGTCTGAAGAATTTCAGAAGGCTTGATTGGAGGTCCAGGAAATCTGTTCTTTCCGTGGGTACAAATGTAAGACCTCGAGATAGGAGGTTGATTTCATCACTGCTAAACTCATGGTCTGAAAGATTAAATATTGGAATTTGTAGGTTGGTTTTTGTTGCCAGGTCAGTGTCATTCATTGTTGATGTCTCCATCCGTGCAAGTGGATCAGTGTCATTTATTGTTGGTGCCCCAATTGGTAGTATCGGTTGCGTGTTTGTCGTTCACCCGGGAACCAAAGAATTTACAGTTCATAACCGCTCGTACAAACTGACTAAACATACAAATTGTATATCCCAAAATGTGATCTATGCGATCCAGTGCCCCTGCGGTCTCATCTACATTGGACAGACAACTCAAATGATTAAGCAAAGGATCATCCAGCAAAAAAGCCGAATTAATTGCAAAATATTGACAGCACCCTTGGTAACACACTTTCTACAACACGGTCATCGAGACACTGACATCCTTTGGCAAGTGATCGAGAAGCCTACGTTACCCATCCGAGGAGGTGATATCAGAACCCTCCTTAACAAAGCCGAATGCAAGTGGATAACCATTTGCGACTCGATTAACCAGGGCCTTAACACAATTGACGAATGGAACAGTACTGTCACTACGTGACACCCCTAACTGTCCCCATTTCATTCAACCCTGTCAACAATGAATCACTCCTCAGAACCTGTCTATATATAGTACTTATGATCTGGCCTCCTGTTCATATTATGCCCCTCCACCTCTCATTTACCTAATATGTTAACAATGAGGCATATACAATCCAATGGTTCCACTGCTAATATTGAACTGTACCCCTGTTATAAATACTGACAATAGACTTGCCTTTAAATCTGCCTCTATTCCAAAAGACTTTGAACAAATGCAGGATGCATCTGTACTCTTGTTATTAATACTGACAATAGACTGACTTTTGAATCTGTCTCTATTCCAAAAGACTTTGAACAAATGCATGATATATCTGTATAGTGTACAAAACAGGTCGTCAAGCAATTCTCTTATGAAGTAGTGCTTTATGATTGTTACATTTGTGTACATAAATGTATGTCACCACGTGCAGACTTTGATATGAAAATTCAATTCCAGTTTCTTCCCCCGGGCCACGTCAGACGCGTTACCTTGGTTACGCTCTGCGTGCCTTTCCTACACTGCACCTCCAAGGCTCCGATATGTCAGCAGTGACACGCCCCACCCGCCCGTCCACACATTGGCTCCCCATCTCTTACGTCCCGGACATGTCATCAGCGACATGCCCCTCCCGTACTGCCACGCATTGGCTCCCCGGCTCCAAAGTCCGCCTGACACACCCACAGGAACGCCCACACTGCGTGCTCTCTCGTGGGCCCCGCCCACACACGGAAGTAACACAAATCCCTCGGGCGCCACCGGCATTCAAACGCGGTGACTGAACCCTACACGCAGAGATTTATTCCTGCACTGGCACGCCTCATCATTCAGGTAAATGTCAGCTCTACCCCCACGCCTCCCGGATCGCATTCCTATTGTGTCGCGATCGGACCCATTATCATTTCTCTAATACCACCTTAATTTACCCACAGAGTACGTGCTACACCACGGCCAGATCATTGACGGCCTCCCGAGCACAGATGCATATGAGGTATGTTATACTCCCCAGTCACCGTGCCTACCCCGTCCCCCGCGCTTTATTGTTTAACAATAGGACCGCTCTCACCTCCCACCCGAATTGATCGTTTAATAACAAAACCCATGCATACTTAAAACTCCATAGTTCATGCCGGGTCCCATGTTAAACGAAGACGCTAGCATTCCCAGTTCCCGACGCGCTCACCTCCTGCTATGATTGATAGTTTATCAACCGAGCCCATGCAGATTAAAGAGATAACAAAGCCCTGCAGTCCCTACCGGGCCCTGTTTAACATTAAGACGAACGCTTCCTCAGTTCCAGTGTGCCAAGTCAGCAGTGCCATAGAATTTCACTGACAATTCCTCCCTTCTTCCTCCCACAGTGCCCACAGCAGACACTTCTTGATCCAATCATGATGATATGCTAACTAGCAACCCACCAGTCGGGTTACCGGACCACAATTAAAGTAACTCGAGATTCTGCGCTATTCCTTCACTCTATCACCTTACCCTACCCGTGTCTACCCCTCCCCAATTCTAAATCGCCCAACACCTCTCTCCTTCCCTTGCAGCACGCCCCAAATCAGACAACCAAGTCCTGATGACGATCCTAACTAATAAGGATCGAAACGCCGTCGAACTAACAGCCCATCAATAGGCGCACCCTGTCTCCGTGGCTCAACATTGAATTGAAAGAACAACTGATTACTGTGATATCACACTGTCACATGCGTCTTGTGCCACTCACTGTAAAATATATGCACTTTTGCTCACGGTGCGCCTCCCGCGCTGTTCACTTCTTCACTTGCGTCGCCACCTTCACTTTGAACACTTTATGCACCAAGTACTATATGGTTGTCTCCAAATCATCTTTATGCAGTGCTGTTTCTAACTGTATATAAGTCCGACCATAAAATGAATGTCATACTATAAAGATGAATAACTATCTTTTCTGATACCTATGAATGTTCTCCTTCTTTCCTTACAAGTAATGCTGTGTGCATGCATATTTAATTGTCTATATATCCCTACCTCTTAAGACATTGTTTCTTTATTGCACCTTACCTACCCAGTCCTGAATTGGTTTATGGGTTACACTCCTGTGAAGTTTACATGATTTTGAGCAGCCGCTGGGCTGCGAGAGTTTGTACCCTTGCTGGTACCTACACTTGAGACCATATTCACAAAGGTCTTACCGTGGTGTCAATACATAGGACACATACGATGTCGAAGGAGTCCCTCTCTTACACGGAGGAATATATTAACTCTCTTATGGTCGGACCATCCCTTCTCACAGGCCCTCCTCCTACTCCGTCTACCTCCACCCCACCCAATACCTCCAAAACTCTACTTGAAAAACTGGAAAAACTTAAAAAGAAGCAAATCAGAACAGACCTGCATGCACGGATGCTAAGAGACTATCTCGGATCTGGCGTTATCCCTGTGGGACTACAAATTCGGAACACCCCTGCCATCTTCACGACTGACCCCCTATTCCGTACTAAATTTAGCCATCTAGCTACAACCTGCTCCAGACATTGGATGGTTTTGGGAATAGACACAGCCATCGAACATAGTCGCCAAGAACTTTTGGAAATAGCAGAACTCGAAAAACTGATTCTAGCGGATACCTCAATCATTGACGCCAAAAGTCTTTTGGAAAAAATAGACACTCCAATTAACACCTTCAATACTTTTGAACTCAACAAAAAGACAAACAAAATCCAAATAGACATCAAAAATTACAAGGTTGAAAATACCTACCCATATTTAAACGAAGAGTTCTACAATACCCCATACATCCCACCGAGAACACGCAACTGGGGACGCTCTAGAAACAACCAAGAAATAACATTTTCAGATTCATCCAATACCTCAGTTGAAGACTTAGATTCTGACAACCATCCAGGGCGCTCAACCGCGAGCAACAGACCACAACCTCTGCTCCCCGCCGGTTTTTTAGGAAGAGGCCGTGGCCGCGGAAAACCACCACCTCAAAACCGTCCCATCAGGAACCGCCAATATCAACCACAACTCCCGGGCGAATGACAAACACGCAACCGATACTACCAATGGGGACACCAACAATAAATGACACTGATCCACTTGCACGGATGGAGACATCAACAATGAATGACACTGACCTGGCAACAAAAACCAACCTACAAATTCCAATATTTAATCTTTCAGACCATGAGTTTAGCAGTGATGAAATCAACCTCCTATCTCGAGGTCTTACATTTGTACCCACGGAAAGAACAGATTTTCTGGACCTCCAATCAAGCCTTCTGAAATTCCTCAGACGGATAAGACTTAGACAGTATTTTTCAGAGCAAATTGACTCTTCACCGCCAACCTGGTCTCCCTTCCGTCCACCTTCCACTTTCAACCCACCTTCACACACCATGTCATCAGAAATTCTGGCTTTCGAAAGATTGGTAGTCAAAGATGTAATGGACCTTAAAAACCAATCACAATTTATCCCATACAATCTGCCGCTGGCAGAAAAACAAGCCTTAAAAACGCTGAAAGACAACAATGACATTATTATAAAACCAGCGGACAAGGGTGGTGGAATAGTGGTTATGAGCACAACCAAATATGATCTGGAAATTCAAAGACAACTTGCCAATCAAGAACATTATCGACCGCTTCAGAAAGATCCCTTGGAGGACATCAGATCCAAAATATTATCTGTTACCACTGAAGCCAAAGATAGGGATATCATCACAAAGAAGGAATTTGAATTCTTGAACTGTACTAGCCCTCGTACCCCTGTGTTGTACGCCCTGCCCAAGATCCATAAAGACAGTCAAAATCCCCCAGGCAGACCTATTGTATCTGGGTGTGGATCTATTCTAGAACCACTGGGGAAATACATAGACTCCATAATTAAAACATTTGTCCCAGAGACTGAAACCTATATCCGGGATACAATGGACCTGATCAATACGATTGAAGACTTACCATTTGATACCACTACACAGGTCATGGCAGGACTCGACATCGAGTCGCTCTACACAAATATACCCCATGATGAAGGTCTAGAAGCGATTCAAACCCTTCTCCTTACAAGACCTCTTCCCACACGGATCCCCACTGACTTCATTATGAATCTACTACGTATAGCGTTGAAAAATAACTATTTCCTATACCGAGACACATATTATCTACAAGTTAAAGGAGTCTCAATGGGCGCTTGCTTCGCCCCAAATTTTGCAATTCTGTTTGTATACCATCTGGAGAAGACCCTTATACTAACACCTACCAACCCCTTTGTCCAGAATATCAACCTGTGGCGAAGGTATATAGACGATGTGCTACTATTGTGGAATGGCACAGCAGAAACATTGAATCCCTTTATACATTGGCTTAACCACTCACAGGAACATCTCAAGTTCACAAGCGAATGTAAACAGAACGATCTGCCGTTCCTTGATGTCACTATCCATGCAGAGGAAGGACTCCTGGGCACCACCCTATTCCGCAAAACAACTGAAAAGAATACCTTGCTCCTATACTCCAGCTACCATCCACGTGGTCTACGCGACGGTCTTCCTTATGGCCAATTTCTTCGAATCCGTCTAAACTGTAAATGGAAAAAAGATTACTTCAGGGAAGCAGACATCCTTACCAATAAACTCATACACCGTGGATATCCCAAACGGCTGGTCACCAAAGCGAAGAAAAGAGCATGGTATTGTCACAGTGTGGTAAATAAATAATTAATTACCGGTACTATTTTTCTATGCATTAACTGAAAAGGATAGCTCAATAAATAAGAGGCAGAATCCGTGGTATCTGAGTCGTATGGGCTTTAATCAGATGGCTCGAGCCAATGGACCATCGGGTTCCATCACCTGCAAAGGTTCAGGAAGGGACAGACACAAGGGGGAAGAAAGAAAGCCTAATGTCATATTAACATCATACAGTATATATAGTAAAACAGTACAATTGCATTGAATACAGTAGGCGTAACAAGTGACAAACGGAAGATAAGAACATATGGGCGTACAAAGAAGGCGTGCACAGGGCGTGCACGGAGACATGTGATGTAAACGTCACAGAAGTGTCATAAATGGGTGGATACATGGAGGGGGCTACCTGGGCAGCTGGAACCTTTAACCTACTGGTGCGCGCAAACGGGCCATGACGTGTAACTGGGGAGAGCTGGGGGCTCTGACTTCTGGCACTAGAAGAGGAGACTAAAGTCTGGGATGTCAGGACGACATGTACCTATAGCATATCTGATATCTTGTGTTTGGAGTACATGTTGCTTGAATCTAAAAGTCTCCAGGGCAAAGGCTACTTGTCACTAAGGCTGGTGCAGGCATATATTCTACATGTATTGCGTGTGCTATAAATCTTCTATGGATACTAATTCAGTAATTCTCTTGCATGGAGACAGGAAGACTAGACTATAGATGAGGATGTTTATGCGGTTCGTTAGCTTAGGAATGTGAAGCCGGGGAGCTGGACTGATAACTAGAGGCATAACATATTCTTGGCAGACAGGCAGGCAGGCCAGGCCGGGCACCGCGCTGCTTGGCAGAAAGTAAGTGAAGGGTCAGGGATGCGGGAGGGGCTGCATCGCTCCTCGGAGTGATTCAGGAGACTTGAGCTTGAATCTGTAAGGCCTAGAAACGGGGACAACTCGATGATTTATCGTGCACAATGGAAAGACTTTGGCAACATAGGCCTAATATTCGTTGCTTTCACGAGGACTGGATAACTGACATACTAACGTTGGACACAACTATAATTGCGTCTTTATTCGGTCAAGGGGGAACATATGCATATCGATCATGCACATATAACATATAATGGGGAACACGTAGGGACACATGACAGGGCAAAATTCAATATTCCTCATTCCCTCCTTGTTCCCTACGTTTCCTTCAGGAAACATCAATATTCATAAGACCATCTATCTGTTCATATAGCATCATTTGCTCGTCTTTAATCTTCTTGGAATGGGATTTTGGACTTGGAATACAAGAGGTAGCGCACAAGCCGCAAATCGCAGGGCCACATTGTAAACATAGACAACAACTGAATATGATCATTACTACTATTCCTAGGAATGACAGTACTTTCCATCCCCAGGCAGATATTATACTCCAGAGCCAGCTGGACCATGTCCAGGTGCCTGGATTCTGGTGTAACTGATGGGCTATTTTGTGAAGTCTGGTTATAGCTGAATAAACAGACGGTGCGTTATTAGGAATGAAAATGCAACAACTAGATCCGATGACTCTACAAGCTCCGCCCCTATCGGCCAGTATGACGTCAAGAACAAGGCGGTTCTGAAGAACGACAAATCTCATAGCAGATTGTTCTTCTGTTAAGTTACCTAGAGCGGAAGTAGTCTCATTCACTACTGCTTCAAGGGTTCTGGTTAACCTATGTATTAGCTTACTATTCTGGACGGGACCTATGAAGAAAAAGAAACCTTTATTGAAGTCTGTATACTGTTCTAATGCAGTTTCAGTTTGATCGACAATTGGGGACTCGATCTCCCTTCTATGTCTGACGTGTACTAGATGTGTATTTCCGTGATAATCGGATGGGGCTAGAAAAACTGGTGGCAGTAGGAAGGCAATGTAACATGTTCCATCCCAATCTAGGGGCAGACATACATATGCGGTCTGACCACATACAAAATACGAATGACGTGAGGCTTTGAAAGTAGACTTCCCACTGTCACTATACTCGACCACAGTAGTACAATCACTGTGTCCTAGATGTACTGAACCATTCTTTCAGACACATAATTCGCCTTTCACTGGTAGAACTGTAATAGCAGGCAAGTCTGGAGTAGTCTCGGACTGAACATTCAAAACCATGAAATTCGAGGAGTAATTACCTAGATCATATACTTCATTTTCTAGATCTAACCCTGTCCTATGGGAAAGACCTTCCTTGTCTGGGAAACATGTTCTATTCAGAAGGGACTTATCGTCTGAGGATGATGTTATCGTAAACCATGCTCCACACGAACCATTGTGTGAAAACGGATAGGGAAAGAGTGGCAGAACTCCCTTCGGTGTCTGGAAAGGGGGGAGTCGACCACATACCCAACAATTAGTGGCATTGCTAGTCTGGTGTGAATAGTGTAACATTCGTATAAAAGTATTGTTGCGCATGGCAAGTCTGTAGGATAACTCGTGAGGGGGTAGTTCACTAAAAGTGTGCTCTACTGTATCATTAGAGGAAAGATGTACATGCGAATCAATAGGAGGAAAGAATACATGTAAAACGTAACTTATGCATGTAATCGTAAGACTCAGAAATAACATAAACAATAAAGTAATAACGCATCTGCTGCGCAAATTCTTACAATAACGTATTTTCTTGGAGTTTCGTCTAACTCTCTCACTATGGGGGTCTATCTCATACATGTCAGGAACCTGTCTAACCGCTTCACCCGAGAGGGACTTAGACAATTAAACTGTCTGACTTGCTAGACCGCAATTTAAGTTTATACTCCTGCTGCGGAGTTTTCTCTAACAGGGGAAGTTTAGAGTCAGTATCCGGGCAGTCCTTGAGAAAAGTCTTTGGACGGAGTCCATGAAAACGCTTGATGTGGCTGGAGTGTAGCCACCCCTTGCGCCCTCCAGTTTCACAGCGGTCCTTGTGGTCATCAGAACAAGTTTCGGCTCTTTCCAGCGGGGCTCCAGAGGGCTTGAACGATCATAGTTCCTTACAAGAACGAGGTCGCCTGGAATGACCTCGTGCGGTTTCACTTGAGTGTTGTCTGGAAAGGCAGCCGCGACCTGTGAACGACAAGAGAGTAGTGCAGACATCAAGGAAGCTAGGTAATCTGTCAGCATATTACTGTCAACATCGGTAATTTTACGTGGCATAGGTGTACCCCACATGTTTGGGGGACGACCGAATACTACTTCATAAGGTGACAGACCTGAACGGGAGTGAGCGACCATTCTCATGTAAAAAAGGGCGACTGGCAGAGCTACCATCCAATCTACGCCTTTCTCGGCACAGACTTTTGCAATGCGGATTTTCAGAGTCTGATTTTGTCTCTCGACGAGGCCAGCTGCCTCGGGATGTCGGACGCAGTGGAACTTCCACTGGTACCCTAACAGAAGAGATACTTGTTTCATGAGTTCGGATGAGAATGGCTGGCCGTTGTCTGAATACACGACCCTGGGCAAACCATAGCGGGGGAAAAACTCACGAACCAACTGCCTGGCAGTGGTCGCGGCAGTGTAATCTGGGACTGGATATGCTTCTGTCCATCTGGACAAAGCGCATACAACTACGAGGACATACTTGAAACCTCGGCATCGATCCATCTGAATATAATCCATCTGGAGGACTTCAAAAGGGTGGTCAGGAGGATGGAATCCACCTTGTTCCACCGGAACACCTTTACCTGGATTGAACTGACAACAGATCATGCAGGTACGCACTTTCTGCTTTGCTGCTGCTCGTAAATGCTTGTTAAACCAAATGTTCTGGATGCTGTCTAACATGGCTTTTTCTCCTAAATGTGCTGGACTATGTGCGGTGTTAATAATGACTTGAACCATAGAGTCGGGGAGAAACCATGTGGCTTTTCCCTTCGTCAACCATCCCTGATCTGTCTGGACCCCTCCTTGTTCAGACCATTTCTTGATTTCGTCTGGGGTAGCATGTGTCTGTATGTCTAGTACATCTTGTGTAGGGTCCTTAACTGTCATACAAGTCGTCTGATCTGGGACATCTGTCTTTGTCGTGTTAACTGGAATGTCTGGAGTCTGAGCTGTAAGCTTGGCTGTTCGATCTGCTAGATCGTTACCTTGGGAAATGCTATCAGTGGCTTTCGTATGTGCTTTGCACTTCATAATGGCAATGGCTGTCGGCAAATGTATTGCTTCTAACAGAGCTTGAATGAGGGGGCCATGCTGAATCTTGGCTCCATGAGAGGTCATGAAACCTCTTTCTTGCCAGAGTACTCCAAAGTCGTGTACGACTCCGAATGCATAACGTGAATCTGTATATATGTTTACTTTCAGGTTCGTAGCTCGTATGCAGGCTTGGGTCAGAGCGATGAGCTCTGCTGCTTGAGCAGACAAGGTGTCAATACGATGTGTTTCTATAACTTCAGTTTCAGTAGTCACTGCATACGCGGCTACTAGTTCTCATACATGAACCATCCACGTAAAGTGTCAGGTCGGGATCAGGTAACGCAATGTCTGTCAAGTCTTGTCTTGGCTTTGTCATGGTGTTAATAACTTCCACGCAGTCATGTGTGGCAGGGTTTGATGTAATCGAGGGTAATAGTGTAGCAGGATTTATTACGTTGCAGCGTCTGATTTCTATGTGTGGCTGAAACAGTGTCAGTTCATATCCCGTTAAACGTGCAATTGTCAAGTGCTGAGTCTGTGTTCGGTTTAAAAGAACTTCCACGGAGTGTGGAACTTGTACTGTCAGGGAGTGTCCTAACACTATGGAATCACTTTGTCTGATAGCTAGAGCTGTGGCTGCAACTGACTTGAGGCACGCAGGCAGAGCCTGGGCTACTGGATCTAATGTGCTAGAAAAATAAGCACAAGGCTTGTGTTGTCCTGCTTGATCTTGCGTGAGAACAGATAACGCTGTACCATCACGTTCAGTGACAAAAAGTGTAAAAGACTTACTGTAGTTCGGTGTCGCTAATACAGGTGCATTACATAAAGCTTTCTTTAACTCGTTGAAAACAAGTGTATGTTCCTGGGTCCAAGGGAGGACAGTCGATGTGGCTGCCTCCTGTGTCGTTAACTGTATCAGTGGTTTGGCTAGATATGCGTACTGAGGAATCCATTGTCTGCAGTAAGAAGTGAGGCCGATAAAAGCTCGTACCTCCTTCTGTGTCTTGGGCTGTGGAAGATGTGCTATTAACTTGATACAGTCTGGTGTCAACTGTCTACCCCTCTTGGACAGTAAGCTTCCAAGGTATACCACTTGCTGGACACAGAATTGCAGTTTGGAAGGGGACACCTTGTGCCCCATGTCTGCCAGAAAATACAGGACTGTAAGTGACGCACGTTCGCAGTCACGTTCTGTACGGGCTGTGATCAATAGATCATCGACATACTGGAGCATTGCAGTGTCAGTTGGCATGTGAATACTGTCTAGTTGTCTTTTAAGTGCTTGACTGTAAATACTAGGACTTTCTGTGAAACCTTGAGGAGCACGTGTGAATTTATAGCTTCTTCCATTTAAACAGAATCCGAAAAGAAACTGGCTGTCTGGATGAATGGGGACACTAAAGAATGCGTTCTTGAGATCAATAACAGTAAAGAACGTAGCTTCAGAATCAATGGCAGTCAATAGGGAAGAGATATCTGGAACCACTGGGTACTGGGGTATGATACATTTATTAAGTTCTCGAAGGTCAATCACTAATCGATAAACTGGAGGTGCATTTGGGTCAGTACGTTTAAGAATCGGAATGATAGGAGAATTATATACATTGGAGTCAGTTTCTACAACTACTCCTTGAGCAATGAGCTCGTCAATTATTTTCGATAAGGCTGCTACAGCCTCGGGTGGCAATTTGTACTGTCGAATTCGTGGTAATACAACACCTTGTTTCAGAGTGACACGATATGGTGTAATGTGCATACAACCTACATCAGTTGGACCTTGCGCCCATAAATGCTGTGGTACATTCAGTAATCTTGGATCAAAATCACGTAACACATAATGACCTTTAAAATCACGTAAAAACAATCTCACTCCTTCCGGAGAGCAGCAAATAACGGCACCTAACTCTTTCAATGTTTTAATACCAAGTAAATTTTCAGGACAGGATTTCGTAAGTAACAAGTCTGTAGTTCGGGACAATGGACCAACTTCTAGAGAAACTGGTTTTGATATTTCATTAACAATCGGCTTTCCTGAAAATCCCAGGGAAACATTTCTTGAGCCTGAGAGTGGAGCCCCTGGAACCTCGTCATGACTGATGGTAGTCCTACTTGCCCCTGTATCAATCAGAAACTTTCTGTCTTTCCCTAATACTTGACTGTGTACATAGGGACCCTCTTGATCTACAGGAACCTCGATGAGAGGCAAGCCAACCTCCCTCTCTAGGCTGTTTCATGAATACTGCTGATATTCTGGATAATCTGACTGTGCATACTGGTACATCTGTTGTGTAACGTGTTGTGTGGCAGCTATAGGCTGCGGTACTGTAACTGTCTGTTGTGCATTCTGCGGTGGCTGCGGATTCTGCGGAACATGTTCCTGTCTAGGAGGACGCGGTCTCTCTTTCGTCTTACCTGTAGCTATGTTGTGTTTCAGAACTGCACATTCGTTTATATAGTGACCTGGCTGTTTACAGTAATTGCATGTCCCTTTAACGGGAGCTGCAGAATAACTAGTTTGATTCGGACCCCTCTTCTGACTATCTGCTGGAACAGACTGTGCAACTAGTACTTTCATTTTCGTGTCTTTCATACGTCTCCTTTCGTGTTCTTGCTCTTCCCTGATTCTATTCTGGTGATACTGTAACATCTGGAGCATTTGTGACGGGGTATTAGCTTGCCATGTACTCTCGACTTTCAATACTCGATTTTTAACTTGTGGTAAAGAATTCTCAACTAGTTTGGTAACAAAAAGATGTGGATACGACTCACTACTTGTTTTCAGACCGCTATTAATAATGAAACATTTCTCAAATCTGGAATAAAAATCACTAGTGTCTTCGTCTTGTTTCTGTTTACAGGCTGAGATGGCATCCCAATCTTCCTTTTTCATGGCTAGCAATCTTGGCAAAACTTGTATTAACAGTTCGGGCAAATCTTTGGCTTTATCCCCAAGACCAGTACCTGGGACTCGTGTGTTATCTTCGTTCTCTAACGCGGTCCAGTCTATCTTTTTCTCTCCCACCTCCCATTCTTTTTCTTTCAGTTTTTCATATATGCCCGCAGGCAACAGGACCTTTAACATTTTGATGATATCAGGATACGTGTATTCTCCCATACGGAGCATGTCCTTTAATTCTCGGTGGAACCCTGCTGGATCTTTATCGTGACAGGGCACTAACTTTTTCATTTCTAGTAGTTCTATTTTCGTTATAGGGGTGTAAACAAATACTCGTTCGAGATTACCCCCCCGTTCCCTTAACAGGATGCACTTCTCGCAACGGATTCTGTCTGTCTATGTAGAATGGGGGTGAAACAGGAACAAAATGCGGAGTCAGGAACGTTCTGTATTTGTGGCGCTGTTCTAAAATGACGCTAATTAAATCGGTACCTAGACCTTTCCATCTGTTTAGGAGTAACTCGTTTAATACATTATATAAGGGACCTGGATCAGAATGCTGACTCTCGTACAGTGTAATGAGGTGCTGGATCATGTACATACCCACCAGTCGCTGTTCGCCTGGGGGCAGTTTCAGAAACATTTGAGCCACTACTTCGTCTGAATACGTGGTAGAATCACTAGTCCATCGGACTGCTGATCGGGCTAGTTCTTGTTCATGCATGGTACTAAGCTCACTGTAACCTATTCGTAGTTTCAGAACTTTATCGGTAGCCTGGAATAATTGTTCAAGAGAACACTGTTCTGGTACGGGAGGAGGAAAAACTTTCTTGTAATCTAGGCGTGTGTGTCTATCAGAAGGTCTCGTTCTACCTACATACGCTATTCTGGTGGGATTCTCGTTGTCTACCTCTTCGTCTGAAGAGTCATTCTCTTTCTCGGCTACTCTCATTGCTTCCTCCTTTTGGTGTATAGTTATAATTTCTTTACGAATCTTTCTGTACATGGTTTCTATACAATTTTGTGTTCTGTGTTTTCCTTCTGCTATATTGTCACTCCATCTTGTCAGGACTTTCATATCTTCTTTGTTTTTATCAGGATAATCCTGTTCTCTTATTAAACAATTTATTAAAAATTGCAAAATCATGCCTTGAATCTCGACTTTCCTGTGTACCATAGCTTCGTGAATACTTTCTGGATTCTCCCCTGTTTGGATAAAATGATATATTCTGTCTAGGTGCTTTTCCATATTTGATATGGTAACCAAGAAGCTTGCAACTCGTCGTACACGTATGGAATATATTATCATGCTATCTTCATGAGGCACTGGGTCATATCTACAATCAGATCCACACTCATTAAAATACTTTTTGAGGGCTTCGTACGTAGTCACTTTTGGCGTACGCTGTAACGCTGCATCTCTCAGCGTCAGTCGCTTTGTTTGAGGCGGGGTGATAGGAATACCTCCCCCTGCTCCTCCTGAACTGGAATCGTCAGTTAATACTGAATGTGCGGCTGCTGGTAACGTGACTGGTAAAGCAGGAGTACGTAATGTGGGTTGGTCCTGGGGTGCTGGCACATGAACAGGACCAACGACTGGAGGCACAGTAATTACATTATTAACAGGGTGCTGGACTTGAACTGGCGGAATAACTGGCGGAATAGGATTCGTATTAGCATATTCTGGGACAGTGTCATCTAAATAGGAAGAAAGGAAAATTTCAGCTGCAGTCGGTTTATGACGCAGCTTAGTCGGGACCAATGGTGGCGGTAAATTACAGGGTGTTTCCGGGGTCGCCTTCGGCAAACCCTCGGCGAGAAGAGGATACATACCTTTAATAAGGGCATTTCTCTGTCTGCTCTAACTCGTTCACCTTCTTCTAGTAATTCCCTTTCTTGGGCTTTTTCTGAGGATTCTCTACTTAATTCTGTTTTTCTGAATTCCTTTTCTGTTCTTCTATGTGATTCTTTACGCCATAATTCTATGGCATCTTTCTGGGATTGTCTGGCTTTCTTTTTCCATAATGCTTCTTCTACTCTCATGATGCACTCGGCATCCCATGTTCCTGAGACAGGCCATCTATGTTTCTCTTCAAGATCTTTCGTGTAGTCAACCCATAAATCTAGATACAGTATGGCATCTAAGCCATGCTTATGATACATGAAATGTCCAGGACTGTCCCTGGGAGGGACAGGAACTGATTCTTCGAGTAACCCTTTTCTCGTTTTTATCTGACGTAACTTAGAAAACAGCGGCATATTTGAACCGTACCTGAACTTGAACACAATACACAATGAACACAGTAATGAACAGCAAAACAATCACTCATACCACGATATCAAGAACACATTAATAACAGTTCGAACAGATAGGTAGTACCTAATACATTGAAAACAAAATACCTGAACTTCTCGAGAAACAGACTTACTAGAATTACTGGATGCACTGTTAAAACAGTACAGAACATACCGGTCTCCTAAAGAGACACGTCATACCGTATCTACCTAGGTGAACACGTCGGACCGGATCTGTGTACCCAAACCCGTCGGACCGGGCACAAATTAATGAACCCGTCTAGATACGTCCCAGCAACGGTACTCACCGGGAAGCAAAACTGAAGGCCTCGGACTGGACTGGACTGCTACGACGTCTGGTTACTGCTACGCACTACGCATGCGCCTCGGGCTTCGGGCTTCGGAAACAGGTGGGCCTCCGGATACCTCGGACCTTGCTCTCTCGGCTTGGGCTCTGGTCGGGACGATCCGCCTTCCTCACCGCCTCCTCTGGATGCCGGACCGCAGTCTCCGTCTCCTCCGTGGGCCTGAGGGAGACTTGAAGCAGAAATATCTGCACGTGCACAGTAGGGTTCCGTCACGGCTGTAGAAGGGTCAGGGGGCCTGCGTTACATCGCCGGCGCGTGGGGAAGGGGCTCGTCCCTATTCGGGCGCCATTTATGTGGTAAATAAATAATTAATTACCGGTACTATTTTTCTATGCATTAACTGAAAAGGATAGCTCAATAAATAAGAGGCAGAATCCGTGGTATCTGAGTCGTATGGGCTTTAATCAGATGGCTCGAGCCAATGGACCATCGGGTTCCATCACCTGCAAAGGTTCAGGAAGGGACAGACACAAGGGGGAAGAAAGAAAGCCTAATGTCATATTAACATCATACAGTATATATAGTAAAACAGTACAATTGCATTGAATACAGTAGGCGTAACAAGTGACAAACGGAAGATAAGAACATATGGGCGTACAAAGAAGGCGTGCACGGAGACATGTGATGTAAACGTCACAGAAGTGTCATAAATGGGTGGATACATGGAGGGGGCTACCTGGGCAGCTGGAACCTTTAACCTACTGGTGCGCGCAAACGGGCCATGACGTGTAACTGGGGAGAGCTGGGGGCTCTGACTTCTGGCACTAGAAGAGGAGACTAAAGTCTGGGATGTCAGGACGACATGTACCTATAGCATATCTGATATCTTGTGTTTGGAGTACATGTTGCTTGAATCTAAAAGTCATCAGGGCAAAGGCTACTTGTCACTAAGGCTGGTGCAGGCATATATTCAACATGTATTGCGTGTGCTATAAATCTTCTATGGATACTAATTCAGTAATTCTCTTGCATGGAGACAGGAAGACTAGACTATAGATGAGGATGTTTATGCGGTTCGTTAGCTTAGGAATGTGAAGCCGGGGAGCTGGACTGATAACTAGAGGCATAACATATTCTTGGCAGACAGGCAGGCAGGCCAGGCCGGGCACCGCGCTGCTTGGCAGAAAGTAAGTGAAGGGTCAGGGATGCGGGAGGGGCTGCATTGCTCCTCGGAGTGATTCAGGAGACTTGAGCTTGAATCTGGTGTCCGGGCCCTGTAAGGCCTAGAAACGGGGACAACTCGATGATTTATCGTGCACAATGGAAAGACGTTGGCAACATAGGCCTAATATTCGTTGCTTTCACGAGGACTGGATAACTGGCATACTAACGTTGGACACAACTATAATTGCGTCTTTATTCGGTCAAGGGGGAGCATATGCATATCGATCATGCACATATAACATATAATGGGGAACACGTAGGGACACATGACAGGGCAAAATTCAATTTTCCTCAACAGAGAAGTTCTCCTCACCCCCCAACCCAAGAAATCAATGACCAGGATTCCATTTGTTTCAAAATTCAGGCCTCACAGCAATAAAATCAATAAAATCATCAGAAAAAATTGGCCCTTACTACGCTCACATGAACAATTCAAAGATGACCCCCTGTTTTCCTACCAACGTGGCAACAACCTGGCCAACAATCTAGTACACGCCATTACTTGGCCCCAAACCAATCAGGAAAGAAACACCATCACAGCTGCATGGGGTCTTGTTCCAGTTGTAGGACACCTCAGATGCCAAAACTGCAGCGTGTGCATCCTGACTACGAACACCAAAGAATTTACAGTTCATGACCGCTCGTACAAACTGACTAAACATACAAATTGTAGATCCCAAAATGTGATCTATGCGATCCAGTGCCCCTGCGGTCTCATCTACATTGGACAGACAACTGAAATGATTAAGCAAAGGATCATCCAGCACAAAAGCTGAATTAATTGCAAAATATTGACAGCACCCTTGGTAACACACTTTCTACAACACGGTCATCGAGACACTGACATCCTTTGGCAAGTGATCGAGAAGCCTACGTTACCCATCCGAGGAGGTGATATCAGAACCCTCCTTAACAAAGCCGAATGCAAGTGGATGACCATTTGCGACTCGATTAACCAGGGCCTTAACACAATTGACGAATGGAACAGTAGTGTCACTACGTGACACCCCTAACTGTCCCCATTTCATTCAACCCTGTCAACAATGAATCACTCCTCAGAACCTGTCTATATATAGTACTTATGAGCTGGCCTCCTGTTCATATTATTCCCCCTACACCTCTCATTTACCTAATATGTTAACAATGAGGCATATACAATCCAATGGTTCCACTGCTAATATTGAACTGTACCCCTGTTATAAATACTGACAATAGACTTGCCTTTAAATCTGCCTCTATTCCAAAAGACTTTGAACAAATGCAGGATATATCTGTATAGTGTACAAAACAGGTCGTCAAGCAATTCTCTTATGAAGTAGTGCTTTATGATTGTTACATTTGTGTACATAAATGTATGTCACCACGTGCAGACTTTGATATGAAAATTCAATTCCAGTTTCTTCCCCCGGGCCACGTCAGACGCGTTACCTTGGTTACGCTCTGCGTGCCTTTCCTACGCTGCACCTCCAAGGCTCCGATTTCTCAGCAGTGACAAGCCCCACCCGCCCGGCCACACATTGGCTCCCCATCTCTTACGTCCCGGACATGTCATCAGCGGCATGCCCCTCCCGTACTGCCACGCATTGGCTCCCCAGCTCCGAAGTCCGCCTGACACACCCACAGAAACGCCCACACTGCGCACTCTCTCGCGGGCCCCGCCCACACACGGAAGTAACACAAACCCCTGGGGCGCCACCGGCATTCAAACGCGGTGATTGAACCCTACACGCGGAGATTTATTCCTGCACTGGCACACCTCATCATTCAGGTAAATGTCCGCTCTACCCCCGCCCCTCCCGGATCGCATTCCTATTGTGTCGCGATCAGACCCATTATCATTTCTCTAATACCACCTTAATTTACCCTCAGAGTACGTGCTACACCACGGCCAGATCATTGATGGCCTCCCGAGTACAGATCCATATGAGGTATGTTATACTCCCCAGTCACCGCGCCTACCCCGTCCCCTGCGCTTTATTGTTTAACAATAGGACCACTCTCACCTCCCACCCGAATTGATCGTTTAATAACAAAACCCATGCATACTTAAAACTCCATAGTTCATGCCGGGTCCCATGTTAAACGAAGACGCTAGCATTCCCAGTTCCCGCCGCGCTTACCTCCTGCTCTGATTGATAGTTTATCAACCGAGCCCATGCAGATTAAAGAGATAACAAAGCCCTACAGTCCCTACCGGCCCTGTGTAACATTAGACTAACGCTTCCTCAGTTCCAGCGTGCCAAGTCAGCAGTGCCATAGAATTTCACTGACAATTCCTCCCTTCTTCCTCCCACAGTGCCCACAGCAGACACTTCTTGATCCAATCATGATGATATGCTAACTAGCAACCCACCAGTCGGGTTACCGGACCACAGTTAAGGTAACTCGAGATTCTGCGCTATTCCTTCACTCTATCACCTTACCCTACCCGTGCCTACCCCTCCCCAATTCTAAATCGCCCAACACCTCTCTCCTTCCCTTGCAGCACACCCCAAATCAGACAACCAAGTCCTGATGACGATCCTAACTAATAAGGATCGAAACGCCGTCGACCTAACAGCCCATGAATAGGCGCACCCTGTCTCCGTGGCTCAACATTGAATTGAAAGAACAACTGATTACTGTGATATCACACTGTCACATGTGTCTTGAGCCACTCACTGTAAAATATATGCACTTTTGCTCACGGTGCGCCGCCCGCGCTGTTCACTTCTTCACTTGCGTCGCCACCTTCACTTTGAACACTTTATGCACCAAGTACTATATGATTGTCACCAAATCATCTTTATGCAGTGCTGTTTCTAACTGTATATAAGTCCGACCATAAAATGAATGTCATACTATAAAGATGAATAACTATCTTTTCTGATACCTATGAATGTTCTCCTTCTTTCCTTACAAGTAATGATGTGTGCATGCATATTTAATTGTCTATATATCCTTACCTCCCAGGACATTGTTTCTTTATTGCACCTTACCTACCCAGTCTTGAATTGGTTTATGGGTTACACTCCTGTGAAGTTTACATACTCCTTCCCGATGGCTGCTGACGACTGCTGCCCTGACTGTCGCCCTGCCTTGGCCCCTTGGTGATGATTGGTATCGCGAGACGTTAGACTGACATCTGTTGGTGTGAGAAAAACATTTAGTTAAGTATTTGTGGGTAGCGCCCACTCTTTGTTTTTGTTTTTGTTATTCGATTAGCGCGCTAACCGAAGCCAAGGGGCAAGTACGCTTGTGCTGTGACTCTATTGTCTAAAAATCCGTTGACGTTTGTAAGGAAATACAGTCCGTTACGAAATGCCTGGATTTAGTAGGTTTAAGAAATTTAGCTGTTTTGGGTGTTCTAGGGATTCCCGGCTAGAGGATTCTTGTCCGATTCCTCCAGTTGGAACTCCTACTTACGAGCTTTACTCAAAACATGGTCTGGGCCCTATTGTTTTTAATGAAACATGGATCCGATATACTAAAAAAGATGGTGTTTTACAGTGGCCACAAAATGGTTCTTTTGAGCCTGATATATTAGATAATTTGGAAACAATTCTATTCAAGAGAAAAACCCAGCCGGCAATGTTTGACTCTTTCCGCCTCTGGCGTAAGGAAGCCAAACAGAAAGAAATTAAGCAAATGAAGAAAGATAAGAAAGAGCAGAGTATGACGATTTTACAGGCTGCCCAACAGTTTAAAAATGACGAAGCTGATCAGGTGATTGAGGTGTCGGAAAGACAACATCGTATGGCAATAGATAGATGTTATCCTGTGTTACCTACTGTATCAAAGAGTAAAACCCCCGATGACGATTCTTTTATGTCCCATTTGTTGACATTACCTCCACCTTATGTGTTAGGTGCTAATGCACCGCCATTACAACCTGCTGTTAATCCAGCTGTTTTGGTTCCTTCACAATTGCCTATTCCTGTGATTCCAGCTCCGCCCCCTTTGCCAGCGACTTCTATACCCCAATCTTCTGTGCCTCAGCCTCCTCCATCTGTCGTTTCTTTTGCTACGGATTCTTCTTCTGTTTTACAGAATACGTTGTCTCCTGTTTTAGTGTCAGATTCCCCTACAGCTCGACAACGTTTAGTCGACACTGTTTCAGGTCTTTTGTCACCTTTTCTTGGGCCTCTTTACTTTTCTCCTGCGTCGTCTAGGAGACAATCCCGTAGTCAGTTTCCGGATTTTGAAGAACGGACTAAATTAGATTCTCTTGCTCATAATTGGATTATGAGTAGTGTACAGTACAGTGTACGTGATATTTTAGATACTTTCCTTCAATGGAACGCGCCTACACAGAGATATGTGTTCAATACTATGTGCAATACTCTGATTAAAGGATGGGGAGATGTGGATCTGGATTCACCTCCTCAGGATTTATTCGAAATACAGGATCAATTTGATAAAGGACTTGTTGTGGGTCCTGCTGTAGAACATGCTTTTCAAAAGCTTGTTACTTTTCAATCCGCCTTTTTCTCTCAAAATTCTCTTGAGCCTGATCCCTCGGTTCGTCGTAAGATGGCACAATATCCGATGCGAGAAGTTCCTCCGATATGGAGGGATGGAGATGCAGCTGCTAATCCGCCTGTCCCTGCTAATTTTCAGCGTATATGGGTACATGATCCTTGGAAAAGGTCAGAAGTATTGGCACTTAAACAGTCTTTACCGGACCCTCGTAAGAATCCTGCTGGGTATTATAAAGAGTTGTCCCAGACTGTTGGCGCTTGTATTATGAATTTGGCAGATATTGATTTACTTATGGGAAATGTAGTCCCACAAGCGATATGGACCAAAATTCGTAAACAGGATCATGATGCAGCTTTAGGCGGTAATTGGGCTGCTATTACAGCTGCAGATGCAGGACAAATAGGTGGTGCCAAACCGGATGACTTAATTACGGAATTACCTGGAAAAATAATAGATTTGATGAAAACTATGATGCCTGCGGTGCGCGTTAACTGGGATAAGTTAGCGGCGTGTAAGCAAAAGACGGATGAAAGTGTCTCCAACTTCTTTACTCGTTTCAAAGAGACTTTCATCGACCATAGTGGTCAAGACATGAGTACTGAAGGTGGACAGCGATTGTTTGTAGATACATTTGTTTTTAATTTACTTCCAGAATTATCACATAAATTAAAGCAATCAGAGAGTTTGTGGGCAGTTTCTTCCACTGCCCAGATATTGGCTACTGCTCAATATTATGAGAATAGGGATAAGGAAGATAAGGAAAAAGTGGAGAAAAAGACTAAAGAATTAAAAACGAAGGTTCTTCTGCAACAGGCTTATCCCCCTCGTTCTGCTCAGCCCCAATTCCAACAGCCCCCGCAGTTTCAGAGGTTGTTGCAGAAACCGGTACCCTCAGCTCCGCGAGTTCCATTGGGTCCTAATCAGTGTGCCTACTGTAAGGAAGATGGTCACTTTAAGAATGCTTGTCCGATTTTATTGCAGTGGTATGGTGGACCATTAGCACCACGGGGTCGTGGTGGTTCTCGGTCCATATCCAGAGGTAGGGGACGTGGTGCGTCGACTCAGGAACGACGTCCCTCTCCCCCTCAGGATTCTACGAATTACTTTGATCAGCAGAATTCTTAATCTGCTCAATATTACAATGATGACTATTGTCTCGATAATGAGGACGTTTATTTTCATATTAGCTAGGACAGCCATAGGCAAAGTAAGGGAGTCGTATCAGTTCCAGTAGATCAGGAAGGACCTTATGTTAATGTTATGGCATTAGGTGTTACAGAACCATTTCTCTTGGATACTGGTGCAATGAGAAGTTTCATAATGTATTCTAAACTCCCTGGGGCACCTTTGTCTGGCTTAACAAATGTTTCTGTAGGATTCTCTGGCGCCCCAGTTTCAAATCCGGTTTCTTGTTCTTTGCCCATTTCTATTGGTCAATACGATTTGGTAGCTCCGCTTCTTTTAACAACAGGTTGCGGAGAGAATTTATTGGGTTTGGACTTATTGAAATGTTTACATGCTACGCTGTATTGTTTACCCTCTGGTGTGCACCTCACTTTGGGTGATAAATTGACTTCTCCGATGTATGTATCTAAAGAACAGCTACCACCTGAACTATGTTCACTTCCTGCTACACTTTGGGCTACGGGTCCGAATGATGTTGGCTTATTGCAAATTCCACCGTATGTGATTACCGTTAAGCCCGATGTTAAAATGCCACGTGTTCCTCAATATAAAATATCTAATGATGGTGAAAGAGCCTTGTTGGCCATTGTTCATGATTTGGTTCAGAAAGGTGTGGTCGAAGAGACTAGAGGGAATGTTTGCAATAGCCCTGTTTTACCTATTCTTAAACGTACTGATCCCTCTCAGCCACCTGTGTACCGTTTTGTAATTGATCTTCGAGAGGTCAACAAAATTGTTGTCCCTCAGTTTCCTGTTGTGCCAGATATAACTGCTTTGCTTACTGTGATTCCTGCTTCAGCGGTCTGGTTTTCAGTTATTGATCTTAAGAATGCTTTCTTTAGCTTTCCTATTGCAGAAGCAAGTAGGGATCTCTTTGGCTTCTCTCTCGGAGGCCAAAGTTTCCGGTTTAAGCGTGCACCTCAAGGCTATTGTGAAAGTCCTTCAATATACAGCCAAGCTTTGAAGTCTCAGCTTGACACCTTTTCTTTGCCCTCGGGTGCTACTCTTATCCAATACGTGTATGATTTGTTAGTGGCTGCTGATTCGGAAAATGTCTGTAAAACTGCAACTGTGTCGCTCTTACAACATTTGTCTGATTTACATCATAAAGTATCATCTTCTAAGTTGCAATATTGCTGACAAGAGGTTACCTATTTAGGTCATCTCTTGTCGAAGGAGGGAAGGCGATTGACCCCAGAACATATTTATGCAATTGCACGGATGCCTGTACCGTCCACACAAAGAGAAGTGCGTGCTTTCTTAGGCATTACCTCTTATTGTAGACAGTGGATTCCGAATTTTTCCCTACTTGCGAAACCTCGGTTGGCACTTACACTTAAAGATACGCCCCAGCCTCTTCCTTGGACTGATTTACGTACTGCTTTGTGTTCTGCTCCTGTGTTGGGTACTCCAAATTACAGTAAACCTTTCACGCTCTATGTCCATGAAAGGGAAGGTTGCGCATTATCAGCTCTGACACAACAATTCAGCGACAAACAAAGGCCGTGTGCCTTTTTTTCGGCAACATTAGATCCAGTAGCTAAGGTATTACCTAGTTGCCTCAGAGCAACAGCAGCAGCGGCAATTTCTATTCGTCAATCTGCTGGACTAGTGTTAGATCACACTCTTAATGTTATGGTGCCACATGCAGTAGATACTCTTCTTAACTGGATGAAAACTCAGCACTTAACGAGTGCCCGTTTGTTTGGATATGTGTTAGCACTTTTAGCTAGCCATATACACATAAAAAGATGTAATGTTCTGAATCCAGCAACATTGTTGCCTATTTTGGATGCGAAACATGTACAAGATCAGCATGATTGTTTTCTTCGCACTGAAGAAGAAACGAAGGGTCGAATAGTCCTGAAGTAAACACCACTTGTGGGTCCGGATGGGATCCTATGGGTAGATGGGTCTTGTTTCAAGCTTCCTAATGGCGAAACGACAGCTGCTTATGCAGTAACAACCTTGCACACAGTGGTAGAAACTGCACGCATTTCGCAAAATTCAGCGCAAGCTGCAGAGTTGATTCCGTTGACAAGAGCATGTGTGTTGGCGAAAGGGAAAAGAGTGACTGTTTATACTGACAGTCGGTATGCGTTTGGCGTTGCCCATAGTTTTGGTCGTTTGTGGAGGGAAAGGGGATTCTTTACCTCCCACGGCCCCAAGTTACAGCATGGTCAGTTGGCAACTGACCTTCTTGAATCACTTGCTTTGCCTACTCAAATAGCGATTGTGAAGTGTAGTGCACATTACTGACGACGTGGGTCAAGGAAATGCATTTGCGGATGAAATAGCGAGGGAGACAGCGAGGAATGTTGAAAGTCGCATGTACGTTGCGGGCCCTGCAAGATGGTACGCAGAAGGTGGTATGTGTGAAGACACAGTGGAAAGCGTGAAAGCGATTCAGAAGGAGGCCACCGAGAAAGAATTGAGTACGTGGAGTGAAAGTATGGGAATGTTGGATAGTATGGGATGTTGGACGGAATTGTCAGAGCATCAACGATGGTTGTTACCAGACGCGTATGTACTGCCTGTAGTTACTATGGCTCATGGACCAGCCCATATTAACGCAAGGGGTATATGCAAGCTTTTAGCTCCAGTATGGCAAAATTAAGGTATTCCTAAATGTGCAGAAAATGTGGTGAAACATTGCATTGTTTGTTTTATGCACAATCCAGGAAAGGGAACTCCAACTCCAGCAGGTCACTTTGCACCCCCTACGTACCCATTCGAGGTACTGCAAATAGACTATATCCATATGGAACGCTTTAACAATCTCAAATATGTCCTGGTGGTGGTTTGTGCCTTTTCCAGATGGATAGAGGCCTACCCCCTAAAGGACAACACTGCCTTGTCCACTGCAAAAATACTTTTGATGGAATGTTTCCCGAGGTTTGGTTTGCCGCGCATTGTCTGGAGTGACAATGGAAGTGAATTTGTAGGTCAAATTATGCAGAAGGTGTGTGTGGGCCTAGGTATTAGACAGAAGTTCCATGCGGCAAACCATCCTCAGTCAGCGGGTCTGGTAGAGTGCTATAATGGCACTCTCAAACTTAAATTAGCAAAGATTCAGGCCAGCGCAGGTCTTTCCTGGCCTGATGCCTTGCCTTTGGCACTTCTTTCAACTAGATCAACCGTTCATTCTCGTTTGGGACTTAGCCCATACAAGATTGTTTTCGAATGCCCAGCCAATGTTTGGGGAGTCCCCAGACCCAAAAAGTACTCAGACATTCCGTATCCGTTGTTGGTTGACTACTTGCATGATTTCACCACTAAATTGCATGTTATTCGTCAACAGGTCCAAAACGCTTTGCCGGAGGCCTCCTCAGATCCCGGACACTCCATTCAGCCTGGGGACTGGGTGTGTCTGAAGAACTTCCAGAGGAAAAAGAACTTGGAACCTCGTTGGGGGCCGCCGAGACAAGTGTTACTCACAACTCGTACAGCTGTCAAGGTCCTGGGAAAGAAAAACTGGATCCATAGCGTGCATTGCAAATGGGTACCATTGCCTTTACCTTTTGACCAGTGGGTCCGAGAAGGTGCTGGTGATAGCGAAGGTGAGAAGGCACCCAGATTCGTACCGTTCAGCAGTGCACACCTGGATTGGACTAGCTCAGAGAAGGAAGACGATGACGTCTTACAGGAAGCTGTACCTGTACATTTAAGACAACAGATCCTTAACATTTATTTAAGGACCAAATAATACCTGGAAAGAGACAATACAATCTGAGAAGGAGATTGCCTAAAGACAATTAATTTGGGGTTTTCTAATTTTGTTTAAAAAGATAACGTCCTTTTTCCTTTATCCATCAAGTTGCAGGGTCACGGTAGGTGTCTTGAGCTGTGACCTGAATAGTGACTAGGTCAACAGGATTTGCAGTGTCATAGGACGGCTAACAATCATAGCCAAGTGATTAAGGAAGATTATCATGAGCAACGCCTTTAGAGTAATGGATAGTACAGGAAAAGGGAGCGATATTAAAATGATGAAAAGAGCTCATTATAAGAAATTATTATTCAGTCGTTGTGGCGTAGCATTGTGTGTTTTAGTATGTTTATGTAGTTTATTAGCATGCATAGGTTGGCTTATACATGTCCTACAGTTAGTACCTGTTCCCACTTCTGTCCCTTTAACTCCCTCTACTACTGTTTCTCCGCATACATTTTACTCACTCCCAGACCACGAGCAAATGAGAAGAATGGAATATCTTAACAATTCGTTCATTCAATTGTTACACCAGCATCAATTGATAGTAAATATTACTGATTGTTGGGTTTGTGGTCTCGTACCACATAATACACAGAGAGGAATTCCGTATCTAGTCCTCCCATTTTCATTTGAAGGTTCTGCTTGGGCCTATCTGGCTATGTTTTCCAAGGCATACCAGAATCAACTTCGATATCCTCCTGGTAGATCCTATAATGGTGGAGTGGATTTCAGTCACAGTCCTTTAATAAAGGGTATTGTAACCATGGCAAAGATTGCTGACATTAGCAAGATTCCCAAAGATGAGAAGAAAGCTTACGATGGGTGGAATATAACTCGGTATTGTTGTAAAGTCCTGAGAGTCACTTCTGACGTTTCCTCTTGAAGCTGCAAACTCCCAACTCCCTCAAGGATCAGTCTACGCAATCAGGAATTCAAAACTGACTGAGTCTACTTTTCCCTCAGGGAAAGGGGAAGTGGACAGAGAAAACTAACAACATATAAGAAATATTGTCTTCCGCTGTTGTTTTCTCTTGAAAGTGCTCCAGACCGCTGACCTTTTCTTGAGGTACTTTTCTGGTTTTCACACTGAGCAATAATTCAAAATTAACAATTACTAATCCTTCTCATTAGCCTTTCTTAACTCTAATGATAATTTTATGCAACAGTTACTGACCATTGGTTTTAGCGATCTTTGCTCGCACTTAGTTTGCATCAGAAATAACTCTGCCTCAGTTTCAAAATTCTTTGAAAATAAAATGAAAGTTGTTATTTGAATCAAACTCTTTTGAAAATACTCTGGTTGTTAATAGATTAGTGAACTGAACTAGTCTTTAGCATGCAAACATCATACCTGAAATCTTCAGCAAATTCTTCTAATCAAAGGGAATCTGCAGATGGGAGATAGTGAACAAAACAACAATCTACCCCAAAGAAAACAACTGTAACTTAGTTGTAACAGTAGATTTGGTACATAAGCTCCTGTTTTCTTAATTCCCACAGATTTCTATAAACATTCATTTAATCAAACATTCCTTGCTTAGAAACGACTAAACCCTTCCTTTTGCCAAGGCTTCTTAACAGAAAATATCAAGTTTTGTCTCTACAGTGTTTGCAGTCTCTAAAAGACCTTTTTACTGAAAAAACGATTTTGATCTGGCTTTGCCAAGGCTTGTTTCTTCAAAACACAGTAGTAAGTCTTTATCTCCAAGTACTTGTAGTCTCTAGTAACCCATCTGCTGATGGTAGTCTCTAGTAACCCATCTGCTGATGGTACGATTAATTTGTTTTTGCCAAGGCTTGTTTTACCAGCGCTCCAGCCTCAATCACCTCTTCTTACAACTGAATTGAACTGCTGGTTCATAGTTAATTAATTAATTCTATTGGAAAACGTCTTTTGATTTTTTAAGGTTCTGGACAGCTGAAGAAATAAAATCTTACTGTCCCTTGCAAAAGTCACTCGCCGACTGGAGCCTCGAACTGACTTCAGGAGAGCGGAAAGGAAACCCAAGTCCCGCTTGCTGAAAGACGTGAGCTGACACCGTCGGCTTACTCGAAGCGGCTTCAGGATCAGGGAGATGACCGCTGGGAAAGGGGGCTCGACAAAAAGGATTTTCCTTTTGTTTTTAAACTAGATGGGACACAGAGAGGGTTTCAGGAGAAGGCTAGGTGACGGTTGACTGAGACCGTCGACACAAACACAGAAGCGCTCGTCAGGGAGACAATCAGAGACGAAGCGCCGAACCGTTAGGGATGGGTTCTATTTATAGGCAAGGCTTCAGGCACGAGAGCAGCGCGAGCTCCCTCTCATTTAAATAACTAACTCGAGAGTCAGCGCGAGCCTCGCTCAAGAAGAGCGCACAGTCTAACAGGATTTTCTACTCTATGTCTGCAAAACAACAAGCATTGGCTAATGCAACTCTAAACAGAGAATCTCATTGGCAATAAGTAAAAGATTACATACAGCTAACAAATCATGTTCTTTTTTTAAAAATAAACAAAACCTTAACTTAAAGTTTAATAGAAACCCAAACTGCAATTAAAATCCACAGACTTAAATAAGACGACCTGTAGCACCCCTAACAGTTCCTCCCCCCAAAGGTCGTCTTATAGGTCGAGGTTTGTCAGGATGTAAAGCATGAAAAGACCTAACAAGTCTAGGAGCATGAACATTCTTTTCAGGCTCCCAAGATCGTTCAGAAGGATCATAACCTTTCCAATCAACTAAATAAAACAAGGTACCCCGTAACCTCTTAGAATCTAAAATAGATTTAACCTCATATTCGACATGATCACCTATAACCACTGGCGGAGGTGGATTATCAGGTCGAGTAGAAGGTTCAAAAGGTTTCAAAAGAGAAACATGAAATACAGGATGAATAGCATATTCTCCAGGCAAAATTAACTTGACAGACACAGGATTCAGAATTTTCTCAATTTGAAAAGGTCCCAGATACCTAGGTTTCAATTTCCTAGGACCCTCCACTTGAATGTTTCTAGTAGATAGCCAAACCAATTGACCTTCCGAGTACAAAGGAGAAGGTCTACGATGAGAATCGGCTGTTCTTTTCATAGTCATCTTACTTTTAAGCCACTGTTTTCTAGCTTTTTCCTGAATATCCATCAGAGATGTCAATCTGTCAGAAACTGCAGGCATGGATTGTTGTTCCTCAGGTAAAATAAAAGGAAGAGATCTTGGGTGTTGACCAGTGAGAAAATAAAAAGGAGAACAACCCAAAGCCGAATGAGTAGTGTTATTGTAAGAAAACTCCGCCCAGGGCAGAACTTCATCCCAAGGACTAGTAGAAGTTGTTAACAAACATCTTAAACCCTGTTCAACATACTGATTAACTTTCTCAGTTTGTCCATCAGTCTGAGGATGAAAAGAGGAGGACAGAGCTAACTCAATTCCTAACTGTTTACTAAGTTGTGACCAAAACTTAGAAATAAATTAGGGACCTCTATCTGAAATAATCTTTGAGGGAAGACCATGAAGTTTTACAATATTAGATAAAAACACAGTACTAAATTCTGCAGCAGATGGAATCTTGTGCAAAGCAATAAAATGTCCCATTTTTGATAACAAATCAACCACTACCAGAACCGTAGTATAGCCATTAGAATTAGGAAGATCAGTAATGAAATCTAAACTGATCGTGTGCTAAGGTTGAGGAGGGATAGTCATAGGATGAAGCAGACCCATAGGAGCTGCATGCAAAGCCTTTTGTCGTGAACAGACAGGACAAGCTCTCACAAATTGCTGAATTGCAGGAATCATCTTTCCCCACCAAAAATGACGCTGACACAGATCCAAGGTTTTATTAATACCAGGATGTGCAGCTATTGCCAAATCATGATTCCATTGCATAACCTTCTCTTGTAAGTCTTTAGTGGGAACAAATAATTTATTATTGTGAAAGAAAAGGCCCTCACTAATAGAGTTCCCTTCTCTAGACAACCATTCCTGAAAATCAAAAGATTTTAACTCTTTCCTAACAGAGTCTAAGAAACTTTCAGAATGGATCTCAGCAGCTATTTTTTCCAATGGCAAAATACTAGGCGGTTCTTTAACAGAATTATTTTTTTTACAAACTAATCGTGAAAGTGTATCTGACAACAACTGCTTACTTCCAGGTCGATACATTATTAAAAAATCAAATTCACTAAAAAACTGAAGCCATCTCATCTGTCTAGGAGTAAAAGCCTTAACAGTGGAATAAAATTGTAAATTTTTGTGATCAGAATATACGGTGATAGTGTGTTTTGCCCCCAAAAGATGATGTCGCCATTCCTGAAACACTTCTTTAATAGCTAACAGTTCTCGCTCTGCTATTGTATAATTCTGTTCAGCTAATAATAACTTCCTAGAAAAGAAAGCGATGGGATGTAAATGACCAGAATTTGAGTCCTTTTGAAGCAACACACCACCAATAGCTGTCTGCGAAGCGTCTGCTTCCACAAAAAATGGCCTGTCCGGATCAGGATGAACCAATATAGGAGCAGAGGTAAAAGCCTTTTTCAACAACATAAAAGCCTGATCAGCTTCCTCAGTCCAAGAGAAAACTTTCCCTTTCTTTAATAACTGAGTAATGGGAGTAACAATTTCAGAAAATTTAGAAATGAATCGCCTATAAAAATTGGCAAACCCAAGAATTCTTTGTGTGTCTTTAATAGAAGCAGGAATCGGCCAAGTTAAAATTGCTTCTACTTTCTTAGGGTCCATATGGATCCCCTCAGGTGACAGACAATAACCTAAAAACTCCACCTTGGAGGCATGAAAAACACATTTTTCCAATTTAGCAAATAATGAGTGATCCCTCAATCTCTGTAGAACAGACTGAACATGTTGCACATGCTCTTCCGAATTCTTAGAATAAATTAAGATGTCGTCAATATAGACTATACAACAGACATCCAATAAATCATGCAAAACCTCGTTGATGAAATACTGAAAGGCTGCAGGAGCATTGCAAAGACCAAATGGCATGACAGTATACTCAAAAAGACCAAATTTCGTACGAAAAGCGGTCTTCCATTCATCACCTTCTTTAACTCTAATCAAATTATATGCTCCCCTAAGGTCCAGTTTGGTATAAATACTGGAACCCTTAATTTGGTTAAGAAGCACAGGAATCAGAGGTAAAGGATATCTATTCTTAATTGTCGCTTTGTTAACCGCTCTATAATCGATACAAGCCCTCAAATCACCAGTCTTTTTAGCAACGAAGAAAAGCGGAGATGAGACTGGAGAAGTGGAATGACGAATAAAACCCAACTCTAAAAGTTCATCCAGATATTTCCTTAAATAATCATTTTCTGGTTCAGTTAAGGCATAAATCCTACTGCAGGGCAGAACAGCACCAGGTACCAAATCAATCCTGCAATCATAAATTCTGTGTGGTGGTAGTTTAGTTGCTTCAACAGGATCAAAAACCTTAGAAAAACTCTTATATTCAACTGGAAGTTTATTAATTTCAGGATTTAAAGTAGCACAGAAAAGGGGCATAACCGGATCTCTGGTTTCTTGATAACAATGTAACTTACAAAAAGAAGACTCTAAGGTAACAGTTCTTTTAATCCAATCGATTTTTGGATTGTGCAATTCTAACCAAGGAATCCCCAAAATTACTCCAAAGGTTGGTGCATCGATAAGATCAAAAACCACCCTTTCAGTATGCCCATTATCTGCCACCAAAGTCAATGGTTCCGTGTTAAATCGAATCATCCCAGAAGACAACACTGAACCATCAACCGCCCTCACAGGTTCAGGTTCCTCCTTGGCGACAAATTTTAAATTTAATTTATGAGCAAACTCAATATCGAAAAAATTTCCTGTGGCCCCAGAATCTAATAGCACAGGAATACTATGTCGTTGAAGAGTAGTTAAAATAAAAACCATCCGAATAGTAAAGTGTTTTGGAATATGTGTAGTTACATTCGTGACAAATTGGGAGATCTTGGAAAAAGATTTACTCGAAGAAACGATCTCTACTTTCCTCGAGAGTTCTAGTTTTCCGACAAATTATTTGGAAGGGTTTCAACCACTAAAACTTTCTTTTTAGTTGGTTTAATTGTACAATCTTTAGCAAAATGCCCAGGCTTGCCACAGTACAAACACAAATTACCCTTCCGTCTACGTTCTTTTTCCTCAAGGGTTAAAGGTCCTTTAAACCCTCCCGAAAGAATTGGTTCAGCCAAAATATTCTTAACTTCTGACTCTTTCTTCTCTATTCTAAATTGAGGATTCCTAAAATCACTCCTAGTCTTCTCATTTTTACGTTCCCCTAATCTGTGATCAAGCCTAACCACTAAATCCTGAAATTCCTTAAAATCTTCAGGCAGATTAACAATATGTGCAAGAGAATCTTTCAACTCGTCTCTCAGACCTCTATAAAACAAAGAAATCCTTTTCTCTTCAGGCCAATGAGTTTCAGTCAAAAGTCTATTGAAGGTAGTAACATAAGAAATAAGGTCCTTGGTCCCTTGGCGAAGACTCAATAACTCATTATCTGAAGACTGAACAAAGGTATGCTTAGCAAACAAATTAGACATGGCTAATTTAAAATCCTGTAGATTATGAAGCAAGGGATCATTTTTATCAACTAAAGGCATTGCCCAATTTGCAGCCACCCCCCCAAGATAAGAAATTATAAATGCCACTTTAGCTGTGTCGGAAGAAAAAATTTGAGGTTTACACATGAAATGCAATTGACATTGACTAAGGAAAGTAGTAAATCTACTATTATCTCCAGAAAACCTTTCTGGATTAGCCAAAGGGACAGGCGTTGGGGTTACAACTGTGACTTGAACCGGTTGATTTTTTGACTGATCTCCTGAGCGATGTGACTGATCCACATCAGTTCCAAATCTAGTTGGCGCTATTACTGGTTTTTTCTCCACACTAGGATATCTCCAAAAAGAAAACCCCGCCCTAGTTTCATCCAACTCCTGACGAAGTGACTGATTCTCTAAACGTAAATTCTCCATTTCCACAGTCATTTTCTGCACTAACTGTGACAACTGTGAAACATCCATGAGGGCGAGTTTACAAACCCAAGAGGAAACGACTTTTTAAATGGCTTCGTCTACTGTTGTAAAGTCCTGAGAGTCACTTCTGACGTTTCCTCTTGAAGCTGCAAACTCCCAACTCCATCAAGGATCAGTCTACGCAATCAGGAATTCAAAACTGACTGAGTCTACTTTTCCCTCAGGGAAAGGGGAAGTGGACAGAGAAAACTAACAACATATAAGAAATATTGTCTTCCGCTGTTGTTTTCTCTTGAAAGTGCTCCAGACCGCTGACCTTTTCTTGAGGTACTTTTCTGGTTTTCACACTGAGCAATAATTCAAAATTAACAATTACTAATCCTTCTCATTAGCCTTTCTTAACTCTAATGATAATTTTATGCAACAGTTACTGACCATTGGTTTTAGCGATCTTTGCTCGCACTTAGTTTGCATCAGAAATAACTCTGCCTCAGTTTCAAAATTCTTTGAAAATAAAATGAAAGTTGTTATTTGAATCAAACTCTTTTGAAAATACTCTGGTTGTTAATAGATTAGTGAACTGAACTAGTCTTTAGCATGCAAACATCATACCTGAAATCTTCAGCAAATTCTTCTAATCAAAGGGAATCTGCAGATGGGAGATAGTGAACAAAACAACAATCTACCCCAAAGAAAACAACTGTAACTTAGTTGTAACAGTAGATTTGGTACATAAGCTCCTGTTTTCTTAATTCCCACAGATTTCTATAAACATTCATTTAATCAAACATTCCTTGCTTAGAAACGACTAAACCCTTCCTTTTGCCAAGGCTTCTTAACAGAAAATATCAAGTTTTGTCTCTACAGTGTTTGCAGTCTCTAAAAGACCTTTTTACTGAAAAAACGATTTTGATCTGGCTTTGCCAAGGCTTGTTTCTTCAAAACACAGTAGTAAGTCTTTATCTCCAAGTACTTGTAGTCTCTAGTAACCCATCTGCTGATGGTAGTCTCTAGTAACCCATCTGCTGATGGTACGATTAATTTGTTTTTGCCAAGGCTTGTTTTACCAGCGCTCCAGCCTCAATCACCTCTTCTTACAACTGAATTGAACTGCTGGTTCATAGTTAATTAATTAATTCTATTGGAAAACGTCTTTTGATTTTTTAAGGTTCTGGACAGCTGAAGAAATAAAATCTTACTGTCCCTTGCAAAAGTCACTCGCCGACTGGAGCCTCGAACTGACTTCAGGAGAGCGGAAAGGAAACCCAAGTCCCGCTTGCTGAAAGACGTGAGCTGACACCGTCGGCTTACTCGAAGCGGCTTCAGGATCAGGGAGATGACCGCTGGGAAAGGGGGCTCGACAAAAAGGATTTTCCTTTTGTTTTTAAACTAGATGGGACACAGAGAGGGTTTCAGGAGAAGGCTAGGTGACGGTTGACTGAGACCGTCGACACAAACACAGAAGCGCTCGTCAGGGAGACAATCAGAGACGAAGCGCCGAACCGTTAGGGATGGGTTCTATTTATAGGCAAGGCTTCAGGCACGAGAGCAGCGCGAGCTCCCTCTCATTTAAATAACTAACTCGAGAGTCAGCGCGAGCCTCGCTCAAGAAGAGCGCACAGTCTAACAGGATTTTCTACTCTATGTCTGCAAAACAACAAGCATTGGCTAATGCAACTCTAAACAGAGAATCTCATTGGCAATAAGTAAAAGATTACATACAGCTAACAAATCATGTTCTTTTTTTAAAAATAAACAAAACCTTAACTTAAAGTTTAATAGAAACCCAAACTGCAATTAAAATCCACAGACTTAAATAAGATGACCTGTAGCACCCCTAACAGGTATACTCTCAGCCTCACTGACAAGGTTAAGCAGCAGAGTTTTACACCGATTTGGGTTCTACCCCAAAGAGGTCATTTGTGCTTACAAATAAATGGCCAGAATACCAAAACTAAGCAAGAGAGGAGTAATTGCTCCCAAACGTATGTTTATACTCCTTCTACTCCCGCACCACTGGTGGCATCTCAAGGTACATATTTTATCTGTCACGACAAAGCTTATACATGGCTTCCCACATACTTCTCGGGAACGTGTTATATAGCTTTTCTCTTTCCCCCTACATATACTGCTCCTGCTGATTATCACAGAAAGAGAGTTGGTAGAGGAGTTGTAGATTCGGAAGATACAGCAGGGCAAGAAGGAGGGGATTTTCTGAAAGGGTTTCTTCCCTTTTGGGGTCCGATGGTCAATAGCAGAAATATCAGACAGTTAGTTCGCGTGGTTGATGCCACAATCAATGTAACTTCCGGAGCATTAAAGAATTTGACCGCCGAACTTCAGGCGGATCGACTTATGACTTTACAGAATAGAATGGTTTTAGACTTGGTTCTTGCAGATAAAGGAGGAGTCTGTAAACTGATTGGATCTAGTTGTTGCATTTATATTCCTGACAATGCCCCTACAGTATACCAAGCCATCTCTAAGCTACATGTCATCTCTGAGTCTATTCACCAAGATACTGGAGATTGGTCTGTGATGGGATGGTTTTGGGGACTACTGTCCACTTGGGGATGGAAAGTGTTAACTTTCCTTGGAATGATTTTAGCGATCATCTTTTCCTGTTGTCTCTGTCTACAGTGTGGCCCAGCCATTTGTGGACTTTGTGCCACGATCTGTGTCTCCAAACCAGTAGCACAGCAGACAGAGAATATTAAGATGATGGTGCAACAACACCTCAATGACCTTATGACCATTGATATCGACTCAGACTAACATGGGTCTCTATGTGCATTGCCTGAGTATGGCAAAAGGAGGGTCTGAGGTTACGTAGTTTCGGCTCCGCTTCGCATATAGCTGTCATTTTGTGTTGCCTCACTCAGGCAGCACGGCTAACGCGGTAAATATGGTCTTTCTGCCTCTTCAGCTGCTCCGTGGCTTTCCTGTTAAAGAACAACCCTTGTCCTTGTTTACGACACTGACGTCAGGGTCTGGCGAAGTTCGCAAAGCCATGTCTAGACTGATTAATCCATGTCTTACTCCACTGTTTGGGTCCCACCATTCTTCTCTACTTTATCTTGTTTAACTGGCCTTCACTATTCTCTTCATGTGTTCTCTTGTTACATAGCCCTTCTTTTGAAGCATTCTACACATGTTTTGCCACCTGCAAATTGAATTACGGGCACTAGTGTTGATTAACCTGAGGGGAGGAGAGCACACGGGGTCTGAAAGGAGGGTGTGTTTTAGACATCCGATAGCTTGTTTTCGAACTATTCCTATTTGTCAGTTTTGTGTATATTGGGAGTTGTCATTGTAAACTTGTTCTGTATAATAGACTGTGTCTTTAGAACCTACCTGTGTGGTACTTCTTAGATAACTGTACTTAGCTGCAGCTAATAAATCTACTTTTCTACGCCTAACAGAGTGTCCTGTGTCTCTGTCTGTCGAGGCAGGTGAACCCGGAGATCTTAGGCGTGCCCTGCGCCGCCTGGCCCATAAGGTCAGGTTCTCCACAGTGGGACGGAGACAGTGGGAGGGAGATAGAGACAGACAGAGGGAGACAGAGGGAGAGGGAGACAAAGGGATAGAGAGAGAGACAGAGGGAGGGAGACAGAGACAGGGACAGACAGATAGAGGTAGAGACTGAGACAGACAGAGGCAGAGAGGGAGATGGAGAGGGAGACAGAAGGATAGGGAGAGAGAGAGAGAGGCAGGGAGAGGGAGAGGGAGGGTGACAGAGGGAGAGGAAGGGGGACAGAGAGAGAGGGAGATAGTGAGTGGGAGACAGAGGGAGGCAGATTTAGACAGAGGGAGTCAGGGGGAGGGAGAGGGAGACAGACAGAAGGAGACACAGAGGGAGGGAGATAGAGGGAGGGAGACAGAAGGACGGAGACAGAGGGAGACAGACAGAGGGAGGAGGGAGACAGAGGGAGGGAGACAGGCAGAGGGAGGGAGAGGGAGGGAGACGGAGAGAGAGGGAATCCGAGGGAGACAGAGGGAGGGGAACAGGGAGAGAGGGAGACAGAGGGAGGGAGACAGATTTAGAGGGAGGCAGAGGGAGGGAGACAGAGGGAGGCAGAGGGGACAGAGGGAGGGAGTATGGGGAGACAGAGGGAGATAGTGGGAGGGAGACAGTGGTAAGGTGACAGAGACAGACAGAGGGAGGGAGAGGAAGACAGAGGGATAGAGAGAGAGGGAAATGGAGGTAGGCAGACAAAGGCAGGGACAGGGATAGACAGATAGAGGCAGAGACTGAGACAGCCAGAGGCAGAGAGGGAGACGGAGAGGGTGATAGAGGGAGAGAGAGGGGGAGGGAGGGAGACTGAGAGAGAGGGAGATAGAGAGAGGGAGACAGAGGGAGGCAGAGGGAGACGGAGGGAGTCAGGGGGAGGGAGAGGGAGACAGACAGAGGGAGACAAACAGAGGGAGAAAAACAGAGGGAGGGAGACAGAGGGAGGGAGACGGAGACAGAGGGACACAGAGAGAGAGACAGAGAGGGAGACAGACAGAGGGAGGGAGATAGAGGGAGACATGCAGAGGGAGACAGAGGGAAATAGAGAGAGCGGGAGACAAAGGGAGGGAGACAGAGGGAGGGAGGCAGAGGGATGGAGACAGAGGGAGTGAGACAGAGGGCGGTAGACAGAGGGAGACAGACAGAGGCACACTGAGGGAGATAGAAGGAGGGCCACAGAGGGAGCGAGACAGAGGGAGGTAGACAGACAGAGGGAGACAGACGGAGACAGACAGAGGGAGACAGAGGGAGGGAGACAGAGAGAGAGGGGGAGAGAGAGAGGGAGGCAGAGAGAGAGAGGGAGGGAGACAGAGGGAGGGAGGGAGGGAGGGAGAGAGAGATAGAGAGAGGGAGGGAGACAGAGAGAAAGATGTGTATATGCTGAGTCTGGTGGCTCAGTGGAGGAAGTCGTCCGCTGCAGGGGCCTGTGTTCAGCCTCATGGTCATATTTAGTATTTTTTTCTCTAGCCCTGCCCCTCCTCCCCCACTGTCCCCGCCCCCGTGGGGATGACCACCAGGAAAGTACGCACCAGAATCCTTGAACACAAAAGCACGATCAGGTGTGCTAAACAAATGACGAGACTCACCAAATACTTTTTTGATTTACAGCATGGAGCAGACTCACTAAGCTGGGCTATCCTTGACATACCCAATTTGAACGCAACCACTCTGAGTTTGACGACCAAGCTACTCAGACTAGAGCAGAGATGGGTGTATAGGCTTGGCACCGCGGATATAGGGCTCAATGATGAGATCCTTTTATTGGCTCTCTCCTGAGAACCATCCACCCTATGTTGTTTCACTGTAGTGTCACTGCTCTGGAGATGCTTTACCATGTGAGCCACCGGGTTAGATGCTGAGGCGCTCTTGCCTTACCCAATAAGTATATTCATTATGCTCCATCATTGGTGACTTATCATACACACAGTATGGTTACATCCAGCCTGTGCGTGTTCGTTTTTCACTTTAGGGACACTAGACTGGTGATTCCCTATCTCATGTGCCAACATGCTTACAGTCCAATGTGTTGGTATACTTATCTGCACAGAGTTCCCTAATATGTATCAGCCCCTTGCATCTATGCCATCCAATACACAAAGGACCTTTAATTTCCATCAAGCGGTGGTTATTACAAGGGCGAGTTCTCTAACCTATGTGCTCATTGCCTACAAGCTGCTGCACAGGCACATCAAGCACATCACTCGGTTTCAGCGCACCCTCTAGTCACTGTGAACATCCGGGGCCACTCCCGGTTTTTGTCCAAAGAACCATAACTTAGAACTTGGTTTAGTCTCCCTGCACGATACTGATAGCTTGCACTCCTCAGATACAGGGCCGCAGTCATGCAGTTGTTCCCAGCCGCCGGAACTACATTTCCCATCCAACCTCCGCTTCTGGCGGATATCCGGCTGCCGGGCTTTCACCCCAGCTGTTCCAGATCTGCGGCGGCGGCAATCGAAGAGCCTGTACATATAATGGCAATGGCTCCTGAGCGCCATTCCCCCTGTTCCTCGGACATGTGTCCCCTGGTCCTGGACCCCACAACCTGTGGTAAGTGACAGCTGGGCTTTGCCTGGCTCCCCTACGAGGGTGCACCCGATGCAGGCGGGGCGTGCCCACAACAGCGCGCGTTTTGGCGCGACTTCCACCCCCGATTCTCCCCCATGGCATCTGTTATGATGTGTGCCTCGTGAGGGTCTCGTGTGGTCTCATGGATGTGTGTGTGTATTCTGAATTCTTTGGAATGTTAGGCTGACGGCACTCGGACAGTGTCAGTTGCACTGGACTGTCGAGGTGGTCGGATGCCAGGTTGTGCTTTTAGAATAAAGCTTACCTGAAACTACGTTCGTCTCTGCTGTTTCCTGTACAATCCCTCACAACATTTTTGGCGACGATGCTTGTGGTGATATGGTGAACCGCTTCTGCAATTTCTCGTCTTTCATCGAGTTTCATCGTGGTCAAGCACAGCCTGGTGATCCTTGACATCTGGGTCCGTTTATTTGATGTTCGGTGTGGTCTCCATGACTTTCTGATTCCCGGGACTTCTCAAGGTATTTTTTCTGTCAATTGGTCGCGAGCATGATCAACGGCTGTCTTTGCCTCTCTCACGTCATCGTTGGCATCTTAGGAGATACGTCACTGGAACGCACATTTTATCTTGAAACGCAGCGTTACGTGCAGCCATTTTCTGCGATCTGAAGGCAGTGGTATGCGTGCGTAACGTCTTGCGTCAGCAACGTGCCTCCATTTTGTTCCCGATCAGCTGTTTTCTCTCACACGAGTTCCGGATTCCTCTGTGAAGTTTGGCTTATTATTCCGCAGTGCTTTGCTGATATCAGGTACTGTTTCTTCAACGTTAAGCTACAGTGGAGCAGCTTTAACGTGGTGGTGTCTGTTTTTTTTGACTCTTTATAAATTTGTATGCACAAAATAGACTTTGAACAAAATTTCGTTTGTGCATTTCATGTCTTCAATGATTTTGATTACGGTGATTTGCACACCTTGCCTGCTTAACTTTTGTGCAAATTTTACACAGTGATTTGCACACCTGTTCTACTTTTGGTACCTTTGTTCTACGGTGATTTGCACACTTTTGTTTTGTTCAGATTCTGTTACTTTCACACCGAATTTACACAGTGATTTGCACACCTTTGTTTGTTTGTGCAGATACTGACATTTCACACGGTTTTAATTCTACTACATATTTAGTTACCATTGTCCTTACCTTCTTAGAAATGAATACCAATGTTGTCACGCCTCCTATGTTTTTATCTCTTCCTGGCTCCCGTTATTGATTGGGAAGATTGGGTTGAGATGTTGGAAAATTACATAGTGGCTTTGGATGGGAAAAATTTTCATCCTGAGAGGAAAAAGGCATTATTGCTTAGCACCTTGGGCAATGAGGGCCAACGTATTTTCAAGTATTTACCTGTAGCAATGGGTCCAAATGGTCAACCAATGGATGATGTTTTTAAAGAAGCTCTTAGAAGGCTTGGGATAAGGTTTGCCAAATAAGTTAATCTAGTGATGGCAAGATATAGGTTCTATACACAACCACAAGCTGAAAAAGAAACCATAGATGAGTTTGTCTCTAGGTTACGTGAATTATATATTAAGTGTCGTTTTGGTATTATGACTGACGAACTTATTCGTAACCAGCTCATTGTTCAATGTCGCCATAGGGAGATTCAAGAGAGACTTTGGGCGGCTAAAGACCCTTCGTTAAAAGATGCCATTGATATGGCTAAAGTGATGGAAGAATCCCAGAAATGTATCAAAGAACTTGAGCGGCGTGATAGAAGTTCTTCAAGTTCTTCTTCGCAGATTGGTAACGTTGATTTTTCCTCTTCAGAGGATAATTCTGATGTAAATGTAGTTTCAAAACGTGTACACAAAGCTAATTCCAATGTGAATTTTTCTTTTAAATCTAAGGGGAAAGAATGTTGGCGATGTGGCAGTCAATTCCATTTGGGGGATTTCAAAAAGTGTTATGCCATCGCACAAATTCGTAGGAAATGTGGGAAAAAAGGGCATTATTCAAGGATGTGCAAGCAAGGCGATAATGCTGAGAAGAGCAAATCTAAAGTCAATGTCTTACATTCTCCTGACAATTCTCAGAGTTCCAATAGAGTATTAGTTATACAACATGAGAGTAATGATTTTGTTGCTGGTGTTTGTGACATTAATACTCGGAGAGTAACACGTCCTTCTGTGGAGTTCACTGTCTGTGGGCAAAAGGTGTTCTTGATGGTGGATTCAAGTTCTCTTTTCACTATCATCCAGAATCCTTATTTACCAGACTGTGGAAAGGGATGCTTCTTTCCGAAAAGGACATCAGTCCAGTAGGATATCAGAGTCAGATTATTGATATTCTGGGCTATATGTTTGGGTTTATTACCTTTGGCTCCAGGAGTGTAGAAGGGAAAGTGTATATTGCCAAAGATGGTCCACCAATTCTAGGTTGGATGCACCAATTTGACTTACATATTGTTATTAATCCGAGGTCTCCCAATTGTGTTATGGTTGTGGATGACGACATGTCAATTGGGGTATACAGCCTTTACAACGAAACTTTTACAATGAACTACCATTACAATGCAACTTTTACAACGCAAACCATTACAACGCATCGCGCTGGGGGGCGCTCTAGGATAGGGAATAGGTTTAATGTACTATTCAACACCTTCCCTACTATCCACGGGGACTGGAGTTGGAATAGTAAATTAAACTATTCACTATCCAGCGCCCAAAAGCATTATGCGTTGTAATGGTATGCGTTGTAAAACTTGCGATGTAAAGGTAGGCGTTGTAAAAGTATGTGTTGTAACGTCATACATCCGTCAATTGGTGATGTCTTGAATGATGCTAGTGGTGTATTTGCAGACAGGTTGGGTTGTGTCAAGAATCACGTCCACAAAATTGTCTTGAAACCCGATGCTACACCAGTACAGCATAAACTTAGGAAGGTGCCTTTGTCAGTCAGGCAAGGTTTGAAAGATTTGCTTCGTGATCTACTTGACAACAAGGTAATAGAACCTGTGGAGGTTTGCCCTTGGATTTCGCAGGTGGTTTTGACGCTCAAATCGGATGGCTGCCTTAGATTTTGCATCGATTTGAGGTCACTCAATAGGGATATAATTGTTGACACCTTCCCTCTGCCTAATATTAGTGAGCTTTTGCAGTTAGTGGGGGGTGGTAGGTACTTTTCTAAAATTGACCTCAGAAGTGCCTACCACCAGATCAGATTACATTCTGAATCTAAACCACTTAATACGGCATTTATTACAACTGAAGGCACATTCCAATTTACTCGCATGCCGTTTGGCTTGGCCTCGTATGCGAGTGTATTCCAGCGCATGATGTCCAACATGTTTGAGGGGTTGGTGGGTGTTGTGTATTTTCAAGACGACATTTTGGTCTCGGGGGAGTCTGTAAAGGAACACAACACCATTTTACGTCAAGTTTTGTGCAGATTGGAAAATACTGGTTTGACTGTCAACAAAAGCAAGTGCACGTTCTTGGTTGAGGAAATTGAGTATTTGGGGTACACCATTTCTAGTGGTGGGGTCTCTTCAAAGAAAAATGTATTGATGGCGATTGAAAATGCTCCACGGCCTGGAGACAAGGATCAACTCAGGTCCATTTTAGGACTAGTAGAATCCTATTCAAAATTTGGTCCAAGGTTTGCGGATATTTCGGAACCTTTAAGGGTTTTGTTACGGAAGGGTGCTAGATTTACGTGGGAGCAGCAACAAGCTGATTCTTTCTGTCGCATCAAAAATGAGATTTGTAATGCAGGGATTTTATCTCCTTTTAATCCCTCTTGTAAATCGTTTATAACAGTGGATGCTAGTCTTACTGGTGTTGAAATAGTATTTTCTCAGTTACAAGCAGGCACTGAAAAAACCATTGCTTTTGCGTCTAGGACGTTAACTCTGGCTGAGAGAAACTATTCAGTGATAGAGCGTGAGGCTCTTGCTGCAGCATGGGGTGTGGAAAACTTTAGGGTGTATTTGTGGGGTGTGAAATTTGTCATACGTACTGACCACAAACCTTTGGTGAAAATGTTATCAGCTGGGGGTGCAGGGAAGGGTTCTGCACGTTTAGCCAGATTCGCAGCCAGGTTACAGGAGTTTCTTTATGAGGTGGGGTTTATTCATGGATGGCGTAACGTACAGGCGGATTGCTTGACCCGTTTAGCTGTTGATTGGCAGAGTGTTGATGAAAATTTGTTGGAGGATTTGCATAATAAGGAAGCTGTTGCTTCTGTTGGTGATGTTTGTGGGGGTTCGTTTGGGGTTTTCTCCAAAGGCCCAATGGGTGTCAGAAATAGAGAAAGATTCCACTTTGCAGGGTCTCATTGTATTGATAAAGAATGGGGCTTCACGTGAAAGTTCAGTCCCGGTCTCTATCAGGCCTTTTTGGAAAATTCTGGATGAATTATCTTTGTCTTGTTCAAATGTTATCATGAGGGGTGATCGTTTTGTGCCACCTTCTGGTCTCAGATTACACATTTTCAATCTTGCGCATGAGGGCCATTTGGGCCAAGGCTTGACAACTAGAAGGATCAAACAAGAGTTTTGGTGGCCAGGCATGGACGAGCAGGTTAAAGGTTGGGTACAGGCTTGTGGTGCTTGCAAAGAGAGTGAGAAGAGACTGAAGATTGGCAGTCAGAGTGTCAATGATCCAGGCAAACCTTGGTGCAATATTTGTTTGGACTTTGTAGGTCCTTTTTCTGATTTGGGTGAAGATATGCGTTTTGCCACGGTGGTTGTGGATGTTCATTCCAGATGGTTGTGTGTGGAATTCATGAAAGACATCACCACAAGGTCAACAATTCTAGTTCTTGAAAATCTTTTTATGCTTGAAGGGGTTCCTCAAATGATTTTGACGGACAACGGAACTCAATTAACGTCTAATGAGATTAAGTGTTTTTTTGACAAGTGGGGTGTTAAACATTCGTGTACCTCTTTATATAATCCCATGGGAAATGGTATTGTTGAAAGGACAAATAGGATGGTTAAAGGCACTATTCAGTTGGCTTTAGCTAATGATTTACCTCCCAAAAAAGTTGTGCAGGATATGGTGTGTGCGTATCGGACCACTGTACATTGGGTCACGGCTAAGTCTCCATTTCAGGTCATGAGGGGACGTGTTCCTGGTTCCCGGTTAGTTCCTGGTTGGCTTAAGATTTGGATTTCATCTGAGGGTGAGAGTGTTCCTGATGTTGTAGGGGACAAAATCGAAGTTGGAGATTGGGTTAAGGTGAAGTCTGGTAGGGTTAGGGCTGGTTTGACTAAATTCAGAGGTCCTTTTCGAGTGGTCAATGTAGGAAAGTTCTTTGTCATTTTGGATGGTGGTGAGAGGTGGAATTTAAGGAGCGTGGCTTTGTACCAAAAGGGTGGCTTGATCAAACAAGTGGTTGAGGATGATGGTTGCTCTGGAGTTTTGTTGGAGGCTGGTCTTTCTTCATATTCTAGTGTTAGGCAGTTCAGTGATCAGGGTATGGATGTTGGTACAGGGAGTGGTGGTAATCTAGATCTTGAACAGGATTCTGAACGTAGAGTGCGTAGACCTCCTAGGTATCTTAATGACTATGTTGTGTATTAATTTTGTTTTTGTTTTTCGTTTCCTTTCTTATTAGGGAAGAAGATGTGTTATGATGTGTGCCTCGTGAGGGTCTCTTGTGGTCTCGTGAATGTGTGTGTGTATTCTGAATTCTTTAGAATGTTAGGCTGACGGCACTCGGACAGTATCAGTTGCACTGGACTGTCGAGGTGGTCGGATGGCAAGTTGTGCTTTTAGAATAAAGCTTACCTGAAACTACGTTTGTATTTGCTGTTTCCTGTACAATCCCTCACAACAGCATCCCCAGCATGGTCTACGTAAGTCTACACCACCACCATGTCTTACTGCCAGCATGGGCTTTGCCTGGGTCTCCTACGAGGCTGCACCCAATGCAGGCGGCACATGCCCACAACGGCCCGCGTTTTAGGAAAGGCTTCCACTCCTGATTTCCCCACTCTTTGGCATCCACAGCATGCCCAGCAAGAGTTCCCACCGCCACCATGTCTTATCGCCAGCACTGCCAGCATGGTGTTACAATTTTCCTTGCTGCACTGGAGACCCTTCCGGCAATTCACCGATCTTCATTGGGCATTCATATCATCCTGTACCGTCTGATATGTTTTTAGATCCCCACCCCTTTATTACGTTCTTTATTTCCAAGGCCACCAGCAAGGCCACAGAAACCAGCGCACACAGACCCAATTAGTCGCGGCCGCGTTGGGCGTTCCTCATCGTGTAAACCCTTTTCTGCTCTGACCTCAGTTTCTATGAGACAGCGGGCTTGCTCAGTAGGGCAGGGTTACCCTAATGTTAGAGGACAGATCTGAAACATTTATAAAACATTTGGGGTTTCCTCTCTTGGGGTCTTCTTGTTTTAATGCTATAAACCTTCTTTGACAGGTTTTTGCACACGTACCATATGGCTATTATGCCAGTACGGATGTGGTGAATTTGTAAACCTACAGTGGCGAGTCACACATCGAAGTCATTACACATTGGTCTAATATGTTAATGGTGCCTCAATGTACTACTAAATGGGAGGATTAACTGTGTGTTGTAATCATGCTACATATTCTTAATATGTTTGTATGATACTGTGACATGTTGCTCATTGTCTCCACAATAGGTTGTGCGTTGAACCTACTCAACAGCCAAACTCACTGGGTCCGTATTACACCATTATTTTCTCGCACGTGTTTTCTCATGTTTCTTCACGTTCGTTACACCTATTTATTGCAGTAGCTGAAATATTGACCCCGAAGAAGGCAGTGACACTATTTAGGTCCCTTGGCCGAAACATGTTGGTCTAGCATTTACACAGATGCCTCTACTGACGGCACCTACATTACCAGCTACTTACTGTTTTTAATCCTGACACGGGTAGCTGAATAAAGTTCCAGCATAGCTAACCCCATAGCCAGCTTTAACCACTCACATTTTAGCACTGCACCTTTTCTGGACACACCAGGCTCACACGGGGTTTTAGTACACCCACCCTCTTTTCAATAAAAAACATCCCTAAGCTCCTCCCTCACAATGAGGGGGTTGTAGCCCGCGTGGAGACTAGGTCTCTCAAGCGAGGAGGCACCCCTATGATGAAGCATGACACCTCTGGTGTGTGAGGGGAACCGTCCTTAAAAGGGCAATCCCCCTCTGTGTAGGAGAGTACACCCAGTCATTTGTATGAACCGCCGTTGATTCGAGACCCGTGGCCTTGCTGTTCGTGCCAAGCTATTTAGAAACAGTTTTAGCTAGGTATCTATTTCAAAATACTATTCATGTTACAGTGAAATAGACAGAAAACCAATTAAGGTATCACCCTATCAAATGTCAATAGATATACATGAAAATAGATATCAAAATATAGTTTTTATTTATAATTATTTTCGTTTTGTATATATGAACACATTATGACAGTTTTACAAATTTATATATCCAAAATACATGATAGACGAAAAAGATGATGGAGGCAGTGCGGCAGATGTCAAACTAAGCGCGTTTCGGCAAACGTGCCTTCATCAGGTCAGCCGTCTATTGCACATGTAAAAATACAGGCATGCATACAGCAAAAATCCAAAGAGTTCTTAAAATCTCCTATGCTCAGTTGATGCCGGTTAATTTATTTTGCACATGGATGGCAAGATAAGCAATTATTTTCACGGATTTATGCCCTTGTTTTTTTCTTTTCTCTTTAGGTTGCAGAAATAGCGCTTTAGGTAGGTAATGATTCAGTAGGTTCTTTTATAAACATATTCCGATAAGTGGTTGATAACTTTACTATTACCACACGATAGTAGAATGATACGAACAGCTGCAAGGTCGTGCCAAGCTACCAGGGGGTGAGCAGGGGTTATCAAAGAGAGTGTCCCTCCTTTCCCTCACTATAAGCAAGGGTATTTGGACTAAGGTAAGTGGCTCAGCCAACTAGAGACCCCCAGTTCTAACAGCCCCCTGTCTCTCCTCGTCACCCCCTGTCCCTGGCAGGGGCCCCGGGCCCGCTCATGCTGCTTCCCTTCTCTAATAGCAGGGACTTGGCTGAGCATTACAGAGGCTTCTGTGGTGTGTTTGAGGCCAGGATTATCCCGGGATTTAGAAAAATAAATCAATGAAAACCATGGGCCCAGCACATCCAGCTATTAAAAAATGAAAATGAGAAAGAACAGCCTGTGGTGTGATGCATCCTGAATGTGTGAACAGCTCAGCTCGCACGCGAATATATTTACAAGCCAATATCTGGCAGCAGTTTTCAAAAGCCTCCGCTGAAGAGAAACGCGAATGGCTTGAATTGGACTGTGCTGGTGCTGTGCGTGCGTGCTGGCGGATGATGGGTCCGCTGCATTAGCGGTGCAGTCGTGCTGGTTTGGAATGGGCGGTGCTGGCACTGTGCAGGCTGTTGGGTGATGTGTTGCTGCATTAAAAGCACTGTTGTGCTGGCTTAGAATGGATGGTGCTGATGCTGTGCAGGCTGTTGGGTGATGTGTTGCTGCATTAAAAGCACTGTTGTGCTGGTTTGGAATGGATGGTGCTGACGCTGTGCAGGATGTTGGGTGATGTGTTGCTGCATTAAAAGCACTGTTGTGCTGGTTTGGAATGGATGGTGCTGATGCTGTGCAGGATGTTGGGTGATGTGTTGCTGCATTAAAAGCACTGTTGTGCTGGCTTAGAATGGATGGTGCTGATGCTGTGCAGGCTGTTGGGTGATGTGTTGCTGCATTAAAAGCACTGTTGTGCTGGTTTGGAATGGATGGTGCTGATGCTGTGCAGGATGTTGGGTGATGTGTTGCTGCATTAAAAGCACTGTTGTGCTGGCTTAGAATGGATGGTGCTGATGCTGTGCAGGCTGTTGGGTGATGTGTTGCTGCATTAAAAGCACTGTTGTGCTGGCTTGGAATGGATGGTGCTGATGCTGTGCAGGATGTTGGGTGATGTGTTGCTGCATTAAAAGCACTGTTGTGCTGGTTTGGAATGGATGGTGCTGATGCTGTGCAGGATGTTGGGTGATGTGTTGCTGCATTAAAAGCACTGTTGTGCTGGTTTGGAATGGATGGTGCTGATGCTGTGCAGGATGTTGGGTGATGTGTCTGCTTATTAGCTGCACTGTCCTGCTGGTTTGGAATGGATGGTGCTGATGCTGTGCAGGATGTTGGGTGATGTGTCTGCTTATCAGCGCGACTGTCCTGCTGGTTTGGAATGTATGGTGCTGATGCCGTGCAGGATGTTGGGTGATGTGTCTGCTTATTAGCTGCACTGTCCTGCTGGTTTGGAATGGATGGTGCTGATGCTGTGCAGGATGTTGGGTGATGTGTTGCTGCATTAAAAGCACTGTTGTGCTGGTTTGGAATGGATGGTGCTGATGCTGTGCAGGATGTTGGGTGATGTGTTGCTGCATTAAAAGCACTGTTGTGCTGGTTTGGAATGGATGGTGCTGATGCTGTGCAGGATGTTGAGTGATGTGTCTGCTTATCAGCGCGACTGTCCTGCTGGTTTGGAATGGATGGTGCTGATGCTGTGCAGGCTGTTGGGTGATGTGTCTGCTTATTAGCTGCACTGTCCTGCTGGTTTGGAATGGATGGTGCTGATGCTGTGCAGGCTGTTGGGTGATGTGTCTGCTTATCAGCAGCGCGACTGTCCTGCTGGTTTGGAATGGATGGTGCTGATGCTGTGCAGGCTGTTGAGTGATGTGTCTGCTTATCAGCGCGACTGTCCTGCTGGTTTGGAATGGATGGTGCTGATGCTGTGCAGGATGTTGGGTGATGTGTCTGCTTATCAGCGCGACTGTCCTGCTGGTTTGGAATGGATGGTGCTGATGCTGTGCAGGATGTTGGGTGATGTGTTGCTGCATGAAAAGCACGGTTGTGCTGGCTTGGAATGGATGGTGCTGATGTTATACAGGCTTTTGGGTGATGTGCCTGCTTATTAGCTGCACTGTCCTGCTGGTTTGGAATGGATGGTGCTGATGCTGTGCAGGATGTTGGGTGACGTGTCGCTTGCAGGAGCGAAAGACGCACAATTGATGTGCGGAATGCAGAGCAAATCAAAACATACACCCCCTGTCAAGAGATCTGGGTTAAATCCATCATTCTTTTACTCACCATGCCATCCCAGTTTAGACCTGCCCTTATGCAAATTAGTCTTGACCTTGTGCCTCATGGGAATAGTCCAGCCCGAACTGCCAAGCCTGGTCCTCCCTGGACCGAAAACAAGCATCCTGGGACCGGTTTTGGGGTCTCACCCCTCTTCAGCCAGGATAGCTTGACTCCAGTGGCACAGTGATCCCGGGACCCACCGTCCTTCTGGCTTGGAATGGATGGTGCTGATGCTGAGCAGGCCGTTGGGTGGTCAGTCTGCTGTGTTAGCGGAAACATTGTTCCCTTTCCAGTGGTAGCTCTCCTGCATGGATCGGTCCTCTGTATCCAGGGTTGTGCCCTCCCCTCAAGCGCTGAGCGAAGTAAAACCACTCAGCAACAATGGCACCAGCTGAGTTCACTTTCTGTCAGTGTGATAAGAGTGTGGTGCCTGCCCTGTGCCTCACACTGATAAAAAAGAAATAATGCTGGGGCATATGTGAATCTCTCCCCTAGGGGTACGCGCAACTGGCGAAATAACTCAAAATTACTTCAAAATTAGTTGTAATCCTGCAGGATTGTTTTTGAAACGTAATCAGCATTTAGCACTATTTTCATAGTGCTAAATGCACCCTTGCGTCCAAAACAGGCCTGTGAATGTAGTTTGTGCTAAGAAAATAGTAGGAAATGCTACAAAGACATGAACAGTAGTGGTAAACATCCTTTACAACAAAGCTTTTTCCATGCAGTACCTTTACAACGCAGGTATTACAACGCAAGTCGTTACAACGACTTGCGCTGGAGGGCGCTGTAGGATAGGGAATACCTTAATTTACTATCCAAAACCTTCCCTACTATACAAGGAGACTAGAGTTGGAATAGTAAATTAAACTATTCCACTATCCAGCGCCCCCAACGCAAGTCGTTGTAACGACTTGCGTTGTAAAACCTGCGTTGTAAAGGCATGCATGGAAAAAACATGCGTTGTAACGACATACATCCAACAGTAGTAGCAAGCAGCCACTCCTTCTCTCTTAGTTTGTTGTTCCTCGTCTCCTGCGGTAACATTTTTCCCCTAAATTACTTTTAATTTCTGAAACCGGACTAATCACATAATTTCAGTAATTTTGCGTCACAATAGCGATGTGTAATTTTTGAAATTACTCTGATTACTCCGGCATATTATAACCTTTCATCCCAACATTGTTTTTCAAAAGAATATCCTTCTGGTGCTCACATCAGTGTCATTAAGATATATGAAGAGATAGCAACTCGCAAAGTTGGTTTGCGACTGAAAAAGTATCATTATGCGATGTAATTTTAGTAATGCAACAGTTTTGCGATTCGACATTTTTGGCAAACCAAAATAGCAAATCGCAATTATAGAATCCCTAATTGCATCTCGCAAATGGTATGTTGGAGGCTGTCGCAATTAGCAACCAGTTTGAAAAAGACTTGTTTGCACATGCAGTTTAACATCAATTCAAACCAGGTGGTAACTGCGTGCAGACTAAAAAAGCTTGCCCAGAATGCACCAGGGCTGCTCTGTATGTGATTGCAAGGGGAATGTGAATACTGGCTGCTCAGCAGAAGAGGAGGCGGAGACAGGAGAGGATTTTCTGAGTCAGGCTGACCATTTTTCAACAAACAGAGGAAGAAATAGTTGACAAATGCCAACTTATTATTAGCCCTTCCTATTGCCTTTCAAAGCCACATCTGGAAAGCAGTGCTCTGTGCAGCAATTCAATCCCCACTCATGTTCAGGTATTGTGCTCGTTCCACCTATTGGCCGACGGCAGTTACCCAGGTGTGATTGCTGTTGCAGGAACGATGTCTCGAAGTGCGCTTTCACATTTTTTCTGTGCGTTGCTAGAAGCCATGCTGCTCTATGTCCACCGCTACAACCACCTACCTAGCAATGCTCAGGAAATGCAATGTACCAAACACAGGATTTCCAAATGTCCCCATGTCATAGGGTGTATAGAGGGGACACGTGTCTATTTGTCCTGCATACATTCTTGATTATCTTTTTAGGAACAGGAGAAATACACATTCCCTCAGTATTCAAGTGGTATGCAATGCTCACCATATAATAACTGATATTGCGTCACAATACCCAGGAAACCCAGGACTCCTTCATGTTTAGGCCATAGCGGAATATACAGACGTCTGGAAAGAAGGGAGTCTGATGATGGATATTTATTAGGTAATGTAAATAAAGATGTCTATTTGGTAAAGCATTGCAAACTTTTTGTAGGCTCCCACTAATGTATGTGTTTCAGGTGATAGTGCGTATGCCCCATGACCCTGGATTCTGACTCCATACCTTTCCCACACGTCTCAAAATGAACAGTGATGCAATATGCACATCGTCGCACCAGGACTGTGATTGAGCAGACATTTGGCCTACTGAAAGCTCATACCCGGTACCTAGATAAAAGTGGGGGTGCCTTACAATATGTACCTGAAATTGCATGCAAGATAGTAACAACATGAGACACCCTACACAATATTGCCACCAGGAGGGCCCTGCACATCGAGCTTTCAGCCTGAGATTCAGAAGATGAAGACTCTGGATGTATGACGTTACAACGCATACTTTTACAACGCATACCTTTACAACACATTTTGTACAACGCAACATCCATTACAACGCATTCCATTACAAAGCATGCCATTACAACGAATTTTTAAAAACTACCTTTACAACGCATTCCATTACAACGCATACTACCTTTACAACGCATACCATTACAACGCATAACATTACATTGCATGTATGGTAAGTATTGGATAGTGTAGGGGTAAAAATTACTATTCTAACTCCAGGGGGGTGCAACAGTAGTGTAAGTGTTGGATAGTGTAGGGGTAAAAATTACTATTCTAACTCCAGGGGGTGCAAAAGTAGGGTAAATGTGGGATAGTGTAAGGGTACTATGCTTTGTAATGTTATGCGTTGTAATGGTATGCATTGTAATCACATGCGTTGTAGTGGTATGCGTTGTAGTGTCATGCGTTGTAATGGTTGCGTTGTAATGGCATGCGATGTAATGGATGTTGCGTTGTAAAAGTTTAGTTGTAATGGTAGTGCGTTGTAAAAGTTGCGCTGTAAAGGTTGTTTCCCAAGACTCTGGGTGACCTGTTCAGCAGCCAACAGAGGAGGGTAGAGCCGTGGAGGGGAGGGGAGGAGAGGAGAGGGCAGAGGGCGCAGGGACCACATGACCACACATTACTTCTCAAGGTAAGTCATATCTGAACCTACATGAATCTTATTTGATGTTGCAAAGTAAAGATACCTTTAGATTGTCAAATGCATTTTGTGAAAATGTAACATAATGCCAATATCAAAATAGGTTACAGCACCGACATGAGAGAAGTGCAACAATGTAGGTACTCCCTGATCTGTGCCCTTCAATGCTTCCTGTCACTGCGTCCAGAATGAGGTGTGCCGTCATGCTGAGGTGCAGGAGTACGGCTGCGTCGCAGCCCACATGCCTCTGTGGCAGAGATGTTGCTGCCACTGGACAACTCCTCCGTTTCAGGATGCTCTGCACCTACCCCACTTGCTATTCGTGCAGTTTGCATGGATTCCACAGCAGTGGTCATCTGCTCTAAGCCCCTCAATTCATCACCGCTGAAGTGGTCCATTTCCACCTGTAGCGGTACAGCCAGCCCTGATACGATAGAGGTGGCATGCGCTAACCTTCCAGCAGACCTCGTTAAGGCATCCATATGTGTAGAACTGCCCCTCTCTCTTCGCCTTCGATTGGCATTCACCTCTGCCATCTGTTAGCATAATTTCTCTTGGGCACTTGTTAAATTGTCCATTTTAGTGTCCATCCTAGATTTATTATCTGGCAATTGACCACAGTAGTCAAACCCAGAGAAATAGTCTTCAACATGTTCTGCAATTTTTGGTTTATGATTTTAATTTGTTAATGCTGCAGACACTGAACTTGCAGCATAGAAGCCTCAATCCCTCCAAACAACGGAGGATTTTTTGCAGTTGACTGAGACACAGAAGGTCGGTTGCCACGAGATGTATCTCGGTGCCAACGAGCATGCGCTGTTGGACACTGCTGCTGTGGCCTGACAACTGGCTGCAGGATTGGAGTAGGTGGCTGTACAGCATCGTCCTCAACCAAGATGGTGGCCGTGGTGAGAAACGCGCTCTGCAAGAGAGGCCGTGAGGGGTAGTAGTCTGACTCTCCATCAAGACTGGATCTTCCACCACCATTTGGGACTGTTCTTCTCCCTCCACATTTGTGTCATCATTGTCTTCCTCAGGTGCATCTGTGTAAATAATTGACAAACAATTAATCTTATTACATGGGGAACATATTCATATGTAGATAATATAATATCTTGAATAAATGTCTAACACAGAGTACAGTGAGTTATTTCTTAACTGTATGTTCCATTGGTACATAATGCACTATAAAGGGTGCTTTTTCAAAGGAAATATCTCCTACCAATATGTCAGTATTATGTTAAATATACATGCATATAAAAGACACTTTTAAGATAAGAAATTTAAACTTTACCATGTACACTCACTCTGCGATGATGCAGGTGCTCAAGTGTCAATATTAGCTAAACCAACCACCGCCTCTGGCTTCAGGGTTGTCTCCACCATTGCCTCCAGTGGAGTGTGTGGGGGTACAGTAGAGGGGTCACCTCCTGTTGCCAGGACTCACTCAGGTACGTTGCGACCTTTTCTTTCGTGCCGGTCCTGAGGTCATACCACCTCTTCCATATCTTTTCGATGGGGCACTGCGCCACTCCTACATCATTTTTTTATTTTCTGTTGCATCTCCTGCCAGATTTTATACTTCTGTGTGTCCGGCACAGTCATAGATGACTGTCCAACCAGGCAGTCATGATAGTTGCAGGACTCTTAGTGCCCACACCGTCATTCACTCCCGCCTGTTCACACACCACACAATCCCAACCCAAATGATACTCTGGACACGTGGTTATGGGAAAGAACTGTTGCAGGTTTATTTTCATACAGCACGTATGACGTTTAGGTGGGTCATCTTACAGGCGATCCAAAGCAGGCCGCCCCTCGCTAACCCGCATGCCTAAAGAGCCGTCTTGCACGGTGAGTTGATGCTCTGACGGTGCAGCACATTGCCATCCTCGTTATACTCCCGCCCCCACTGTCAGGGCGGAGCGGTGTGGCACACTCCCGGTCGGTTCAGGCCCCCCGACCGCCCGAAGGACTAACGGGGCACCATCGCGGTTTCCAGGAACCTCCTGCGGCTCCTGGTCCTTGGCTCTGACACCCTTACTCTGCCATGCAGAGGTACCCTTACTGTACCCTTCTGCCGCAGAGGTACCCTTACTGTACCCGTCTGCCTCCAGATCGCCCTGTAACTCCGCCTGCAACACAAAAAAGAAAATTACAACATTCTATCCACCGCCCGCCGCGCGAGCAGCTGGGTCAGGGTCAGGAAGGGAACAGCGCTTGGGCCGCGGGCGGGCAGGACAAAGAGGCCTGGTCGAGGGCGCGCTGGAATAAATAGGGGAGGGGTACGCCCTCCCATTAGGTGAGCCCGCCCCCTTTGGCCAGCGTCCGGTGACCGCGGGGAGGGGCCAGGAGCCCGCTTCACCTTTCTCCGCCCACCCTACTCTTGTGCAGGCTGGCGCTGCGACTAGTGGCACTAACGCGCTGCCTTGCCCATGTTCCCCTGCGGGTCACGCAGTCAGCGGCATAGTGCCCACACCGTCATTCGCTCCCGCCTGTTTACACACCACACAATCCCAACCCAAATGATACTCTGGACACGTGGTTATGGGAAAGAACTGTTGCAGGTTTATTTTCATACAGCACGTATGACGTTTAGGTGGGTCATCTTACAGGCGATCCAAAGCAGGCAGCCCCTTGCTGACCCGCATGCCTAAAGAGCCATCTTGCACGGTGAGTTGATGCTCTGACGGTGCAGCACATTGCCATCCTCGTTATACTCCCGTCCCCCCTGTCAGGGCGGAGCGGTGTGGCACACCCCCGGTCGGTTCAGACCGCCCGAAGGACTAACGGGGCGCCGTCGCGGTTTCCAGGAACCTCCTGCGGCTCCTGGTCCTTGGCTCTGACACCCTTACTGTGCCATGCCGAGGTACCCTTACTGTACCCTTCTGCCGCAGAGGTACCCTTACTGTACCCGTCTGCCTCCAGATCGCCCTGTAATCCACCACAGCTCTGGGGGAGGCCCCCGTCGACGACAGAGCCCCCCACCAACTCAGCTACTTACAACATGCCGCTGTTAGTGCCTCTTGCATATCCAGGAGGAACATATCCATCCCTAAACCAGACAAGTGCACCCCATCTCTATCGAAGTACCCTTCGGTCTTTGGTCATCTGCTCTAAGCCTCTCAATTCATCACCGCTGAAGTGGTCCATTTCCACCTGCAGCGGTAAAGCCAGCCCTGATACGGTAGAGGTGGCATGCGCTAACCTTCCAGCAGACCTCGTTAAGGCATCCATATGTGTAGAACTGCCCCTCTCTCTTCGCCTTCGATTGGCATTCACCTCTGCCATCTGTTAGCATAATTTCTCTTGGGCACTTGTTAAATTGTCCATTTTAGTGTCCATCCTAGATTGATTATCTGGCAATTGACCACAGTAGTCAAACCCAGAGAAATAATCTTCAACATGTTCTGCAATTTTTGGTTTATGATTTTTATTTGTTAATGCTGCAGACACTGAACTTGCAGCATAGAAGCCTCAATCCCTCCAAACAACGGAGGATTGTTTGCAGTTGACTGAGACACAGAAGGTCGGTTGCCACGAGATGTATCTCGGTGCCAACGAGCACGCACTGTTGGACACTGCTGCTGTGGCCTGACAACTGGCTGCAGGATTGGAGTAGGTGGCTGTACAGCATCATCCTCAACCATGATGGTGGCCGTGGTGAGAAACGCGCTCTGCAAGAGAGGCCGTGAGGGGTAGTAGTCTGACTCTCCATCAAGACTGGATCTTCCACCACCATTTGGGACTGTTCTTCTCCCTCCACATTTGTGTCATCATTGTCTTCCTCAGGTGTATCTGTGTAAATAATTGACAAACAATTAATCTTATTACATGGGGAACATATTCCTATGTAGATAATATAATATCTTGAATAAATGTCTAACACAGAGAACAGTGAGTTATTTCTTAACTGTATGTCCCATAATGCGCTATAAAGGGTGCTTTTGCTAAGGAAATATCTCCTACCAATATGTCAGTATTAGGTTAAATATACATGCATGTAGAAGACACTTTTAAGGTAAGAAATGTTAACTTTACCATGTACACTCACTCTGCGATGATGCAGGTGCTCAAGTGTCATTATTAGCAAAACCAACCACTACCTCTGGCTCCAGGGTTGTCTCCACCATTGCCTCCAGTGGATTGGGTGGGGGTACAGTAGAGGGGTCACCTCCTGCTGCCAGGACTCACTCAGGTACGTTGCGACCTTTTCTTTCGTGCCGGTCCTGAGGTCATACCACCTCTTCCATATATTTTCGATGGGGCACTGCGCCACACCTACATCATTTATTTTCTGTTGCATCTCCTGCCAGATTTTATACTTCTGTGTGTCCGGCACAGTCATAGATGACTGTCCAACCAGGCGGTCATGATTGTTGCAGGACTCTTTTGTGAGTATTACCAATTCTTTTGTTTCTTCTCCCTGCTCTTACTCTGGGTTTTGGCTGGCCATTCCTGTCGTTGGAAGTTGTTCCTTGGAGGTCCCAGCATCACTTCCCAAACACATCAGTTCTCCACCACCACTCTGGCTTCTTAGGCCTGAGATGAACACCTCTTCCTGGCTGTGGGTCATCACCCAGAACCAGGAAGCAATTTTCCATGTTTTGGACCGCGCTCGTTATTTGCAACTGCAGTCGCAAATTTGGAAAATGATAAATGAGATTTCCAAAATAAAGAAGCGACTCATTTGCAAGTCGCTATTTTTTCAGGTACAATGTACATACATACCGATTAGTGATTACCTAATTGCAATTTGCATAAAAACCACAGTTAGGTCATCGTTAATTGGAACCTTTGTACATCTTAATCCTTTGGTGTGGTTGACGAAAAGTTCACGCCCACAAAAGTTAGAACCAGTGCACCTACACCTGCAATGTCGCAGCAAACCCCTGCTTCATGAAGGGCACGAATACGCTAGGCATGAAGTAGTGACCGAGCATGGTGAAGTTTGCACATGCTAGTTTGGCACCTTTCATAGTGCATGGAAAACAAAGTATTTAGCCTATATTTTGGGCCACTTTTTTTAAACTTTTGCCTAAGGTCTAGAAAATTCTCAACCAACATGCAAAGTGCTCTTGGCTAAAAAGCCAGGACTGGATTAATGACCATGAGGCCTATCACATGCTCTGCAGACGTTCATTCCACTCACACCACACAGAACCCTCATACATGTCAACACACCCAATTGAGGTGAGAGACTCACAACTTTTACAGTCAAACATGCCTTTGTTCAGATTTCTCCCACTTGAAATCGCCCACAATTAATTGCAATCAGTGAGGAAAACAACGCCACCCATTTATTTGTCCACATATCTCTTTCCTAATTCCAGATGTTGGCATGGACTCTGCTACCATACGGTTAGCGTCCTTTACATTGTTCACAAGTCAACAAGCAGCAAATGGGAACATCCTTGCCTGTTTTCTGATAATGTCTAGTATTCTACCCTCCTCTTCCATTCACCACCCTGCGGAGATGACATTTTGAAGACGCCGCGCACAGAAAGGCAGTCTGTACAAAATGGCGGTGTTTGTGCGGCAACATAATTGTGCTGCTGACCCGCTGTTGCTCTGCTTTGCAGACAGGCACTGACAGGAAGAGGAGGCTGTGAGGCTGACAGGAAATCACTGGCCTCAGCAGGAGATGATCAACCCCGTGCTAGAAATCGGTATAATTGCAGAACACCTGTGCCCCACGCACCGGAGCCACGGGGTACGCGTACTCCCGCCCCTTCCGCGTGCGTTTGAAGTGGAAAGAGACACACATCCAGACAACCGGAAAATCAACACTCAACCCTTTTATAAGAGCTGACTGCTTCCGGGGAATTTAGAAGAATTTTCTTTTCAAAAATTTAGCAGCAAAGGTATACTTTGCTGGGATTAGTGAGTGAGCAGGCATTTAGTATGAGAGATGACTAGCAAGCCTGCTTCTAAACATGTAAATGCTGCATTCCTCTTTCAGATTGGGTGCAAGAGACAAATCCAGCATGCTAAGTGGAGTGCATATAAAGCATTACTAAAAACTGCACAACTGATCACACCTCGGAATGTTTTGAGGTCTGCCCTAAAGACAGCTTTAGTTATCTTGCAAACTTTGGGGCGGATTTACAATTACTGGCGCATTCCTGCATATCAGCAGGGATGCCCCAGTAATTGTGCGCCATGCCTCCGCCACCCATGATGCGCCGCATTTCCAATGCGGCGCACCATGGGGCAAAAGCTGCACAGGTGCGTGACGCACCTGTGCCGTAAACGCGGCGCATTGCTGAAGTTGCGTCGCAAGCGCGATGCAGCTCCAGCAATTTTCTGGGGGGGGCCTATTCTCCCAATGCTGTGTCATTCCTTACGCCTGCTTCAAGCAGGCGCAGGGTTTTGACGCAGCATTGGCCTAAAAGTGACTGAGTGAAATCTTGTAGATTTCACTCAGTGACTTTTAGGAGGCGTTCCTGTGCCGGAACGCCCACCCCCTGCTCAGGAACACCTATATATGGCGCATCTCCCAGATGCGTCACGTTGTAAGTACACCGCACCATGGTGCAGGATTTGCGCCACCGCTGCGTCACATAAGTGACGCAACGGCGGCGTAAATGAGGCGCAAGGGGCTTGTAATTCTGCCCCTTTGAGTCTAATTACGATCTTGGCGGATGGAATACAAGCGTGACGGATATCCCGTCGCAGTATTCCAAGTTCCATGGGATATAATGGAGTTGTAATACAGCGGACAAGTTCATGTTTGTGATGGAGTAACCCTGTCCGCCAAGATCGTAATCAGGCCCTTCATGATGTACAAAAAACGCATTATCAATATAAATTACTATAAAGGTGATTTCAAAGGTCACCCAATTTATATTTCACAATACACAGCAATGAGCCAGGGGTCAAACCACCCATACCGCTGGCTCAATTCACTTTAATGACTGCATTTTACTGCTGCGCATTAGTATAGACCCCTAAGCATTTATCTTCATGGATATTAGTTTAATGGAACTTGTATTTAACAGTGACCACTAGTGCCTTCACAGAGTTGCACATCAACCAAAACACTTGTTGAAAGCTGCAATATTCACTCATCATCATAAGCCAGATTTTGGTATATTTATTTATCATACAGAAGCAAGCACAAATCATTAGAGTAGCAAAACTATATATGCAAATGTATATGTTGAATCCATACCCCCTCAACTTTGTGAAGGTCATTTCAAGCGATGGATCTGACTAGAGAGGGACACCTAGCAAGCACTAGCGGTACTGCGGCTTTGGCAAAGTCTTTTCGAGCTGTTGTATCTACATTGGGATTGACTTTTAGTGATGACTTGAAATGCTGCAGCTTTGGGAAGATTTTCGAAACAGCTACATTTGACCTCAGAGGGTCATCTAGGAACCACTAGAAAGAACAGCACATTTTTAAAAGACCTTTGAAGCAGCCGCTGGCGAGGGCCATCTAGTAACAGTTTTTGGTACTTGCAGGTTTCTGAATGTCTTGCCAGCCTCAAGTCTTCCAAACAATTATAGTGAAATTTCTTACATATATATATATCTATATAATGACCCATGACCAACTTTCTTTAACCCTTGGTTCATTGATTTTTTATTTTATCCTATCACAGAACACAACACAGGAAAATGATCAGTGCAACTCTGCCATAGGCTGTCTTCGCTGTAAGCATCTACAACTTGCTGGGACACAAGTCCCTGCATTTAAAAAGAACTTTGCTGTGCTTTGTACTCTCCAATGTCTATATTAAATGTGGCCATAACTAAATACTGGACTCTAGGCTAGAAAAGGTCATGCTGTCTCTGATCCATGCTGACCAATCAGAGATTAAAAAGGGAAAGGCAACAATCCAAAGGAGGCACGCACATGATAGACGTGGTTATGAGAAGGGATGGAGAGGATGTGCATCCCTTCGGTGATGCCAAGAAGGCATCTAATCAAGTGGATTGGGAATCTATGGCACGCATGCTGGAGTTTGTGAAATTCGGTCAGAACTTCATCTAGTGATAATAGCCACCTTCCATTGGCCAAGAGTTGAATAGAATGCGAACGAACCTGGAGGAAATATAAAGGGTTAAGAGGCAGGGTTGCCATCTTCCCCCCAAGGGAAATCTTAACATCCGAGGTATTGAGTTGTGTTGTGATGTCTTCAAAATGACAGCATCATGGATGATGTCCTACTCGCTCTCACGGACCTGATGATAAACGACGGCCCACGCAGCATTTAAATTCAGATTAAACATCCATAAATCATAAGGACTGACCATGTCTAGGGCAGGGGCCAGTTTCAATCTCTGCAGACGTATAAGCTATTCAGATGGTCAGTGGCAGTTATCCAATATCTGAGCATCGGATTTACCTCAAACCTGTGTATTGGGACGGCTGGCAATTTCTCCATCGCGAGCGGATGTTGTTCACAGTACCATTGCCATGAGCATGCATTTCATGCTAAAATATAGTGCAAAAGGACAGATTTGCGTATGACCTAATGTCAACCTACTCGTTCAAGGTTGACATTCATCCTGCGCTGTGCCAACCTCTTATCTTAGGTTATCCGATGGGTCTTTCTTGTCGAATGAAGGATAAAGGGTGTTAGCATTTATGAAACAATCTAATTAACAGTGTAAACCATTTGGACACACAATGAGGACCAGGAACCAGGGGATAAAGTTAAGAAGCTTTATTACAAGTTAGCAGTCAAAATAATGTAGCTGAATCTCAGAACCATGCTGTAAAGGAGAATGACAACGGGATAGCCGCAGTCAAGTTATTTTAGATGAATGTCACAACCATGCTGCAAGGGTAGAGAATGACAACAGGATAGCCACTTCTCGAGACTCGTGCTGGACTATGCTGTTTTCAGGTTCGTTGGAGCACTGTCATCAATTATGAACCCTTTTATATTTGATTGACCTACTTCTCCACAAACCTTCTTGCCTACCAATTCTTGTGATTGACCACTTTGATACATTTTGTCACTTTCATTTATCCATAAGAATCTGCTGTTACGAATAGCCCTGAGGAAGTCTGTGGCTTATACCACTAAAGACGAAACACATGTTGGCGGCTAGGATTGCTTATGAAGAAGTGCTATACAATAAATGAAAATAAGAAGATCGTCTCGACCTTGATTAACTAAGGACTCTATTTACTGTTGCTTCAAGCTCAGGATATATTTGTTATTTGGTTTTTAGGATAGCCAAACCACCTAAAGAAGTTCAGGCACAACTTCATGAGACAAACAAGAAGTTCAGTCACAGCACTACAGAAAATGAACAATAAAATCTGATGCTCTGAGAAAAGCCTCTGATCCTCTATGCTAACCATGAGAAATGTCTGCAATCATCAAATTTAGGGTCTATATTATAAAGGGTGATTCAGTCTAAAAGGGTCTAAAAAAACTGGGAAAATGCAGAAAAAGAGGAAAAATAAGCGGTAAATTGTCAGCATTTCAGAAGCGTGGTCAAGAGTCTTCTCGGGATACGGAAATAAAAGTTAGACTAAGCCACACTTCGAGGAGAGCATAGAGGTCTTTACCTCTTAAAGTCCAAAGAAATAGTGGTCAACATCAACATGTGAGAACACCAGTTAACCCCTTCGATGCTGGCCCGTTTCCGCCGCTGTGCGGTAAACAAACTAAGAGGACGGGGCCGTGACGAACCCCAGCCGTCATCCGCACACGAGCACCGCTGAGCGTGACGGCTGGGGTTCGTCACCAGCATGCAAGGGGTTAATACCACACATGCATTACTGAATAGGGACTGTCAGTTACCGCTCTAGCTCTCCATGATCTTTGTCAAGGTCCTCTTCTCAGGCTCTCCATCACTAATACAGTGTTACATCTATTCTCAAAGTAACAAACCATCTGAACATACCTGCAAGGAAAAGACACGTAAGCAGAAATGAAAAAGCAGTATTTATGCAGAAGGAAATACAGACCTACTTGTAGCAAGCTTAAACGTATTATTCAACGGTGCACTTTTAATATGTATCATATGTGCACACATAACTACAAACAATTGTACATTTTAGTTCATCAATTCAGATATAGATCCATGTTGCAGTTTAGGCAAATTTAAGGTAACTTTGAATACGAGATGTAAATGCAAACTACATTCAAAATGCAAATGTGAAAACATTAGTGCACATGTTTACATAAATCTTTCTAGTTTCTAAAGTAAATACATTTTAAATAGTGTGAGACTGGTTTTATCCAATCTCTGAAGACTGCATTTAATTTTTAATAAGATTAAGGCACACAGTATATAGGATTTCTAGTTCTACAGTGAATGCACTTTACTACCGAGTTCAAGTGCAACACTGTGCATTAATAATGTTAGAACACACAAAGTACGTGGTGCTAAATGCACATATAGCACATTTGTGACATGTACAGGTGGAGCCAAATTACGCTGCTTCGACATCTAGTATGACCTTGTGGCACTTCACCTTAATTTTGACTCGAAAGGGACATTTACTAATGACTTGAGATACTTCAGCAATGCAAAAAGCTTGAACTATGGGCTTTGCCAGTGCTTGTTTTCTTTTACAGTTGTGATAACTTGTTTATAAAGCTTTTGATACCACAGTTTTATTGTTTCCTTGCACTGTAGGTAACAGATGCTATATTCAATCAGTGTGATTAGTACTCACAGGGAACTCTGAAGCATGAAAGGCTGACCTGTCTTCTCAGTTTTCTTGTCTGAGGCCACCAGATTAAGCGTACGCGGCCATTTTACGTACTATTGAGTAGCGCAGTGCACTCAGTCTCTCTGGGAGTGCATAAAAGGCAACGTTAAAGCGACAGTACTGTGCTTACAACAAATGGGCAGCTGGCCATACTGCTCAAGAGAGAAGTTAGAAACCCTACTAATGCATGTGTTATCCTAACCCTACTAATCCCTTGGGATACCATCCATTAGCCCCATCTGTTCCCCAACTATCTTAAAGCTAGTATTAACCACTTGTTCTGGATTATCAGCACTAGTTCCCTGCTTCTTTTTCTGGTTGAAGTGGGAGGGGCAGCCAGGGTGTCCCTGTTTTGCCTCCTTCTCTGGTTCTTTACCCAACACAGAGTTTGTATCCAGTTTACTTGCTCCTAACATGTTATCTCTGCCAGTGCATATCAGGTAAATATTTATTTTACTTCTTTAATTGACCTTTTGACAAGAAAAACTAAATATTGTAACATGAAACATGTTTAGGTATCATGTGTACCATACACAGAGAGTGGGGGTTGTCCAGTCCCTTCAGCTATTGGCCGACTTTCTCAGCCCAAAGGATAATATAGGAGCTGTGCATTTGCTTTTGTGAAAGGTTAAAAAGGAGTATATTTTCGGGTAATCCTTTTAAAATAAGTAATCGGGCAGTCATTGACCTGAAGGCACTGTTACACCCGCTGGCAGAACTCACTGGAGAGGGGCCTGAATACAGCGGAGGTGGATTCATGCCAGTGCTTAATTTGTAAAAAACATAAGTGCACCAGCCCTTGTCAGGAGGCCACTGCAGCTTGCACCACCCATTGCCCCTGCCATGCTGCAATGAGAGTACCAACACAACTACTAACCATTTCACTCCTACAAGTGTGACAAGTCAGACTATTTATGACCACCAAAGCTATAAGAATGGCCTGGTGTACAGGAAGCAAGCCCCACCGGCTCCACCCAGAACTGCAGACCAGTGTTGGCTTGTGCACCGACATGGTAGCCTTGATGGCTTCCCCCTGGTGGAGGGCTGCAAAGCGCATGGCCCAGGATGTCAGACTGAAAGTTTGGAGGAAGGACTACTGTGGTACGGAGAATCAGAAACACCAGATGGATGTAGGTTAGGATGTCCGGCATTCAAACACCTTCATCGTGTGTATCATACGAGGAAGATAGCCTAGCTGATGAGGGTTATGAACCCGAAACCGGTCTCTTTTATGTATTTAAAAAAAAGCAAAAGTAATCATGCCTTTTTGATAAATAAAGATAGCTCAAAAGCTATACTTGGGCTTATCTTTTCATGTTTCTGTGCTGTATATGGTTAAACTTTACATAGAGCGCTGACCTAATTTTGAATTATACAGGTCCGCCAAGAGGTTGCTATTTCTGGTTCCCTTCCTTCCCCCTCCTCTTGAGCCTCAAAGTAAATAGGGAGCACCTTAGTTTTACAGCAGGCATACGAGGACAATGCCAGTGTCCTGTCCTAGTGGTTGTGTTTAGAGTTGTATTCATTCCTATCCTAAACTTCCTAGTCCAATAATGTATTTTGCCATTTTCTTGAGAAGTCATTTCCTGTTCTACTGATACATAAAGGAGCTTGCAGCTGAGGAGGATGCTTTACTTTGCTTTTGATTTCCCTATTTTTTGTTGTGCTCCTTTCCCACCTTAGATACTTTTATTCCTATTTTTGTTTTATTTTTTCTACAGCTGCTTTTCCCTATTGGATTCGTCAGTCTGGTTGATCATGCTAGACTCCTTCTCAGCTTAGACTAAGGGCCTGATTTAGATTTTGGGGGATGGGTTACTCCATCACAATGGTGACAGATATGATATCCCTTCCGCCAAAATTTAAATCCCATAGGATATAATGGGATTTATATTTCGGTGGACGGGATATCCATGACTGTTGTGATGGAGTAACCCGTCCCCCAAGACCTACCTCAGGCCCTAAGGGCGTCTCGCTTCCCAACTCTGGTCAAGCTCTTTGCGTTCAATCAAGATTTATTCATATTCCCACGGAGGCCGTTTGTGACCTATGCATCCTCACCGAGACCCTCGCAAGAAGACGTGACAACGTTCATGTGTATGTTAGGTGCACAGTGGCACCATGGCTACTGGGAGGAGTCGCCCTTTCTTAGGGTAATCATGAAGCAAGCAAGAGAAATCATCCCTTCATAAAGTCCTTGAAAGGCACATCAATAAAATATATTAGGATGAAACATGAAATCATGCTGAGGGTAATTGATAGAATGAAACAGGCATGCTTCGAAACCAATACTGGAACAAACTAAAGTATGGAATGTCACATCTCAGTTTGTATATCCCGGCTCACCATGGTTCCACACAGAAAGCACACAAAGGTACAAATTCATTATCTGTGAGAATATTTAGTGTTGTGTGTAAGAGAGCTGGATGCAACTATTAAACACCTTCAGAAAGTACCCAAAATGTGCTTTTGAGACCTGCAAATAACTTTTCACTCTGCTGGTTATGTTTATTCCAGGTTATTCAACTAAGAGCATGTTTTTACCAAGAGAAAAATACAGTCCTGTGAACAAGCAGAGCCCATAGACTTGAATTAGTGCTAATTAAGATGGGTGTCTTGCCATATCCTCTCCCTTGCCTTCACAATATCACCAACAATTTAGTGCAAGCCACCCACACCCCTGGACTGGATCAACCACATCAACCCCCGCCAGAACTAGGTATTCCTCACTTGACCGAAAAGTGCCATTTCATCAGCCTGCCTCCAGATATTGCTGGACCTCTCAGCCACCTTCAGGACAGTCAACCATCCCACCCTCATATTCACCCTGGGTTTCGAATAGGTTTTACCAGCAAAGTCATTCAGCCGTTCTCCTACTCCCTTTCCAACCAACACCAGTTTGTTTACCTGGGCACCTCCATGTCCGAAAAGATGCCTATACAGTGCGGAATCCCACTGGGTTTCATTTTCCTGTGTAATTTTCAGTCTCTACATGGAGCTGCTTGGTGCGCCACTCACAGATAACAGCATCAAGATTCACCAACACACCAACGATAAAACTTTTTTGTTTCACAGATCCAATGCCTCAAACACCACCTGCATATCATCCAGACCTGGATGTCAAGCTCCTTCCTAAAGCACAACCCAAGGACTACAGAATTCATGTTATTTGCCAGGAGCAACAAACAAGAAACAGTACAAACCTGGTACAATTACATAAACATTGATGGTTTCAAACCCTAACTTTCATAGAATGACAAGTCACTTAGATTCACATTAGAAATCATCTTCACCCTCAAGGAACATATTGCAAAAAAGACAAAGATGGCCTGGTACCATCTCTCGATTCTAAAGAAAATCAGACCATTTCTTCCAGACAAGGACTTCAAAACTGCAGACAAGCCGTCGTACTTGTGCATTTGGATGGTGGTAACGTCCCTCTCAGTGGCCTCACAGACTCCACACTGGCATGTCAAAAGGTCATCCTACATGTGACCGTGTCATCCAGTGCTTGAAAAATATACCCACATCATCCCCACCCTCCATTGGCTCCCTTTTGGCTCCAGAACTCCATTGGCTCCCTTTGCCGACCCACACAACCTACAAAACCAGCTGCATTGTTTACAAAACATCACAACCAGCACCCCTGCTTATCTTACAGACAAGACAAGACCCCTGATGTTGATCGGAACACTCACAACCAGGACGACATCAGACTGCAGGCTAAGAAGTGAAACAACTGAAAAAAACAAGGCAGCTGCCTTTTTCATCTATGCACCCTATGCAACTAGGGGGCAGATGTATCAAGATTCCATTTTGCGATTTCTAAATAGCGATTTTTAAGGAATCGCTATTTAGAAATCACAAAATGGAATGTATGTAGAAAATCGCTATTTTTTTGCAATTTCTTAGTCTTCCTTATTTGCGAATTCGCATTTTGCGAATTCGCAATTAAGGAATAATTTCCCATGCATTCCTATGGGCCAGGAGGCCCATAGGAATGATTGTGAAATAATTCTCAATTTGCGATTCGCATCATCTGCATAGAGTAGGGAAGGGAGTTTGGTGCCATTTATTATAGGGACATCGGAGGTTAAAATAGACAGGGCGTTATGAAGTTCATTAATGTATAAAATAAATAAAAGAGGGGCAAGAATGCACCCTTGTCTGACGCCTCTGCCGACCGTTATGTCTCCTGACACTGCTCCATCCATACTTATTCTTACTCTGGCTTTTAGGTCTCTACGCAGGTATTCCAGAAAATATACCAGGTTATTATGTAGGCCGTAGTCCAGTAGGCGTTGCCAGAGTTTTGACCTGTTGACAAAGTCGAAAGCGGACGAAAGGTCCATAAAGGCCAGGTACAGTGGACTGTGTCTGGCGATAGTATATTTTCCTATAATTAGGTTCAAATTCAAGCACTGTTCCACTGTACCCAGGTGACTCCGGAAACCTAACTGGCATTTATTTAAAATATTTTCTTCTTCTGCCCATGCCCTGATTTTATTAAATAAAACTCTTCCCAATATTTTGAGGGTATTGTCAATTAAAGAGATCGGCCTATAACAGCTAGGATCCGATCTAGATCCTTTTTTTAAAATAGGTACGATTACGGAAGTTGACCATGTCTTAGGAATATCAGCAGTGGTTAAGTTATTAAAAACATTTAATAATAAGGGGGCCCAGAATTCCTGTTCTGCTTTTATGAGGTCAATCAATCAATCAATCAATCACGGCATTTAAAGAGCGCACTACTCACCCGGGAGGGTCTCAAGGCGCTGGGGGAGGGGGAACGCTACTGCTCGAACAGCCAGGTCTTGAGCTGCCTTCTGAAGGAGAAATGGTCCTGGGTTCGCCGAAGGTGGGTGGGGAGGGTGTTCCAGGTCTTGGCTGCCAGGTAGGAGAAGGATCTTCCTCCGGCGGTGACTTTGCGGATGCGTGGTACGGTGGCGAGGGCGTGGCTGGTCGATCGTAGCTGGCGGGTGGGCGTGTAGAAGGTCATGCAGTCGTTGAGGTACTTGGGGCCCAGGTCGTGGAGAGCCTTGTGTGCGTGGGTGAGGAGTCTGAACATGATCCTCTTGCTGACGGGGAGCCAGTGCAGGTCTCTCAGGTGTCCGGTGATGTGGCTGTGTCGTGGGATGTCCAGGATGAGTCGTGCGGAGGCGTTCTGGATGCGCTGGAGTCTTTTCTGAAGTTTGGCTGTGGTTCCGGCATAGAGGGTGTTCCCCTAGTCCAGGCGGCTGGTGACGAGTGCCTGGGTGACGGTCTTCCTGGTTTCAGTGGGGATCCATCTGAAGATCTTGCGGAGCATGCGCAGGGTGTTGAAGCATGAAGGTGAGACGGTGTTGACTTGTCTGGTCATCGACAAGGAGGAGTCCAGGATGAAGCCCAGGTTGCGTGCGTGGTCTGTCGGCTTGGGAGCGGTGCCCAGGGCCGGGGGCCACCAGGAGTCCTCTAAGGCGGAGGGTGATGATCCCAGGATGAGGACTTCCGTCTTGTCTGAGTTCAGTTTGAGGTGGCTGTTCCTCATCCAGTCGGCGACGTCTTTCATTCCTTCGTGTAGGTTGGTTCTGGCGGTGGTGGGGTCGTTGGTGAGGGAGAGGATCAGCTGGGTGTCGTCGGCATAGGAGATGATGTTGAGGTTGTGTTGGCGTGCGATGGCTGCGAGGGGGCTCATGTAGACGTTGAAGAGGGTAGGACTGAAGGAAGATCCTTGTGGTACGCCGCAGATGACTTCGGTGGCCTCGGATCTGAACGGGGGGAGGCGGACTCTCTGGGTTCTTCCAGCGAGGAACAAGATGATCCACTCCAGTGCTTTGTCTCGGATCCCAATGTTGCTGAGGCGCTTCACTAGGGTGCGGTGGCAGACGGTGTCGAACGCCGCAGAGAGGTCCAAGAGGATGAGGGCCGCTGTTTCCCCCGTTGTCGATCAGGGTTCTGATGTCGTCGGTGGCTGCGATTAGGGCGGTCTCGGTGCTGTGGTTGGCCCGGAATCCGGACTGCGAGGGGTCGAGGGATCCGTTCGTCTCGAGGAAGGCGGCAAGCTGTCTGTTGACGGTCTTCTCGATGACTTTTGCCGGAAAGGGGAGGAGCGAGATGGGACGGTAGTTCTTGAGGTCGGTGGGAGGGCGGTCAGCTCGGCGTGCTTCCAGCTCTCCGGGAAGGTGGCGGTGTGGAAGGAGGAGTTGATGATGTCCCGGAGATGGGGTGCGATGATGGCGTCGGCTTTGTTGAGGTCTATTGGTAGGCCATCCGGGCCTGGGGCTTTATTGCCCATACTCTGGAATATAGCCTCCTCGACCTCGCCTATAGTTATTGGAATCTTAGACGGATGCATAGTAGACGAAGAATTATCGCAATGTAATGGAGGGGCATATATTTTGGAGAAATGGGTAACCCATGCTTCATTAGAGATGTTACAATCTAGTGGTGTGGAGGGATTCCCAAAAGTTCTTAGAGATTTGGTAGCAGACCAGAAGATAGTTGTACTTTTGGTATTAGCGGCGCAAACCAGCTTATCCCGCTGTTCTTTTAAGACAATATCGCACCTGGTTCTTAAGGCCCTCTTATAGTTCGTCCTTAGGATGCGGATAAGCATCGGATCTCTGGTATCTGCTGTCAGAGCCACTCTCAACTCCCTATTGGCTCTGGAGCAGATATTATCAAACCATTTTGGGTCGGGATTACGGGTGCCCACTGGTCTAGAGATCAAGTTTTTTATGCCTTCACATAATTCTGTAAATGCAGTGACTACAGAAGGATTGGGGTCTGATAAGACCAGACACGTTTTCCATAAAGTGGGGTATGTTTTTACCATCCTAACAAAAAGTTCTTTGTAATCTAAACCTCTCCATTTGACTCTCAATGTGTCAGTGGAGAGGAGTAAATTACTCGCTCCTGGTTCCCTCTTGAAATTTTTGCCTCGTGCTACCTTTAATAGAACAATTATGGGATTGTGGTCTCCATAAGAAGACCGCTTTACCTCTGCCCCTAGGAGATAATTTTGTAACGAGGGTGATAAAAAAACATAGTCGATAACTGACCCTCGTCCTAATCCTCTATAAGTGGGCGTTGGGTTCTCATTGTTGTTAATTGGGGCGATATCCATAACGTTTAGGAGGCTTGAGTTAATTAGATGGTTGATCAGCTCATATCCCCGTTTGCATGGATTATGGGTGTTTTGATCACAGGGGGATCCGTTGGGGCCTCTCCCAATCCTTGCGTTAAAGTCACCCCCCAAGAAAATGCCCGCCAAATTATATTTCCCTAATAGGTTATCTTGATCCATAATAAAATTAAAAAGTTGGACAAAATTGGGATTCGGAATTGTTAAAAAATCATTATTATAAAAATTGATAAAACAAATAGAGGGACCTCGTGTATAGATTAGAGCTTGGAAATTGGCGTGACCTGTTGGGATTAGTTTTATTCTTCCTCCTAAAGCGATTCTGATCCATATTGATAGTCCCCCTATTGGTCTACCATGGCTGGGAGTTGTGGGGATGGTGTTAAAACATTCATATCCCTCGAGCTATAGCTCTTTAGGGGCCCAAGTCTCTTGGAACAAAAGGACGTCATATTCCCTAATCGCATCCACCCACTCTGATAATTGTAACTTTGAGGCCAAGCCTGCCACATTCCAGCTCAAGACCTTCAATATGGATTCAGATATCTCAGCTTTGCAAGGGATGGACGCTTCAAGACTAACAGGGACAGACGTATCCGTATTCCCACACACCAGCGAGTTATTAAGAATAGGTGACTTAGATGGTCAGTCAAGTGTATCCAGATCAGAAAGTGACAGATATTGATTTGTAAGCTGCGGGAAACTAGGGGCTGGATGATGTAACAGTGGGCATTTATAAAAGAACCCCAAGGGCAAAGCACAGATGTTAGTTTCACCGGAGTCGCTGATTTCCTTAACTTCAAGTATTGATCCAGCAATCCTCGGGTGTGAAAAATTAATAACAATGCAGTCCCCTTTGATTGTTTTTGGTGCGTGGCCTACCCAGCCCACCCTGCGGACCATTAAGATTTCACTCATGTCAGGCCTTTTGAACCTTTTATGTTTAGCCAGCCAACCTATGCATTTGTTTCTAAGCTGGACCCATGACTCGGATTTATTTCTCTGTAGGGGAGGAACCCCTGCAAGGACTAAGACGTAGAAGGAGGTGGCAGGTTCAAAATGTCTTTATTGGGTTCGTCAGGCACTTTGTCTGTGAACACAGTTGTGTTGGCGTTATCTATCATCCTGCTATAAGCAGGATTTATGCTAGTGTCATGTGTTAAGCTGGGGCATATGGGAGTATTCCAATCAGTGGTGACTAACACAGATTTTTTGATTTGGATTGGTAAGGGTACTGAAGCAGACAGTGGTATCCCTGAGGGCTTAGATGCTACAATTTTAGATGTTAAGGGCGGGGGGAGAGTCGATTGTTTCCCTGGCATATGGTTTTTCCGGGAGTTAACAGAGTTGGTAGGTTCGTTAACTTCCTTATTAGGCAAGGTGGGTTTCAAAATTAAACTTTCCAGGCGGTCCAATCGTTTCCACAACCTATCAAAACTTGAGTCTATCAGTCCTTTGATGCGATTACAGACTGTGTCTACAATGATGTCGATAGCTGTGTCCCCCAATGTAAAGTCAGAAAAGCCAGTTTGTGTGGATTGTGTTTCTTTAAAGTTACATTGTGAATCCTCCCCTATTACTGTGATTGGAACAGTGATATAACTGCATCCGTTGCCAGTTGGGACTTGATCCATAGTGGGTTCAAGATGGTATACAACCTTTACAACGCAACTTTTACCACGACCTACCATTACCACGCATTTTTTACAACGCAGGATCCATTACAACGCATACCATTACCACGCATGTATTTACAACGCAGGTACTTTTACAACGCATACCATTACAACGTAAGTATTGGTAAGTATATTATTTTATTAAAAATATTATTTGGTTTTTTTTGTAAAGGGGTATTTTTTGGGTTCAGGGTCAGTTTTGGGTTTTTGGGTAAAGGGGTATTTTTAGGGTTCAGGGTCAGTTTTGGGTTTTTGGGTAAATGGGTATTTTTAGGGTTCAGGGTCAGTTTGGGGTTTTTGGGTAAAGGGGTATTTTTAGGGTTCAGGGTCAGTTTTGGGTTTTTGGGTAAAAGGGTATTTTTAGGGTTCAGGGTCAGTTTTGGGTTTTTGGGTAAAAGGGGTATTTTTTGGGTTCAGGGTCAGTTTTGGGTTTTTGGGTAAAGGGGTATTTTTAGGGTTCAGGGTCAGTTTTGAGTTTTTGGGTAAAAGGGGTATTTTTTGGGTTCAGGGTCAGTTTTGGGTTTTTGGGTAAAAGGGTACAGTGTAAAAATTAAATATAATTAAATTTAAATTACATTAAATTAAATTGATTAAATTAAATTAAATTAATTAAATTAAATTAAATTAAATTAAATTAAATTAAATTAATTAAATTAAATTAAATTACATTATATTCATTTTAATTAAATTAAATATTAAAAAATATTATATACTTACCAATACTTACGTTGTAATTGTATGCGTTGTAAAGGTATATGCGTTGTAAATACATGCGTGGTAATGGTATGCGTTGTCATGGATCCTGCGTTGTAAAAAATGCGTGGTAATGGTAGGCGTGGTAAAAGTATGCGTTGTAACGTCATACATCCGTTCAAGATTGATGGTGAGATCGGTACTGGTGGAATTGCCCTTAAACCATCTATTTAAAGTTGCTCGTTGGGGTTTCAAACAGGGTGGCTGTATTCTCTTGGGGTTAGTACAGGTTGTTTGGATGCCTTCCTCTTCTTTTTAGTACCACATATTTCCGGGTCAGGCGTGATGGATACGTTCGCCATAAGTGAATCATCAATTTGGCTTGGGTCAGCTTCAGCATTGACAACCGGGCTAGTCAATTCTGGGCCTACCAGTTCCAAAGAGTTGTCGCCTGTTGCGATTTGGGGTGGGTGTACAATAGCCATATGCGACAAAGATTGAGCTGTGCTATTATCTAAGGTGTCAAGAAGGTTTGTGCCTGGTGGTTTAGTGGGACCCACGGACAGTCTTTTTTTGCCATTTGAATTTCGTTACTCACAAGAGTCATAGCATGCTCCAATGTGGTATCGATAGCATTTAAGTTAGTCGCAGTGGCTATGGCACCGTTCTTTCCCATTATTTATTACAAGTCAAAATCGGGAAGAATTATAAGTGTGAAGGCGCTCACCAACCGTGTATTTTGGAAGACGAAATGTCAGGGATGTGGCCCGGTGTAGCAATTAAAAGAGACACCGGTATTCTCAAGTAGTCAGGTTCTTTATTTAAACCCCCAGTACAGGAGACATCAATAGTACAGCAGTAAGTATTCAGGATCCTCTCATAACTGATCCCAAAGAACCCCATACACAAGTAAACAATTCCAGAACACAGTAAAGATTCCACACATACTACTTAGCTCTTAAAGCAACATACTACACAACCCCCCTTCTTAATGGCACTGTAAAAAAAAAAAAAATGACTAAGTACAATCAAACAATTCCAAATTTTTTGGTTTCTTAACAATTCTTCCACTTGAAGTTTTAACAATAGAATCACTAGGAACATTGGATGTACTTGGTAACGACATTTTATCAGTCAAATCATAAGGAATTATGTTGAATGTACCAGGAATCACGCTGGATGTACCAGGTAACACATTCTCTTCAACTTGTAAATTACATTCAGATAAGGAATTACTGTCATGAATATCAGAATCCCAACACTCATTCCTAGACTGTGGAAGATTACTCGAGACATCTTCACACTGAGTACTCTCAGCACTAATGTCCCACCAACATGGTGCACAATTTTCTTTCTCCACCTTGTTTTCCCCCTTGGATACAGGAGCAAGACGACTAAAATGCCATACTTCTCCATTCTGTAATAAAGCTGTGTTATTCATAACTTTGACCACCAATCTGGGTTTACTGTACTTACTCTCACCTTTAATGGTTTTCCTAGCACTTTTTACACGAACCCATTGGCCCTTAGACAAATTAACCTCTTTAACCCCATGTTTAGAATCATAGTAGGTTTTATTCTTCATTTGAGAATTCTTAATGTCTTCTCTCACCTTAGACAAATCACAATTAGTCATACCACCTTTATCCATCCACCCTGGATTGACCTTTGTATGTGGAATTCTGCCTCTTATTAATGAAAATGGACTTTGATTTGTAGAATCATGAATAGTGTTCATATAAGCCCAAAGTAATTTTTTAACTCAAAATTCCATGATAAATTGCCTTTGTTTGCCAATTATAGCATACCCTTAATACTGCGGTTGGCCCTTTCTACAATACCATTTCCAGCCGGATGATAAAGAGCTGTGAATCTCTGTTGTATACCAGAAGACAATAAAATTTTTTTAATTTCTTGGGATTTAAATTGTACCCCATTATCCGACAAAATGTACCTAGGAAAACCTTCCCTTAGGAAAATTTCATCCAAGAAATTAATTACGGTCTTGGTATTGATAACATTGACAACACTAATTTCTAACCACCTTAAAAACGTGTCAATCAAGACTAAAATGTATTTCTGTACACCATCTTGCCATACGACTGGGCCCATAAAATCAATAGCTAAAACCTCCCAAGGAAGCTTTGGACAATCCGGTGGTGCCAATGGGGGATTAAAAGTTTTAAAAGTCTTATCAGAAACCTCACATTGAACACAAGACCTAACACACCTCTCAACTTCAACATCCATCCTTGGCCACCAATACAGTTCCTTTACACGAAGTTTAGTACGAGTAATCCCAGAGTGACCCTCATGACACAGATCAATAATTTTTCCTCTCACGCCTTTTGGTGGAACAACTCTATTACCACAAACAACCAACATATCTGAGATACTAAGTTCATCCCGAACTTCCCAGAATCCTCTTAAATCATCATTAACAATTTGTTTATCCATTCCCTTCCAACTTTTAACAACTAGCTGTTTCACCACACACAAAATCTGATCAGAGTTTTCTGCATCACGCCACTCTTCCTTGCTAAAACTACTCTGAGCACTGTCAAAAGATACATGAGCAATAGAAAAGTAATTCCACTGATTTTTATCCAACTCAATCAATGGCAAAGACATACGACTCAAAAAATCAGCAGTGAAATTCCTTTCGCCAGGAACATAACGAATGTCATACATGAAATCCTGGAGTCTCATAGATAATCTCATACATGAAATCCTGGAGTCTCATAGATAATCTAGCTATTCTAGCTGTGGCATTGGTGAGACCATCAGTCGTCAACAACTTAATCAAGGGTTTATGGTCACACCGAACTACAAACTTCCTTCCCCACAAGAATTTACGGAAATGTTCCAAATCCCATACCACAGCAAGTGTTTCCCTCTCAACAACCGAATAACGTTCTTCAGTAGGAGTAAGAGAGCGCAAGGCGAATGCAATGATAACCTCTTCATTGCGTTCATTAATCTGGGTAAGAACACTGCCTAAACCCTTGCTGCTGGCGTCAGTCGTAACAATGGTATCAGCTGCAGGATCAAAACCTTGTAAACTAGGCTCCTGGGCAATAGCTTTTTTTATCTCCTCAAAAGATTTCTGACAAACATCGCACCAATTAAATTGTACTTTGTTCTTCAAAAGAGACCTCATGGTGTGAGTTTTTTTTTAAAACTTGTCAACAAATTTTGCATAAAATTCTGCAAGACCTAAGAATGATCTCAGGTCTTCTTTTGACTTTGGTGTCGGAGCATCCCGGATGGCACTTACCAAACTAGACTTAGGCTTTATCCCTGAGGCACTAACTTCGTGCCCAAGGTAGGTGACACTCTTCTCCGCAAACTTACACTTTGATGGTTCTGCCGTGACACCTTTACTTTGGAGAATACTCATCACTTCTCTCAAACGCTCATCATGCACACTCTTGTTAGACCCCATGATCAAGATGTCATCTTGAAAAAATATCACCCCTTTCAGGTTGCCAAACAATTCATACATCAACCGCTGAAAGACTGCAGCCGTGGACGCAAGTCCAAATGGCATGCGGCAAAATTGATAGCACCCAAAAGGGGTACAAAATGCAGTAAGATGTTTACTCATGGGATGTAGAGAGACCTGATGATAAGCACATGATAAGTCAATAGTTGAGAACCATTTAGCACCTCTGGTTAACGTCAGCATCTCATCAATCCTGGGAAGAGGAAATTGATCAACAATGATGTTATCATTTAAATACCTTAAATCTATACACATGCGGATTTTTCCATTGGAGCGTCTGGCGATCACGATCGGAGACATCCAATCGGACGCTTCGACAGGTTCAATTATACCAGCATTTAGCAATTTGTCAATTTCCAATTTAACTTCATCACGGGCAATTAGAGGTATGTGACGCACCTTATGGATTTTTGCAACAGAATTAGGTTTGACTCTGATCTTGTGAGAAAAGCCTTGGAGATTCCCAATACTCCCATTGAAAACTTCAGGAAATTCCTTCATAACCCAAACTTTTGTATTCTCAGATTCACACATAACCAAAACCTGCTCAGGGTATTAAGGAATTTGAAACGTTCTCCAGAAGTCGTTTCTTTGGACTTATTATTAATACATATAAGTCAATGAAATTCTCCTTTGAAGGTTGTACTGGGGGCTCCTGGTCCTCGTCGCCAAATCGGTGTAGCAATTACAAGAGGCACCGTTATTCTCAAGTAGTCAGGTTCTTTATTTAAACCCCCAGTACAGGAGACATCAATAGTACAGCAGTAAGTATTCAGGATCCTCTCATAACTGATCCCAAAGAACCCCATACACAAGTAAACAATTCCAGAACACAGTAAAGATTCCACACATACTACCTAGCTCTTAAAGCAACATACTACACCCAGCCCTGCCTCCTCCTGCCCCAGACGGCCACAGACGGCCCGCCCTTTGCCCGGGCTTCGCCCGGCGAGTCCTGTGCGCGGTCCCGCGACGCGGGGGATGACGCTGCTTTTTGTGCGCCTCCTGGCACGGTTTCAGGGCGCTTGGGCTGCTGGGAAATGGAGTCCTGCAGGCCCGCACTCCTCTCAGCGGCCGCTACTAGATGCCGTGGTGTGAGGCGGCGGGAGACGACCTTCGGGATCAGCCCAGGTAGCATGGACACAGAAAGTGTTGCAGGTATGGCCCAGCTCAAAGTTCCACAGGTTCTCCAACAATAATCCCCGCTCTGCCGGGGATGACGCTGCTTTCTGTGCGCCTCCTGTCGCGGTTTCAGGCGCTTGGGCTGCTGGGAAATGGAGTCCCGCAGGCCCGCACTCCTCTCAGCGGCCGCTACTAGATGTCGTGGTGTGCGGCGGCGGGAGGCGACCTTCAGGATCAGCCCAGGTAGCGTGGACACAGAAAGTGTTGCAGGTATGGCCCAGCTCAAAGTTCCACAGGTTCTCCAACAATGATTCCCGCTCTGCCGGGGATGACGCTGCTTTTCGTGCGCCTCCTGCCGCGGTTTCAGGGCGCTTGGGCTGCTGGGAAATGGAGTCCCGCAGGCCTGCACTCCTCTCAGCGGCCGCTACTAGATGTCGTGGTGTGCGGCGGCGGGAGGCGACCTTCGGGATCAGCCCAGGTAGCGTGGACACAGAAAGTGTTGCAGGTATGGCCCAGCTCAAAGTTCCACAGGTTCTCCAACAATGATCCCCGCTCTGCCGGGGATGACGCTGCTTTTTGTGCGTCACCTGGCGCGGTTTCAGGGCGCTTGGGCTGCTGGGAAATGGAGTCCCGTAGGCCCGTACTCCTCTCAGCGGCCGCTACTAGATGTCGTGGTGTGCGGCGGCGGGAGGCGACCTTTGGGATCAGCCCAGGTAGCGTGGACACAGAAAGTGTTGCAGGTATGGCCCAGCTCAAAGTTCCACAGGTTCTCCAACAATGATCCATGTCAATCGTATATGAGCGTCTGGATTTGAATGCATATCTTAGTGTATCAGTGCGTGATGACATTCAAGAATGTCTGATGATACTCATTGGTGTCTGACTTTGCGTAAAGGTCTATAATCATGTGTGGGTGTTAGATATTCTGTATGAGTGTCTGATCATATTTTGGACATCTGACGGTGGGTGGGTGTATGTGTTGGTAGCATCTGATGGTATATGTGGGAATGTCTGATAGTGTGTGGATTTATTATTGGTGTGTTTGCCCTGTGCATGCTTGTGTGAATGTGCTTGTGGTTGTCTGTATATATGTGCTATGTGAATAGCACAAACCTAGCCAATAAACAGTTAAAAGCTATAGTGTGTCAAAAGCAAAAGCAAAACTACAGTTAGTGAGTGATTGGAGAGGTATTTTGGCTTTCATAGTAGAAATAGACTGTTAATCTTTTTTAACAACATAGGACCTATTTGTTCTTCAAAGAGGAATGTATTCAGCTCTTTCCTAAATTGGAACATCTTTAGGCTGGTTCTGATGGATATAGGGATGTTGTTCCATATCCTGGGTGAATCCACAGAAAAAGCCTGTTCATTTGATTGTTTTGCTTTTTTACTCTTTGCTGTCAGTCTGGTTCTGATTTGTCCTCGCTGTAAGTTTGCTGAGAGCCATGAGAGCTCGTGACCAGATATTCAAGATTGTAAGGAATGCCGGTCATGATGACTTTGTAGGTGATCTGACTGGCGTTGAGAATGGGGTAAGTTGGTAAGAGGAGTCGGTGGAATTGCATCAGAGTGGGGGTAATGTGTTCTCATTCCTCCACTGACTTTTGGATGGGTTTTTGCTAGACTAACACCACATACATAGGAGTGTTTAAACAATAAAACAATTGTACCAAAGTACTTATGTTGTCTTTACAAACATTCTACATTGTCAACTCACATGAACTGTTCCATTTTATTTAAAAAAAGAAGGAATTATCCATGGAATAATTCAGTTAAAAGGTACATTAGTGGGTTCCGAACAACTGCAGCAAATCTGCCCTTTCTGTATGGGCACCCCAGATCTTTCACATTTTCTCAATCTTATTTTTGTTGTTGCCACTGCTGCTAAGGTCTGGGTGTATGTGCTCTGGTCATTTAAACATGATTAAATAATTTGCTTAGCCCTAATTGACATTTTTAACTTGCCCAAATGTCCCTAGTGTATGGGGTAGAAAATTCATCCATGACCTAGATGTTAAATGCCACCTTAGGACTGCAGCACCTATTGTGCCATCCACAGGGTTGGCCTATAAAACATTAATTTAGGTGTAACATGTGTAGCTTGACTGCAGTGGCCTAATAACCCTCTGTTAAACGTGTCAGAATAACATGTTTTAGGCAGGAACAGCTACTTTCAAATAATAATAAGTCACCCTTAAGGATAACTCATTGCCTAAGAGGTTGGGTTTCTTATATTTAAAAATGGAAAATAGAATAGAACATTTGCAAAATTAAAGTTGCCATGTTCCTCCAGTGACTAGCCCCCAAAAGTTATTTTCACTGGCAAGGCAGTAGGTGGACTGTGGAAAATGTCAAAATACAGATTATAAACTTGAATCTTTAACATTTGACAGGAAACAGCTAGAATAGTCATTCAAAGTCTATTTTTTATTTATAAAAAATACAATTCATTGGTGCAGTTGTATTGTATTGTATTGTATTGTAATTGCATTTATATAGCACTTACTACCCCTGACGAGGCGTCAAAGTGCTTTTTCGGCGAGTAGCATGCTACTCCGGGACCCATAGAGGATTAGTGTTGAATTAGTATAGTGAAACATGCAGGTACATTTTAAGTGGTGGATAGGTTAGTCAGTCAATTAGATTTGGAATGATAGCAGAAGGATAGAGGAGGACAAAGGTTTGTATTTATATAGCGCTTGTTGACGCATGCTATTCAGCAAGCCTACAAAGGATTGGTGGTGAATTAATATGGTGAAATATGAAGTATTTTCAGTGGTGGATATTAGTCAGTTACTTGGAGTGAGAAGGTTAGCGGAGGGGTAAAAGGGAAGAAAGATTTGCATTCATATAGCACTTGTTACCCCTAATGGGTGTTGAAGCGCTTTTCTGGCGAGTAGCACACCCCTCCAGAACCCATGAAGGATTACTGTTGAAAATTAGTAAAGTAAAAAAATATGAAGTAATTTGAGTAGTAGATATTTTATTCAGTTATTTTGGTAGTATATTAGTATAGTTTAAAAGGGAATTTGAGAAGTGAACATGTTAGTCTGTTAAGTTCGATTGAAAAGGATAGTGGAGGGATAAAAGATTGAAGGATTTCTTTTTTCTTTTTCTTTTTAGGTCTTAGGAGTAGGATGAGGCTTTTGGGTGAGTAAAAAGGAGTTTTGGAGGGGAGGACTCAGAGGGAAGAGTTTAGAAATGTTTGTTATAGGGGATCGGTATAGTAAAAGAAGTGTCTGATGATGCAAGGAGGGGTAGAGTAGGAGAGAGTCTAGAAAGGGTTATTTTGGCAATCATAGTAGTGGTATGGGGTTTGGGATAAATGAGAGAGTGGATGTAGAGGATATATTGATAGATGTATAGGATGGTAAGTATATGTAGAGTAAAGATATTGATAGAGGCACAGGATAATACATAGGGTAGAGTATTGGATATGCTTTTTCAGGAGAAAAGTAACAGACACACAGATCCAAGTACATGGAAGGTACATAGATGCACAATGGAAATATGTACATGTAGACCAAAGATGATTTTTATTTTTTTTTTTTTTTTTTTCTTCTCTCAAATATAGGTACATATCTATAGTGAAAAAACATGCTTGTATACAGAGGGATATGCTGTAAATTTCTGTTTGCGTATGGTGCTTATGTGAGGAAGAGCCAAATCTTGAGTAGTTTTCTGAAGATAAGGTGGTTGTCGGTGGACCTTATGCTGGGGGGTAAAGAGTTCCATAGTTTGGCTGCTTGAACAGAGAAGGATGTGCCACCCATGTTTTTTTTCTTGTATGGTAGGATTTTGAGGCGAGATGCTCCTTTAGAGCGGAGGTTCCTTTGTTGAATGTGTTTGGTGATTTTATTGCTGATGAAGAGTGGTCCCATACCATGTATTACTTTGTGGGCAGGGGAGATGTGGTCCCGCGGTTTGATATGCAAGAGTATCCTGGCAGCCGAGTTCTGAATCTGTTGTAGTCTTTTAATGGTCGTTAAAGGTGATCCGTGGTAGAGGCTAATGGCGTAATCGAGTTTGGACAGAACAACTGAGATGGTAGCTTGGACCTTGTGTGTAAATCCCAAATAAGGGAAAATTTGTTGCAGCGTTTTTACAGTAGCAAAGCATGATCTTGCTAGTTTATCCACTTGGTCATTCATCGACAGCTTGGAGTCCATGGTCATTTCAAGGTTTTTTACTTCCGTTGATACTTTTGGCAGTGATCCTAGTTCATCAGGCCATGCGGCAAGCGGGTTGTAATGTTTCCTATCGCCACACGTGAGTATTTCAGTTTTTGAAGCATTCAATTTGAGATGGCTCCAGGTCATCCACAGATCCACGGCTCTGAGACAGCTGAAAATTGGTGATTTTCCAATGTCTTTGGGGCATTCCATTTGAAGAAGTATTTGCGTGTCATCTGCATAGTTATAGCACATAAGGTGAAATTTATTGATCAGTACTGGTAGTGACTTCATGTAGATGTTGAAAAGCAAGAGCAAGATTATAGAACCATGAGGGACGCCTGCTTTTGTGGAGTACGGTTTGGATGATGAAGGTGTGGTATGGATGACATTACTTCTGTTTCGAAGGTAGGACGCGATCCAATCTAGAGCAGTTCCCTCTATGCCGGCTTCATAGAGTCTTTGTTTCAGAGTGTGATGGTCAACCGTGTCAAAGGCAGCTGAGAGGTCCAAGAGGAGTAGCGCAGCAACCCCTTTGCGGTCAACTGTATTCTTTAGGCCATCCCAGATGGCAAGGAGGGAAGATTCAGTGCCTCTTCCTGGATGGAATCCTGTTTGGAAATCTGAAAGTATGTCATGCTCTTCAATGAATTGTGACATCTGGGCGAACGCTGCTCTTTCTATCAGTTTGCCCAGGAACGGTCCATTTGTAATGGGTCTGTAGTTGTCAGGGTTCAGTGGGTCCAAGTTTGTTTTCTTCAGTAAAGGGCGTATGTATGACTTTTTGAGTTCTTCTGGAAATATTCCAGTAGTTAAGGAATTGTTGATCACTCTAATTACTGGAGTGGCAGCAGAGGTTGCGAAAAGAATTGTCTTGAAAGTTTGTGGCGGACAGGGGTCAGAAGGGCTGCCGGCAGGCCTGCTTGCTTTCACCAGGTCCATAAATTCATTGTGTGAGATGTGTTGAAAGGAACGGAGAGGCTTGATTAGAGCCTTCTTGGAATGTTGTTTTGTACAAGGATTAGTGCTGGTGCTTTGTTTCTGTTTTAAGTACAAGTCCAACTTGTCTGCTTTGTCCTGTTTGGCGTTTGTTTTGAGCTAGGTACGTTGCAGCTTTCTAATTTGTTGTTTTATGTCTTTTATTTCTATGTTTCTCCAAGGAGCTTTTTTTCTTTTGTTCTGTTGTGTGGTTTTGAGTGGTATCAGGATGTCAAAAGCTTCCTGAAGCCACTCATATAGATTTTGAACAGAATTTATGGTTTCCAGATTTGTACTGGGTGTTAGTTGTGTTTCCAAGTGTTCCAAATTGAGTTTGTTCCGTGGCCGATCGGTGGATGGATGTAGGATAGTTTTAGGTGAGTCGCTTAGCGTTGTTTTATGTTGGAAGGCAAGCAAGTGGTGGTCTGACCATGTGACTGGAGTTATCGTTTGAAAGGTAACTAGTTCAGTATTAGCAAAAATGACATCTAGGATATGTCCAGCGGTGTGTGTCGGATTGTGGACAATCTGATGCAGGTTCAATGCGTCTAGGCCGGTGATTATAGTTTTTGGATGGGTCATATTGGTTTTATCAAATCAAATGTTAAGGTCACCCAGAACGCATAGGTTGGAGTGTATTGTTATCAGGTTTGAAACTGTGTCTAGAAGTGCGTCTGGGAATGTTGCCTTGCTAGGTGGAGGTATGTAAAGGAGCAGGAAGTTACAGGAGCAAGACGGTGTAGGATTGCATCTTGTTAGAAAAGCCTCACAATACTTTATGGAGATGATGTCAATTTTAGTGATATGTATTGTTTGCCTGAATACAACAGCTAGACCACCTCCTTTTTTGGCTACACAATTTTGGGTGATTATTTGATAGCCTAGAGGAATGGCTTCATGCAGGACTGGAGCCATATCTTCTCCCAACCATGATTCGGTAATGAATGGTATGTCTGGTTTTGCATCGGTGAGAAGGTCGTATTTGTGATGCTTGTTTTTAGAGAGGGATTGAGCATTTATTAATAGACAGTTTAGTGAGTGGCCTTTGGTGATAATGGAACTTGGTTTGGTAGAAGAGTGATCAGTATTGTGTGGGTTTGTAGCAGGTGTGTTTTTAGTGCTGGTATTAGCTGTTTTAGGATAGTAATCGTGTAGCTGTTCTGTATCATGTTCCTCATCCAGCATGCTAAGAAGGCATTTTGATGGATCTGCATGTGTATGTGTTGGAGATGGTGTTTGAGAGTGAGTTGGAGTGCTGTGTTGCTTTTGTGGTGTAACATTGTTGTGAAGACATGGGGAAGCAAAGTTGTGAGGTGTGGCATGTTGCTTATATTTGTTGCGTGTGTTTAAGGTGGAAGGTGTATGAGTCAGGGGAGGTGGTGCAGTGTGTGGGTCATGTAGTAATGTTCTAAATTGTCCAATGGATGAGAGGCGGTTAGAAGAGAGGTGCTGTATTGCTGTATCTGTGTTAGGTGCGGTGGAAGAGTGAAAGCTTGGCATTGGAGTTTGTTCCTTTTTGTGGTTTGAAAGGAGGGTATAGGTTTGTATTTTGTGATGGTAAGTATTATGAGGTGTTGCGCTTTGAAGATCTTGTTGTGCTGGTGTTTGTGATATGTTTTGCTTTTGAGGAGTAGTGAAAAGGGGTGCTGATATATATGTTTCATGCAATGGATTTGGTTGTGTAGTATTGTTTGTGAGAGGAGGTTGTGACATAGAGGGGGTGGTGATGTGTTTATGAGTAGAGCGTATGTTGTGTGTAGGAGGGAATGAAGTAGAGGTGAGAGTGTTTATCTTAGACTGGTTTGTTGCAAGAGTTACAAAGTGTGGCGGTGTGCAGTGTGTGTGTGTTGTGCGTTAGTGTTATTATGGTAGAAGGGAGAGGAGGGTGTTTGTTGGACAACTGATGGAAGGATAATTATATGTTTGTTAGTGATAAAAGGTGGTCTGTTAAGTGTAATTACTGCAGGGAGAGTGTGTCTGAATGGGATGTAGTTATGTATGGTGTTGATTGGCGTTGTGTTAGTGATGAGTGTATAGGTTAGTGGTATAGGATAGAGTTGTGTACTGTTTGTAGGTGATGGTGGATATGTGTGGTAGTTGGGATAGTAGGGTGTGTAGATGTGGTTTGGTTGGGTTTGTAGTGCATGCTGGTACATTAATCTGTGCATAGTGTTGTGCGTGGTGTACATTTGGTGTGAGTGTGTTGCTCTGTTTGTGGATGTGGATGGTGTTGGCTGGGTATTGCAAAATGAGAAAAAAGGCAGCATTTCTGGCTCTAGTCCCGACCAGTCTCGAACAGGCTCAAACAGGCAACTCCCCTTGTCGTCTCTGCCCTTAACAGGCTCAAACAGGCAGAAGCCCTTGTCCTCCCTGCCCTTAGCCTCGACACCCGGGCTGAGACGCCCTAAACCTGGACTTTTACAGCCCTAGTAATCAGGTAACCCCGTCAGCCAATGGGAACCCTACCCCTAACACTATCCAATCACAACACTAGCCCTAAAATCTAGAACCAATAGGAGACCAGGACCTTACAGCCAATCTTAGCCCTAGTCCGAGCACCCAATCAGTTCAAAAACCCTGATCTCTATGGCCAATAAAGGCCCTAGCCCTACCAGTAGTCCCAAACCAAGTCCAGGCAACCAATGGCACAGGGAGCCCTAGTCCCTACTTCCAATAGAAAGCCTAACCCTACTCCTAGTCTCACAACTAGTCCAGAAACCAATCACACCAGAAACCGTAGTCACTAATTTCAATTAAAGGTCTAACCCTAGCCCTAGTCCCCCCTACTCCCAACAACCAATAATATAGGAAGCCCTAGTCCCTACTTCCAATAGAAATCCTAACCCTAGTCCCAACCCTACAATGATTGAATCACAGACCCAGAAACCAATAAGAACCCTCAAATACCCAACCAATGAGGACATTAACCCTAATCCAATAGAAACACCAGATACAACCACCATTCAGTGTAGACATGTACCAGTGGGCTAATTAGCTTTAGTCTGCCAGCTAATTCCCAGCCAGTGCTTGACCTTAATCAAATGTAAAAGGTATTTCCAGAGCAGTTCAATGACTTAGGCTTAGTGTGCAGGGTTTTGGGTATTTGATTCCTATCAGCTCAAGAAGGCCAGCTTGGAAGGTTTGAGGAACTTCATTAACTTGAAAGAAGCATAGATGATGCCTGCCAATTCACAGTTTAGTGTAAAGAGAAACCTCGGAGGGGGAAACTCTTTGCTCTTCGACACATGGTAGTCAGCCTTGCTCTGTCCCAGTGGGGGAGCTGGCCCCAGAACCGGTTTGGTGTAGCTTAGAAGGAGGGAACTGCTAATTTTCCCAAACACACCTCTTACTGGCCCTAGCTCCCTTCAAGGGCAGAAGGCCTATGCCATCTTGGATTTACCTTTCAATGGTACAATTAGGGACAGTGTGCAGCAAGGCAAACAGGAAGTTCTAGAAAAGTCGGGAGCGTTGCTGCCAGGAATTTTTTCTTCATTGGTTAATGAGTGTTGAAGAATCACATTACCCACCGGAAATTTAAACTTAAAAAGCTGGTACTTTACCCTCAGCTCTTCAGAACACTTTCTGGACCTGTGATAGATCAGTAGAGGACTGGACCTGCGGTCTGTGATTATTCTGGATTCCTGAAGGGCTGGACTTGCTCCCATTTGCACCCAGGTCTTAGAAGTGAACTTTACATTAGAAGTTGGATGACCTACTGTGTGGCTACAGGGACACGACAAGCTGCAAGAGGCTTTTTTACTAAAGTGATCAGTGGACCAGTAAAAACTGGACCCGGGCTAGGCCCTGCTAGTTGCCTTTGCTGGGGTGAGACCCAGCACTCATGTGCTACCCTTGAGATCCTGCGAGCCTTAGAAGTGACCCAGAAGAGCTGTTGCTAACAACCTACAAAGTTTTTTGTTTTCTCCTTCCGAGGCTCCAGTCACACTGTTAGCTATGGGATGGGGGGGAGCTCTGGTGTGTCCACCTGTGTCTCTCCTTCCTTGCCCTATCCACATACCTTGGAGAGGAAGGGGAAAGAGAGAGTCACATCCTGAGGATTAGGACATTGTAATGTTGAGAGTAGCAGGCATATACCAGGCCGCTGCTGATCCATTGGCTTCAATGGAGGTCTCCACATTCCAATGCTCTATTACTGTTTTGATACTGCATAAACACTTTAAACATTGACCGAAGTTAAGCCTGTCTGCTCTGTGTTATAGCTACCAGCGGGATGAGCTCGTGTTAATTTAGCGACTTTTATGGTGCATCCTCACAAGTTACTGTTATTATTTCTAAAGGTGTGCAACTGTCTACCCCAAATATTAACCAATTTTCTCAAACTAACAGCAACAAGTAAATATTAAAATAAGTTCCCTAAGAGATTCCCTTGATGTAAATACTGAATTTACCCAGATCCCTGTTGGGGAATCCGGTTGCCCAGAAACTGCGTAATTAGGATTTGCAAAGGTGATATAATGTACTCTTTGATCTCGATGGTAGCAAATGCTTTCTCAGGTATCACAATCGTAGCCACTGAGGGCCATATGTATCAAGCAAATTCGCATTTGCAAACGCCGAAATTCGCAGAATTTCAGTGTTTGCGAATGCAAATTTGCTAAATGGTATGTATTAAGGAAAATCTGGTGCAAAATAAGGAATCGCAAAATTTGCGATTCCTTATTTTGCAATTGCATTTAAGGAATCGCAACATTTGCAATTCCTTAAATGTAATGTATGAAGCCAAAAATTTTTGCAAATTGTCCTTAAGGAATCGCAAATTACCACCAACTTCAAATTGGTGGTAAGCTGTGAATTCCTTGAAAAATGCACATTTTTGCATTTTTCAAAGTGCCATGTGATGCACATGCATGCATACATGCCCTTAGGGCACGTATGTGCGCCACATGTGCACCCATGTTTATTTCAGGGGTGCAACAGGGTGTCCTTTGGATACCCCTGCACCCTTGAAATTATTCTCAATTTGCGATTCTCAAATTGTGAATCGCAAATTGAGAATCACTTCCCATTCATTCCTATGGGCCTCCTGGCCCATTGAAATGAATGGGAAAGTATTCCTTAATTGCGATTCGCAATTTGCTAATCGCAATTAAGGAATTTTAAGAAATGGCAAAAAAAAGTGATTTTCTACATACATACCAATTTGCAAATCTCAAATGGCAATTTCTAAAAAATTGCTATTTGAGATTCGCAAATCTGGATGTTGATACATATGGCCCTAAATAGCTTCTTACTTGTTTCTGATGGGCAAAATGAAGGGCAGGTGGAAACTGTAGAGAGGTAACATGGCTCCTAGAGCCCAGCTTATTTTCTGCTGGTGTCTGTCCCATGACCACAGAGACCAGGGGCATCAAGTACAGTGCAGCAGAACCAAGGAGCAAGCAATGGACTGTGGCTCTGTGCATCCGTGCCCATCTCGTGACGTCCATGCACATCTCGTGACTCCGCTAAGCTTAAGAGTGCCTGCGGCATCCTATAATTGCTATACCAAAGGCCCTGTGGCCTGCAGTGCACTTTTCCTGACATAAGCTGCTGAAACAGCTAAGTGCAGCTGTTAAAGCAATATGCCTTTAATCTGAAAATCACGCTTAAACCCCCGCAGGATCGGTTACACCGATCACTCCTCTGAGGTCAATGAAGTAAGCACTATTTAACTCGGCTTTAGAAAAATTCTTGTGTCCTGCCCAGAGGCAGTTCTGTTTGTAGTGCTCTCCTATAGCACAAGTATTTGTATTTATATAGGCGTTGAAGCGTTTTTCAGCGAGAAGCACGCTACTCCGGAACCCAAAAAGGATTAGTGGTGGATTACTATAGGGAAATATGAGTTACATTTTAATAGTGGACGTGCGAGTCCATTAGTTGGATTGAAAAGGATAATGGAGGGATAGAAGAGGGAAGAGTCTAGAAAGTGTCATTTAAGAGATCACAGTAGAAGGATGAAGTTTGGGGTGAGTAAAAGGAGAGATGGAGGAGGGAAGAGTCTCTAGGAAGAGATTAGGGAGATCCCACTCTGAGTACGAGTCCCAAAGATTTTGTACAATCTACTAATCCTCCGTGCACTCGCGTCGTTCTCAAGCGGAGCATCTGTGTGATCTGCGACAGCGTATGTCATAACATCTGAATTCCCCCTCTTTGCAGCCACGTAGACGCTGGAGACAAAATACGCCATGCTGGGAAGAGGTGTAGGCAAGGGGGTGTCTGAATGGGGGATGTTTTTTCAAACAGAGAATAGAATTACATGCACTAGAACAGATTTGAGTTTCATGTGTACACCAACAATTTCAACTTGGGGGAAATTGTGCATGAGTGTATTTGTTGCACTATAGTGCTCCTCTGCAGAAATACTACTGCTGTCATTTTTTTTTTTACTATTTATTTGAATTGTTTTTAAAGACCAAAATCTGCTCAGCCGTAGCCATCTTTATCTCACCATAGCTCCTCAACATAGCATGACATAACATATGTTTTTGCAAAGCATAAATTCACCGTGAAGGGTATCTTGGTGCTGAAAAACAAATGTATATTGTTAACCAACTTAATGATATTCATATCAATCTTAGAAGGATGAAAGGCTGAGTGGACCCACCAGGACTTGAACCTGTGACCATTAGGTCAAACACAGACCCCTATAGTGGATGCATTAGTCCCCTGAGCCAGCAGACCCAGCTTGTGTTACAAAACATTTCATGGTCTGGTTATTAATCATTCCCTCAACTCTCCCCATCCCCTGTTTCTTCGTAAGAGCCCTGGCCCTAATTTCTGGGGCAAAGTTCTGTACCTTCAACAATATTTAAGGGTGAATAGATATATGCTGCGTTTGCACCCCTGTGTTATCATTTGAGGTGGGGTGGTCCACAGGCAACCTTTAAGGGTGGACACTCTCAGAACGAAGAAAACGCCCCTTCAGGATCCATGCTCACTGCTGAGTGCTAAGAGCAGGCTGCCAAGACCCTAAACAGAAACTGGAACCAGGCCGAGAGGGATCAGAATGCAGTGGTGACCAGCATGGCTCACGGGTGGGGAGGCGGGCGCGTGGGGGGTACGGGTGAGTGGTGGTTCGGGGAAGTAGGGTAGCACGGGGGGGTTAAATAATAATAAGAAACTTCCTTTTCCCGGGTCCCGCATTTTCCAGGTTTTCAGGCTCTGGCACCTGCTCGTGCTTTCCTGCCTCTGCAGGAACAGGAAGCAGGCAGCCTCCCTCCCTCCCCCTAAACTAATTACAACGCTGCAATGGCAGCGTTGTGATTGGCTGGAACTCCGACCGCACAGGAATCTATGGGAAGGCCATTTTCTCCAAGTAGGCTGCATGCAGTCTACATGGAGAAAAAGGAAAACAAGCATGACTGGTTTTGTCGGCCCCAGAGGGATGACCAAACAGTCAGGGCTTGCAACACTGGGCTAGCCACTCCACTCCTCCCCTGCCCTGTTGTAGGACCGCCCGCCCCCAAACCAAATCCTTCTGTATTTATAATACCATTTTATGTTTCCGAAACATAAAATGGTATTTATAATACTAATTTATGTTTCTGCTTCTCGTACTGCGGGAAAGCGGTGGGGCGACGCTCCTCCGCCCTATCAGATGACCCGCCCCTGATTAATTGAACTCAAGGGCCAGGACTCAGCCACAACTCAAGAATTCCGCCTCCACGCCGGCAGCTTTATTGTTGAGGCTCAGTACTATCTATAGCTGGACAGCACAAATTTCATCTTGTGAAGCAGTGTGGACTTTTAGAGGTCATATGTTGACATAGTTTTATACAAAAAAACTGTTTTTCCCCAAGCCTTGCTCAAAAGAACTCGATGACACATTCACTCATCCAGGGCATAAGTCCTAAAAAAAAAAAGAAGTGGGGGTCGTTGACGTCACAACAGGAAGTGACGTCACAAAAAGTGGCTTGCACCATCAGACTCATTGCCTCCCCTCGCTCACTCCTTAGATGCGATTGCATCAGAGAAGCCAGCGCTTGAGCAGCGGTCTGAATGGGCTCCGATCTCGCCCCAGAGAGGTCAAAGAGTGAATGTGTGGGTGGCCCCATGTGCTTGCAGTAATCGAGCTCCCGGTAAAATAAGTGGGGAACGCCGCCACCCGCGTGGTACCCCGACTCGAGCCCAGCACTCTCCTAAAGGTGAGATTAGCGCGTTAGATGCTGTTTTGTGCTTCGAGCCGCACGGGTTTTTTGATGCACGAAAACACGCACAAACAAGTGTTGCAGGCCATTTCCAAAACACTGAAACACTCTGTTTTCTCAGCTTAAGAGAGCTTGCTGCTCGCCTTGGGTTACAGAGGAGCTGTTCGTCACACGAAAGAGCAACATGCTTGGAGAGTGTTCGCGAAAAGTGCGCTGTCTCATCAATAATGGATGAAAGGAGGAGCCGCGCGGCTGCAACCTCTGGCGGCTCCTGCTCTTGTCAGCAGCTCGCTCGCTCCCTCAAACTGTGAATCCGTTCTGTAAAGGGCTGGTTTTGAGGTGAAGAATCCTCTGGTTTCGAAAAGAGGGCGTGTCCCTCGAAGGATCATACCCTTGATTGGCAGCAACGTTGATTACTACGGAGGGAAGCCAGCCAACTTTTCTCTCTGCTAATTAGTTCCGATCTGCCTATTATGAGAGTGTGGAATCGCTAATCTGCATTAGCCAATTAAGTCTGGGTTTTGCAGAAGCCTGTCTGAATGGGGGACTCCTAATTAGAGCCTGACTTGTAGGCAGTGAGAGCTGTTTTTCTCCACTGTGGGTGATTTGTTGACTCCTGCATTCTTCGCCTGGGGCGCCCCCTGTGGGTTTGAAAGGGAAACACTTGTGCTGTGAAGGGGACGCTGCAGGCCAAGCCGGGCTGTGATTGGCCACAAACATGAATCACTGCCTTTCGGGCCCTGGAACTAAAAACCATCTCAAGCCTTCAGAAGGTAATGTTGTTAAAAGAGGCATCACACTGCGGCTGGAAGGGAACTGCACATGTAAAGCCTGCAGTATATAAACAGGCAAGGCAGCTCAGTGGGTTCTGTGCTTTCTGTAAGCTGAAGGCCACAGGTCAGACCCTAGAGTACTCAGCCCTGCACCCTTCAAAAGGTGACAGAAGGTGTAAACTTGTGGTGGGTGAAGCTAGCAACAGGAGCCTCGTCACACCGCCATTTCCGTTAGAAAAAGAACTTTTATCATTGAAAATGGCTGAAATTATTTAGTTGTATAGCTCTTACTACCCCTGACGAGGCGGTGAATTATGAGTCTTAATGATCTACAAAATATGAAGCAATGGTCGTCAATGCCTTCATTGCTTCCCTGCTTTAGCGCAGTATGACGTAGGGCGTAATCCCAGGCGGCGGGTAGGGGACAGGGGCGTAACACAGGCCCCTGGACCCCCGCGGTGCGGGGCGGACCTCACCCTCTAGGGGGCCCCGTCAGCACTGCACTTCTGCTGGGGAGCTCTAGATTGAGTCCGGAGGGTGCCCCTTCCCGTACCCTACAGGGGGACCCCCTCAAGGCTTGTTACGCCAGGGGTAAGGGAGTGCACGGTTCAAGGCTTGCTTTGCCTTGGAAGTTTGTGGATGCCAGGAACAGATCAGTTTATCAGCAGTGACAAGCTCCTCCTCAATCGGATTCCACCCAGAACATAATCTGAAACGTACCTGAGTCAAGGACTGAAATAAATACCTTTCCATGGGTTGAAGAGGGATGGAACACCACCAAACTTTTTTTTTTTTTATTTCACATCTTTTTTATTGATTTCTTTTGTACATATAGTCATCAGCGCTTCATTGTTACAGGGTGGCCGCCCACATTGGCTGTGTTTTTCAAGAGTACCTATACAGTATATATGGTTGGCTGACCCCCCATTCCACTGCCCATTAAGAGAATAGAGATGAGTGAAAGAGGAAAGGATAGAGAGTAGGAGAGAGAGAGTAAGCTTGAGTGTGGTAGACATTTGCGTCCCTCTAGATTATGCTTACGGTCTCGTGGGGGTGTTGTGTGGGGCCCCCTGGTCAGTTTTGCTGGTTCTGTTCACAGGGATCCATAGGGGTCAAGGAATTTGTCCAATGAGGCCTACATTCCCCTGGAGGTTTTCCTCCATGGTGAATCTCGCAGGGCAGTGTTGTCCGCCCCTCTGAGGTTTGTCACCCAGTTGAGCCAACACTTGAAAGTTGCCTTGGCTGTGTCTTTCCATTTGGTGAGAACTATTTTAACTGCCGCCGTAAGTAGGAGATCTACTAGGTCTCTGTCTTGTTGTGAGTCTATTTGTGTCGTCATGAAAGCTGTGGTGAGTGTAGAGAAAGTTGGTTCTAGTGTGCACCCCAGGGCTTTGTTTATGAAGACGAAGATTTTCTCCCAGAATCTTTTAACTTTGGTGCAATCATATATAAGGTGGGCTAGGTCTATCTTTTCTTCGTTGCAGTTCCAGCACAGGTCATTTCCCCTCAGGCCCAGGGCCGCCAGGCGGGCCGGGGTCCAGTAAGTCTTGTGCAGAAGCCAAAATGTTGTCTGCGCTAGTACTGGTGAGATTTTGTTTTGAGAGGTGGAGGCCCAGAGGAGATGGTGTTCCTTCTCGCTGAGTGATGTGTCTAGTTGTTTTCCCCAATAAGTGTTTGCCTTGTCGTTAAGTTTGGTGGCGCTGGGTCGAAGTAGCTTGCAAAGAAGTGATACCTGGTGGCCAACTCTATTGAGGTTCGTCATGTATTCAAAGATTGTCGACTTATGTTTTGTTAATTTAGTTTTTGCCAAGGATGTTCTGATTTTCAGGAAGTTGTACAGTTCTATGTCGGGGAGTTTATGCTTATTTTTTAGCTTGCTGAAGGTGGTCGGGGTTCCCTCTTCTTCAAGCTGAGCTGGGTTGGAGATCTCTAATCTCTTCCATGTTTCTATGGAGAGAGGTTTAGCCCTGTATTTGATCTTTGAGTTTGACCACAGTGATTCCCACCCTGAGTTTTTCACACTGTACTCCATTTTTTTGTCTGCTTTAAGCAGGGCCTTTTTTTTTCATGAGTATTGGAATGGATGCCAACATGTGTTTATTGGCTGTGAGGAGTACTACTGGGTCTAGGTTATTGAGGATGGCTCTCTCAATAGTGAGCCATACCGGCGTGTATTCCTGGTTAGGTATGAGCCAGTAAGATCCCTGCCTTTCTAAATAAGCAGTTTGGAAGGTTTTAAAGTCTGCTACATTTAGGCCTCCTAGTTTTTTGTCCAGTATTAGCTTTTTCAGGCTTGTTCTTGCCTTTTTGTCTGTCTCGCCATAGGAATTTATTTATCATCCTATCTATCTTGCGGTGGAAGTCGTCTGTGAGTTGCAGGGGGAGCATACCAACAGATAGTTGACCATCGGAGTGATCATCATCTTAATTGTTTCTACTCTCCCCACCATGTTATATACTTGGGTGATCATGATTCTAATAGTGTCTTTGTCTTCTCTAGGAGTAGCTTTTCGTTATGGTCCAGTGTGGTTTTCAGGTCCTTGCCAAAATGTACTCCTAGGTACTTGATATACCCTGTTTGCCATGCTTAGCCCGAGTCCCCCAGTATATCCCTAGTGGTGTGGATGTTTAGTGGTTTACACTCCGACTTATCCTTATTTAGCTTGTATCCCGAGTGTTTTGAGTATGTGTCTATGGATTCCATGAGAGACATTATGGAGGGTTTGGGTTGTTCTGTAACTATGAGGATGTCGTCCGCGTAGGCGGCTAGTTTGACTGAGACCTCGTTGATGGTAACCCCCCTCACTCCCTCCTTGTCCCTGACATCCCTAATCAGGGGTTCCAAGGCCAGCAGGAACAGTGAGGGGGACAGTGGGCAGCCCTGTCTTGTCCCACGTTGTAGGGTGAAAGGTTCAGAGATGGCCCCATTAATCACTATTCTAGCTTTAGGTTCTCCGTATAGTGCCATCACTTTCCGTATGTATAGTTCTCCCAAGTTGTAAGATTTCATGCACCTTTCTAAGAAGTCCCATGAGACCCTATCAAATGCTTTCTCTGCATCAAGTGTTATGGCCACCGCCGGTTCTACTATTTTAGACGCCCGTTCCAGAATGTGGCACAGAAGTCTTGTGTTATCATGTGACATGAGTGACTTTAGGAACCCTGCCTGCGAGTTGCTTATTAGGTCTGGTAGCCCCGTGTTCAGTCTTGCGGCCAGGATTTTGGCATATATTTTGCAGTCTACATTGATTAGTGAGATGGGCCTGTAGTTTTGTGGTATTTGTGCATCTTTACCTTCCTTCGGGATAACTATTATATTTGCTTCTGACGTGGATTGTGAGACTACACCCTCCCTAGCGCATTGGTTGAACACTTTCTTCATGGTAGGCTGCAGTTGTGTGAAAAACGTTTTGTAAAATGTGGCTGTGTACCCATCTGGTCCTGGTGCTTTGTTTTCTTTGAGAGACTTGATCACCATCTCTATTTCTGCCTCGCTTATCTCCCGGCCTAAATTCTGCACCTCTTTGTCAGTTATCTTTGGGAGGCCTAGTATGTTTAGGTAGTTTACATTTCCTTCTTGGTCTAAGGCCTGATCTTTTTTGTAGAGGTCCTGGTAGAATTCTTTGAAAGTTCTTAGGATTTCCTTGTGTCTTGTGTGTGTATTCTTTTTCGAGTCTGTGATTGAAGAGATGGTGTGTTGTCGTTGTGTTTGAGATAGGAGGGCGGGAGCTTCCTAGCTTTGTTAGCCTCACAGAGGTTGATAGCCTTGTATTTGTTCACCCAAAGCCCAGCCCTTTCGCAAAATATTTTGTTGAATTCATATTTTTTCCTATTGAGGTCTGTTAGGGTGCTAGTGTTTCTTGTGTTTGTGCTGTGTAACATTTCTAACCTCTTGATGTCTTTTTCCAGTTCGTTTAGGTGTTGGTTAGCTTTTCTGTTCATTTTGGCTTTGATCTCAATTATTACTCCTCTGATCGTGGCTTTTAGTGCATCCCATAGGATTTTGGGATCCGTGTCTTGTGTTTCATTGTGTCGCAGGTAATATTTTATGGCCTCTTCTATTTTAGTTTTGTTGCTGTTAAACCGCCATCTGCGTGGGGTGTCTTCGTTATGCCGTCCGTTCAGCTTAAGGCTGATGCATGAGTGGTCAGAGACAGTCCTAGCCGCAATTTCAGAGTGTTCTATTAGGTGGGTGTGTGAGCCTGTGATCAGTATGTAGTCAATCCTGCTGTATGTGTTGTGGGGCTGGAGTAGAAGGAATAGTCCCTAGTGTCCGGATGCTGTAGTCGCCATGGGTCTTTGAGGTTGAAACTGGTGCATATGTTCTTAAGTGTGTTGTGTTCATTCGGGGGTTGAGCGTGGCATTTGTCTGTCCAGTGTGCAGTCAAGAGGTATGTTAAAGTCACCGGCCATCACTGTTAGTTCCTTTTGGGGAATTTCCTCTAATTTCTTCGAGACCCCCTCCCAGAATGCAGCACCATCTGTGTTGGGTTCATAGATGTTCGCTACACGTATACATGCTTCCCCTCTTTTGAGTTGTGTTATTAGTATCCTCCCTGCTTCGTCGTGTTGCTGCTCCTCTATTGTTATCTTGGAATTCTTACTTATCAGAGTGATCACCCCTCGTTTCTTCCCTATAGCCGGTGAGCATGCTATATGCCCTACCCCTCTTGCTTTCACTCGCTTGGCATCCTCAAGAGAAAGCTTGGTCTCTTGCAGTAGGATCACGCCCCCTTTGGTCTTATCTAGGTAGTCTAGGATTTTTTTCTCTTATCTGGGTGGTTGAGGCCCCTTACGTTGAGGAAGACTATCTTTAGGTTCGATGTCAGGGAAGTCGTATTGTTCTGCATCATTGGTTATATTGTGTGTTCGTTGTTTGGTCCTCGCCCTTGTTCCTTTTTGTGCTGTGAACAAGCCTCCCCTCCTCCCCAGCGTTCCCTTTCTGTGGTTAAGGACGGAAACTGTGTACCCTCCCATGTTTCCCTTTCCCTTTGTGTACCCCACTAGATCCCAACAGTACGTCATTCCCTGTGCGTAGGCTTGAAGATAAAAGGATGTAGATAGAGTAGAAGACAGTGGATAGATGTGTGGCATATAGCTTAGGCAGACAAGACAAACAGCCCCCTTCCCCTAATCCCCCTCCCTCCCCCTCTGACTCTCTCCTTCGTATTCTGGGCATGTGACAACAGGGTCGCCATTCCGTCTCCCCCGGGAGCCTTTCTCTTATATTGCTAGTGAACCTCTCCCCCCCCCATGCGTCCATTCCAGCAGTAACTGCATCTGGGGTTTTTTTTTTGTCCCTTTGCGCTTGCTAGCTTATCTTGCCCCCCTCCCCTTTAACGGCTGCTCCAGAATAACCCCCGCTAAACTTTTTACATAAAGGATATTTTGTTATATATAGCCATTCTTTTCTTCCAGTCGCTAGCCGCTCACTTCTCTTTTGCTTCAATTGTCTTTATCTCTGCTCCTCTCATTTTGACTTATGTCGATAATGTCTTTAGTCTTTTCTGTGCAGCATGGAGAAGAAGAGAAAAAGAAAAAAAGTACAAAAAAATAAAACAGTTGTTTGAGGTAGATTGCGTAGGCCTGAGGTAGGCTGGGCCAGTTTGGTCTGATCCAGTATATTTACAGTTGTCGCTTCTGAGTGTCCATTGTGGCTCCCTATCTTTCCTCCAGCTCATTCCACTCTTGGTTCTGGAGAGACTCTTCTCTTGCCCGATCCTGTTTGTGATGTATCCATCTCCTGTTGTTTCAGCCCTTGTAGATATCTGGTTAGTTCATTTGGGTCTTCGAATATGTGCGTTCTTCCTTTGTCACTTATTCTGAACCTTGTGGGGCCCACAAAGGAGAATATTATGTTCTCTTTCCTCAGCTTGTCTCTCAGGGCTAAGAAGCCTTTTCTTATGTCAACTGTGGGTTTCGAGTAGTCTTGAGTGAGGATTATCCTGTGTCCATTCCATTGCATACTTTGGTTCTTCCTTGCTACCCCAAAGATAGACTCTGTCTGCTGATAGTGAAGTGGTTTGCAGATTATCGGGCGGGGGCCCTTCCTGTTTGATGTTTTGAAGTCTGGGACTCTGTATGGTTTATCTAGTTCGAAGAGTTGGTCGAATTTGATGTTTGTTATTTTGGGTATCATTTCCTCCTAGGATTCTTATGTTCCCTCTTCTGTTCTTGTCTTCCAGCTCCGCCGTCTTCCTTTGTAGGGCTGCTGTGCTCTTGGATAGGGCCATCAGGGTTTTATTCGTTTCCTGGTCTCCATCTTCTATGTCGTTTACTCTCTGCTCTACTGCTGATAGCCTGTTGTTTGCCGCGTGTATATCAGCTCTAACTGCTGCTAGCTCGAGTTGTATTGCATCCCTACTCAGCTTTGTAGTTTTGGCGAGGTCATGAACCTCCACGAGTTTCTTCAGAATCATGTTGAGTGTGCTGTTGATATCCGGTTTGTGTTTAGGGGTGCAGGTTCTCTTGCCTCTTACTGTTCCGATTTGCAGATTTGCCCGCTTTTCCCCGCTTATTTTTGTGTTAAAATGGCCACCCCCTTCGTCTGTTTACATTTTCTATTTCGGAGGTGAATGGCAGCGCACGTCATGAGGGGGCGGAAGGGGTTAAGGGTCACCTCCGAGGTGCTGCTGGGATGCTGCGAGGGTGATTCACAGGTTCACAGATTGTGTTGTGTGTTTGGCTGCTGTTCCGCTTTCCCCTCCTTCGCCTCCTCTTGTTATTGCCGAGTGGTCTTCTCTGTGCGTGCTGTTAGGGCTCCCTCTTTGGTGGCCCTCCAACATGGCGGCTCCCTTGCCTTCTTTCAGTTTCTATTCGTCCTCAATCACTGTCGATCCCTGTTGGTAACTGTCGGCGCATATGGCAGGGGGGATGCAGCGCGAGTATAGATAGGTGCAGGTAGGGCAGTAACTCCACTCCCCTCCTTTGTCCGCCTTTGTTGTTTTTTTTTTAAAGTTTGTTCTTCTATGTGCGCGATCTTAGTACTCCTCAATTCGCCCACCCTAAGATGGCGGGGCCATTTGTAGACTTTCGATTTCTATTCCTGTGCTCTTTCTAGCTCGTCGGTGCAGGCGGGTGTTGCGGGGTGTATCGGAGGTGTTGCGGGGGTGTCGCAGGAGGCTGAGGGGTCTTGATTGACCCCCCCGTATGGCTGCAGTTTGAGAGGGGCTCTTTGGGTCCTTAGTGCTCTGCGATGTGGTTTCTTTTTTGAGGCGCCATCTTTGGGTTTTCTCCTCTCTCCGACAATTTCACGATTTTTTCCGCTAAGTCCCTGCTGCTGGTCGCTGATTCAGGGATCTCTGTGATCCTGAGTTGTTTGGACGCTCGGGGGATGATTTTGATCTCCTTTCGTGTAGTGGCTGGGTTCGAAATCCTATGGCTGCTCACAAGATCTGACGGAGCGGCAGACTTAGGCAACCTTCCTCATTGCTGTCCAAGCCACGCCCCCCCCCCAAACTTTCTGAAGATTTCCATGGGGAAAATGATTCCCCTCCCAGACATTAGCTATCATATGTTTCTCATGGTAAATAAATAAATAATACCTCTCTTTTTAAATGCATGAATGAATAACAGATAGCTCAATAAAATAAGAGTCAAGATTCGAGGTAGTAGGAGTTTGCAGGTTTATTACAGCATAAAGGACAGGAACAGGACAACCTGCACAGGAATAGGATGGCAGCGCTGCCTGGGGCAGAATCAGGACAAGGAGCAGGATAACTTTTAATAACAGTGCACGATCATATATACATAACGCAAACACATAGCATTACATTCCAATAGGCGTAGCAGTGGGTGTGGTCAATAGCAGTCGCGAAAGATAAGGGTGAAAGTAGGTGTAACAGAGGCGTATACATAGACATGTGATGCAAATGTAACAGAATATGTCATGAATGGGGCGGAAACATGGAGGGGGCTACCTAAGGAGCCGGGACCTCTGACCTAATGGTGCGCGCAAACTGGCGATGACGTGTTACTAGGAGAAGCTGGGGGCTTCGAACTCTGTGCTAGGAGCAGAGACTGAAGTCTGGAGAGTCAGGGCGACATGTACCTAAGCAGTATCTAGTATCTGATGTTTAGAGAACATGTTGATATGAACTAAGAGTCAGGAGGGGAGAGGCTAACGGACTCTAAGACTGGAGCATGCATTATTCTATATGTAGTGCGTGATGAAGAATATTAAATGACCATTAAAATGCAGTATTTCTCTAACGTGGAGACGTAAAGGCTAGACAATGACGGAAACTATTGATGCAGTTCAGTAGCTTTAGGAATGCAGAGAAGGAGGACTGAACTGATAACTGGAATCATAACATACTCTTGGCAGACTCAGAGGCAGAGCCAGGCTGAGCCGGGCACTGCGAGGCAGGAAGTAAGTGAAGGGTCGAGGATACAGGTGGGGGCTGTATCGCTCCTCAGCGAGGCGTCAGGAGACAGGAGACAGGAGCTGAATCTGGTGTCCAGGCCCTTCTGAGGCCTAGAAATGGGGACTTTACAATGGAATAACGTGCACACTGAGAAACGTGGCAACGTAGCTTTACATGGGCCTGATATTCGTAGTATTCACGAGAACTGGAAACTGGCATACTAGAGGTGGACACAACTGTAATTGCGTCATTAATCGAACATAGGGAATACATATGCATATTAATCATGCACAGATAACATATGATGGATGACGCGTAGGGACACAGAACATGGCAAAATTTACTTTTCCACATTCCCTCCTTGTCACTACGTTTCCATCAGGAAACATCAATATTCATGATACCATCTATCATTTCATACAGTATCATTTGCTCGTCTCGAATTTTCTGGGAACGTGATTTAGAACGGGGCTTGGGACTAGGAATACAAGAGGTAGCACAAATGCCGCAAATCGCAGGGCCACATTGTATACAGAGGCAGCAGCTGAATATGATCGCTACTGCAATACCTAGAAAGGACAAGACTTTCCATCCCCAAGCGGAAATTATATTCCAGAACCAACCGGACCACGTCCAGGTGCCTGGATCTTGGTGTAACAGATGGGCAATTTTATGGAGTCTGGTTATAGCTGAATAAACAGACGGCGCGTTATTTGGAATGAAAATGCAGCAACTAGATCCGATGACTCTACAGGCCCCGCCCCTATCGGCCAATATGACGTCAAGGACGAGACGATTCTGTAAAACGACAAATCTCATAGCAGATTGCTCTTCAGTTAAGTTACCTAGAGCAGAGGCAGTCTCATTGACTACTACTTCAAGGGTTCTGGTTAACCTGCGGATTAGCTTACTATTCTGGATAGGTCCTATAAAGAAGAAGAAACCTCTATTGAAATCTGTATACTGTTCTAGAGCAGTTTCAGTATAATCGACAATGGGGGACTCCCTTCTATGTCTAAGGTGTACTAGATGTGTGTTTCTATGATAATCAGATGGGGCTAGGAAAACTGGTGGCAGTAGGATGGCAATGTAACAGGTTCCATCCCAATCGAGGGGCAGACGAACATATGCAGTTTGACCACAAATAAAATAAGAATGGCGTGAAGCTTTGAAAATAGATTTCCCACTGTCACTATATTTGACAATAGTAGTACAATCACTATGTCCTACATGTACGGAACCATTATTTCGGACACATAATTCGCCTTTGACTGGTAGTACTGAAATAGCAGGTAAGTCTGGAGTGGAATCAGACTGAACATTCAGGACCATGAAATTCGAAGAATAATTACCTAAATTGTAAACTTCGTTTTCTAGATCTAACCCTGTTCTGTGGGGAAGACCTTGCTTGTCTGGGAAACATGTACTGTTAAGAAAAGACATATCTGTTGAGGATAACGTTAACGTGGACCATGCTCCACACGAACCATTATGTGAAAATGGATAAGGAAAAAGTGGTAGAACTCCCTTCGGTGTCTGGAAAGGGGGGAGTCGACCACACACCCAACAATTAGTGGCATTGCTGGTCTGGTGTGAATAATGTAACATGCGGATGAAAGAATTATTACGCATAGCGAGGCGGTAAGAGAGTTCATGAGGAGGTAGATCACTAAACGTGTGCTCTACTGTAGCATTAGAAGACTCATTTATATGAGAAACTGGAAAATACAGGTAAAATGCATAACTGGTGCAGGAAATCATAATACTGAGAAATAATATGAAACATAGAAAAACGATACATCGAATTGAGTTTTGACTAACTCTCTCACTATGGGGGTCTATTTTATACATGTCAGAAACAGTCTAACCGTTTCACCTAGGGGAGGACTTAGACAATCAAACTGGCTGACTTATTTTACTAGACCTTAACTTGAGTTTATATTCCTGTTGCGGAGTTTTCTCTAACAGGGAAGGGTTCGTAGCAATGTCTTTTGCGGGACAGTCCTTAAGAATAGTACTTTGGCAGTCCTTTGAATCCTGGGAAATGTTCTTTAAGACTGGCTTCAATCCATAAAACTTCTTTATATGCGAAAGATGCACCCAGCCTTTGCGTCCCTCCAACTTCACGGCTGTACGGGTGGCCAGGAGGACCTGTCGGGGCTCCTTCCAGCGAGGCTCCAGTGGACTTGAGCGGTCGAAATTACGCACTAGGACCATGGATCCTGGAACGATTTCATGCGGTGCCACCTCGGTATTGTCTGGAAATGCGGCGGCAACCTGTGAACGACAAGAGTTGAGGGCAGACATCAAGGAAGCTAGGTAATCTGTCAGCATATTACTTGAAACATCGGTAATACTTCGGGGTCTAGGTGTACCCCACATGTTAGGGGGGCGGCCGAATACGACCTCATACGGGGACAGACCTGATCTGGAATGTGCGACCATGCGCATGTAGAACAGAGCAACTGGCAGAGCTACTAGCCAGTCTACACCTTTCTCTTGACAGACTTTTGCAATACGGATTTTCAAAGTCTGGTTATGTCTCTCTACGAGACCGGCTGCTTCAGGATGGCGTACACAATGGAACTTCCACTGGTATCCTAACAATAGGGAAACGTGCTTCATGAGTTCAGATGAGAATGGCTGGCCGTTGTCAGAATATACGACTCTAGGGAGTCCGTAACGGGGGAAGAACTCACGAACCAACTGCTTGGCAGTGGTCGCGGCTGTGTAATCTGGGACTGGATATGCTTCCGTCCACCTGGACAAAGCGCATACAACTACAAGGACATACTTGAAACCTCGACATCGCTCCATCTGAATGTAATCCATCTGGAGGACTTCAAAAGGGTGGTCAGGGGGCTGGAATCCACCTTGTTCCACCGGGACACTTTTACCTGGATTAAACTGGCAACATATCATACAGGTACGGACTTTCTGCTTGGCTGCAGCTCGTAAATGCTTGTTGAACCAAATATTCTGGATACTGTCTAACATAGCTTTTTCTCCTAAATGTGCTGGACTATGTGCGGTATTAATAATGACTTGAACCATAGAGTCGGGGAGAAACCATGTGGCTCTACCCTTTGTTACCCATCCCTGACCTGTCTGGACCCCTCCTTGTTCAGACCATTTCTTGATTTCATCGGGAGTAGCATGTAACTGGATATCTATGACATCTTGAGTAGGGTCTTTAACTGTCATACATGTAGTCGGATCTGGAATGTGTGTCGGTGTCTTATTTACTGGAATGTCTGGTGTCTGAGCTGTAAGCTTGGCTGTGCGATCTGCTAGATCATTACCCTGGGAAATAATGTCAGTAACTTTCGTATGTGCTTTGCATTTCATGATAGCAATGGATGTCGGTAAATGTATGGCATCTAACAGAGCCTGAATAAGGAGACCATGCTGAATCTTGGTTCCATGAGAAGTCATGAAACCTCTCTCTTGCCAGAGCACTCCGAAGTCGTGTACAACTCCAAATGCGTAACGTGAATCGGTGTAAATATTAACTTTCAAGTTCTTGGCGTGTATGCAGGCTTGTGTCAGAGCAACTAGCTCCGCTGCTTGAGCAGACAGGGTGTCAATACGGTGGGTTTCAATAACTTCAGTGTCAGTAGTCACTGCATACGCGGCCACTAGTTCTCCTGTATTAGTTCTCATGCATGAACCATCCACATAAAGTGTCAGGTCTGGATCTGGTAATGGAATATCTGTCAGATCTTGTCTTGGCTTGGTCATGATGTTAACTATTTCCACACAGTCGTGTGTGGCAGAATTCGAAGTAACTGATGGTAATAGTGTAGCAGGATTTAAAATATTGCAGCGTCTGATTTCTATGTGTGGCTGGAATAGTGTCAATTCATAACCTGTTAAACGTGCAATTGTCAAGTGCTGAGTTTGTGTTCGGTTTAAAAGAACTTCCACGGAGTGTGGAACCTGTACTGTCAGGGAGTGTCCTAATACTATGGAATCACTTTGTCTGATAGCTAGTGCTGTGGCTGCAACTGACTTGAGGCACGCAGGCAGAGCCTGGGCTACAGGATCTAATGTGCTCGAAAAATAAGCACAGGGCTTGTATTGTCCTGCTTGATCTTGTGTGAGGACAGATAATGCTGTACCTTCACGTTCTGTGACGAAAAGTGTAAAAGACTTACTGTAGTTCGGTGTTGCTAGAACCGGGGCTTGACATAGGGCTTTCTTTAACTCATTGAAACTGAGTGTATGTTCAGATGTCCAAGGGAGGACAGTCGATACGGCTACCTCCTGTGTCGTTAACTGTATCAGTGGCTTGGCTAGAAATGCATACTGAGGAATCCATTGTCTGCAATAAGAAGTAAGGCCGATAAAAGCACGTACCTCCTTCTGGGTCTTGGGCTGAGGAAGACTCGCTATTAACTGGATACGGTCTGGTGTCAACTGCCTACCCCTCTTGGACAGTAAGTGTCCTAAGTAGACCACTTGCTGGACACAGAATTGAAGCTTCGAAGGGGACACCTTGTGTCCCATCTCGGCAAGGAAATACAAGACCGTAAGGGATGCTCGCTCGCAAGCACATTCAGAACGGGCTGTGATCAGTAGATCATCGACATACTGGAGCAGGGCAGTGTCAGTTGGCATGTGAATGTTGTCTAGTTGTCTCTTGAGTGCTTGACTGTAAATACTAGGACTTTCTGTGAAACCTTGAGGAGCTCGTGTGAACATATAGCTCCTTCCATTTAAACAAAATCCGAAAAGGAACTGGCTGTCTGGATGAATGGGAACACTGAAAAATGCGTTCTTGAGGTCTATGACTGTAAAAAATGAGGCTTCGGAATCAATGGCTGTCAACAGGGAAGAGATATCTGGGACAACTGGATACTGGGGAATAATACATTTATTAAGTTCTCGGAGTTCAATCACTAATCGATATACTGGGGGTGCATTTGGATCAGTACGTTTCATGACTGGAATGATCGGAGAATTACATACATTGGAGTCAGTTTCTACAACTACTCCTTGAGCCATGAGCTCGTCAATAATTTTGGATAAGGCTGCTACAGCCTCAGGTGGCAATCTGTACTGTCTGATTCGTGGCAGGACTACACCTGGCTTGAGAGTCACACGATGGGGTGTGATTTGCATAAAGCCAACATCAGTTGGACCTTGCGCCCATAGATGCTGCGGAACATTGGACAATCTTGGATCAAAATCTCGTAATACATAGTGACCCTTGAAGTCACGTAGGAACAATCGTATTCCCTCTGGGGAACAGCATATAACTGCACCTAACTCTTTCAGTGTCTTAATGCCTAATAGATTCTCTGGACATGACTTAGTAAGTAACAGATCAGTAGTGCGGGACAATGGACCTACTTCTAGAGTAACTGGCTTTGAAATTTCATTTACGATAGGTTTTCCTGAAAATCCAAGGGAAACATTTCTTGAGCCTGAGAGCGGAGCCCCTGGAACTTCGGCGTGACTGATGGTGGTCCTACTTGCCCCTGTATCAATCAGAAACTTTCTGTCTTTCCCTAGTACTTGACTATGAACATAGGGACCTTCTTGATCTACAGGTATCTCGATGAGAGGCAAGCCTACCTCCCTCTCTAGGCTGTTTCATGAATATGGCTGATACTCTGGATACTCAGACTGTGCATACTGGTACATCTGCTGTGTAACATGCTGTGTTGCAGCGATAGGCTGCGGAGCTGTAACTGTCTGTGGTGCGTTCTGTGACTGCGGAGTCTGTGAAACTTGTTCTTGTCTAGGCGGACGTGGTCTTTCTTTAGTCTTACCGGTAGCTATGTTGTGTTTTAGAACTTCACACTCGTTTATAAAATGACCTGGCTGTTTACAATAATTGCAGTTTCCTTTAACGGGAGCTGCAGGATGGCTGGCTTGATTCGGACCCCTCTTCTGACTGTCTTGAGGAATGGATTGTGCAACTAGTACTTTCATTTTCGTGTCTTTCATACGTTTCCTTTCGTGTTCTTGTTCTTCTCTGATTCTATTCTGGTGATATTGAAGCATCTGTAACATTTGGGACGGGGTATTAGCTTGCCAGGTACTTTCGACTTTCAAAACTCGGTTTTTAATTTGCGGACTTGAATTCTCGACTAATTTAGTAACAAAAAGATGAGGGTATGACTCACTACTTGTCTTGAGGCCACTGTTTATGGTAAAACATTTCTCAAATCTGGAATAATAATCACTAATATCTTCGTCTTGTTTCTGTTTACAGGCTGAGATTGCATCCCAGTCTTCTTTTCTAGTTGTCAATAACCTGGGCAAAACTTGTATTAATAATTCTGGTAATTCTTTACATTTATCTCCAAGACCGGTACCTGGTACTCGTGCCTTGTCTTCAGCTTCTAGAACTGCCCAATCGATCTTTTTCTCTCCCACCTCCCATTCTTTTTCTTTGAGTTTCTCATATACCCCTGCGGGCAACAGGACTTTTAACATTTTAATGATATCTGGATACGTGTATTCTCCCATACGGAGCATGTCTTTTAATTCTCGGTGGAACCCTGCTGGATCTTTATCATGACAGGGAATTAATTTTTTCATCTCTAAGAGTTCTATCTTTGTGATCGGGGTGTAAACAAACACTCGTTGCATTTCACCACCGTCTGTCTTAACTGGATGTACTTCTCTTAACGGATTCTGTCTATCTATGTAAAAGGGTTTACTTTCTGGGGGTGAGACATGAACAAAATGCGGGTTCAAAAACGTTCTGTATTTGTGGCGCTGTTCTAGAATGACACTAATTAAATCGGTACCTAAACCTTTCCATTTATACTGGAGTAACTCATTCAGGACATCGTGTAACGGACCTGGATCAGAATGTTGACCCTCATACAATGTAATGAGGTGCTGGATCATATACATACCCGCCAGTCGCTGCTCGGCTGGGGGCAATTTCAGAAACATTTGTGCCACTATTTCGTCTGGAAAAGTGGTAGAATCAGTAGTCCATCGGACTGCTGATCGGACTAGTTCTTGTTCATGCATAGTACTTAACTCACTATAACCGATTCGTGATTTCAGAATGTGATCGGTAGCTTGAAATACTTGTTCTAGAGAACCTTGTTCTGGTGCTGGATGGTGAAAAATTGACTTGTGTTCTAGGCGCAAATGGCGATCTGGAAATCTAGATTTTCCTACATACGCTATTCTGTCGGGATTCTCGTCCTCTACCTCTTCAGTATCAGAGTTACTTTCTTTCTCGCTTACTTGTGCTGCTTTACGTTGTTCGTGTATCCTTATTATTTCTTTACGAATCTTCTTATACATACTCTCTATACTACTGATGGTTCTGTGCTTACCCTCGGCTATATTATCACTCCACTTTGTCAGGGTTCTCATTTCGGCTTGATCTTTGGTCGGATAATCTTGTTCTCGTATTAGACAATTAATCAGAAACTTTAATAGCATGAGCTGGACTTCAGCTTTTCTTTGGCACATGACATCAGTAATACTTTCTGGATCACTCCCGGTACGGATGAAACGATATACTCTGTCTAGATCTTCTTTCATATCTGGTAGGGTGACTAGATACTCGGTCACCTTTCTTACGCGTAATGAATATAAAACCATACTATCCTCGCCTGGGACTGGATCATAGCCACATTCATTAAGGGCTTTTCTTATTTCTGCAACAGACTGATGCCTGGGCGTGCGCTGTGATGCTTGTGCATGTAATTCGGCTAACGTTAAATGCTTGTGTGGCGGCGGGGTTTGAGGAGTACCTCCCCCTGCGGCCCCTAAACTAGAGTCGTCTACTGATGCTCTTCGTCCTGGCAGAGTGGGAAATGGAAATGCAGGCTGGACTTGTATAGCGGGCTGGACCGGGGGTACCGTAACAGGTACTCCGGTGTCTGGAGGAGCGGGAAGTGCCTGATTTACAGGGACTGGCGGAGCAGGATTTGCATATTCTGGGACTGTGTCGTCCAAATAGGACGAAATGAAAATATCAGCTGCGGTCGGTTTGTGACGTAGCTTGGTCGGAACTAATGGTGGCGGGAAATTACTGGATGCCTCCGGGGTCGCTTGTGGCAAGCCCTCGGCAAGAAGAGGATACATACCCTTAATAAGAGCATGCCTCTGTCTGTCTGACTGTTCGGTTTTGACTCGTTCACCTATCTCGATTAATTCCCTTTCTTGGGCTCGTTCTAAGGATTCTCTACTTAATTCTGACTTTCTGATTTCTTTTTCGGTTCTTTTATGAGATTCTTTGCGCCATAACTCAATGGCATCTTTCTGTGACTGTCTGGCTTTCTTTTTCCATAATGCTTCTTCTACTCTCATGATGCACTCGGCATCCCATGTGCCTGATACAGGCCATCTATACTTTTCCTCTAACTGTTTGGTATACTCGACCCATAAATCTAGATATAATATGGCACTTATGCCATGCTTCTGATACATAAAATGACCTGGACTGTCCCTAGGCGGGACAGGAACTGCTGCTTCTAGCAGACCTTTTCTAGTTCTCAACTGACGCAGTTTTGAAAAGAGCGGCATGACTGAACTATAATCTGGACGCAATACAATACACAATGAACACGAGAATCACTTCGCACTCATACCACGACATTAAAATACATGAATAACATTCAGAATAACAGTTCGAACAGAATACTACCTGGAATACGGGAAACAGAATACATGAATTTTCTTGAGAACAGAACTGACTAGAACAGGAACTAGATGCACTGCTGAAACAGTACGAAACTTACCGGTCTCATACAGAGACACGTCAGGACCCGCATCCACCGAAGTGGACACTTCGTTTGTGGGTCTGTGTACCACCAACCCACGGACCAGAGTCAATTAGATTGACCCTGTCTAGATACTACCCCAGCAACGGTACTCACCGGGCAGCAAGAACGGAAGGCCTCGGACTGGACTGGACTGCTTCGACGCCAGACAGACGAACTTCGGACTTCTGTTACGGGTGGGCCTCCGGATACCTCGGACCTTGGACTCTCGGCTTGGGCTCTGGTCGGGACTCGCCGCGTTCCTCCACCGCCTCGTCTGGATGCTGGACCGCCTCCTCCGTCTCCTCCGTGGGCCTGAGGGATACTTGAAGCAGAAATATCTGCACGTGCACGGTATGGTTCCGTCACGGCTGCAGAGGGTCAGGGGGCCGGCGTGGCTTCACCGGCGCGTGGGGAAAGGGCAAGTCCCTATTCGGGCGCCATTATGTGGTAAATAAATAAATAATACCTCTCTTTTTAAATGCATGAATGAATAACAGATAGCTCAATAAAATAAGAGTCAAGATTCGAGGTAGTAGGAGTTTGCAGGTTTATTACAGCATAAAGGACAGGAACAGGACAACCTGCACAGGAATAGGATGGCAGCGCTGCCTGGGGCAGAATCAGGACAAGGAGCAGGATAACTTTTAATAACAGTGCACGATCATATATACATAACGCAAACACATAGCATTACATTCCAATAGGCGTAGCAGTGGGTGTGGTCAATAGCAGTCGCGAAAGATAAGGGTGAAAGTAGGTGTAACAGAGGCGTATACATAGACATGTGATGCAAACGTAACAGAATATGTCATGAATGGGGCGGAAACATGGAGGGGGCTACCTAAGGAGCCGGGACCTCTGACCTAATGGTGCGCGCAAACTGGCGATGACGTGTTACTAGGAGAAGCTGGGGGCTTCGAACTCTGTGCTAGGAGCAGAGACTGAAGTCTGGAGAGTCAGGGCGACATGTACCTAAGCAGTATCTAGTATCTGATGTTTAGAGAACATGTTGATATGAACTAAGAGTCAGGAGGGGAGAGGCTAACGGACTCTAAGACTGGAGCATGCATTATTCTATATGTAGTGCGTGATGAAGAATATTAAATGACCATTAAAATGCAGTATTTCTCTAACGTGGAGACGTAAAGGCTAGACAATGACGGAAACTATTGATGCAGTTCAGTAGCTTTAGGAATGCAGAGAAGGAGGACTGAACTGATAACTGGAATCATAACATACTCTTGGCAGACTCAGAGGCAGAGCCAGGCTGAGCCGGGCACTGCGAGGCAGGAAGTAAGTGAAGGGTCGAGGATACAGGTGGGGGCTGTATCGCTCCTCAGCGAGGCGTCAGGAGACAGGAGACAGGAGCTGAATCTGGTGTCCAGGCCCTTCTGAGGCCTAGAAACGGGGACTTTACAATGGAATAACGTGCACACTGAGAAACGTGGCAACGTAGCTTTACATGGGCCTGATATTCGTAGTATTCACGAGAACTGGAAACTGGCATACTAGAGGTGGACACAACTGTAATTGCGTCATTAATCGAACATAGGGAATACATATGCATATTAATCATGCACAGATAACATATGATGGATGACGCGTAGGGACACAGAACATGGCAAAATTTACTTTTCCACAGCTTCCCATTGGTTGGACGGACTGTCCATCAAGGTCATGGCATTTTGTGGATGGTTTGATTGCCCTTTTTGCCCTTTCAGTAGGTTTTTGTGATGGGGCATCAAGTAGTTCTTTTGGTTGACCTCAGCTGCAACATAAAAAGTAGTTTATAATTGGGACCCATTATCTGTTCCTGATATATTTACTTTGCTAGCACTTTGGCATTGTAATTCATGATGTATTTTTTTTGTTTGGGAAGTGCATACTGTTTGGATATATATGCTGATCATAAAGACACTTTGCTACACACTAATGTCTCTCAAACCTTAATTTCTTTTAACTCATTGCCATTTTAACATATTGTGGGATGTGGGATTTTGTTCACAAAGTAAACACGTACAGGCACATAGACTATGCTGAGATGCAACAAAAATAGTGGTAATTTTTCAAAACGGTATTTACTATATCATGTTTTGCTGTTTATACCTTTTAATTTCACCACTTACAACAGAGACTTCACCTTAGAAGTCTCCTCTGAGAGGGTATCCCTTAACTCTTCTAATGCAGCCTACTACACAAAGGGGGCCTTCTCGCGCTTCTCATATTGCTATGGCCCTGGAGATTGCTTCATTATGGATTTGTTTTCTAGGAGAGATTTTGGAAACACACATAAATGCGACCAGCTATTACCAGACACTTCTGCCAATAAACAGCCAAACCTATTGTCTCGCCCACTGCTCGTTCTTATATATAGCATATGACTTGTCCTATCATTTTTTGTCACTTTTCCATATTGTACATCTCAGTGTTCACTTTCCTGATATTAACTAACTTACAGCTTAGAAAAGAAAGCTAGTCCTAAATAGGAATCTGTATTTAAACATTTTTCTTTTGACTTTTCAATTCAGTGAGTGATGCAAAGTAATAATTTAAAACATCTTTTGTAAATTAAAATAGCAAATGGATTTAAAATTGTTATTATCAACCTAAAACTATATAAATAAAACATTACAGCACATTAACACTTCAAATAAAATGGTTAGTTAGTATTAAAATAATTAAAATGCAATAATTTAATGTATACATTAAATTTGAAATTTAAAAACATCTCGCCCTGACTAGAACTGTATTATTGAATTAATATTTAATACATTTGTTTTAAAATTGTGTGTATTTTTAATGTTAAATAATTTAAATTTGTTATTAAAAGTTTAAAAGATTAATTTATGTTTTCTAAAAATAGTTAATGATACTTTTGGGCTGTAGTAACTTTAGAAGTGTACTTTGGGAGTATCAACGGTCCTGCTCTTTTGTTGGTGCGTGTTTGTATTACCGGTAGTTGGTGGAGGTTTGTACCCTTTAATCTTGATATGATTGTGGAGAATAATAACCAGAGATTGTGTTCAACAGTTGTTGCTACTTTTTATATTTTCTTAATTGCACATAATAATATTGGGGGAAAAAAACAGCCGACACGTGTTTCGCCCCATGGCCGGTTGACCCAGGGCTTTTTTAAGGCAGGAATCTTTTAAGAATGTTCAGAAAAACAATCATTCCTTGTGTCAGACGTGGTCTCTGCGGTCACCTCGAGGGTGAGTCAAGCTAGTATATAAGGTCTCCAGTTCTGACTTGGGAAACGTGTTGTGTCATCCGACTGCTTTCAGTCGAGGCCATGAAAGAAATACTATTAATCCCCGGTTTCCAAAATTGAAAAAGTAATATTATTACAGGATGGTAGAGAGGGATGAGGTTGTAAATGGGCAGCTCTTAATAAAGTAGAAAATCGTAAAAAAGGAAAAAAAAATTGGAGTAATGAATGGGCTCAAAAAAGGACATGGAAAAGTTTCTAGTAGTCATGCTAGTATGACTAGGGTAGCATGGGAAATCAGAAAAAGATTGTTACACGTAAAATTAAAAATATTCAACGCACATAAAGCCGTAAAAATACTAGAGACAAAAAAGTCAGGCACAATGATCCTTATTACTGGTAAAGGTAAGAGTCATAAGTGAGATACAACAGGAACTACATACTTATACTCAACTTGCGGTATAAAGGTTTCATTGGGGATGGACACCCTTCAGGTCAGACCCGGGAATGCTGAAAGGTGGATTAAAGTATAGGAATACAGACACCTGGAATGAGGTCCCAAAAGGGAATAAAGTTGCGTTAAGGCTTGAGTGACAAAATGTGATAAGTCAAAAAGGAGGAGAAAACTGGTTATAGTGGTGGTACAGAGATTAACTCAAGGAGGTTTTGTTATGTGACACATGCAAAGAAGGTTGTAAGTGACTTGCATGGTCTGACAGGCATGAAACCGATGGGCTATCTTGCAAGTCCCGGTACCATGAGTACGATATTCAATAGAGCCAGTAATGCATCTCAGCATCTTTGTTTAGTCCTTGTTCCAAAGTATTCATACGTAAGATATGCTCGCTCTCCTTCTGTCTCAGGACAAGCTCTCGGTTACCACTTCTTCATGCTAGTTTCACTTGTTCTAGACCAAAGAACTTGACATTTTTGTGATGTGGATGGTGGTCATGGTAATGTTCTGTTAGAGGGGAGCCAACTTCGGTTCTGTTTATATTGTGGTAGTGTTCAAGGATTCTGATCTTGATAGGGCGTATGGTGCTGCCTACATATGCTTTGTTACATGGGCAAATGATAACATAAATTATATATGTGGAATTACAATTGATCCAGTCTTTGATCTTATAGACAGTTTGTTTGTTGTACTTCGATTCTAGTAATTTGTTATTCCCCAGTTTGCAAGACTTACATTCGTGGCAGGTATAAAAGTCACATGGTTTGGTCAGAAAATCGGTGCATGGTTGGGAAGAGGGGCCCGATGCAGAGGGCCCTGGGTGAAGGGGGGCCTGCTACAGGCCCCCAAAGACAGATTCTGACAGCAGTTTCATTTCGGGCAAACGGAATCGGAACGGCTGTCCGAATCGGTCATCGTAATCGCTTGCTCGGAAATAGTGTACATAGGTCTGTATGATTCAGTTTGGAAAGGCTTGACCTGTCCGATTGCCTTTCGGAACCGATTTGGACAGTCCTAATGGTTTTCGGGCATCGTAATCGGTCGTTCGGAACTGGGTACGATTCAGTCGGAAACAAGGGTTCCTTAAACGGATTCGGCAAACCTGAATCTGATTCGAAGCCCTCCTGAATGGGATCGTAATCGACCCCTAATGTGGTAAACTTGCACAAATAGAGATCTCCCTATAGAAAGGTAGGAAAGGCAGAGATTTCCATCCATGTGTCTGTGAATTGCATTTTGTTGTAAGTAAGTAGTACTGCTGGGGTACTGCTTTAGGTATTACAAAATGCAACTTGTGAATTGGGCCCAATAGTACCCTGGTCTCACCTTTACTCTGGTGTAAGCTTTTCTCAAAGTGGGAAGAGGTTAACTATTCTTTGAAAGTGTTTGGTGAGAGGGACGCCTAAGGAAACTATGAAGGAGACAAATCATAGAAGGATTGCAGTGGCCTACAAGTGAGAAAACTCACTCATGTGCAGGTTGCGAAAAGAGGTACTTTCTCACACCCTCTAGCACTATATGCTCTTTGTAATTATGCAGCACTGCTTTAGGAGACCGCGGGATTTGCCTAACTCTGCTGTCTACTGTACGCGATTGTGCATTGTATAACCTTTTAGGTTTCCTTGTAAGTTCTTGGTTCTGAATTACGATGGAAAATCTACCTGGAATGGGCACTCTAGAAAAATGAAGTGGAGAAAATTGATGTATACATTTTGAAAAATGATAGGTCCACTCAAATTGCATAAGTAGACTTTAACTTATTTTAAGACCATATTGGTCTGCAGGAACTTTTTAAGGATATTGTATAAAAACATACTCTGTTTTGTCTCTATTTTTTCAAAGACTTCTTGAAAAGGATGAACTCCCATGATGGCCCATTTAGAAGCTCTACATTTGTGGTCAACTTGTATGACAATTGTGCTGTAAAGGAAGGGCAAATTGTAGAAAAAGCGGCACCGTTTACCAGAATGGTGCCACGGCAAATATGAGTGCATGGCATCCCCTTGTCCATATGGACCTAGTGACTCAACTGGAAGGCCACACCTGGTCTAAAGCTCTTTGTTCCTCTAGCTGCAGCTCGGGTGTGTGTTCTAGATCTTGGGTGTGACACAGGAACCACACCTGGTCTCGACCTCTCTATTTACTCCAGAAATGATGGACGGAATGCAAAGCAAATCAAAAATTCACCCCCAGTCACAAATCTGGGTTAAATCCATCATTCTTTTGCTCGCCATGCCAGCCCAGTTCAGACCCAGTCATATGCTAATCAGTCTTGACCCTGTTCCTCATGGGAACAGTCCAGCCAAACTGCCAAGTCGGGTCCTCCCTGGACCAAAAAAAAAGAACAAGGGGCGAGACATTATATAAGCAGGTTATGAAGCTACACCATAGTGGTAGACTGCAAACCCAAGCACCGCATATTTGGGCATGCGCCGCCCCAATATCATCTGCCAGCGAAACCATTCTGTGCCAACTGTAGGTGGGCTTGTTGCTGAAGTAAACATGCCACAATGGTTGTGAATTTTGGCCACCACCCACTCATGGTTGACCCGTAATCACATTACACCATCACTCCCTCAATGAACGAAGGACAACGGTGGCATAAATACATTATTATTGGTATTTCTGTGCAGGGGCGAGTTTGCAGAACTCTTGTATAGGGTAACACGAGTCAGCGACAGCGTTCTGGTCCACAGCACCAGTACTGACTGGCATAATACCAGAACACATAAGGGGAGTCTAGGAGAGAAACATCAGACCCTAACCATAATCTCCTGAAGATATCCAAACACAACAGATGCTTATGGCCAACACCTGCTAGTGTACATTGTCAATCATAATACCGGGTCATGACAGTACTGTAGCGACTCCTGAAATGCCGAATTGTGGCCTGACCCTCAACCCCAAGAAATTTCAAAACCAGCACTGACCTTCTTGCCTATAAATTCTGTACCGGTAGAGTCATTCGCAATGCCTCAAAATTCAACCATTTGCAGCCTGGCACCCCTCAAACCTCTGTGTCCCAGGTGCACAGTCTGTTGTGCAAGATAACACTGTGGAAGGCTCCTATGCAAAACCTCTTCCTGGAGACCGCTCAAACTGGGAACTGATTTTTTAAAATAAATACCTACCACTAGGTTAGACCCACACAAGGCTTGCCTAATGTCGGGGTGCATGCCCAAGTTGCCATTGCATGCCAGTTGTGACAGGACCTGATTTGCATGTGGTAGCCTTGGGGGGGAACAAGGCTGCTCCTGTCCACCCAAAATTACTGGGGGGCATCTGACTGGAGATTATTCTGCTGCTGAGACCCTCCATCCGCAACCAGCTGTGACTTCAATGATGTGGTGATGGTTCCCCCTGCCTACAAGGACGAAGAAGCGGCCTGCCCCCCTACCTTCCCCCCCCCTGAAGGGTGGGTGCTACCACTCCTTACCCAATGAGGGCCAATATGGCATCTCCTTCTGTCTTTGCGCACAGACAGGCCTAAGGAGCCCCCCACTCCGCTGGAACCATTATTCCGGGTGGGGTCAGGAACTGAAGCCACAGCACATTACGGGGCATGTTACCAAGGGCCCTTATCTCTGCTTTAGCGGGACTTTTTCCCGCTACAGCGGCGATAATTTGATCCCCCTATTACCAAGCTGTCGCTAACACAAGTTATAGGCGATAGCGGGCATTTAGGGGCCCACTTTGCATGTCAGAGATAATTATCGCTAATGACATGCAAAGTGGGCGTGCCAAGATGGTAGCGACTGAAAACAGTCGCTAACATCGCTATCTCCTATTACCTACAAAGGCGTAGTTGTGGAGATATTCGCGCTCTAAAAGCTAACACCTGCCCAGAGCAGTTCTTAGCCATGTTATCCAATGGGAGGTGGATAACATGGCTAAGAACATTGTCACGATAATGTGTGAATATCGCTGTATTTCCAGCAATATTCATGCATTTCGAATTATTTTTATCGTTTCTGAGATAAACCTTGTGGATAGCAAGGTATCTCAGCGATAAAAATCGGCGTAGCGCGGCGATAAAAGTATTCCCGCTACCCCTGCTTAGGGATAAATATCACTATTGCTAGGTAATATGCCCCTACATTTTGTTAAATTCAGAACAAAACACCATTCCAAGGAGGGGCAAACATATTTGTAGTTTTCGTAAAACAAATCTCGACATCGGCGTTTTTTAGACATTTTGCTTCATGTGTGTTCCGAAAGTTCTGGAAGTTTCCGACCTCCGGCAGAGCGGGGGTAAGTAACAGTGCTGCATCGGTACCCGCAGTGCTGGACGGGTGACTCTCCCTGCAGACTGCCCTCAGGACGAGAGATGCTAGTTTTATTTATCTAACAAAAGGGCAACATTCAATAAATGTCATCTGTAATAGGTCTCTGCTCCGGGCAGGACACGGGCAGCCGAGGGGATAATAAAGAGAGATGGGAACCGGTTTTTAGTTGTACTGGAAGAGTAGATAACAAATTATATATTTTATAAGTGTAATTCATTTTATTTAAATTTAAATAAAACATACCAACTCTAATCAGTCTGCAAAACACAATTAAGTTTTGCATAAACGACCGCTCTGAGCGCCGTCTCCTCCATTTTAAATGGACGCCATTCGTTCAGGAAGTGCAGTGTCTGGCTGCTCGCTTTCAGGGCCAGACAGTCGTTCAGGCACACGGCATTTCCCCGGGGAGGGGGCAGCTTTCAGAGCTACCATGTCCCAAGCATGAACACCCCCTCTCCGGCCTCACTCTGGAGCATCATCCCGCATGGTGGGGCTTGTTAAACTTTTTTGGAGGGCTGTTTTTGCTTTCCAGTGCACCCTTGCTGGTGTCAGTTGAACCCTAAAATTATGCAGGGTCAAAATGAAAATGTTTAGGTTTCGCCTGGCGTTTACTGCGTAAGCAGTATCGCGCAGGCGAAAACTTATGTTTCACAGTATGTGCACTTCGTCCCGCCTTCTCTTCCATTGGCTAGCTCCATAAATGGAGGCTAGCCATTGGAAGAGCGATCTGTCAGTCATTGCGGGAGCAGATTCGTGGGCGTTCCTGCGATTTTTACTCATCCCGCCCCCTTGCGATCGTCATGCGGTGGTGGGCGGTGGTTTCTTTTTTATTTTTTAAACATTTTTGGGCGGTCATTCCTCCAGGCCGACCGCCGCCGGAAGAAGACCTGGTGAGTGCTCCCCTCCCGCTGTCCGTGTGCCCGTTCCCGTTCCCGCCCTCCTCCCGCTGTCCGTGTGCCCGTTCCTGCCCCACATGTAAATGTTTTTTTGTCGTCATGTAGAGGTGGGCCATTGTGGGTGTTTTCGTTAGTCTGTGCCAGCTTTGCTGCTCTCTCGCAGTCTCCTCCCTGTGCTCCCACTCTTTAAATGGCCGCCGTGCCGAGGACTCACAGTCTCACTTCCACCCTCCTCGGCCCTTCCAGCCCCCTCCGGCTCCTCTTTCACACCGCGGTCCGGCCCTCCCTCGGATGCGAGCGTATCTCTCTCTCCTCGGACCTCGAGGACACTGCCTCTGCTTTCATCAGAGGAGACGATAACACTTGCCAAGTGCGTTGGATTCCAGGAGCTGCGCGAGCCCTCATCTCCCCAAACCTATAAATACTGCCTAGGGCTCGGAGGCAGTCAGAGAATGTGCTGCCGGTGAGCTCCAAGCGCCCTCCTGCTCCAGCGCCAAGAAGACGCTCCGTGCCCTGCATGCACTCTGTAGATTACTCACATTGGCATACCTTATCCCATACAAGCAGTGACATAGGAGCTCAGGACCACCTTACCCGGGCTTGCAAGTAAGGGAAGCGCCTAGAGGCTGCTCCTCGTCTGTATTATGCTATGCTTGTTTTTCTTTGCAAACAATGTTTTGAGGAGAGGCGAGCTTTTGGCCTGCCGCAGTTCCTGGAGTTCACACATTTCCCACGTCTAGGCCCGCGCATACTTTTCCTGCGCACTGTCGATGTTTCCCCCTGATGCCCAGTGGGTGTTGAAAGTGAATGCATTCTTTTCTCACGAGTTAACTTGACAACCATGTTTCTCACAGCTTCGAAACTGGATGGGTATTGGCGATTTTCTTTTTGAAACAGCTTGAAATTTGTGTTTAAGTCTTGATTATATTGTGAAAACCCACATGCGGAAAACTTTGCAAAATAAGGATTATAGTAACGCTATTTGCAAGAGTTACAGGATACACGTTTGTGAGAGAAAGACGTTGCCACTATCCACGTTCTGCTTCCCCCAACAGTTTCCATAACGCGCCATTAAAACACCCTTTCGACAAGAGCAATGTTATGATGAAGGCCAGATTTAATTACATTTTATCAGGCTTGAAGTAGCCGTAATTGCACACTGTTAGGTTTCCACGTCCAGTGCTACCCTGTTTTCCCCTCCTGTGTGGGAAAGGGCACGTTGTAGGCAATGACTTTGATAACTTTTCCTTTAAATCTGAATGTTTTTTGGAGAAAGAGCTGTTGATATTTCATGTCCTTAGCATGTGCCAACAGGTCAACAGGACTGTATCGACCTGTTGGGGGATCATCCACATTCTAAGGAAAATCAGGCACTATCTGTCCTTACAGGCAAGAAAGCAACTGGCTGTTGCCCTGTTGGGCTCGCGTCTGGACTATTGCAACGCGTTGTATGCTGGACTTAATAAGTGCCAGCTGCAGCGCTTGCAGGTAGTTCAGAACGCAGCAGCCAGATTTGTTCTCGATCTACCCCGACGTGCTTCTGCCATCGATGCTCAGAAGCAGCTGCATTAGCTTCCCGTTGTGGACCGTATCCTCTTCAAGTCCATGTGCATGGTCTACAAGGCTTTAGCTAAAACCAGCCCCACTGGTATTGGATCCATTCTGTCCTACTATAATCCCGGTAGGAACCTCCGTTCCTCAAACAGACTCCTCCTTTCCATTTCCCGCGTTCGGAAGACCAGATGGGGTGGCAAGGCTTTTTCCAATCTGGCCCCTAAATGGTGGAATGCTCTCCCTCTTGAGGTTAGGTCTCTCCCCACTCTTCAAGCCTTCAGATCTGCCCTAAAGACCCATCTCTTTGTACGTGCCTACCTGTTGTAGTGCTGCTCTAATTTGCTGATCTTTTTTGATAGGCACCTTGACACCTTCGGGTTGAGTATGCGCAATACAAATCGCTTAATAAATAATAAATCGCTTAATAAATGTCCTAAATTACAACCTTGTCACTGGCATGACTGGCTTTGCCTAGGTTTGTAGTAGTGTCTGCCAATACCTTTGCAGCTGAGTACATACCTGAAGACACAAATCAGCTAATTTGATGTGTGTACCATTAATGGTACACCTAACCTCAAATGCCTTGGAAGCTCTATCCGTTATAGTGTTGGAAAAGTGACACACTGCATTAGAGAGCAAGCATTTGATTTCTGGAGCAGATCCACTCACTTTATGCTGTGGTTCTAGGCCAATAAGTATCAAACTCTGTGTGTGTGTGTGTGTATGTGGGGCTCTGTTTGTGTGTGTGGGTCTGTGTGTGGGTCTGCGTGTGTGTGTGGGTCTGTGTGTTTTTGTGTGGCATTTGCCAGAGAATAAACTAGTGGCATTGTAAATGACAATGTCATTTATTTATCTGTTTTTAAAACCAACACATAAATACAAATTTTGTCATTTACAATGCCAATAGCTCAAACTTTTCAAAAGGCAAAACCATTGCATTGTAAATGCTTGTTATAAGTGGTGTCTGCTTTGCAGGCAAACAATCAGAACGTTTTTTGTAGACTTTTCAGAAACTTTGGGGCATATGTACAAAGAAGTGGCGGAGAGTGTCGTTAGCCTCCTTGGCTTAACGACACGTGCTGCCACTTCAGAAACGCAGGGCTGCACATTATTTGCAAAAATATGGTGCGGTCGTGCGTTTTCCCCCCTGTGCTAGCAATAAGTTTAGCAGCCTAGCGCCAACGCAGGCACCCTTGCACTATGTGTCTGCGTTCAAGGGATGATTGTTTATGTACAGGAAGGTCCCCTTCCTGCACATTAACAATCTTTAAATGCCGTTTTGTACTGCTATGTGTGCTGCTTAATGCAGCACACACAGAAGTTGCAAAATGGCAATTTAAAAAAAAATATTATTTATGTGCATAAACAATCATTGGCCTTTTGCTGTTTTAATGTGTGCTGCACAATGCAGCACACATGAAAACAGCAAAATTGAGGAGAAATGAAACATTGCTCCTCTTTGCACCAGAGTGAGACCAGGTTTTCCCTGGTCTTAATTCTGGCGCTGCCTTCTATTTACACCTCTCTCGTAAATATGGGGCAGCATCACATTCAATGGTTGTTGCGATGGAATGCCCACAGCAAAACCCATTGACCTCGGCCTTATTTACTCAGCAGCGTTAAGCCACGTTATGTGGCCTAATGCTGCCTTGTAAATAAGACGAAGCCCCTATCGCCACAGGAACGTTCTAAAAAGTGACGTTCCTGTGGTGTCAGGGGCTTGTGATGGAGCAAGGATTCACACTTTACGCGACTTGCTCGTACTCATGAACCTTGAATAACTATAATAAATTAACTCAACCTGTTCGTCTTACTAATTTTCCCTTTATTCTGACATTTTGGGGTGTCCCAGAGACGCTTGCTTATGTGTGTATTAACCTTAACAACGCTTGTCATTAAAATGGCCGCTGCTTAGCGGGGTTTTCTTCTGCGCATGCGTTGGTCACAATCACGTGACGTGGCGTACTCGCAGTTCTGGTGGGAATCTTTTGCACTTGCGCACTAGCATTAAGATGGCCGCTTTGTGTTCTCACATGCCGAAGCTTGCACTGCTGCTTTCGCGCTACTGTTCGTGTGCCTCTAACACTAATGCTATAGTTATTATAAAGTAAGGGGTATAGAGTAGCTATTCACGGTATACAGTGTATTCATTTTTTCCTGTATTTCTAATTGGTTTTCGCTTACTTTTCATGTATCATAACTCTTGGGCCTGGGAGGGAAGCAAACCCCATCTTAGAAGTCCCTACTGCGCATGTCACCCTGGCAGAGGTAAGAAAACCTTGTAACAGTGGAACTCAGCCAGCTGGCAGCCACAGCCAAGATGCTCCTGAGAAAGTGACCTGCGACCCAGCAGAACGAAGCTGAACTGTCCTGCAAAAGCTACAATTGTATATATTCCATTGTATTCTGTAGAACACCTCATGGGAACCCCAAATTCAATAGGCGGTCCCAGAATATGCTAATGTAGTCTTGTAAAGGTGAAATGTGGTTGGTGTGTTAACCTGGCCTACTTGTGGTCCAATCGAAATTGGGAATTCTTACACTTGCAACATTTGGGGGGTGGTACACTGACCCGAAAACAGTATAACTAGCCTAGGTTTAGCCAGAGAAATTGTCCGACTTGTCCGAATAGCTGACCTGTCACTGACCCAACGCACTCAATAGGTGACTTGATACAGAGGGCTGCGGAGCACTCTGTCCGAAATTTCCATAGACTCAAGGGTTTTGTTGAGAAACCTTAAGTGCTGGCGCAGCACTTTGCTGGGGAGTTCGACAACCCAATCGGGGTTCTGATTCATAGCTGCAGAGAGGGTGGAGCGCAGGCGTTGCTTCCGAACTGCGGGTGCTGGTCGTGCCTTGGTGGTCCTGTCCTGATCCTAATCTGGGTTTCCTGTCCTGTCCTGGGGTGTCCTTTCCGTACTTGCTGTCCTTCTGGCGACTGTCCTTCCTTGGGTTCCTCCCGTCTTTAACTGACCCGTGGCCAGGGTTGGTGTTCACACCACTTTAGGTAAATATAGTGCTGAAAAGTCTACTCTGCATCTTCTATATTTTCCTTCTTTTGCTTTAATAAAGTCATACTCTTGCGAAATTGATTTTCCATGCTTTTCGCATCTCTGAATGAACAAGTTATACATAAAATTGTCGTTATTCTAGCATGTTCCATTTTCTTACCCATCCTTTAAGTTCATTCCTTTTCAGTTCATGATACATAGATGTTCCTTGTCTTTACCCATTATTTAGTCGATTCAAGTAATTGCACCAGTTTATTAGTATGGTCTATTTGCACTTTACCTATAGTTCCTCTTTATGGGGAAATATTTCACTGTGAAATTCTAGTATGTTCTTTATTCTTCCCCGTCCTTTAGTCTCTCTATATTAAGTCTAAATTTTGAAACTGCTGCCTAGCATGTTCCTTGTTCTTACCTTCCTTTAGACTCACAAGTGGTTGGTTTCATTTATTTCCTTTATGGATATGTGCTCTTTATGATCTTGGTTATCGACTGTTTGTTCATTGTGAACCTTATGCTTTCTGAGATCGAAGAATGTTAGATAAAGGTTTTCAAAACTTCTTGAGTTTGTGGTTATTATAACAGTACAAATAGAATATATGAAGTATAAGTATTTTGGTGTCTGCCTTTCTTTTACAGCTTAGCTCCCTGATCCATTGTGATCTTAGGTACCCGTAACGGTGGAATGGTAAGTCGGGTACACCGGAAATAAAATAGGAAGGAACAAGGGTTACTGGTAGTAGAGTGTATGGTCGCCCGATTAATGAATATGGTGAATTGAAGTTTATGGGCCCGATACGTATGTGGTAAATTTGTTGGTCGGGTGACCTGCGCGCTCTATCAGTAATTTTCTGGTAGCAGAGCTATGGTTAGGGACTAGTTAAAGTTAGGTAGGACTAGTTAAGATAGGTAGGTTGGATGCTGCTAAAATATTATTTGCTACTAAACTGTGAACATTTTATTGCTGCTAGATTGATCAATCACGTGAAATGTTTTTGCTTTGAAAATTATGAAATGTTTTAAATTGTTTTTCTTGCTGCTATATTGATATATGTTTTAATAAAACTCGTTAGTGATTGTTATATGTTTGTCTGGAATCCCCAGGGAATTGAATAACGGGTGGTGAGGAGAATCCACGCCGTGGTGAGGTCATTGGCTCAAGGAAAATTGGTGCAGGTTAGGCAGAACTGGAAACACTAATTAGGGTTTTCTGAATATATGATTGAATAAATGGTAGCAAAGAGTTCGCTGGCAAAACTTCTATTGTGATATAACCTAGTAAGGGTCACACGGAAGGAGTAGCAGGTTCGTCTAAGCTTGATTGATAGCAAAAGAGTTCGCTAGTGAAACTTTAGACTTAGTATATATCCCGGAAAGAAGTGGATGAGTTGAAGAAGTAGCAGGTTCTCTAATGCTTGAGTGAAGGATAGGCAGAAGAGATCTGTCCGTAGTGTATGAAAAGTAGACAGAAGAGGTTTACTTTCAGTAAAACAAATCTTTCTTTCTAGACACTCGAGTACAGTGGCGAATGTTTTTACGTTGTAAAGTAAATAAAGCACTTGCACTTTAAGAAAGAAATCAAGTTTCCGTTACCTTGTGAAGGAGGGAGTCAGTTGCGGAGCTGCTCTGACGTCACTCTGTGCCGCGCTGGGATTGGTAGAGACAGCGGGTGTGTAGCGGAGCTAGTATTGTAAAGGAGTGGTGAGCGCAGAAGCGTGAGAACTTGTTACACGAAAAGGCCGCGCACCCATTGGTCAGAGAATTTTGCAACCGTCGTGTTGATTGGTTGTTGGAAAACAAAAGACGCATTTGGATTGGAAGTGATTTTGTAAACAAAGTCGCTTGCGGAAAAGTATATGTGGCATATAACAAACCCGGAGACTAGACCTGATCCAAAATATTTAGGGTTTGGAAAGGAGAAGTGGAAAGGTCGTAGATACGACATTATGTACGGAAACAAGAGAAAAATGACCTTAGTAAGCAAAGTGAAAAATTATTTCAAAAGAGACAAGTCTATCAAAACTAGAGAAGGAGTTGTCATTCCACCACCTAACACTCCCGCATCTTTCATGATGTTTGATAAAGGGTACCACTCTTGTGTTTGGTTGGAAAATTGGGTGGAATTCACTAAAAATGACGGAGTTTTGGCATTTCCGTTAGAAGGTACATTTAATGGCAGGATTCTGTTCAACCTGAGAACCCGAATGAGCGATTTACATCCCAGACCCAGATTAACTCAGTACGAAGCACTAGAGGAATGGGAGATAGAGGCTTTTGAGAGGGATAAACCCCGAATGGATAAAGGTTTAACCAAATGGTATCCTAAAGTTAAACCCGAAACCCGAGAGAAAAGAATGAAACAGTGGAGACAGAATATGATAGTAGAAGGATTGTACCCTATGATGTCACTAGGAGACCCGGTGGGAGGGAAAAAGACAGAGAAGACCAAACATTGGGTGACCAGTGGGGATTCAGATGACGATTTGTTGGATGACTTATTCATGAAAAATCCACCTCCTTATAATATAGGACTCCCGATCCTCTAGTGTAGGGGATGCTTGCCTGAAACCTCCTTACCAGGAGGTGCCTAGACCTGTAAATGTAAGAGACAGCTGTCAAATACCTCCTTATCAGGAGATGCCGAGACCTTTGAGCACAGGAAATCCATTCATGAAACCTAATTATGGTGAGGGACCAAGTATGACGCATCCAACTGCCCCAACCCTGACTCCGCAAATAGTACCTGAAGTAAGCGTGGAAAGAATACTGCAGGAGAAAGAGCGAGAGGCCTTAATTAAACAGAGAACAGAATTAATTCAGAAAATCTCCCAATTAAATACAAGTCCTGAAGCCCTGACAATTCCAGTAACTATTGGACCGGTTGTTCCTTTGTATGGGGATAAGCAGGGGTGTCCAAAAACTCCAATTATTTCCCCAGCTGTAGTACAGCCGAGAAAAGAACCCCTAATTGTAGATGATCAAGAAAGTGAATGTGAGTCTGTGATTTCCTTGATGGACTTACCGATAAGGGAACCAGAAAGGGGTTCAAGGAAGAAGAATACTCCTTTCAGTACAGGAGAAGTGCAGATTGAGTCAGCTTCTGGTACTAGAAGTGCCACTGTAGTGACTCCTGAGGAGATCGAGAGATGGAGTAGAGAATTAGAGAAACAAACTCCTCAATCAAAACCACTAGATATTTGCAAATTAAGAATAGAATTGGAAGAACTGATGGCTGGGAATGTGGGGTTAGACAGATTAAATACTTTTTCTGAAGAAGAATTGCTGTTTATCTGTAAGAGCATTACTCGTAATACTAGGGTGTTCCATGAGAAGTTAGTGGACACCGCGGCTAGTATGGGTATTGATATTGGGAAATCTAAATCATTGCAGAAACCTTACAGAGCAGAGTTCTCAGACAAAGATCTGGAAAATATGAATGTATCAGGGAAGAAGGTACAAATCAGAGAATTAGTGAATCTGTTGCAAAAATGGGGAGAACTAGAAAAGTGGAAAGCCAGGTGGGCAAAGAAAAAGGAGGAGATTAGATCCAAACAGATGACTTCTGAGTATGTCCTAAAAGAGACAGACAAAGCAGAGAAATTATATCCGATGCGAGAAGTGCCAGGTGGAAAATATGTACATGTTCCATGGTCCCGACAGGATATTGTGTCTGTAGCGTGGGTGTGTGGTCAGGCGGTAGTCTTACTACAGGGGAAGTAAGAACAGGCTGGAGACTTATTCTGCGTAAGGATGGCTTTATTTTGATGAAGGTTTCTCGAGTCCTGAAAGTAAGTCTTTCTACAGCAAAGTCGGCCCGGTCCGTGGTGGCGTCCGGTCTGGTCGAGGATGACGAGGCCGTCCTCTTCTTCCCCCCTTGCTGGTATGGATCTCTTCAAGGGGTCTTGGGGCTTCGGATTCCGAGTCGGCTCCGAGAAAAGAGAAACCAACAGAGGGATACCGTCAGTCACGCTATCTGGTATCGAACAACCCACGGGACCCGAGTGCAGTGAGGGAACACCAGTGCTTCACAGTTTCTTGCCGGTGCTCGGTGCTCGGGAGATAGTGAGGTATGAGGGGGGGATTTAGGAAGGTAGGAAGTGGCTGAAGGTACAGGAAGGTGAGGACTATTTACACTATGTAACACGGGCCCCCTTGCCCCCAACCCAAGCTGCCCAATGCCGCCGTACCTGTGACAGCCACACTCCTCCCTCGGGAGTGTGGCACGGCGGTTCGCCGAGTCGTTGGCCTCCTGGCTTTCCTCCGTCTCCCGCTCTCTCTCCTTCGGTCTGCTCTCGTCCTCTCCTCGGCTCACCGTCCTCCTCCTGATCCTCGTCTCGCCTCCTCCGCTCCGCTTCCTCCTGGGTGAAAACACACCCCGAATAGAGGGCTTCCTGGCTTATGTCCAACCCGGGTCCTCCTACGTCATGAGGGGGCGTGGTCTCCTCATCTGCGAATGTCCAGTTAAAGGCGCCCTCCTGCATTTCTCCACCGTCCTCGGAAAGCAACGGACTGGTGTCCCATTCGGACTGAGGGGAAGGAGGGGAGGTACAATCAACAATCCACCATGGCACAGGTGTTCCCGTTCCCACCCCGGTACAGTGTCCTTTACCAATGATTTCCCAAAATTACGAGAGAAACCTGTGGATTGGTACAGGCAGGTAGAAAGATTTGTGAAGGTACAAAAATGCCTGTGGAAAGATTTGGATGGGTTTTTCGATATCGTGGTTCCTGTAGATTTGTGGACTGAATGTAAAATTGCTGTTGATTGGCCTAGTAAGGAATACCCGAGGGACCCTCTCACAGGGGCTCCTTCTGATGATGTAATGAACAAATACAATCAGGTAATGTTACATCTGAAAGGAAAGGTGCCTGCAAAGGAAACTGATTGGACCAGAATAGATAGAACTACCCAGGATAGGGATGAAACTGTGCATTCCTATTACGAAAGACTGTTGCAGGTGTTCAAAACGTACAGCGGTATAGATAACAATGAGATGAAGGACATGACCCATTTCATTTACAGGTTTGTAAACGGTTTAAGACCTGAAATTTGCCAATGGATCAAAGACAATAAAATGTGTTGGCAGTCTAAGAAAATAGATGAGGTTTTACGGTACGCCAAGTACTGCGAGGATGAGATGGCTGACAAACGAAAGGCCTTAAAGGAAAAAGTCATGTGGGCACAAGTAAAATTAGCTGAGCAACAAGAAAAGCAGTTAAATAAAATGAATACTAATACCCAAAACCAAGGTTCTGAGGGTGGAGGGAAGCCCAAAGTAAAAATGAGCCGAGAGGAAGCCAAAAAGAAGTTCCCCTGTCACGGTTGCGGACAGATAGGGCACTGGAGAGACGAGTGTCCATACGCACAAAATAGTGACCCCCAAACTAATGATTTAAATCCACAGACGCAGAATGAAAAGCCAAGAAAGACCCAGCAACAGGTAAAAGCGAATCAGTTGCCCCGAGCACCTAGGCCGAATTTTAAGGGAAAAGCACAGCAGGGTGAAGACATAGAAATTTGGGGAGGAAAGGAGGATAGAAATGCAGCAACTTCGCAATTTCTGTTGAATGACACTTTCCTCTGGGGTAAACCTTACTGACGGTGCCTGAGGGGGAGGACAAGGAGTGCGTACTTGGCGCCTCCTTGCCGGTAGACCAGTCGGGCCATACATTGAAGGAAAGGTTGAAGGCAATGATGTCACCTTTCTGTTGGACACTGGTGCTACCCGTTCTACTGTGAGAACAGCAGACGTTCCAAACCTACCCCTCTGGGGAGAAGCAATCCAAGTAGTGGGTGTATCTAATCAATTGATTAGTACCCCAGTTACCGAGCCCATGGAGATTACAATAGGGAATTTCAAAGAAATGCATAGATTTGTTGTCTGTGATTCCAGTCCTGTAAACCTATTGGGACGTGATTTGCTGTGTAAAATGAATTGCACCATCTTTTGCACACCAAAAGGCGACGAAATACAAACCCCAGACGAAGATGGAATATACAAATTAATGTTAATAAGACCTGACTCAGAAATTAAAAGACTGACCATACAAGACTTACCTGAAGAACTCCAACAGACAGTGAAACCAGAAGTATGGGATTTTACTGGAAAAGATGTAGAATTAATGGCAAATGTTGACCCAATCAAAATAGCCATAAAGGAAGATGCAGTTTACCCAAATACGAAACCATACAAAGTGAGTGCAGAAGTGAAAGCAGGAGTTGCCATTGAAATAAAAAGATTGCTAGAAGCAAACATCATACGAGAAGTGTTGAGTAGTCCTTGCAACTCCCCGATAATTGGCATCAAGAAACCTAGTGGTAAGTACAGAGTAGTGCAGGACCTGCGAAAGGTAAACAAAATTGTTGTTCCTTGCTGTCCTATGGTTCCGAACCCAGCAGTGATTTTATATCAGATTCCATGGGATGCTGAATGGTTCACCGTTATTGATTTATGTCACGCATTCTTTTCAATCCCATTGCATCCAGACAGAAAATTTCTTTTCTCATTTGAATTCGACAGTCACGTGTTCGTTTGAAATCGCGTCCCCCAGGGGTACACAGAAAGCCCCTCAATCTTTAATCAAATTCTGAAAAAGTGCCTTGAATCCTTAGTTTTACCTGGAGAATCAGTTTTGGTGCAATATATAGACGACCTTTTAGTGGCGTCTAAAAGTCAGAAAGACTGTGTTGTTGACATTATTGCCTTATTGAACCACTTAGGTGAAGGAGGACATAAAGTATCACCTGACAAATTACAGTTCTGTACTAATTCAGTAAAATATCTGGGGCACCAGATAGAGAAAGGTATCGGGAAAGTTACTTCAGAAAGAATTAGGATAATTCGAAACATGCAGTTACCCAACACTCAGAAAGAGATCAGAATTTTCCTTGGAGTTGTAGGATATTGCAGACAGTGGATTGTGGGATTTGCAGTCCTAGCAAAGCCATTGATAAAAATGACAAGGTAAGGAGCAAAGGACCCAGTAGAATGGGATGAGGAAGGCATGACAGCGTTTACAAAATTACGAGAATGTCTGTGTACCGCTCCTGCATTGGGAATGCCTTATTATTCGAAAGAATTTGCACTGTTTTGTGATACACGAGATAATTGTGCACAGTCCGTCCTAACTCAAGAGCATGGTCTGACTAGACGTCCAGTAGCATACTTCTCTGCTACTTTGGATCCAGTGGCTGCTGGATTACCTGGATGTCTGAAAGCAGTAGCTGCAACTTGCATGAGTCTTGAGCAGAGTGAATCCATCATTATGGGACATCCTGTAACTGTGTATGTTCCACATGCAGTTGTAATCTTACTGACCAGAACTAAAACCCAGTATCTCACACCTAGTCGGCTGACTATATATGAAAGAATTCTTGTGGGTGCTGCAAATGTAACAATTGCTCGGTGTAACATATTGAATCCAGCTACCCTATTACCAGTTTCATTGATTGCAGAAACAAAGGGAGAGGTCAAGCACGACTGCATTGACCTGACTGAGTTTAGTACCAAACCACGCCCAGATATCAAGGAAATGCCTCTACCTGTGGAAGATTATGAGCGGTTTGTAGATGGCTCATGTTTGAGACACGAGAATGGAGGATTAAGTGCTGCCTATGCTGTAGTCACAGTATCCCGTGCTGTAGAAGCATCCTATCTATTTGGAGTAAAGTCTGCACAAGTAGCCGAATTGATTGCATTGGCAAGAGCCTGTAAATTTGGGAAAAATAAAAGAATAACCATATATACTGATAGTCAGTATGGTTACGGGGTTGTGCATGACTTCGGCCAATTGTGGCTGCAAAGAGAGTTCCTGACTTCTTCAGGTACTCCTATCAGAAATGGAAAGGTGGTACAAGAATTACTGGAAGCAATCCAGTTACCAAAAGAATTGGCAGTGGTCAAGTGTGCTGCTCACAAATCTGGTGAAGACAGTGTGACAGTAGGTAATAAATATGCCGACCAACTAGCCCAACATTGTGCAAGACATCAGATGTCAGTCAATATCAAATTGGGGGGAAATGGAAACAGCTGCCAACTTATGGTGTTTGAGAATGTGCCAACATGGGAGGAGCTGAGAGATTTACAGAATGCAGCAGGACCAAAGGAAAAGAGAAGATGGAGAAAGTTTGGTTGTCAGCAGAGAAATGAGGATGGTTTCATTGTTTGCCCTGATGGTATGCCTGTGCTGCCTGACAGCTTGCTTACTCCTATGGCCGGGCTAATACATGGAGATACACACATTGGTAGGGATGCCATGATTCGTGTCTTCAAACAGACATGGTTCAATTCGAAATTCAGGAGGGTAGCAGAAAGGCTCTGCCAGAGGTGTTTCACATGTCAGCAATACAATGCTGGGAAGAGAACCGTAGTTTCACTGGGTAAAATTGGGAAAGCAGAAGGTCCCTTTATAAGACTACAAATTGACTTCATTCAGCTACCCCTTTGTAGAGGAATGAGATACGTCCTTGTTTGCCTGTTTTCAAAATGGGTAGAGGCGTACCCGGCCAAGAAGAATGATGCCATCACTGTAGACAAATCGTTACTCTGAGAACTGATACCTAGGTACGGGGTTCCAGTCACCATTGAATCAGACAGAGGTGGGCATTTTCAGAATGAAATAATTGATCAGAACTGTGGAGCATTCAAAATTAATCAAAAACTGCATTGTGCATATCGCCCAGAGGCTTCTGGAGTGGTGGAACAACTGAATGGCACTATCAAGTCGAGATTAGGAAAAATGTGTGAATCTACTGGCATGAACTGGATAGAGGCTTTACCTCTTGTTCTAATGGGCATCCAAAGTATTCCAGACCGAAATACAGGCCTGAGTCCCCATGAGATCCTGATAGGAAGAGTAATGCGACAAGCATGGGTACCAGGACACAAACTGATAAGCATTTCCGATGATTTGGTACTTGAGTACTGCAAGCAACTGGGTGACCAAGTGCGTTCTATCTCTCACCAGATTGGGGAAGACGCCGTCGCCAGTCCAACCTCTCCAGTCCATAACTTGAATCCAGGCGACTGGGTGGTACTTAAGAAGCACACCCGATCGAGTTGCCTTGCACCGAAGTGGGGAAAGCCAAGACAAGTGATTCTGGTGACCACGACAGCGGTGAAGTGCGCAGGAGTACCAAGTGGATCCATGCCAGTCATACAAAGAAAGTAACCGAAGACGAAGAAACTGACGCTGAAGGTTGTCCAGCTGAGGGGTCTCCAGATGTTGGTCCTGAAGTAGCTGATGATGAACAACCGAGCACCAGTCAAAATGAATGGATCCCAGTGATCGACCTGACTGTTGATCCGATAAGAACCATAAGCCAGACATATGCAGACAGAGAGTGGGATAGTGAGGAAGAGACAGGAATAGAAGGAGACAATCAGATTATCGAAATCCATGTCAAATCTGATGAAGAAGAAGGTCACATAGGGACAGAACAGGTGATCGACACACCTCCATGAACTCCTGAGCTTGAAAAGGGACAGATAGAAAATAGGGCGAAAGTTCAAGCGGAAGAAAATCAAAGGTACGAAGTGCTTGAACAGGATCAGATAGAAATAGACGAATGTGTTCAGGACACAGAAACTGAAACGTCCAAAAGTCAAATTCAGCATACACCTGAACAAGGCCAGCTTAGCAACCAGGCAGAAGAAACCGTAGTAAGACCTGGAACTAGTCAGATAGAAAGGGAGGAAGAAGAAGCAGAAGTGCCACAACAGAACGAAAACAAAAGAGCATTAGAAGAAAGCCCAACAACAGTGCCAGTTCAAAGATTCAAGAAAAAGAATAGAGAACCAAGGTACATCAAAAGACTGAGACTGAGACTGAAAACAGTAGAGGAGAAGCTTGAGCAAAGGAAACAAGCTTCCAATAAAACAGAGCCACCTGGAGAAAGCACTAAGCGAAGAAGTGCCCGAATAAAAAGACTGAACGAAAAGTATCAGGATCCTGAATGGACTTACCCGGTGTTGGAGGAATTTGAGGATCTTGAGATAAGTGATGAGAGTGACGAAGAACTGACTACTGATCAGTCTACTGAAGAAGAAGAACCAACCTGAAGTTGCCCTGTGTAAGCAACCTGTGTAAAGTTACAAAGAGGGGTTGGTAAGCTTCTTTTGAGCAAAAATGTCTGATTCAAGTGTGAATGGAAGACCTAGACGAAATTGTTGTAAAACATGCTGCAAAGTATGTGTATGTAGTGTAGCTTTAGTACTAATATTATGGATAGGATTAACAATTACTATTCCTTATGTGATGAGTATGGCAAAAGACACTGACGAACTGACACCACAAAGTGTAGATGGACATGAGAAAGCACTTAGCGTTAGACAAACTAAAATGGACTTAGAAGCACCAGATGAGGAAGGACTACATTATCATGGAATCAAGAACAGGACTCATTTAAACGTATTCGCAAACCTTTTAGTGCATTATGTAGAAGCTATGGAAATAGAAGACTGTTATGTTTGCATGAAGCTACCTACTTCTGTAGCTGAGGGAGTGACATACCATCACTTGCCAATGACATATGGAATTTCTTGTAGTATTTTAGCTAGCTTATTCTATAAGAGAGGACCGTTAAGGTACTATTACTCTAACTCAGACGTGATATTTTCTGGACTTCCTATACGTGGAAATCTGAACCCTGTACATACGAAAAGTGATGTCACACGTTATATGGGAGAATATTTTCTGACTATAGGTACCATAGATTTAGGTGAAGCACATAGGGATAACTTGACCTGTTCATTACATGAACAAGAGAAAATGTTTCTGAACATGGCAGAGAAAAGAAGGGAAAGTTTCCAAAGAAAGGCGAATGATAAAAGATAGAAAACTCCTAAGTGGGCTGAAAACATGGGAAGCACCTCAAATGGTGGGGCTAATCCTGCTTTGTTGCTGGATTTCGAAAAGAAAGGGAAACTTTGTCTTCACCGAGAAAAGACTAGTTATTATAATAACATTTTCATTGGTTCCAGTCAATGCGAACACAATTATAAGGTAATTGGAGGTTGGGGTTTCAAAAATGGGTCAGAACCTGTGTTTCCCGGAATTTATTACATATGTGGAAACAAGGCTTATTTCAAATTGCCGGATCACTGGTATGGAAGCTGCTATTTTGGAATTGTCTTCCCGAAAATATACCACGTGAATGAAATTGCTGGAAGCAGTGAAAGCACTAACGGTTAAGTACATAGTAAAAGAGAAAGTATAGGGTAAATAATGGGTAGTATATTTAGTGCATTGATACCTCCAGTGGGAGTGGTTCTGAACACACACAGAATTTGCAAAGTGTCAACAGCAGTGGATTGGTTATCTACTGACACTGCTAGTGGATTTCTGATGATCAATACCGAAATGGTTGCGATCAGATCTATGGTTTTGCAGAACCGACTTGCCCTGGACACCTTATTAGCAAAAGAGGGCGGAGTCTGTAGAATGTTGAAAGCGCAACATTGTTGCACTTACATACCTGACAAAAGTGTTGAACTCAAAAGGTATGTAAGGAACATTACAAATTTGGAAAAGGAACTCAAACCACTGGAGGTTGATAGTGCCTGGAAGAGACTTACTGAGGGTTTTTCAGCTGTAGGTCACTGGTTTGCAAATTTAGGTAAAGATTTATTGTTTAAGGTACTGATGCCAATTGCAGGAATAGGTTTTGTCATATTCCTCATATTTGTCTGTTGCAAATGTCGCAAACACCAAAAGAAATATACTGTGAGTAAGAGAGGCGTGAAACGGAATGTGGATGAACTTGAATTAGAGGAACTGAATAATCAGATTTATAAAAGGGTAAAAAATTCTCACCCTAACAAAGAAACGAAAGAAAAATTGAATCGAATATTGGAAGAGATTGAATTGGGCAAATTGTAAAAGTTGGCATCTGGTTCTATTGTTTTGTGATGATAGTAAATATCATCAAAGAGGAGATTAATGGAGCAAGGATTCGCACGTTACGCGACTTGCTCGTACTCATGAACCTCGAATAACTATAATAAATTAACTCAACCTGTTTGTCTTACTAATTTTCCCTTTATTCTGACATTTTGGGGTGTCCCAGAGACGCTTGCTTATGTGTGTATTAACCTTAACAATGCTTGTCATTAAAATGGCCGCTGCTTAGCTGGGTTTTCTTCTGCGCATGCATTGGTCACAATCACGTGACTTGACCTACTCGCAGTTCTGGTGGGAATCTTTTGCACTTGCGCACTAGCATTAAGATGGCCGCTTTGTGTTCTCACATGCCGAAGCTTGCACTTCTGCTTTCGCGCTACTGTTCGTGTGCCTCTAACACTAATGCTATAGTTATTATAAAGTAAGGGGTATAGAGTAGCTATTCACGGTATACAGTGTATTCATATTTTCTTGTATTTCTAATTTGTTTTCGCTTACTTTTCATGTATCGTAACTCTTGGGCCTGGGAGGAAAGCAAACCCCATCTTAGAAGTCCCTACTGCGCATGTCACCCTGGCAGAGGGAAGAAAACCTTGTAACAGTGGAACTCAGCCAGCTGGCAGCCACAGCCAAGATGCTCCTGAGAAAGTGACCTGCGACCCAGCAGAACGAAGCTGAACTGTCCTGCAAAAGCTACAATTGTATATATTCCATTGTATTCTGTAGAACATCTCACGGGAACCCCAAATTCAATAGGCGGTCCCAGAATATGCTAATGTAGTCTTGTAAAGGTAAAATGTGGTTGGTGTGTTAACCTGGCCTACTTGTGGTCCAATCGAAATTGGGAATTCTTACACTTGCAACATTTGGGGGGTGGTACACTGACCCGAAAACAGTATAACTAGCCTAGGTTTAGCCAGAGAAATTGTCCGACTTGTCCGAATAGCTTTCCTGTCACTGACCCAACGCACTCAATAGGTGACTTGATACAGAGGGCTGCGGAGCACTCTGTCCAAAATTTCCATAGACTCAAGGGTTTTGTTGAGAAACCTTAAGTGCTGGCGGAGCACTTTGCTGGGGAGTTCGACAACCCAATCGGGGTTCTGATTGATAGCTGCAGAGAGGGTGGAGCGCAGGCGTTGCTTCCGAACTGCGGGTGCTGGTCGTGCCTTGGTGGTCCTGTCCTGATCCTAATCTGGGTTTCCTGTCCTGTCCTGGGGTGTCCTTTCCGTACTTGCTGTATTTCTGGCGACTGTTCTTCCTTGGGTTCCTCCCGTCTTTAACTGACCCGTGGCCAGGGTTGGTGTTCACACCACTTTAGGTAAATATAGTGCTGAAAAGTCTACTCTGCACCTTCTATATTTTCCTTCTTTTGCTTTAATAAAGTCATACTCTTGCGAAATTGATTTTCCATGCTTTTCGCATCTCTGAATGAACAAGTCATACATAAAATTGTCGTTATTCTAGCATGTTCCATTTTCTTACCCATCCTTTAAGTTTATTCCTTTTCAGTTCATGATACATAGATGTTCCTTGTCTTTACCCATTATTTAGTCGATTCAAGTAATTGCACCAGTTTATTAGTATGGTCTATTTGCACTTTACCTGTAGTTCCTCTTTATGGGGAAATATTTTACTGTGAAATTCTAGTATGTTCTTTATTCTTCCCCGTCCTTTAGTCTCTCTATATTAAGTCTAAATTTTGAAACTGCTGCCTAGTATGTTCCTTGTTCTTACCTTCCTTTAGACTCACAAATGGTTGGTTTCATTTATTTCCTTTATGGATATGTGCTCTTTATGATCTTGGTTATCGACGGTTTGTTCATTGTGAACCTTATGCTTTCTGAGATCGAAGAATTTTAGATAAAGGTTTTCAAAACTTCTTGAGTTTGTGGTTATTATAACAGTACAAATAGAATATATAAAGTATAAGTATTTTGGTGTCTGCCTTTCTTTTACAGCTAGCTCCTTGATCCATTGTGATCTTAGGTACCCGAAACGGTGGAATGGTAAGTCGGGTACACCGGAAATAAAATAGGAAGGAACAAGGGTTACTGGTAGTAAAGTGTATGGTCGCCCGATTAATGAATATGGTGAATTGAAGTTTATGGGCCCGATACGTATGTGGTAAATTTGTTGGTCGGGTGACCTGCGCGCTCTATCACTTGTACATAAACCCCTTTGTTGGGTATCCATTGGTGTGATAACGGTTTTCCCAGGCTGCCCTGGGGACTGGGCACACAATGTGAGAGACGCCCTACTGCATTTGATGTCATCACGGTTGGCAGGAAAGCGTCCTTATCCTGTGGATGCACAGAAATAGGTGTTGCCATATGCTAGCTAGGAGATGGGACTCAGAACTGGGACAGCAGTTGCATTGTTAACCATTTAGGTACTCATGACAGAATGGTTCCGTCATGAGCACCAGTTCTCCTGTGCTCATGACGGAACCATTCCCTCATGTGCACAGGCACACTAAACCCCTCTGCTGCAAACAGCAGAGGGATTTCGGTTTTTTTTTTGGGCTCAGGAGGTGGGGAAGAGTTTTCCAAACCTCTGGGGGCCTGGTTCTTTTTTAAATGTAATGATGATCGCGCGTGTGGCGCGCTGATGTGAAAAATGAAACTGAAATGTAGTTTCAGTTTCATTATTTCAGTGCTCGTCGGGCTATCTCAGCCCCTGAGCACTGAAACACTTGGAAGACGTATCATTGGAAAGGGGAGAATAACGGTTCTCCAATTATCATGCAGAGAGAATCTTGATTTCATTAAAGACAAACAAAGGCTAACATTCTTGGCTTGTCTTGGCTAACATGCTTGGGGATCGCCCCATTAGGGCGATCCTCAAGCAGGGATACACCCACTAGCCACCAGGGAGGGGGAGCGGCCCCTTGGGCAAGGGCCTTTTCTCCCCAATTTTATTTTGCCGTAACCAGCTTTCTGCTCCCAGGGAGGGGGCAGAAAGCATCTTAGACGCCAGGGATTATTTCTTTATAGGCCAGGAGTGGGGGCTGCCCAGAATGGGCACGCCAATGCCCCCACCCTTCCCCTCCAAAAAAGGCAAAAGACTTTCTGCCCCCCCCAGGAGGCAGATGGGGGCAATAGTTCCTAATCAGCCCCCCTGGGGGAGGGGCAGAGAGCACACTAGGCACCAGGGATTGTTTTTAATACATAGGATTGGGGTTGCCCAGAATGGGCATGCTAATGCCCCCACCCGCAAACAATTGCTACAGTCATTCTGACCCCCAGAGGTAGATGGGGCAATAGCCCCTTATCTGTCCCCTGAGTGGCAGAAAGCCTCCACTAGGCACCACAGATTTTTTGTCAATGCCCCCAAACGCCACCAAAAACTCAACAGTCGTTCCTCCCACCAGGAGGCAGATGGGGGCATGTCAATGCCCCCACCCCAATAAAAACATGCCACAGTCTTTCTGCCCCAGGGAGGCATATGGGGCAATATCCCCTTATCTGTCACCCGGGGGGGCGGCAAAAAGTCCACTAGGCACCAGGGATTCTTGTTTTAATGTTCGCAGTGGGGGCTGCCCAGAACTGGCATGTCAATGCCTCCACACCCCTTCCCCCAAAAATGCCACAGTCTTTCTGCCCGCCCCCCGGGAGGCAGATGGGGGCAGTAGTTCCTGATCGGCCCCCTGGGCAGGCAGAAAGGCCACTAGGTTCCAGTGATAATTTATTTTTTATATGTAGGGGTGGGGGCTGCACAGAATAGGCATGCCAATGTCTCAACCCCCAAAAAATATATATATATAAAAAAACTTTCCCACACAGAAATGTGAGAAAATGTGTTTTTTCAGCTAAATTAAAGGTTTGCAGGGGATTTTGGGTAAGAAAAATTTGCAAGCCACACCTCCCTGGACTCCAACCGGTGTCTAGTTTTCAGAAATGTCTGGATTTTTTAGGTTCACCTAGATGTCTGCAAACCTGGGACCAAAAATACAGGTGCTCACCTATCTATCGCAAAACGATCTGGATTTCCAAGGGGGTCACCTGAGTTTTTGGTTCCGGGCTCAGCAGCCATCTAAGGAAACCTACAAATCCCAGACATTTAAAAAAACTAGACATCCAGTGGAGTCTAGGGAGGTGTTGCTTGCATGGACCCCCAAAGTTTTCCTACCCAGAATCCGCTGCAAACCTCAAATGTAGCTGAAAATATAAAACATTTATCAAATTTCTGTGTTGGAAAGAAGTGGGATCACCGGGCTGACACAAATTACCTACCATCCAGAGTTCCCCCCGGTATCCCAAAAAAAATGGTACCTCACTTGTGTGGGTGGGCCGAATACCCACGACAGGCAAGGGCCTAAAAAGAATTGTGGAGACATCAAATTTACCTATCACAAAACATTCTGGTTTTGCAAGGGAGGGCACCTGGGGTTTAGGGCCCGGGCTCGGCATCCAGCAAGGAAACCTACCAAACCTACACATTTCTGAAAACTAGACACCCTGAGGAGTCCAGAGAGGTATGGCTTGCTTGGATCCCCAAAGTTTTCCTACCCCTGTGTGTCTATTTTTCAAAAATATATAGGTTTTCCTAGGTTCCCCTAGATGCCAGCCAAGCTAGGGTTCAAAATCCACAGCTAGGCACTTTGAAAAAAAGGGTCAGTTTTCAGTGTGAAAAGGTGATGTGTCCACATTGCGTTTTGGCCCATTTCATGTTGCAGGCACTAGGCCTACCCACACAAGTGAGGTACAATTTCATTGAGAGACTTTGGGGAATATGGGATGGGTGGAATTTTGTGGATCCACGCAGAGTCCAGAACTTTCCATCACAGAAACGTGAGGAAAATGTGTTTTTTTAATGCAATTTGAATTAATAAATAACTGTTCTCCTGCTCATCTTGAAATGAGCAGCTGTTTCAAGTGCCGGTGCTGGCAATTAAGTGCAGGTGCCGAGCACCGGAAAGCACCGGCTCAAATTAGGCACTGATTTCTGCCTTCCAAATGTAAAACAATGTGTAAAAAACAAAGTCACTTTGAAAAATGTCCTATAATTCAAATGGTATTATGGGTACCCACAATTTCGCAGATGTGCAACTAGCTAATGCTTCTAAACTCTATATTTTCTTCCCATTTCGGAAATACATCGGTGTCTTTGATACATATTTTTCGCTCTTTATATTTTACCAAATTAATTGCTATATACTCGGTATACAATGAAAACCATTGCAAGACTCTGCTCAGTTATTGGCTCTGGGTTCCTCGAGTTCTTAGTAAACCTACAAGTCCCATATATCACCACAACTGATAGTGTCCAGTGGATGTAATGGTATATTGCTTTAAATAATCTGTCGTACTTAGAAGAAGTTATAGGTGAAATCGTTGGCACAAATGGCAGTTTTTTTCAACTCATATTCAATTTTTCTTATTATCAACTATTAGTTTCTCTAAAAAACCTTGAAGGATCTAGACAAATGACCCCTTGCTGAATTTAGATTCTTGTCTACTTTTCAGAAATGTATCGCTTTTCAGGATCCATTATTGCTTTCTCACCCATTTCTATAACTAACTGGAAGGAGGTTGAAAGCACAAAAAGTTGCAAAAATAAGCTGTGTCCCAGTAAAATGCCAAAATTCTATGAAAACGTTTCGTTTTCTGACAAAAGTCTGTCTGTCCCTGAAATCTGGGAGGATGCTGATTTCAGTGCCATAAACCGATATGATTTTCAGGGAGAAAAACCAAACACTTTCTTCTGCAGCATTTTTTCTCCATTTTTCCCCCAAAAACAGACTTTAGCTGTATTTTGGCTAAATTATTGGTCCCCTTCACGGGATCAGGGGAATCCACAAACCCTTGGTACCTTTAGAATCCCCATGATGTTGCAAGAAAAACAAGCACATTTGGCACGGATACCTTATGTGGACAAAAACTTACAAAGGCCTAAACGTGAACTACCCCAAATAGCCAAAAAAAGGCTTAGCATGGGGGGAAAGGTCTAGCAGCGAAGGAGTTAAAGAATTCTTATTTGGATAAGGAGCTGTTTTGAAACTACAGTTCATTTGTCTAACAAATATACCATAGTTCCATAGTTAGGAGAGGTGTGACACAGCAGCCAGAGCGGCTGACTCTGGAGTGTGCATATGGAAATGCCAGGAGCTGGTATGACCCCATCACGTCATCCTTTATTTTGCAGTCCTGGCGCCATCATTTTATCAGAGTCACACTGGCTTACAAGGGCCTGTGATACCTGAAAGCTTCTAACAAAAAATGCTTTGTATATCGCTCATACTAATACAACCACCAGAAAAGGTTTCAAGCCCCGAGGAAGAGATTTAATTTCGTGAAGCACACTTAGGCTGTTTTTTAATGCAAAACTGAAACTATCTGAAAAGACGATTGTGGCTCTTTGTACAAAATGGAAGGTGTATAAGAAAACTAATAGATCAGTTGCAAAAATATCGAAAATAGTGATGGATTTGCAAATGGGGAGTTTCCACCATTTACCCTTTGTTCACAAAAATATTTGCACTTGTCACTTATCAGAAGCATGTTGTGTCATCAATTGAGGTGACCCCACATTTGCGCTGGGCACCCTTCCCTTAGGCATTGCTGATCATTCTAAATACATTCTCATATTAATGTACCCTCAGTCCTACCAGCACCACCAGTTAAAATTGAAGACGTTTGGGCCAACTTTTGGAAAGAGCTCCATAGGTGGACCAGCCTGACATCAAGAGTCAAGCCCACTACCATCAATAGTGACCAGGCCTGGATTTCAGGTTTGTCTTGCTGAACGCTTCAGAGCTACAGACTTCCAGTGTGTGACTGGTGCCTTGCTGAGAATCAAACCAACTACGACACATCGAAATCGGCTTGCTGGAGGGGACTGCACAATGTCAAGAGAAAAATCCTCCAGAAAAGTTTCTAAGTCCGAATCTGACCAGAGCTCCATCACAGTTGGCCTCAAACTTTTACCTATACCGGTCAAGTGCAACCAGATGTCCCAAGTTGGCGCTATATGTTTTTAAGCACCTGAAAGTGTTAACTCTTTAAAAATCATATTTCGGGTTCCTTATATTTGATTTTTGTCATTTTGGTGTCATTTTAAAGATAAAAAAGATTCCTATTTTTATAAAGCAGTGTGAGATTTTTATTGTGTGTTGTGTCTTACTTACTTAATGTATTGGCGTTTTTAAATCCTTTACATACATGTCTCCCAAGTTAAGCCTGCCTGCTCATGGCCAACTACCAAGGGGTGAGCAAGGGGCTAAAGTATTGTGACCTTGACTGGACTTTATTGCTAGTGGCGGCCCTATTGCTAGTGGTAGGTGCATACTTAACCCTACTAATAATCCACCTTCCAACAGAACCATTAAGTAATACATGTCCTATTTTTAAATACCATGCACCAAGCATGTGGGCTAGAAGATCTACACCAGGGGGACTTACTAATACTTGAAAGGATGGGGGAGGTTTACCTATCAAACGAGATTACTTTAACAGTTCTGACAGCAGGTTTTGCACTGCAGCATTCCTGTGTCTTGTTTGTTTTCCTTTGTCACATTAGCAGATGGCACAATAACCGCAGCAAACCATATGTGACATTTAAGTTTTCATGCAAAGGGTGTGTTTATACACCATACAATATGGCCTTACAATAAATTAAAATATGCAAATATTGTGTTAGTATGTTATATTGATTTGGAGAGCATGGCTAATCATCCGCTAGAGATTATGCAATTTCAACGTGTTTTAGTGGTCAGATGGAGCAGTACCCCAGTGTGCAGAGTCTAAACACCAGCAGCAAAATTCAGCAAATGGTGGTGCCCGCACAAAAACGGTAATTTTCTCTCAAATACAACTGCACCTAGATGATTATTTATTCCTTAATGAGGACTCGGTTCCATCAGCACAGACCCTCCATAAGAGACGATATGGCAGAAGAATTAACCATATCATGTGAAAAATACTGATAAACAGGTACAGCTGGAAGACCAGACACATGATTTAAGGAAGAAATATGCAAAACACCCTCAACAACTTCATATAGGCGTTATCCCTAGCTGGGGTTAAAGTGAATGCTCTTCACATGTCCCAGGTAGAATACGCCTCATTCCAGAAGAAATGAAGGTAACAAGCATTGGAAGAAGCAGGGCCACCGCTAGCGGTCCACCCCCAACAGTGAAAATCATCATCGTCTAAAGCAGCGATTGGGAATTCTCACGGAGCGCGCCTAACACAATGGGATGGCATTACTGGGAAATTTACCTTCTGTTCCTGGGACATGTTCGACTCGCTTCATCAGAATACTCAAACCACCGAGGATAGGTTGTTGACAAATATCAGACTGCCCATCTTGTCTCAGTAGACTAGGGACACTCTTCAGGGAAATATTACAGAAGTGGAATTCCAATCAACTATTGAAGAATTGACTATAGGGAAATGACCCTGTGAAGATAGTTCCCGGCACCCCTCTACCACCGCCGGCCTCCCTTGAGGCCGCCCAACATGATGCACGGAGGGGAAACTGTCGCATTGCAAATCAGATACCAACCCAACTCAGGTGTCGGCATCTGATCCATGGATCACGCCTCCTCCTAATTGCAATTTGTAATAAGTTGTAAAACGCCTTTCATGTGTTGCATCTATATATATATATGACCAGCGAGCAAGGCGACTGAGATCGCTGAAACGCGTTTGGTGGAGGGCACAGCAATGCACTTAAAAGAATGAAAAAATAAATAAACTTACAGCGGCTGCTGTTAAATTCAAGAGTCCGTCTCTCTCGTCTTCTTCGGCGTGGATATATATCACGTAGAGAGTGGTTGTCGGATATATATATGAAAGCTCCAAGAAAGAAAACCAGCACTCGCGGGGGAGTTTAAATCCTAGTTGGATTTATTAGGCACAAAGTTGATAGGTACAAACGCGTTTCAGCTGTACGCCTTTGTCAGTGTATTTATATACAGGGCCTCATTTATGAGGCCCCTTGCGGCATCGGAACGTAACTTTTTGTGCCGTTCCGTGGCGCAGAAGCCTGCGTGACATTTATCAGGCAGCACTGAGCCCCTTTTTTTGTCTTAATGCTGCCTGATGAATATCAGCCCCTTTAACTCAGTGTTCTGCATTAAAGGTGCATGCAATGAGTGTTGCCGGGGGTGTTCCCAGCACCATCCATGGCCTTTTGACACTGCCCCAGATTTACCAGAAATCTTAAATCTGAGCCAGTGCCAAAAGCTTACGCCTCCCTAGGGGAGGCGTAAGGGAAGCGTAAGGGGCAGAAATATCTTTATTTCTTCTCGTTTTTCCTTTTTCTATGTGTGCCACATTCTGCAGCACACATAGAAAGAGGAAAAGCCTCTTGTGGTTATTTTTCTACAGAAAGGTTTCCCTTCCTGTACAAAAATAATCATCCCTGCAACAGAGGCACCCATACACCATTGTGTGTTGGCGCAAGGCAGCCCTTTGTGTGCCAGCGCAGGGGAAAGGGACAGGAATGTGCTGTATCTTATAGATACAGCGCATTCCTGCCCTTTTCTTTTGCTGTAGGGAAGTGCAGCAGGAAGGGCAGCTGCGCTTCCCTACGACAAAACCTCATGAATGAGGCCCACTGTTTTTGCGAATCGCAGGCTTTGTAACAGAAAATGCAATGATACATCAGGCCTTTTATTGGATGGTAAGTGGTAACAACAGCACAACAGTACATACATTTTTTATTTATATGTATTTGCTGCAGCTGATTCTCGTTTGGAAAAGGTTCAGCGTGCAGTTGTTCATTATCTCGATTCTTCTGAGAGCAGTCTTGAATGTGGGCAGTGATGTGACTCAACTCGTGTCGAAAAGAAGAGGGTTCCAGTGAAGAGATGCCACTAGATTGAAGGAACCTTAATGCTGCACTTGGTCGTTTGGTCCACTTATGAGGCTTTGACAGACTGAATAGCTAAGTGTTACATAGACACATGCAAGGAAGGAACCATTCAGCAGCACCAACAAGTTGTGGCAGGAAACTAGCTTGTGGGGAGAAATTATTCTTATAGCAAATCACTGATCTCCAGGACATTCATAAATTACACATACAGAGAGCAAACAGGGCAGAAATCCAAAGTGCACATGTTGGGCAGAGAGACTTTGCAAGAAATTGGGCTACTAGTTGGGGCAGTGAAACCCTACTCAAGCATGAACCACAATCCTTGTCGGGGTGAAGTCACAAGCAAACCCCAAATTTACTTATGCTTAACCCTCTGGTAGCTTGGCACAAAGCAGTCAGGCTTAATTTAGGAACAATGTGTAAAGTATTCACACAGCACTTCACACAGTCATTAAGTAAAAACACAGTGTAGGAAAGTGGGATCTGCTTTTATGGTTACCCCCACTTTTTGCTTGATGTAATGCTGTTTCTGACTAGTCTGACTAGAATCCTGCTAATCAGGACCCCAGTCTCTGTACTTTCTCCCCTAAATTGGTATGGTAAACACTTAGGTACATCACAGATTGGACACTGGTGTACCCTTATCAGTCCCTAGTATATGGTACTAAGGTACCCAGGGCATAGGTACACCAGGGGTCCCCCATGGCCTGAAGCATTTATTATTCCACCCATGGGAGACCACTCAGTTCGTAACTACAGCTGGTGCTAGAAACACTCACAAAAGATATAGGTTTCCCTCTATCTAAGGTCACTACACTTAAAACCTATAAGTCACCCCTAAGGCAGGCCTTTCCATCCTAAAGGCAGGGTGCTCGTTCTAAGTGAGAAGGTGCCCTGCATGAGCAGGACACCTCTACAGTCTACAGAGTCCATTCTCTCCGCCTGTAAGTGAGACAACCATATAACATGTAGAGGGGCACCGCTTCATTACGCGATGTCCATCTCGAAACTGGCTGTAACAAATCCTATCATGTTTGTATCAAACATGTTGGAATCATACCCCCACACTGTAAAGGGTGTGGGAGGCATGATTTCATGCACTGTAAAGTTCCTCAGGGAGGCCGTCAGTGCTTCGGGTACCAGTCTTCTAGACCCGGACAGCACAAAATGGCTGCGGCCAACCAGAGACACGATTCTGAACTCCTGCTGCTGAGCCAAGAACGAGCAAGGGAAGGCAGAACAATAGGTATCCTGTCACAGGGATGTGTGACCACCTCCCAGACAGGACTTAGTGTATTCCGGCCGAATGGGAGCACTTGCCAGTGCCACTCAGTCTGCTTGAAGGGCACACTTGGTGCTCTTCTTGCATAGTCCAGTTCAAACCAGCTCAGGGAGCAGTTGGCTCCCACTCTGGCGCGAATATGGAGAAAGGACATGAGAGTATCCTCCCCACTGTCCAGACCCTCCCCTGGGAGGGAACCCTGAATCGTTGCAACACTTTCCTTAGGGTAGTTACGGGCTTACCCGAGGTTGGGTCCCTAGATTCCGCGTTGGACAAGATTAATTTCAAGACACCACTTCTTCTTCAACCGTCTGGGCACTCTGGACTTCACTGCACTTCGTTCTGGGCATCAAGGCTGCAACTGGGAAGACTCCTGAAGCTCCTGGTCTCTTCGCTCTGCTCGTCTGCTGAAACGTCTGTGCCTGTGCACTATACAGGAACCTTCTAAAGCCAATGGGCATCCAAGACACCTGAAGGAATCTCCCTTGAAGTGAAGAAGTCACTTCCCTTCATCTGCAGGCACCTCAACTAAGCTGACTGGTCTGCTGATCCTGGGCTCCCACGGACTCTGAAAGGCTCAGCAACACAGGTGGTGGTTCTTCACATCTAGTTAGGCCTGCCCTGTCCTCTCACCATGTTTGTGGGCAGTATACCTCGTCGGAGCCCCAGGAACCAAACACCTGTGCACCACGTTGACTTGCAGTTGCAATGGCTTGTTGGCTTCCTTCCACCAATATTTTTGGGCTCTAAGTAGCCCCAAGACAAGCATACTCTGTGACCAAGATCTTTGCCCTCACCACATCCCTTGCACCGTGGGCTTCCATCATTGGTGAGCTGCTCGAGGTCCTCTTGCCACTCCAGTGCCTCCAGCCTGTGTGTCCTCTTGAGAATATCTTTGAATTCTTTGGGCTCCCCTGATTGCTTGGGGCCTTCCCTGACTCCCCTGTTTGTGTCGAGTAACCTGAACCTTGCTGGTCCCGACACTGCACCTTCTTCGCTTTCCATGTTGTTTGCAATTACCGAGGTGTGTTGGTGCTCTCGATGGACACCGACCCCTCAACTCTCAATATCCGATGTGGGACAGCTTATGAATGGCTCATGGTCTTCCACGGCATTGCCTGGTCCTCACAGCTGCAGCTCCAAAGTCACCGTCAGCTCTTCTGAAGCACCCAACATCCTGGTCACTCCTGAGTGGCTTGCAGGTACTTCTCTGCCTGACTCCACCTTTGAGTTCCACCGGACACTTTCACCTTCTTCAGCAGCAGCATCTTCCTGAACTCCTCCATTAGGTTTGACTAAAGTTTCCGATGATACTTCACACCTATGCACCTGGCTTCCCTGGTGTAGGTATCCTGGTTCCTGTGGTATCCATGGGTGGGGTGGCTCTCCAACCTTATGTCTTATCCGGGGTTTCTTCAGGGTCCACTGGGAAGGGTCCTTTTTCCTTAAAATTGCAACCGCGACTTACCCATTGTCTTGAATTGAGCACGCAGTCATGTTCCCACTCTGCACACTGCCTCCGTGGGGTTCCTGGTTACTTACCCTGGGTGGTTCCTTGGCTCCCCGGCACTTCTACGTCTACTGCGTATATTCTTGACTCAAGTCGTGGTTCACATACCACTATTTTAGTATATGGTTTGGTCTACCCCTGGCGACCACTGTATATTTTGTGCTGCTTAACAGTTTCTATTGAAAAGTATTGTGTCCATTGTGTATATCTCCGGGTAGGAGATATCTGTATGTGTTACCGAGTGTTCTATAATAAATACATATTTTTTAAAACTACAATGTGTGGTTCTTTTTCACCTAATCTATACCTATAAGATTACGTTCTGTTAAAACAAGCTGTTTTACACTCCTTCTGGACTAAGCCTGAAGGCTGCTCTCCACAGCTATCACTTAGTGAGCTTTCTAAGGTTGTCTAAGACCACTAAAATCACCATAAGGGTTTTCTGGATTGGTGCAGGGTGCCCACTTACATAAGTGTTCACCATATACCAAGCCAGCGTCTCACACACAGCACAAGAAAAAACTCACACCAGCTTAGAAAAATAGAGTACATTTTGATAAAACCAAAAGTGACAAAAAGACAATAAGTAAGATTGGAGATATGCAAGTATAAAGATTTCAGTGAAAATAGCACTTAAAAAGCACAAAGCGTCAACTGTCGATATCTGGTCACGCCAGACCAGGACACACTCACAAGTTCAGAACAACCGCGATAGAGCGTGGGCCAGCTATAGTGACCCCATTAGGTCTGCTGAATACAGTACTGATGGTAAGTAAGTAGTAAGTAATTGTTTATTTGCATAGTTAATTAAAACCATTGCAATACAAGCTTTAAAATTCACGTCAACATGTAAAAGACAATATATCACTACAACCTTTAAATTCCATCTATATACAAACGAACAATTAGAAATCATGTCTTGGGAAAGACACTTAAGATTCAAGTCTTGGGCGTTTCTTTTCTGCTACCTTCATAAACTTCACAAGACAACAGTTCAACTGAGAGTCGTGGGATGCAGAGCATAACTGAGCGACGGTTAAGAGTCAGGACTTGGCATTTTCTTTTCCACTGCTTTCATGAACCTCACAAGACTACAATTAAGCTGAGGATCATGAGGTGCGAAACAGGCAAGGACTGCCTGTCTTCGTGAGCGAATTCCTCATCAGTTGAAATAGTATTTCGGCAGATTCTTTCGTTCTTCCAACAATTTATCACGGGAACACAACAAATGCTGCATGTCCTCCGGTGCCCTTCCACATAAAAGGCAGAGGGCGCCCGCCATATCCTGTAACCAGTGTGGAAGGTGCAAAGTACAGGGTAACAGCCCCAGCCTATATTTTAAAATTTTAATTTTAACTATTTTTAAGTAGCCCAAGTCAAGGTAGCTCTGTGGTGCCTGTGTAGAATACGTATTCAAGGTCATCCAGCCATGTGACCTTTTTTGCAAGTGATGCCCTGTCTTCAACCCATGAGAGATGTTTAACTGTTTTTCTGACCAATCTTTTAAGCGCTATATGGCTTGTGGGAGTGTCACAAAGTTGATGTAAGCCAAGATTTGCCGGGCGTCTTTTACGGTACTTCGCTGCTGGTGAAGCTGGGTGTTGTGCTAATTCCTTCCATAAATAGTCATTTATGGTTCCTTGTTTGGTTTTGCATGTTTTGTCCCAAACAGTTATGAATGCCCCCTGTCTTGCCAGAAGCTGTTTCTGGATGCCAAACTTGAGCCTAATTGGAGCTGGTAAATTTTTTTTAGGCAAGCTAAAAATAATCCTATACGCAGCTGTAACTGTGTTATCTAGTATCTTGGCATCTCTACCTCTCAGAACTTCGCTCCCGTAAGTAATTGTAGGTAACAGTTTAGCTCGTATAACTTGTGTCAGAGGCAGAAGAGAGAGGCCGGTAAGTTTACAATTTAATGCTTTTAGAGCAATTGCTGTCACAACACCCTTTCCTCTAATGCTCTTTTTCTGATCAGTAAACTGGCACTGTTATCAATTTTTACACATAGTTACTTATATTCCGTCGCATCCTCAATTCGAGCATTATTCCAAAACCAGGTAAGTGACTTGTTCCTTTTCTTGCTGATTACCATTGTACGTGTTTTCTCTAAATTTATTGTCAGTTCATTTGTATCCGAGTATCGCTGTGTTGCATTCACCAGATGTTAAAGCCCGACTTTAGTGTGGCTAATTAGGACTATATCGCCCGCATGGAGAAGACACGGTAATGAAAGCCCTCCTAATTTTGGAGCATGAGAGTTGCAACTATTAAGGATCAGGGTTAGGTCCCCTAAGAACAAACTGAATAATGTGGGAGCTAAAACACAGCCCTGTTTAAGACCATTATCACCGAGCTTTGTTTGGATCCACGTCTCCGTATGCAGGTTGATCATCAGGTCTAACAGTGGTCTTGGTATCCCCATCTCTTTCATTTGGACCATAAGATGCTCCGGTTAACGTGATCAAATGCAGCCTTACAGTCTATGAAACAAAAGTAAATCAGCATTTTAGTTGTTTCAGCCTTGTCTATTGGCATGCCCATTCTTAAGATGTTGGAGGTTGAACCCACTGATTTGGCAAACCCAGTCGGATTTTCTGGAATTAAGGATTTCTATGTGGCCCATTCCTGCAGTTCTTCCAAAAGTATTCCTGCAAAATATTTGCCTCGTTATTCATTAGGGCAATTAGGCGATAATTTTGAGGAAGAGACTTGTCCACAGATTTAAAAACGGGAGAGATGATTGAGCCCTTCCAAGAGCTGGGCAATATGTTAAAGTGCAGTATTTCCAAAAATAATGGCTTGAGCGCTAAGGCCCATTCTTTTTCCTCTTGTTTATAAAGGATAGGCAGAATTCCATTCGGGCCTGGCACGTCCTCCTTCCCTCCCTTTTTGATTTGGTGCCTGATAATTTTGTGTAGACTTGGCTCTCCTTCATTTGTGATTGGTGCGGAGCCTTCTGGATTCCCTGTTGCCCTATGCAATGCCATTGATTCTTTGTTGACAGAATTTTTATTCTTATTCACAGTTTCTGTCTCCAAATAAGAGTCTTTATCCTGATTAAATTGACCTCTGAGGTGGCATGCCCAGACTTCTTCGGAGATATTAGAGAAAACTCCTGCGTGCATAGGTCTTAAAAATTGGTTCATGGTTTTCCAGAATTTTGCACCATCACACTGTTTGGAATCCGCATGTAGTTTTGCCCATATGTTTTCCTCCACAGGTCTGTTGGCTTCCCATTTTGGTTTTTTCAACAATGCCTTCAATTTTTGTAACTGGGCGTGTTTTACAATATCCGTAGGATTCTGCCGTATTTGTCTTATCGTATGATTGATTGATTTTTTTATCAATCAATCAATCAATCATAATATTTGTATAGCGCACTTTAAAGACTTGATCCTCGCTTTTTGCTGTTGTGTAATGTTTTTCATGATTTTATGACTAAACAACTACTGCCTAAACCACGATTCCCTTAACCACGAAGGCTAAACAACGAGCATTTGTAATCCACTACTATTTTACCAACGACTTCCTGAAGCACTAACATTCTTTTCATTTCTCTTTTTCAAATTACGTCACTATGTGCTTTTATTTAATCATGTCCTTAACGATTTATTTTTAAAAATAATGTAATAAATATTTTTTAATATATTTTTTAACATAACACCTTAAAAGTTTCTAAAAAAAATCCTGCCTACCTTTCAAAAACTGAGCATTCCCTAAAACGCCTTTCCCATGACGAAAGCATGACGAGGAGCAGACTGCTTGCCCACACTGCATATAGTCCGCCAGCCACGAGACAACACTGCCGATTCTGTATGGGTGGGTGCTTATTGAATTCTATTGCAGGACAGGAGGCTCCGATTATGCTAGTCTCATTTCTTTATTGAAATGCCCAGCAGCCAAGTAAAAACTACATTACCCAGAAACACTTGGGTGATAACCATAGAGTCTCGTAGTATAAATAAGCATACAGACAATACCACATCCTCTTTCTTTGCTGCTCCGCAGCCAGTTAAGTGCTTCTTACCTTACTATTGTTGTTTTCATTGCGCTTTGTATTGCTTGCGCAGCTTGTGTTTGGTATTTCATTGCCGCTTTGTTTCCGCGCTTCTCGCGCTTCTTGCGCTTTCATTCGCCGTTCCGTTCGGTTCCCGTTTCGGGGGCGGCGCGGCTGGGTGCGAGGCTTCTCCACCCTTTGTGCCTGCGTTCTCTTTTCTTGCTGTGGAGTGGATTTGGGGGTCGGAGCAGCCTCGCGCTGTTCGCGCGAGCTGCTCTCCTTCCTGGTAGGCGGCCGGGTTTTTCAACGCGCATGCGCGTTTGGCTCTTTCCGGCGCTCCGTGTTGTTTTCCTCACCGGAGCTCTTTCAGAAGGACGTCCCCTGCGGCGTTAACGCCCACGGCCTCCGGGATTGACCCTGTAGACGCCAGTCTCTGGAGAAAGACTCTGGTTGTAAAATTTGGCATAGGCTTTGCCTAGGGTGACGTTTTTGGTGTCAGTAAGCCCTCCCTCCACTCTCTAAGTCTTTTGGCCTGTAGTTTCTGCAGTTTGGCTTACTGTGAGGGTTTTTTCACCCCCCTTTACTTGAGCCTTTGGCTTCTATATATTTTTCATTCCTCGTTTGTGGGCATATATTTCACACTACTTGTGAAACATGAGTGAATATTTCTATGAGGAGGATGAGGAATTTGATGAGGAGGCTCCAGACACCATGGAGCAACATCTTGTGGAGGCTTTGGACCGAGGTGTCCAATACTCAATGAATAAAGCACTGGTGCGTGCTATCACGCCTCTCAAAAGGCACTTGACAAAATATGCTGAACAGCAGGGTTGGGTCCCTGCGGCTAAGAAGTCTTCTTCCTCTTCACCTGCTAATCCACATGCTTCTGACTTTCGGAAGTTGGCGCATTCCTTGTCCTCTGCCAAACATCCCGTTATAGTAGAAGATGACGAGAGTGATGACCTGCGGTCCTCTTCGTCCTCAGACCCCGCTCCACCCCCTCCCAAGAAGAAGAAATGTAAAGAACATTTTGTTGATGCTTCAGCACTTCCTCCTGTGCTTACTTTTGAGCCGGCGGACATTGTCCACTCTCAGTCCACGGCTTGGCTCCCTTCCCCGGCGGTGACGGAGTACGTTCAGCAGCACATACGTCAACCCTTCGAGAAGGAGGTACGTGCTCGCCTTCGTTCCGAATGCCCACGCCCAGATTTGGCTAATCACTTGGCGGAGACGCCTGAGGTGGATCCTACCATGTCAACGTATTTGCGCAAATTTGCGAAAGATCCGAAAAAGGGTCTTGACAGGTCTTGGCGGGCTTGCCAGGACAAGGTTTTGGATCTCTTGGGGCCCCTCACCAAGATGTTAGACCTGGGCTTCCTAGCGAAGAGTACAAACAGGATGGTTGACCCTGATGAACTCATTAACTGGGCTCAACGAGCCATTTGCCAGTTGGGTAATGCCAACTGTGCGCTCTCTAGCGAGCGGCGCCGTTCCATCTTACTGAAATTAGACCCTAAGCTGGCGGAATTAGCGACTTCGGAGTCGGGGCCTGCGGCGCAGGGTCTGCTTTTCGGACATCCATTTCTAAAAGAACTGACCAACTTCGTAAATACCTTCAGTGGCCTGGATAAGGCACAGGCATCTCTGCGCCTGACCCTTCGTCCGGTTTTCAACAGGGCCGGAAGAAGTAGGGGACGTTCCTCCGGCCGTGGTCATCAACAGCCCTCCCAGAGGGGGTACCAGTCCCATCGTGGAGGCCAGCAGGATTCGGGATATTCCCAGCGTTCCAACTTCTATCCCTCGAGAAAAGGTCGTGGCCATTTTAAAAAAGGACGTGCTGGTAGTTCCTCCGGCGGATATCACGATTCCGCCACTTCAGGTGAGAATTCTTCCTGCATGCAGTGTTGTTCTGGGGGGCAGGATTCGCCTTTTTCTAGAGAACTGGCGCTCAATCTCCAGCGATGCATGGGTGCTGGAAACGGTTCAGGGCTTCAGGCTAGAATTCTATCAGCCTGTTCGTCAGTCCCATCCTCCCTTTCCTCTCCGCTTCTCAAAGCAAAGTCAAGAGTTCATCACAGAAGAACTCCGGTCACTGGAGCAGAAAGGGGCGATTGTGCCGACAGTACGCCATCCTCGGGGCTTTGCCAGCTCAATCTTCCTGGTGGACAAGAAGGGAGGGGGATCGAGGTTGGTCCTCAATCTGAAGGAGTTCAATGCGGGAATAGTATACCGCCACTTCAAGATGGAGGGCATCCATCTGTTGAGGGATCTCCTGAGAGAACGGGATTGGATGGTCCGTCTAGACCTCAAGGATGCTTACCTCTCTGTTCCGATTTTTCCGCCCCATTGCCGCTTTCTTCAGTTCCAGTGGCTGGGGATTTGGTATCAGTTTCGGGTCCTTCCCTTCGGCCTTTCGTCAGCACCGTGGTGCTTCACGAAACTGTTGCGTCCGGTTGTAGAGTCCCTCCGCTGTCGCGGGGTTCGCTTGATCATTTATTTGGACGACATCCTCCTGCTGGCGGACTGTCCTGTCAAGCTTATGACTCATCTGTCATGGACCATCGATCTTCTTCAGTCTCTGGGTTTTTTGGTCAATGTTCCCAAATCTGTACTTCTTCCTACTCAGGTGATAGATTTCTTGGGGTTCCAAATCAATTCCCTCTCTTGCCAACTTCTGTTACCTCGTCAGAAGATTCGATACATCAAGAGGGAATTGACTTCGGTTGTCTCGAGTCCGACGGTGTCATTGAGATCGTTGGCACGAGTTGTCGGTCTTTTAGCGTCTTCTCTGCAAGCAATCTTTCCGGCTCCGCTGCATTATCGAGCGTTGCAGCGCCTGAAGATTCAACATCTTCAGAGGGGCCTTCGTTATTCCGACCACATCCCTCTGTCGGAGGATGCGAAGTTGGAAATGAAGTGGTGGTTGACTCAGATGGAAGCCTGGAACGGCAGAGCCCTCTTCGGGTCTTCTCCGGAGATTGTGATCGAGTCGGATGCCAGTCAGTGGGGCTGAGGGGCCCGCTGCGGCTCGGTCACGACGGGGGGCCGGTGGTCCCCCCAGGAACTTTCTCTCCACATCAATTGTTTGGAGTTACTGGCGGGATCGTTCGCGATCAAATGTCTATCTCCGCTTCAGTCCCGCTGCTGTATACTTCTCCGGATGGACAATGTATCGGCAGTCCGTTACATCAACAAACTCGGAGGGACTCGTTCGAGATTGTTGGCGGAGATCGCCAAAGAGTTTTGGCATTACTGTCTGCACAACAAGATCACTGTTATTGCGGAATACCTTCCGGGTTGTCGCAATGTTGTGGCGGATTGGAACTCCAGATACCTGAGGGACTTCAGCGACTGGAGACTCCATCCGCGGGTGTTTCGACAACTTCAACGGACTTGGGGCCCTTGTCAGATCGACCTCTTTGCGTCCCGGCTCAATGCCCAACTTCCCCGGTTCTTCAGTTGGAGACCGGATCCGGAGGCTCTGGCGACGGATGCTTTCCTTCAGCCGTGGCCGACCTCCCTCTGTTATGCGTTTCCCCCGTTTATGATGATCCCCAGGGTTCTGGCCTACGTGACACGTTTCCAGGCGGAGCTGATTCTGATCACTCCTCTGTGGCGGGCTCAACCGTGGTTCCCTGTTCTGCTGGAAATGACTTGCGCATTGCCATTTCTTCTGCCTCGGAAGCGGAATCTCCTGTTAGATCCGCTTCTGAATCAGCATCCCCTAGTTCAGTCGGGCTCTCTCCTTCTCCTGGCGTGGCGGATTTCGGGGACCGTTGGGCAGTGTCAGGCCTTTCGACGGACGCTACCAGACTCCTCAGCAACGCCTGGGCCCCGGCTACTCACAAACGTTACAGAGGTTCATGGAAACGTTGGAGTGCTTGGTGTGCTCAGCGGCAAGTTGATCCGACATCGGCTGATGTCTCTTTAATTGTCAATTTTTTGGCATCTCTGTATTCTGCCTCTGGCTTAGCGTACCGTACCATCAACAATTTCCGCTCTGCTCTTTCGGCGGGCCATATTCCTATTGATGGTAAACCTGTGGGGGAGCATCCTCTGGTGTCCAAGATCCTTAAAGGTGTTCGTATGGCTGTTCCTCCGCGTCCCAAATATGTTGCTTTATGGGACGTTTCGGTTGTTTTACGTTTTCTGGAAGCCTGGCCTGTCAATGCCTTGCTGTCTCGCAAACAACTTTCGGCCAAGCTTACCATGTTGCTATGTTTGCTTTCTTGCAAACGGATTTCGGATGTTCATGCATTGGATCTTGCTGGACGGAGTTTTACTCCGGAAGGGGTTACATTTCGCCTTTCCAGGCGCACCAAAACTAATACTGAGATTGTCTCTTACCCTTCTTTTCCGGCTCGTCCCAACCTTTGTGTGGTCCAATGCCTTAAAACTTATGAGGTGAGTACTTCTAATCTTCGTTCTGATATGCAAGGTCAATTGTTGATTGCATTGTTGAAGCCTTTCCGCCCCGTTACCCCTGCTACCTTGGCTCGCTGGGTACGGTGGCTTATGGGAGAGGCAGGTATTGATGTTTCTGTTTTTGGTGCTCATTCTGCTCGTGGGGCCATGGCCTCTAAAGCTTTTTCTTTGGGAGTCACCTTGGGTGACATTATGAAGGCTGCTGATTGGTCGACTGATTCTGTGTTTAAGACCTTTTACTTTAAACCTGTACCTACGGTTGCTTCTGTGGTGTTGGAAGAGCTTTGAACAAGCATAATCGGAGCCTCCTGTCCTGCAATAGAATTCAAAATTTGCAAACATTCGTGACAAGAATTTTCAATTCTATTAAGGACTAGGAGGCGAGGATTATCCCACCCATGGATTGTACATTGTGTATACTGACACTTGTTTATGCATTATTCTGTTTTCCACAGTATCTATTGCCTTATTTTTCCCACCCTTATTTTGACATGTTCCTGTTCTACTGGACGTCTATTACGGCTTTGTGTCTCTTTTCAGGCTCTGATCCAAAGTGATGTCTCTCCGGTTCCACGTCGGAGTGCCTGTTTTCTTCTCTGAAGATAGTTCCTGTTCTGCCTTCGGCTGTTTGGGTTCTCAGCTGACGTCTTTTCCATGGACTGCCTTTGCTGTTGCATTGACTGTGTCGATCTATTTTACTGTTTCCTGGATTCTCCTCACCAAAGAAAGAGGATGTGGTATTGTCTGTATGCTTATTTATACTACGAGACTCTATGGTTATCACCCAAGTGTTTCTGGGTAATGTAGTTTTTACTTGGCTGCTGGGCATTTCAATAAAGAAATGAGACTAGCATAATCCTCGCCTCCTAGTCCTTAATAGAATTGAAAATTCTTGTCACGAATGTTTGCAAATTTTGAATTCCTGGTTACCCACCATCCTGTTTGCAGCAAAGGTGAGCCCGTGCCATAGAGTATGTCAGATTAAGTAGCGGAGATGAGATGACTGATAAAACGTGACGAATCAGCTTCTTTAATAATCTTCTGTACAACTACACACTTTTTACCAGCAGAATCATTCATCATTCATGGCAGAATCAGTGTTACCACTTGCTTACTGCCTTGAGCCTGAGAGACTTGACCTGGACAAAAATCAAACTTAGCTGCTAATTATGTATAGTGAAAAAAATGAAAGAGCACCTGTCTTGCCGGTTTTAAAGATGCGTGGCTTATCACTTTAATGCTGTTTACGCATCGTATTTTCATCATTGCCCTTACAAAAATTCAAGCTTTACGCGCCACCTGTTAATAAAATAAGTATGCTCATTGATCGATATGCGAAGCGTGTCAATTAAGGTAAAGAAACATATCCTTGAGAGCAGCGAGTACGTTCTTTAATTTACATCTGTGTCGCTTTCTATTACAACATGTCCACTAAAGTTTATCCCGCCTAAGATTAGCATTGGTAAGTGATTAAACGCGACAGAGTACTTAAATATGACTAATGACTCCTTCTTTTATGTTTTTTAATGACTGACATGATGTGACGAATCAGCTTCTTTGAGAACATTTGCTCTGCTTTGAAATGCCCGGAAGCAGTAGGATGAGTGACGTGCTGGTCTTCGTGGGAAGCAGGATGAGTGACGTACCGGACGTGGTTGCGGTCTTCGTGGTTGAAGTCTTCGTTGTTTGAGATTCGTCGTGATTTAGAATTCGTTGTAAAGGTAAGTCGTTGTTCGGATTTCGTTGTTAAGGATGTTTTCCGTTTTTCATACTGCTGCAGCCCAATTGCACTTGTTGCTTAGATCTTGTAGAGTAAGATGCCATATTTGAAGTAAAGGGCTCCCATTTCTCAATCTCGCTACTGCCAATTCTCGAGTAGAAGAGCTGTCCAGCATTTTCTAGAATGATACCTTCAGATGCTACTGAGTATTTGATCCTTTTATCGTTGATTGTATGGATTGACTCTTTTAACAATGAGGATAACTTGAATTTTGGCTTGAAGTTATTAAGACTAATTTCTTGTGGGCAATGATCACTATCTGCTTTTCCCCCAAAATGTCAAACGACCTTATGTAGCTGATAAAATCTGAATCAGTCATTTTGGAGGCCCGACCATTGAAATTCCATGAGCATATTCTCAGGTGATTATGCTCAATTGATCTTAACTGTGAGCCTGTTTGCCAATTTGCATGGGTGTTTATTATTCTGGCGATCCATCTTAGGTCATTAAGTCCTGTTGGAGATGATGCCCCATCTTCGGTACTTCTGATAGTACTGTGACGTTGCATACTTCTTGATCCACTTGTCCCTGCTGCACCTCTAAGAACTGATACTACTTGCCTGACTGCAGAAGCCTGTTCTCCCTCTGTAGCTAGAGTGATTAATAATTTTGGGTATCTTGGTTTTATATACAGAATTAATGTTATCCCCTAGTTATTAAATGTTTTGGATTCTGTACGAATTTTATGTTCAATTAAAGATGTTATCCATGTTGCTTTAGTTTTTTCACCACTTGATACATCATCGGTTATAAATTCGATTGAAACCAAATCTGCAGATGTCACATCTTCCAAGGAGGGAATATCAGATATTGCCTCTGTTCAATATGTCATGCTTACCTTTCGATATATATTCTGGACTCAGCCAAATTGCGTTTGTTGCGCTTCTTGAGTCTCCTGGGCTCCAAGTCTTTTTGTTGGATTTAGGCGTTTGAGTAGGATCATGACCTTTTATTTCTAACAGATTATCTTGATTTATGGACACTGCTACTTCATCTCTCTCTCTTTGTGTTGAATTATTTGTTGTCCTCTTAAATTGAGCGTTTGCCAATCTTCTCCTTGCCGGGGGCACCTAGCGTAATTCCCAATTCTTTTTTGGGTACGTATGTTTCCTCTCTTTGGCTCGTCCTCCTGTGTTTAGATGTACTCGCTTGTAGAATAGAGGCCAGTTTACTGTCGGTTGTCTCTATAAGATTACTCCTTACTGTTTTTGGTAACATTTTAGGCAGTATCCGTTGGACCGTTTTGTTGTTGGATCGTGATTGCAAAGTGCCTTCACGTATTGTTGTTTTGTTGGCGGTGGGACAGGCTTTAGTATCACTCTTTTGTGTTTTGTACTGCTCCATTCCAGATTGCGTTTTTCCTTTTTTTTTTATATGGGAAGTCAAGATGGTCCCTTCCTGAAGCATAGCTACCACTTCCTCGTTCTAAGTATTCCCAAGGGTTTGCATTACATCTGTTGCGCCCTTCTCTATGTTTGCCTGCCTTTCGTTCAGGGGACCCACCTATGCTTGTATCCTTTCCGGACTCTTGTTCGCTTTGTACTGGTAGCGCCGACCTTCCAAAAAGATGCTTGAATCCTTCGTGGTTTAGATTTGTTTTTTGATTTCGGCCTTTCCGTTTTTTTGCTCGCCTTTGTTTTGCATTCAATGTTTTATCTACTTTATCCTCCAGTAGGCCTTCAGGCAGCTAGCCTTCTGATGTTTTGGTTTCTCTGGCGTCTGGATCTCTATTCGTGTGAGCCTGGTCTTCCTTAATCCTGAGGCCTCGCATTAAATCAGCTTTAGTTGGTACTGTGTTTATCAGATCACATATTTTGTCTTCCATAAATCTCTCCAAAGGTTCTTTTCCTGGGCCCTTCGAGGACGTTTTAACTTGATTACACAAATCTTTCAGCATTAATGGGAGAGAGACCAATTTATGGATAATAGGACCACATCCACAACTTAAATTTCCACCTTGAAATTGGTTGCATTTGTTTTGTAAAAGTGTGTTTAATGTATGTATGTATGTTTGGATTTATATAGCGCTTATAACCCAGGGGTCTCTAAGCGCTTTGCCTTGGGAACCCGTCCTGGCTTTTCCCTGTGAGATAGCCCCTACAGGGCATCCCCAAGGTGAAAGCCAGGCATCCCGCCGCGGGGGGCCGTTGTGGAGATTAAGCAAGCTTAATGCCCAGAGTTGCAGAGTGTGAACCCATGATTAGGTCAGGCACCGAAGCGAGAATTATCGAGTCCGTGGACATTTGAGCTCGAGACCCTGCCGCATCGGGAATTGAACCCTGGTCCCGGGTCTGACCTCTGCTTCAGGGTCTGCCTGCTCTAACCAGTGAACCACACTTCTCCAATGCTTAATGCTCCCAGCTTCCCATCGATGGCAACCACAAAGACAGCCAAGGTATCTAATAGCATCAGGTGTGTGTCCATTTTATCGGATTGGTAGTGGAGAGCCTCTACCAGGAGTTGCATTGGTTTTAGCAAGCTAGGCCAAGCACTTTCCTGATTTATATTTTTTAGTGATTCTACCTGGTTTACTGGACTTTTTGTCCCCTTTTGTTCTCCTTTGCATTCCCCCTTCTTATTTCGATCTTGGTTACGCTCTGGAGATTCTCTCAAAGTGTTCCCTGTGGGCTCGCTCCTGTGTTTATCCTGGTAATAGGCGGGAATGAGATCTTCCCACTCTTCCTTCCCCAGGTATGAAGAGATTTCTGTCATTGTCAATTGATCGCTTGCCCCCTTTTTCTTTCGCTCCTGCTGTATTTAGCATTGGGTTTGGAACTGTTGCTTGTTCCTTCTGATGGAGAGGGGGCGTTGGAACTTGCTGAGAGATTTCTAATCCTCTCCATTCCTCCCTTGCCATTGATTGGACAGGGCTTTGCAAGTTGTTGGTACCTCGATTGTGCCAAAGTTAACTGTATTGTTGTTGGTTTGGGTCGACCTTCCGCAGCCAACCGTGGTGTCGAGGTTTAATCTTTCCTCTATGTCAACTCCCAATGGTCCTAATGCTTCCATAGATCTATGAACTTTGATTAATCCAGTGCCAAGTGTCTGCTCCCTCCCTGTGGAGTTTGTATCATGTATCACCCGTGATTTCTTTTGTTGCGGAGTTGATGTTATTTGTAATGAGCTAATGGCCGACATGGCATTTGTCCTACTATATTTCATCTTATTGTCATTAGTTCTATGTGCGCCAGTAAATTGAATCAGTTGTGTTGACTGTGCAGGCTGTTCTGGTAGAAGTGGTAATTGTAGGCCCTGTACTTTTCTCACATTTGAAAAAATATCATCCCCTGCATTCTTTAAAAAGCAGAATTTTGAATATATTTTTGGTTGGAACGAGGATTGGCAGGTTTTTAGCATATTTGGTTTGTTGGTTTTTTCTAAAGTTGATGACTGCCCACAGCTTTGCATCCTTGAAATTTCTTTATCTGCACTTAATTCAATTAGGGTAGCCTCCTTCCGGTTTGCCGACCTGGCTTTGGGTGATGGTTCATCCCTGGAGCCCTAGAGCGCCTTGGCGGTTCTCTTTCGCTTCTTTCTACCTCCCTTCACCATTATACCTCCTCGAACCCGGCCAGACCGCATGCTGCTCTTAGACTAGACCGGCTTTTGTTATTCCCTGACAGTTAATGGCGCTATATCATTCCCTGTCAGTTGGTGACCGGTGTCTAATACAAAAAACACAAATTGAATTTGGATGGTAGTGAGAGAGCAACGCTAAGGTGAGGTAGGCTGGACCGATCGCGGCTGTTGCAGTTGCAATTCCAGTTATGTTATGTTATGTTATGTTATTCACTTTTGTATTGCGCACAGCTGCCCTAGCTAAGGGGCGTCCTGGCGCATGGCAGGCAATGTGCAACAGTTTAGCAGAAACACAACACAGATAAAAGAGTTTATTTAAAAAGGAAAGTTTTCAGTGCTTTGCGGAAGGCCAAGAGGTCGTCCAGTAGCCGCAAGTCCACTGGGAGGGAATTCCAAAGTTCAGCCGCCCTAACCCGAAAAGAGCGACCACCAACCCGACACAGCCTGTATCGGGGGACCACAGCGAGCGCTTGGCTTCCCGATCTCAGAGCACGGGAAGGAACATACCACGTTGCAGTTGCATACCAGTTGCAGTTGCGGCTGTAGTTGTTATGACTTATCCTAATTATTGCAATTATTGTGACTACTGCAGTTAAGCAGTCAAAGGAGTCAAAGCAGTTTAAGCAGTTGATGCAGTTCCTTTCAGAGCTTTCAGACCCTGGGTAGTGGCTCTGCTTACCTCTTTTTTTCCCTGTTTCCTCAGTGACCCCAGTGTCCTCAGTACAGTGCACAATTCACGAACCCCAATACAGTACTGATGGAGCAAGGACACGTAAAGAAGAGGCTTGCTTGGAGCAATCCACTCTTTTAACTCACTAACGAGTTTCTAATCCTGTTTTCGTGAATAACTAATATGCACCACATTGAACACGCGGGTTAGTCAAGCTTGCTTATGTGTGTACTAATGCGGATAACAATAAAGACGGACTAATACCGCTCTAAACGGGGAAACTGATGTGCGCATGCGTCAACTGCATCTACGCAGTATGACGAGCTATCGCTTGGAGGTAATTCTTGCGCATGAGCAGAAGACACTAAAATGGATTCTTGAAGACTCACATGCATGGCATCTGCTTTGCTGAAATGAAAATGAGCTATTTTACTAATGCTAATGCGGGAAAAGTATTAAAAAGAAAAGGTGAATAGAGTAGAGATGGGTGGTAAACAGTGAAAACATTTTGTCTGTGAAATTAATATTTGTCTTTCTGACGATCACTGGTGTGCATTTGGGCCTCTCATGTATAACTGAAGTAAGCTGAATAAAGGAAAGACTGCGCATGTGCACTAAAAGTTAACCTGTTATGATGACTTAAGATGTTGAACGGAAGCCAAGGTCGCAAGTGTTATACCCTGGGAATGGATGGTTAAGAGTTCAACAAAGTGGACTCGCATTCAGACTGTATAAAAATTGTTGCAAATAAAATGTGAATGCATGTGTGAACTAACACTCTGAATAAAAATTATGGGGATGGGTTTGCAAACAATAGTTGAACTGATTTTAAATGAAATGTAAGCATGGTGTGATGATCATCCCCCTTGCCTGACCAATTAGATCTCGTATTTTTACGATATTGAAACTTTAGTGGGTGGAACATGAAGAACGAAAGGTATAATTAAAGATAGCTTTAGTTTGTTAGATAGTCCTAATGCTGTGAGTCATCCATGCAGAGAGAGCTGAGATCCGTGAATGCTGTTTTGCTGGGAGAGAGGCTATGAGATGCTGATGAAGAACCGAATGCAAAACCTTCTATCCTAATTTTATTGGGTTAGATCAGAAGATCGAGGAAAAATCTCGAGGAGAAAAAGAGTGTCAGAGAGGGATACGACGCAATCGTCTGTATTTTAGAGAGTTCAACTATCCTGTCCTGAATCCTGCCTGAAGCCTTTGTCTCCTGACCTTTCCCAAGGGACCCCTACCAGCCCTTTGGCCAGGGGGATGGTCTTCGCATCACTCTTGGTAATTATATTTTGGAGTTATTTGCTGATGTTCTTTTCTCTCTTTCCTCTCCATTTCCTTAGACATTGTTCATTGAGTAAGTCCAAGTTAAGTTTCTTTCATGATTTAATTGAATTTTCTCTCCTAAGAATGATGGTGATTGCACTGTGTATTTGAGATGGTTCACATGAAGTTGAAATTTAGATAAAGATTTAAAACTTTCCTGAGTCTGTTGTTATTTATATTGATTAAAGGAACAGTTAGTGTTATGTTATTTTCACCATCAACTAGTTCAAATAATGGTCCATTGACCAGAGGAAAGAACTTTTTGATCAGTGAAAGGATAGTTAGGAATATTAAATAACTAATCCTGAACACTGTGAAAATTATAAACTTGATTCCAGCGGTTTTAACTACTTCTGAGTTTATGGGCCCAGGTGAGCATATGGTAGTGGAGTATCTGCTTTTGTTGGACTGCTGGCACAGTACCATAATCATGGTTGAGTAGAGATGCGGAGTCTCATGTCTAGGATGGGTCGTGCATTAAAGGCGAAGCGAAGTGAGGTAAACAGCAGCTCCAAAGAGCCATGTTGGGTGAGGGAGTGTCCTTGCATGGAGATTGTTTGTGCGGCAGAGGTTCTGTTGGGTGCATTGGGCTCGGCTATGTCATTGCATGGAGATGCATTGTGCAGCGGCAGTTTCAATGGGATTTAATGGGAAATGATAAGTCCTTGTGTCTGAGAAGTCTGTGCAGAAGACCCAATACATCAGTTCCAAGGGTGGTGCATCGAACAACAGAGGCAAAGTTAGTTCTGCGGGAGATGCATCAGTTTTGCTGAATCAACAAATGGCTTGGCAGAGCACCCTGAGGCCCATTTCCAAGCATCCATTACTGTGATGGCTCCACGTGGGAGGTTAGGACTCACGGATAGCAGAATCCAGTGGCTGGGCTTGAGGTTGTTGATAACCTTTTCTGTCCCTGAGGCTTCTGATCAGGAGGCCAGCCAACTACCCCTTGGAGTCACTCTGGGGTCCTGGGTTTAGAAATGCAAGTACAGTCCTTCTCACACAGGCAAGAGGGCAGCAGGTAAATACAGTGGGACAGCAGTCCTTCTGGGCAGCAGTCCAGCAAAGTGACAATCCTTTCAGCAGCACAGCAGTCCTTTCTGGCAGAGTCTACAGGTCCAGACGTGTACTGAAGAGTTGAGCCTAAGGGTCAATTTGTTTTAACTTGGTACACACTTTGAAGTGAAGGAAGCTTCTAGAGATTTCCATCCCCCCTCAGGTGTATGGCATTACCTTTCTCCTGTCCTGAACCCATCTTGACTAGGGTCACAAAAGACCAGGGTCAAACCCTTTGTGATGTGCAAGTGTGGTAGGTGTCAGCTCTTCCCCCTTGTTAACTTAGAGTGATCCAATCTGCCAAAATATATTTTCCCTTTGTCTCACTTTCTGGGAGTGAAGACCATCAGCCAGCTATGCCTAGTCTTGTGACACAGATTCTGGCAAGGGGAACCAAATAGTTTGAACAAGAAAATGCTAACTTTCTAAAAGTGACATCTTCCGAATTGTGATTAGAAACCCAACACTACCATTTAAGATGGCTTTTAATTACATTTCTTTAGACACCAAACTCAAATGTCTACCTGCTTCCAATTGGAAGTTACAACATATTACATATAATGAGGTAATTCCAACGTTATCCCATGGAAGGGGCAGACCTTGAAGTAGTGAAAAGCAAATGTTAACAGATGTTTACTACCAGGGCATATAAAACTTAAATCTGCATGTTCTACTTTTTAAATACACTGCACCCAGCCCTCTGGGCTGTTCAGGGCCTACCATAGGTGTAACCCATATGTATTAAAAAGGAATGCTAGGGCCTGCCAAAAAGGTCTATCTTGCCAGGTTTGAATGGCATGATAGAAGTGCACCCATAGGCTGCAATATCAGGCCAGGGACATGTTTGCAGGGCGACTTAAGTGCGTGGCTTAATGAGTGCCTCAGGCCCTCTGGTAGAATTTATTTTATAGACTCTAGGTACATGTAGTACCACTTTAAGAGAGAGTTATCAGTAAATTAAATAGGGCAATTGGCTGTAAGCCAATTCTACCACATTTAAAAGGAGAGAGTACTTTAGCGCTGGTTAGTAGTGATAAAGTGCCTGGAATCCCTAAAGGCCAACAAAAACGGGTCAAGAAAACAGCAGGGTGAAGGCAAAACAGTTTGGGGATGACCCTGCAGAAAGGGCCAAGTCCAACAGAGTCATTTAATAGAAATTAATTATTAGGGAGTTTTAATTATTTGTTGAAATTTTAATCTGTGCTTCTGAAAAAAAGGTGAAAAAGTCAGATAGTAAACAAGTGTATAAACGAATGAAGAAATTGTGAGAAATGGATATTGAACTGGAGAGATTTACAGGGTGTCAGGTCGTGAGTATGAAAATACACAATCTAAATATTTCTATGCAGGGTCGGGAACCAATCTTTGCATCATCAGAAATAACTTGCCTGGCTGAGCCCACCGCGCCGCCTGGATTCCCTTTGATTCCCTTCGCTGAACATGTGCAAGAGATGACAGTTTAGCATATGAAGGGGAAACCTTGCTGAGCAAATTGCAGTGTTACAGGAGCTACAATGAACAAACAATTATTTGAGGGTTCGAGGGAAGTTTTTAAAGACCAAGCACAGTTATACGAAGGTGTTATTATTATTATTTTTCTATATCTCATTTCATGTGGATATGCTGGCCTAATTACAACCGGACACTTAAAGGAGGAAAATGGAAGTATACAGGTGACACTTTTTTCTGTTCACGAATGTCCTTTTCACTTATTATTTAAATCACATAAGCAGTAGCAATTAAGTTTATGGGTCCTGAGGAAGCGGCAGGTATAGTAAATGACCGTAGTCCGCAGAAATATGTCGACCAGATCACCCAGTCAGAAGGTATTTGTTTGAACCACCTGACTTTCTTGCACTATTGTTGTTTTTAATATTGGAGGTGCATGACCCCAGAATAAAGTGAATATAGTATGCACTATCCAATCTTACACTTTATATTTTTCTTTCACTTATTATTTATGCACTGCTCTCAGTTACGAACAAAAAACACCTACCAGACATCTCTTACACTACTTATCTCCTATATACCTGTGGGGATAGAGTGGTGGTCAAACTACTGTGGAGTAGACCAGATGATGTACTGGGCGACTAGGAACGAGTAACTGATGGACATTTTTCACAGTGGTTAACTGTCCAGTCTGTCTCCTATTCAAATAGTATTAGCAGACACATAGCCAGCCATACATATCATGTCCTGAGTTGATTATTAGACCCACAGTTATTCGTTGTTTTTATAGTGTTACAGGAGCACCAGGCACCTTCCATTACAATGATGCTGCTGGTCTGAAGAGTCGTCAAGCCAACGCATGCGCCTGGACCTGCCTGATTTTAAGTCCATGTTGTTAATCACCAGTTGCCGGATCTGAGACTTTGTGCTCCACATCACAGTGCTAAGCAGTCTCTACCTTTGTTGCTGGTTTAGTCATATATATACATATATATATATATATATATATATATATATATGTGACCAAAAGCCTGTGAGCTGGAAACGCGTTGTTTTTGTGCCCAATAAAAAGAATGTAATCGTACCTGGCTGGTGTGGTTTGTCGTCCCTTCGTTGAGCGAGAGGATCGTGTGGATATATATATATATATATATATATATAATTTGTTTAATGGCTTTTGAATACCCTATTTTCTTCATTTCGAGGGGTCTGGAGAATATATATATATATATATATATATATATATATATATATATATATATATATATATATATATATATATATATATATTTACTGAAAAAACCATAGGTTTCACACCAGTTATAGTTAAGTGGAAATTTTACTCGCATAAAACCATTGAAATTCCCACGTTATAGTTAGTTGGACTCACTATAACTTGCGCGTGCAATGCACTGCTGATGACGTCACATATTACATCACTCATGACATGGTCAGTGACATCACTCATGACATCACTGATGACATCTCAAATGACATCACTGATGACAACATCGTTGTGACAAAGTGGCAGACCTCCTATCAACATAAAATTACTTTTGACACACACATTCAAAAATAGAAACTAACATTTTCTTAAAAAAGGAGAAACCAATACCAATTACAACAACTTATTAGGTAATTCCAACATCCACTCATTCACCAACAGTTCTATATAGTCACTCATGCATGTACTTACTCATCATATGTACTCATACACCTATACATCCTGTTACACACTAATACTCATCCATATAGTTACTCACACACAAATTCACACATGCAAATAAACTATCAAAAAAACATTTACTTGATTATACTGCTATATACACACCACTACACATACTTCTACAGAAACGGAAACATATTTACTCTCTTAAACAATCAATTATAAAAACACATACTTACTAACCCACCCATACACACAATCATCCACCCATACAGTCTTGCACACATGCTGTCTTCAAAATACATACAAATAGTGAGTCACTCATTCATGCATCTGTGCTCTAAGTAATATCCCCCACCGAACCATACAGACACTGATACTGATACTCAAAAAAACAACTAATAACCCATATACACACTCATGTAGCTACTCACCAACCCATGCAGCCACTTATACACAAAGTGAGACACAGATACAGATATTTAAATATTTAAACATTACTCGCTAATATATGTATTCACTAAGATACATTTAATAAGTCAGTTAACCAATCAATTTTACACAAAAAAACATCCATTTAGACATTTATTTACCCATTTATTCTTCCATCAACCTTTAGATATACATATATAAAAAATATTTATTTTTCAGAAAGATACACATTCACTGGATGATGTCATCAGTGATGTCATTTGAGATGTCATCAGTGATGTCATGAGTGATGTCACTGACCATGTCATGAGTGATGTAATATGTGACGTCATCAGCAGTGCATTGCACGCGCAAGTTATAGTGAGTCCAACTAACTATAACGTGGGAATTTCAATGGTTCTATGCGAGTAAAATTTCCACCTAACTATAACTGGTGTGAAACCTATGGATTTTTCAGTGAATTTAATAGGTTTTTTTAAATGCTAATTCCTAACTATAACTGGTGTGAAACCTATGGTTTTTTCAGTGAATTTCATAGTTTTTTTTAATGCTAATTCCTAACTATAACTGGTGTGAAACCTATGGTTTTTTCAGTGAATTTCAATGTTTTTTTAATAGCAAATCTCTATAGGTATGAAAAGTAATATTTTTTTAAACAAATTTTATATTGTATAATTATTTAATTTTTTTAATGTTTTTATTTTTTGCCCTGGGGCGCTCCCGGGGCGTGTACCGGTGAACGCACGGGTAAGCGCAATGGTACGGCGCGCCCTGGGGCGCGTACCGGGGAGCGTCCCGTTAGCGCTATTGCCGCGATCGAAACAACCACATCGTGACGCGTTGCGTAAGCGTGACGTATCGCGTAGCCACGTGATGCGTCTTATGGCGCGTCGCGTAAGCGCGACGTATCGCGTTGCCGCGCAATGTGTCTTATGACGCGCTTCGTAAACGCACCCGGAAGCGCTCCGCGGCGCGGCCCGGTGCGCATAGCGTAAGCGCGCCGGAGCACGTAACGTAAGCGCACCGGGTCATGTGTCGGATCATGTGACCTGAAAATAACACTTTTCATTGGTTCTCATCATTTTTTTTCTCCAAATGATGAAAGCCCCCTCTTTTTTTCCTCATTCTAACTTTCTTCATTGAGAGAGCAAGAGCTATTTTTGATCACTGCAATGGCATCACTTGTAGCTGCAGCTGGTGCACCCCCACCACCACCACCACCACCAAGAAAAGAAGGTCCACCACCACAGTTCCTTGGAGGAAAAGAAGAAGAAGAGGAAGAAGAGGTGGAGGAGGAACAATCAAGGCGCTTCCTGCCTGAACAACCAAGGCAAAGGCACGTTAAAGTGCACTATATTTGGCAATTCTATTCCATCCCTGAAGGCCAAAAAAAGGTGAACGCCCCCAAAGTCACCTGTCTAATTTGTGGCTCAGTCCTCTCCAGGGGCAATCCCCTAAATAAATATTCATTTGGTAATTTTACCATGATCCGCCACATGGAGAGGTTTCATCCCAATAACTTAACCCACCCCCTGTGGCCAGCACCTCCTCTACTGAAGACTCACTTTCTGGTCCTGAAGCACGCCAAATGGTGCCAAATATACAACAAAAATTTGGCACCATAAAACATGTTTGCATTTTCTGTGGCAAAACATTATGTTATGGTGAACTTAGTGCCACCTTAATAAATAATGCTGTGGAACAAACACCAATGCAACAAGAAAAGGAAGCACTAATTTTTTTTTTTTTTTGCTCCTGTTGAGCCATTTCCACTTCCCTGTTTTTTGTTTGTTCCCTTAAAAAACACAAAAAAATATAAAATTGTTCAAAAATACAAAAATAAAATGTTCAGTAAAATAATAAAAAAAATATAAAACAACAAAAACAATAAAAAAAAGTTCTTTTCAGAACTACCTCACATTTATAAAAATAAACCTATATTTTTAAAGGATCTCTGTCAATTTTTTGTCCTTAGGTTACGCGTACCGGGGCGCGCCCCCCCTCCCCTAAAAAGAAAAAAAAAATTAATGAAGCAGTTAGCATGAGGGAAGGACACAAACATAGTTATGTTAACAGAAAAAGAGCTACAAGATGACCACAGAGGGATTGTTTATTACATAGTAAAAAATAGAGAAGGTGTAATTGGATGAAAGTGAGAAAAGTAAAATGACTAAAAGAGCGAAAGAAAGGAAGAGAGAGGAAGAACACTAAAGTAGAGATAGTGTGAGACTATGATTGGCTGTTAAAAGAAAAAGAAAGGACAGTAAAAAATGGAGAGTGAAGGGTAGTGGCTGAACCACAATAAATGAAGAACGATGAGGGAAAGTAAGAAAAGACCAGGCAGTACAAGTAAAGAGGGGTGAAAGAGGGAGAACAATTTAATTAGGATAGCACATGGGGAGTGACAAAGAGAGAGGACAAAGAGAGTAAAGGAAACAGTACCTGAATGGGCTTGAGTAAAACAGCAAAAAAAGATAAGTAATGCAGTGTGTGTGACTTATAGGGAGTCAGTGGGTGTAGGTCGCGGTGTGGGTGTGTAAGGTGTGTCTGTGGGTGTGGCTGTGTGGGGTGTTTTGGTGTGGGTGGAGGTGAGGGTGTGTGAAATATGTGTGAGGAGTGTATGAGTGTGGGGTGTATATGTGTGCGATGTATGTGTGTGTATGGATAGATATATATATACATAAAAACCACTGGAGACACTTTCACCAAATATAGAATAGCTCATACTACATACCAATCCCTACCATTTTCCCAAATTCGATGGAATTCCCCTGAGCCATTTAGCCTGTAGACCTCTCTAAATACCCTGAGGTAAATTACTTCACAAAAACACATCTGAAGTGTTAGAATTGACAACCAATTAAAATGTTACTTTCATTTTCTACTTTTTTTACCTGACATTTGATTGGTTATGTACATGAATATATATAAAGAAAGAGAGGGAAACACAGCCATTTTGACTATTACTTCCTGGTGTACATTTCAAAAGGATTTTCACTAATAACTTCAACTTCTTTTTAAAGGTAAGTTGTTATTTTGGAAACTGAAGTATATTGTGCACTTTAAGTTAATATGGAAAACTTTTTCTGATAGTTATATACTATCCCTCTGTAATAGTTATAGATTTAGATAGACTTCTCTGTTATAGTTATGGATGGATTTAGGCTTGTCTTGTATAATTATGAATTTACTTAGGTTTCATCACATACACTTTTTTATATTTCTACTTCCAGCTGATACCATACACTGCCCAAAGATAAATTCACTGTTAAAAACTACCTATCTAAACTTAAACCCAACAGTGCCCTATCTCTACTGATATATATATTTTTTATGCAAATTTCAGCCAAAATGGAAGGAGAACAAAAAGTTTCATTTGAAATTGTCCTTGAAAAGAACAATGAAGAAAACATTGAACCAAATGACATTGAATTCATGGACGAATCACGAGACCATGAACTTCTACAATGTGTAGAATCTGTGGATTTCCTCCTTCAAAATGAGGACATTTCGGACAGTCAAATGTTAGACGTTATATTTAATTTGGAAAATGAATCTAAAAAAATATTTATATTTAATAATTCGAAAATTGTTTGAGACATTATTCATTTTTATATGTAATTCTTAAACTAGTACCAAATTGATTATAATGTAAAGTCAGACTTATAGTATACTGTGCAACTTTTTTGTGTTACATAGTAATTTTGCTCATAGATACTTCCTTTCTCCCACTATATTATCTCCAATGTGTATTTGACATCTCTTTTTCATCTCCTGCCTCCATGTTCTTTCTGCTTTCCTGACAGACTATGGTATGGATTCCATATACCACAATAACTTCTATAACAACATGCAAATTATCTACAGAGGAGACAGTGTACATTAAATTTAAGACTCAACATTGGTACCTACATGTTGGTACTTAAAACACCCAAACACAACAACTCTATGCAGACCTACCCTACCTCTAATCACTTTGAATTATTATTTTCCTGTTTCACTCTGTTTTCCCCATAGTACGCTCCCCATGTGTGGGGGGGGAGGTGTGTGTGGGGGATGTGCGGGGTGTGTCTGTGAGGTGTGTATGTGTGTGTGTGTGTGTGTCTGGGGGGATGAGGTGTATAGGTGTGTAGGGTATGCGGGTGTGGCTGGGGATGTGGGTGTGTAAGGTGTGTGTGTGGGTGTGGGGTGTGTGGGGTGTTTGGGTGTAGGTGGGAGTGTGGGTGTGTGAGGTGTGTGTGGGGTGTGTGTGGGTGTGGGGGGTATGTGTGTAGAATGTGTATGTATGTGTGGGATGTGTGGATGTGTCTGTGAGGTGTGTGTGTGTGTGGGGGGGAGGTGTGTGTGGGGGATGTGTGGGGTGTGTCTGTGAGGTATCTGTGTGTGTGTGTGTGTGTGTGTGTGTTGGGGGGGGTGAGGTGTGTGTGTGAGTGTGGGTGTGTGGGATATGGGTGTGGGTGTGGATGTGTAAGGTGTCGGTGTGGGGATGTGGGGTGTTTCGGTGTGGGTGTGGCTGGGGATGTGGGTGTATAAGGTGTGGGTGTGGGTGTGTGGGGTGTTTGGGTGTAGGTGGTAGTGTGGGTGTGTGAGGTGTGTGTGGGTGTGGGGGGTATGTGTGTAGAATGTGTATGTATGTGTGGGATGTGTGGATGTGTCTGTGAGGTATCTGTGTGTGCGTGTGTGTGTGTGTGTGTGTTGGGGGGTGAGGTGTGTGTGTGAGTGCGGGTGTGTGGGATGTGGGTGTGAGTGTGGATGTTTAAGGTGTCGGTGTGGGGTGTTTCGGTGTGGGTGTGGCTGGGGTTGTGGGTGTGTAAGGTGTGTGTGTGTGTGGGGGGGGGAGGTGTGTGTGGGATGTGTGGTGTGTGTCTGTGAGGTATCTGTGTGTGCGTGTGTGTGTGTGTGTGTTGGGGGGTGCGGTGTGTGTGTGAGTGCGGGTGTGTGGGATGTGGGTGTGGGTGTGGATGTTTAAAGGTGTCGGTGTGGGGTGTTTCGGTGTGGGTGTGGCTGGGGTTGTGGGTGTGTAAGGTGTGTGTGTGGGTGTGGGTGTGTGGGGTGTTTGGGTGTAGGTGGGAGTGTGGGTGTGTGAGGTGTGTGTGGGGTGTGTGTGGGTGTGGGGGGTATGTGTGTAGAATGTGTATGTATGTGTGGGATGTGTGGATGTGTCTGTGTGTGTTTGGGGGGGAGGTGTGTGTTTGGGATGTGTGGGGTGTGTCTGTGAGGTATCTGTGTGTGAGTGTGTGTGTGTGTGTGTGTTGGGGGGGTGAGGTGTGTGTTTGAGTGTGTGTGTGTGGGTTGTGGGTGTGGGTGTGGATGTGTAAGGTGTTCTGTGTGGGGGTGTGGGGTGTTTCGGTGTGGGTGGAGGTATGCGTGTGTGAGGTGTGTGTGGGGAGTGTGTGGGTGTGGGGGTGTGGGGTTGTGTGCGTGTGGGTGTGTGTGGGACGTACTTGTAGGTACCTAAAACAGCCACAGAACCCAAAAGCTCTTTTAAGAGCTACCCTACCTGTAATCATTCAAAATGATTATTTTACACTATTATTTTCACTATTTTTCACCAAAGTACGCTCCCCGGTACGCTCCCCGGTGCGCGTACCGGGCGCTCCCCCCGTGAAAATTGAAAAAAAAAATGTTTTGTCCCGCGGGACCCTTTTATGGCCCCCACATCAAACCTAGGGGGTCAGGGGGGGTGTACCCTGTCCCCTTTTGGTCATTTCCCCCTTTTGTTTTTAGCCACCTCTTGTGTCTCGGTCCTACCGAGACACAAGATGGCGGCTGCTCCAGACTGTTTCGAATGTTTACAGACACCCGAGAGCCAATCAGCTTCTCGTGCGCAAGTCGCTCCCCGGTGCGCGTACCGGGGCGCTGCCATAGATATATACATTTTTTTGAACCTAAATTACTCAAAATCCTCTGGAGCACATATCTTGAGACATAGCAAAGGCACATCGGGCTACCAGTCCCTACAATTTTGCCAAGTTTGGTGAAAATCCATTCAGCCGTTCGAGCTAAAAGTGCGACCGACCGCCCTATGGGGAAAATACGTTTTGGGACCCCCCTTTTATCTCGGCCCCCACTTCACGAATACCCCCCAAACTTTCAGAGAAGGAGCGGAGCGCCGCGAGGCAAAGTTGCTGAAAAATTCAGGCCGATTCCTCAACCGGCGCCAAAGTTATTCCAAATAGAATGTTGCGATTTCCCTATGGAAATCAATCCTAACTATAACTACCTACTGGCGACCGCCAGTAGGTAATATATATATATATATATATATATATATATATATATATATATATATATATATATATTTAAAATTTTCTATGGCAAAATGAACCCCCTCATTTTGTTCCTTTGCAAATTAAATGTATTAAGTGTTACCACTTTATTCCAATCAAGATGACTTCAGGTGTGCCATACTTTTGTCATAAGTAAGACTGTTAGCGCTCTAGTTGTTCTTTAGAACACTCTGGGACATTCTGTCACTGGGCTATAGTTGGGCTACATCTGGCTGATATTTGGGCTACATTTGGTTTTTTTTGTCTCTGGTGGCCATCTTTGGGCTACATTGGGCTACATTGGGCTACATTTGGGCTCTAACATATATATAGCCCAATGTAGCCCAATATATATTTTTTCAAAGTTAATTTTCGTAAAAACCACTAGAGCATATATCTTGAGACATAGCAAAGGCACATCGAGGTACCAGTCCCTACAATTTTGCCAAGTTTGGTGGAAATCCATTCAGCCGTTCGGGCTAAAAGTGAGTCCAACCGCCCTATGGAAATTAACATGGGGAAAACACGTTTTGGGACCCCCCTTTTATCTCGGCCCCAGCTTGACGGATCCTCCCAAAACTTTCAGGGAAGGAGCGGAGCGCAGCGAGGCAAAGTTAATGAAAATTACAGGCTGATCCCTCATTCGGCGCCAAAGTTATTCCCAATAGAATGTTGCGGATTTCCTATGGAAAACGATCCTAACTATAACTACCTACTGGCGACCGCCAGTAGATAATATATATATATATATATATATATATATATATATATATTATCTGATATATATATATATATTCACTGAAAAAACCATAGGTTAGAGACCATATATAGTTAGCTGGACATTTTATTGACATAAAACCAATGAAATTCCATATATAGTTAGTTGCACTAACTATATATCGCGCACCCGCAATCCACTGCTGATGATGTCACATATTACATCATTCATGACATGGTCAGTGACATCACTGATGACATCATCTAGTGTCTGTGTGTTTTTGTAAAGTTTAAATATGTTTTACATATTGAAGAATGAGTGGATGTATGGAAGACTGAGTGTGTGTGTGGCTGGCTGGGAGGTGTGTGACTCTGTGCATATCAATGTGTACTTGTATCAGTGATTGTATAAGAGAGTAAGTATGTGTTAGTATATGTGTGAAAAAGTATGGTGTTCTGTGTTTAACTGTATAGATGAGGAAATCGAAGTGTGATTGATTATTTACAGGACTGACTAGGTGTGTGAGTAACTCCATGGATGAGTGGCAGAGTGTCTGCATAGGTGTATGAGTGCATATGATAGTGTTGTAATAATGAGTGACTGTATGTATGAGTGATTGTATGGGTGAATGAGTGAATGTGTGTGTAGACGTAGGAATCAGTGAGTGCGTATGTAGTAACTGGTATTGGTGTGTCATGATGTCATCAGTGATGTCATTTGAGATGTCATCAGTGATGTCATTTGAGATGTCATCAGTGATGTCATCAGTGATGTCATTTGAGATGTCATCAGTGATGTCATCAGTGATGTCACTGACCATGTCATGAATGATGTAATATGTGACATCATCAGCAGTGGATTGCGGGTGCGCGATATATAGTTAGTGCAACTAACTATATATGGAATTTCATTGGTTTTATGTCAATAAAATGTCCAGCTAACTATATATGGTTTCTAACCTATGGTTTTTTCAGTGAATTTTCAAGGTTTTGTAAATGCAAATTCCTAACTATATATGGTCTATAACCTATGGTTTTTTCAGTGAATTTCATTGGTTTTTTAAAAGCTAATATCTATAGCTGTAAAATATATTCTTTATTACGTGACGTGTCACGTAGCCACGTGAGACGCCTCATGACGCGTCGCATAACCGTGGCGTATCGGCTCTGCAGCGCAAACAAAACCCGTAACGTAAGCGCGCCGGAGCACGCTTACAGATATATATATTTTTTTTAACCTTAATTAGATAAAATCCACACGTGCACATATCTTGAGGCCTTGCAAAGGCACATCAAACAAACAGTCCCTACAATTTTGCCAAGTTTGCTGGAAATCTATTCCCTTAATTTTTTTTCTACTGTTTCTCTTGGTTTTCCCCTTGTTAAGCTTACCGGGACGCTACCCGGTGCGCGAACCGGACGCTCCAAAAACACAAGATGGCGGACTCCCGTTACGCTGCCGGTTAGCTGCCCGGTTCGCGTACCGGGAAGCGCCTCTACCGCGAAAAATGGCAAAATTGTTTGGTTTTTTTTTTTGCCCCGCGGGGCACTTTAATATCCCCCTCATCAATCCTAGGGGGTCAGGATGGGTCTACCTTGCCCCCTTTCCTTCATTTCCCCCTTCGTTTTTCACCACATCTTGTCCCTCGATCCTACCGAGAGACAAGATGGCGGCCGCTCCGGACTGTTTAGAATGTTGACAGACACCGGAGAGCCAATCAGCTTCGCTTCGCGAAGTTCCGTGACGCGTCCGGTACACGAACCGGGGCGCTAACCGGAGCGCTGTCACAGATATATATATTTTTTTAAACATTAATTTCTCAAAATCCACTGGAGCACATATATTGAGACATAGCAAAGGCACGTCGGGCAAACCATATCTACAATTTTGCCAAGTTTCATGTAAATCCATTCAGCCGTTCGAGCTAAAAGTGAGTCCAACCGCCCTATGGAAAAATGAATGGGAAAAACGCGTTTTGGAACCCGCCATTTTTCTCGGCCCCCCCTTGACGAAACCCCCCCATATTTTTAGGGGCTGCTCAGAAACACAATGTGCCATTTTCCTGAAAATTTCACCCAATTCCGTCCACAAACGCCAAAGTTATTAGACATAGAATTTTCAGAAATCCCATAGAGAAAAAATCCTAACTATATATACCTACTGGCTATCGCCAGTAGGTAATATATATATATATATATATATATATATATATATATATATATAAGTAATCGGACTCCTCACAGGTTGGAAAGGAGAAGAGGCCACAGAGGGAAGTAAGCAGGAGCCGTTTAATGATGGACAGCATTGCAATATGCATTTCGGCGAATAGCCTTCTTCAGTTGCTGTTACTGTCACGTGATCACCCCGGCTGCACCTTTGAAGTGTCCAATATCACCCTCATTGGAAGGTGAGTATGATCCCGCCCCCAAGTCACATGTTGATTACACCATGGTGGCACAAATGAGACTTCAACTCCCAGAAAGCAATATTTCTGGCGAGCATGTCGTGGGGACGGCAAATGTAGTAAGGGACAAAGATGCAGTGATGAAAAGAGGTTTTGCACGTCAAATGAAAGTCACACACACTCCTTCCAGTTCCCAACAGTCCAAACCTCTAGTGAATTGCCGCCAGGAAATAAGCCAAGTGTGGAGCCGAGATTACAATGAATTTGACTCCTCGTTCGGTGACGAGCTGCCGCTGGTTTTTTTCCTGAAAAAACCATAGGTTTCAGGCAGGTTATAGTTAGGAATTATCATTTAAAAAACCTTAGAAATTCATTAAAAAAACATAGGTTTCAGTTAGCTGGACATTTCACTCATACAAAACCATTGTAATTCCTCCTTTATAGTTAGTTGTACTAACTGTAACTCTCGCGCCCGCAATCCACTGGTGATTATGTCACATATTGCATCATTCATGACATGGTCAGTGACATCACTGATGACATCTCAAATGACATGACTGAGCAGGTGAGGAACCTGCGATGAAGATAGGTGCACAAGTATGTCATTTCCCATAGTGAAATCAAGACTCTGCACCATATGTGAGACTTCTTGGTGGCAGAGCGGGACTGCATGATGTAGAATGTGTTCTGCCCACGAAAAGGTGAGCAATGAGGCCTGGGTGCGCATCGGAGGGAGTCAATGGGGTGCAGCAGACTGGATACAAAAAGGCGACACAGCGATTTAGGCATACGCAGTCCAATATACTGTATCTTATTGCATTTATATCTTTTTTTCCAATAGCAGGAATGTTTTTATAATCGGTTAAATGTCCAGCGCTCGTGATGATCGAAAATACGTGTATCACTTTGCAGCACTTGCTTTCACAACCAGATAAAAACATTACTACTATAGCAATTTTTCAAAAACCGAAGCCCATTAAACAAGTTGGAACTGTACAAATAGTTGTTTTTAAATGCAGGAGGGAAGGTGTGTAAAAGGGCGATGTAATTCTACTCCACATTAAGTTAGTAACAATTACCAATCATAACATCTTTCTGTTACTATCTTTTAGATGTAGAGCTTCAGGTTGCATTATGTCCCGGCACGTGGTGAAAAACACACCGGTGACAGAAAGGTGAGCTGCGAATATTCTTTTCAGTCACTCTCTCACTTCCTCTCTCATTTGATAAAGAAATGACACACAATGTTAACTTCCTTTTTATCTTACAGGTTGTCTTTCACAAATTGCCCCCCCAAACACCTCCAAAGCTCAACGTTCGTATATTCTGCGATGATGCGTAGCCATCGTAACAACGTCTGAGAAGGCTGCTATGATACGCGGTGCACCCTCTTTGAATCACGCCAATGGCACAAGGTGAGCAAAGAAGCTTGTTTCCGAAACAACGACAAGTCATCTGTGGACGGAGAAAGTGGGTAGTGTGCAGCAGCTTCACTGCGTAGGAATGTACAATTACCTCAGAGCAGTGAAAATAGATAGGTTACAACAGTCTGAGGGGCAGATTTACAAGCCACTTGTACCACTTTTGTGTTACTTTTAACATGGGAAAAATGGTGCAAAGAGCTTGTAAATCTGTCCCTGAATGCGCAAGAAAAAGCACTCACCTCCAGACTCTGGGAGTCAATGGGGTGCAACAGTCTAGGGGGCCGATTAGGATGGCGGTTTTTCCGCATCCTCCGGGCCGGCGGAAGTGTCCGCCGGCCTGGAGGATGCGGAAAAACCGCGGCGGAGACTCCAAAGACCCACCGCCAAATTAGGATGGCTGGTGGGTCTGGAATTCCGTCCGCCGCTTTTCCGCCGCGGTCGGCTTCCGACCGCGGCGGAAAAGCTATAACATGGCAGGCGGTGTCTATGAGACACCGTCCGCCAAATTATGATGTTGGTGTAAGTATGCTTTTCCACGGCGGCTTTTCCGCCATGGAAAAGCATACGGACATTCACTTTGGGGGCCCGTTGCGGGCCCCCTGGGTGAATGGGGGGTGGGGGGTGCACATGGGGGGTACCTATGGTACCCCCCTGCATTTGCGTACACAAAGCAGCAGGCACCGTGCGGTGCCTGCCGCTTTGTGCATGTAAATGCAACACATGCATTTTTAACATTGCGGCGGGTGCAGCTTGAAGCTGCACCCGCCGCAATGTTAAAAATAGAGGATGTGACCGCCACCCTGGCGGTCACATCCTAATTGCCATGGAGGGACCGCCGCTGCCCATGCGGACGGTCCCTCCTACTCAGGGGTGGCGGACGGACGCAAGTCCGTCCGCCATCCTAATCGGCCCCTAGGTGTGCAGTAATGAGAACTCACCGCTATGCAGTGGGAGTGCATGGGATATAATACTATGGAAGAAAAGCAGCGCACAAACACCTCCTTACAGTGGAAGTTGATGAAATACAGTATCTTGTATTTACAAAAACATAAAGTAAAAATATATTTGTGCAGTTGTATATACACTACTATTACTAACTCTATACTATCTTTCAGATCACTAAACTAGAGGGTGCACTATGAACAGGCACGTGCTTGGACACACAACGGAGGCAAAAAGGTGAGCTGCAAAGATTTCCTCCAGTATTAACTGCTCCATCTATAACTTTCTCTCTCTCACAGTTTTAATGTTGTTTTTTTGTCTATTTCTCTCTCTCACATCGTTTCTCTTTTTCTTTTAAAGTTATTGACGCTGCTGTCCACTCTGCCGATAAAAAAATCAAGCCTGAATGTAATACAGTTTGCAGTGTACAACCAAAGCTGAGTTCAAGTTGTGAACTCTGTTCGCCACAGTGTTTACAGAAGGCAAGCAGAGCGACCTAGATACACAATGCCTCCAATTAAATGCGTTAGAAATAAAGGGGCTTATTTACAAGCCACTTGCGCCACTTTTGCATCACTTTTAACATGGGAAAAGTGACGCAAAAGTGGCGCAAGGTGCTTGTAAATAAGCCCCAAAGAATATTGTCCTGCAAAATGACTTGATCTCTCACCTAATTCTATCTCATCTCTGAATCATTTTTAAGCCCCAAAGAATATTGTCCTGCAAAATGACTTGATCTCTCACCTAATTCTATCTCATCTCTGAATCATTTTAAAGACCTGTAGGTCCATACTGTAAATCTGACACAGTAGGCACTTATGTACAGACACCTCTTGAACTCCTATAAGAAAGGTGGAATGTATAAGGCACACTGCAGATGTGCAAATTAACAAATATTGACAAGTATTACCTTAACTTGTAATCTTTGACCTCCTTCAATCACATCGATCTAATTTTTAACACTTATATTCATTTTTGTTCTGCTGATTACCTACACTAATTTTATTGGAGTCCACATCACATTTTGTTTATTATATTGTTTTGCTAAAGTTATGTTTCTAGTTATTTATTATATTGTTATCTTAAAATTATGTTTCTAGTTATTTATTGTTGTTTTAATAAAAGTTAATTAAAAGAAAGTATATACATCTTCTTTTTCTGACAACATTTCCCTATTATTTTGTGTGATAATCATATACTTAGAAAACATTTAAAAACTCGATATGATAATTATAACTAGAAGTATAATACTGAGGCTAACTCTTTACCAGCTCTTTAACAGAGTCTATAGCTATGACTAACGGTTCCTATGGAAAATGTTTACAACTCCAGCACAGTAACTGTTTCGATTAGCAACATTGTGTGGTGAACTTCTAACCTGTGTGCTCAATTAAGTGTTCCATGAACTGTTACTATGGTAACAGGCAGTAAGCAGTTTGGGGGTAGGGTTAAAAGGTACTGGCTGTACAGAACCTGTTATATTTACCCAGGATCCTCTACATGACAGAAAGGAAAGCAAAGTAAGACAGAAAACTGTGTAGCAGATTTACATGCCCCATGCTCCACTTTCGCGTCACTTTTCCCATCTGAAAAGTGATGCAATAGTAATTAACTTGTAAATATGCCCCTAGGCACATTACGAGCAAAAGAAATACACAACTCTTTGAATTCTTTATCGATCACAATTAGACAGTGTTGCTTCACGATTCACAATGCACTTCAATAAATACTTTGTGCCTATTTAAATGGGAGACGGGATTGTCAACATTACAAAACTTAGGGGCATATTTACAAAGACAGCGTTAAAATTGTCTCCGCTTTAACGGCAGCAAACTACAACAAAAACGGTGAAAATGGACTTCAAAATCCTTTATCTTACCGGAAGATTTTTTCAACATTGTTGTTTGCTATGCAAGAGTGAGAGCCACCCCCGAGGCTATAAAATAAATGGTTGGGGGGGATCCAAGGGCCCCCTGCAAAATTAGTGGTGGGGGTCTCAACAACCCCCCCTAACCCCGGGGGCCACCAACACCCGGGGGTGGCAGTCCCCAGGGCCCTCGAGGGCTCCAGGAGGGGGGCCGCGCAGCCCCCTCCCACAATACAGAAAGCCCCAGGGGATGGTGGTCCACGGGGCTTGGATGGGGTCATTGAGGCCCCCCCACCACTAATGTTACAGGGGGGCCTTGGAGCCCCCTCCAACCATTTATTTTATAGTCCCAGGGGGTGGCGGTCTCGGGGCTAAGGGGCCACTCTGGGCCCCTCATAAATTTTAGCCGGGGGCTAATTATAAAAGAAGCCCCGTTATATATATATATATTTTTTACTGCAGGATCCGCGCACCTGCCGCGTTTAAAAAAAAAAAAAATTGAGCGCTGGGGTCCCCTAAACAGGTCTAGATGATCAGGATATTTCTACACTGCCCCATTTATACGTTTTGCACTGTTCCACTGACTTCTTCAGCCTCGCTTCTACCGAGGCACAAAATCGCTGCCAACCGTTTCTGGTTTCCAATGTTGACAACCACTTGACAGCCAATTAGCATTCAGCGCGTGATCGGAAGGGTGCGCTTATGGTGCGCTCATGGTGCACTCATGGTGTGCTCAGGGTGCGCGGATCCACCGCGGCCATAGATATATAAATGATTTTAACTGTCATTTTCTCAGGAACTACTGAACAGATTGACACCATTTATGCAAAAGGCAGGAGTCTGAACTGAGGACTACCTCTTTGCCAAATTTGGTGTAAATCCATTCAGCAGTTCGGGCTGTAGCTACGTCAAAAGGTCCTATGGAAAATTACATGGGGAAAACACATTTTGGGACCCCCCTTTTTTCTCGCCCCCCGCTACACGAATCATCCCGAAACTGTCAGCATAGGAGCGGACTAGTGCTGATAATTAGTTTGGAAAATTTCGCGAAGATTCATCAACAGGCGCCAAAGTAATTCTAAATATATTGTTGTGGATTTCCTATGGAAAATAGGTCCTAACTATAACTACCTACTGGCGACCGCTAGTAGGTTATATATATATATATATTCACTGAAAAAACCATGGGTTATAGACCATATATAGTTAGGAATTAACATTTACAAAACCTTATTTTACTCACACAAAACCATTGAAATTCCATATATAGTTAGTTGCACTAACTATATATCGCGCACCCGCAATCCACTGCTGATGATGTCACATATTACATCATTCATGACATGGTCAGTGACATCACTGATGACATCACTGATGACATCTCAAATGACATCACTGATGACATCACTGATGACATCTCAAATGACATCACTGATGACATCACTGATGACATCTCAAATGACATCACTGATGACATCACTGATGACATCATCCAGTGACTGTGTGTTTCTGTAAAGTTTAAATATGTACATATTGAAGAATGAGTAGATGTAGAAGTGTCTGGATGAAGGATTTAGTAGGTGCGTGACTGACTGTATGAGTGAGTGATTAAATGTGTCTCACTGAATGCATGGGTTAGTGACTAAACTGTCTTAATTTGTGCATCATTATGTCTGTTGTTCTGTAAACTGCTGCATGTGTTGATCAGTAGCTATATGAGTAACTATATGGGTTATTGATTAATTGTCCAAGTATTTGTATGGGAGACTGAGTGTGTGTGTGGCTGGCTGGGAGATGTGTGACTCTGTGCAGATCAATGTGTTCTTGTATCAATGATTGTATAAGAGAGTAAGTATGTGTTAGTATATGTTTGAAAATGTAAGGTACTCTATGTTTAACTGTATAGATTAGAAAATGGAAGTGTGATTGATTCTTTACAGGACTGACTAGGTGTGTGAGTAACTCCATGGATGAGTGGCAGAGTGTGAGTGTCTGTATAGGTGTATGAGTGCATATGATAGTGTTGTAAAGATGAGTGATTGTATGTATGAATGATTGTATGGGTGAATGAGTGAATGTGTGTGTAGACGTAGGAATCAGTGAGTGCGTATGTAGTAACTAGTATTGGTGTGTCAATGGTTTAAAAAATTATATTCTGTATTTAACACTGGGTGTAACAGAGGTTATATTAAAGTGTGAGGAGATGCATTGTATTGTCACATGAATGATATCATCAGTGATGTGACCATTGATGTCAAATGAGATGTCATCAGTGATGTCATTTGAGATGTCATCAGTGATGTCATCAGTGATGTCATTTGAGATGTTATCAGTGATGTCATTTGAGATGTCATCAGTGATGTCATCAGTGATGTCATTTGAGATGTCATCAGTGATGTCATCAGTGATGTCATTTGAGATGTCATCAGTGATGTCATCAGTGATGTCACTGACCATGTCATGAATGATGTAATATGTGACATCATCAGCAGTGGATTGCGGGTGCGCGATATATATTTAGTGCAACTAACTATATATGGAATTTCAATGGTTTTGTGTGAGTAAAATAAGGTTTTGTAAATGCTAATTCCTAACTATATATGGTCTATAACCGATGGTTTTTTCAGTGAATTTTCAAGGTTTTGTAAATGCTAATTCCTAACTATATATGGTCTATAACCTATGGTTTTTTCAGTGAATTTCAATGGTTTTTTATTAGCAAATATCAAAAGCTTTAAAATGTCAAGTACGTGGTAGGTAAAAACATTTTCGTGTTTATGCACGCTGATGTGCTTTGAACGCTGCCCCCCCCTCTTTTCTTTTAGGAGTATTCTCTCTTTGCAGATAGTGAAGGGTAGGTAACGCAGGCCTTTGCCCCCGTTGTAATCCGTCGTGCCTGCTTCCCTCTCCATTTGATTGATTGTTATCCAAGCATTTACTGTTTTGGAATTGCTTCTCTTTGGTTCATTCTCTATTTACAAACAAGCACAGAGTCGCAATACTCTGTTTAGTCTTTGCAGATAGTGAAAAATCGTTAGAAAAAACAAAAGGAATCAAGCAAAATCAGTAGGCCACTAATGGGATCTCTTTTTGACCTCGCTAAAATAGAAACATTAGGAACAACCCCTCATGAGAAATATGAAACTAGTGAGAGGAACCGAGCTCGACGCCATGATGGCTGCAAGACAGCTCGGCTCCGCCGCCCACCCCGCCCAAAATAACGACAAACCCTATGCAAATATTATAAATATATACAACACACCAGCAAAGTAACAGGGTAAAACGTTTTATTAAATAACTATTTACATGGCAGCCTGCTGCAACATCGATCCAAATACATGCCGCCGTTCCCGGGATTTCTCCCCGACTACTCTGCGGCCTACGAGATGGAGAGGCCGGGGCGTTGACTAGGCGGGGCCTCCGGCCGCAACCACAGCGCCAACGATCGCTGCTGATGGAGGGGAGCCTTGCCGGTGCGACCACTGATCTGAAGAACCGCTGCCTGCGGTGCCTCCCTGAGCCGCTTGACGGAGGCCCCCGAGGGGCGGTGTGGTGGCGCGGACTCGGAGGGGGCGCTTGGCTCCTGCCCCCTCCCCAAGTCTTGTTGCCCTGGTGTGGCTTGAGATCGCCCCCGACATAGGCGACCGGCTCCCGGGGTCCGGCGGAACATTTTGCCTTTTGGTGACTCTTCCATTCTGGACCTTGTCCCACAATCCGTTTGACCTGAAGACACGTCCTGCGGTGCCCTGGTCCGACCATCACATATACCTGCGCCAGGAGACGGCGTGGGGTGCACTGGAAGGGAGAGGCGGCACGAACGAGCCCCCCCCACCTCCCCAGGTGGAGGTTTCACAGCTGCACCCCAGTGCTTCACTCGACGTAGGCGGCCGGCTCCCGGGGTCCGGCGGAACTTTTAGCCTTTTGGTGACTCTTCCATTCTGGACCTTGTCCCACAATCCGTTTGACCTGAAGACACGTCCTGCGGTGCCCTGGTCCGACCATCACATATACCTGCGCCAGGAGACGGCGTGGGGTGCACTGGAAGGGAGAGGCGGCGCGAACCAGCCTCCCCCACCTCCCCAGGTGGAGGTTTCTCAGCTGCACCCCAGCGCTTCACTCGGCAGCTGAGTTACGCCCACTCTTGCGGCACAGTGCCTCTCTCGGCCAGCTGAGTTGCGCCTGCTCTTGCTATTACAGCGTCTCACCCGCCATCCGGCTGAATTGCACCCACTCTTGCGGTACAGCGACAGGCGGCTGCCACGGAGCTCACGAAATGGCGGTCGGCTCCACAGACTTGGGCCTGGCCTGCAAGGATGGCTCTGAGCAACCCTGGAACTCGGACGCTTGACTGCTAGGGCATGGGCCCCATTCCCAAAAGCGTCCCCTCAGCCTTGAAGATTCTACAAGAGTCACCGGGGCCCCCGACTCACGCAGACTTCCGGTGGGGAGCGACTGCCATGATTGCTTGCGATACGGTCACGACGTAGCCACGGGGTGCTCTCATGCTGACGCCAGCTTCAGTCTGAAACATCCAGAAACACTGTAGTATCGCGTTGTCGCGTAATGCGTCATATGAAGCGCCGCGTTAGCGCACCCGATGCGCGAAGCGAGGTGTGAAGCGCAGCTTCCCGGAAGCGAGCCGGGGCGCGGCGCGGAGCGCGTAACGTAAGCATAACAGGTCATGTGACTTGTTAATAAAAATTTTCATTGGTTCATTTCACTTTTAGTTTCCTAATGATGTAAGGCTAGGTCATGTGACCTAAAAATGACACTTTTCATTGGTTTAGAACTATTTTTTTGTCCCAAATGATGAAAACCCCTCCTTGTTTCCTCACTCTGACTTTCATCTTTGTGAGAGGAAGACCTACAATGCCTCGCTCGGCCACCTGAGTTACGCCCGCTCTTGCGGCACAGTGCCTCGCTCCGCCAGCTGAGTTGCGCCCACTGTTGCGGCACAGTGCCTCGCTCGGCCAGCTGAGTTCCGCCCACTCTTGCGGCACAGTGCCTCGCTCGGCCAGCTGAGTTCCGCCCGCTCTTGCGGCACAGTGCCTCACTCGGCCAGCTGAGTTCCACCCACTCTTGCGGCACAGTGCCTCGCTCGGCCAGCTGAGTTCCGCCCGCTCTTGCGGCACAGTGCCTCACTCGGCCGGTTGAGTTTCGCCTACTCTTGCGGCTACAGCATCTCACCCGCCATCCAGCTGAGTTGCGCCCACTCTTGCGGCCTATGACATGGAGAGGCCGGGGCGTTGACTAGGCGGGGCCTACGGCCACAACCACAGCGCCAACGATCGCTGCTGAGGGAGGGGAGCCTTGCCGGTGAGAGCCACTGATCTGAAGAACCGCTGCCTGCGGTGCCTCCCTGAACCACTTGACGGAGGCCCCCGAGGGGCGGTGTGGTGGCGCGGACTGGGAGGGGGCGCTTGGCTCCTGCCCCCTCCCCAAGTCTTGTTGCCCTGGTGTGGCCTGAGATCGCCCCCGACATAGGCGGCCGGCTCCCGGGGTCCGGCGGAACTTTTTGCCTTTTGGTGACTCTTCATTCTGGACCTTGTCCCACAATCCGTTTGACCTGAAGACACGTCTTGCGGTGCCCTCGCAATGCGGCCTGGTCCCTGAATGTGTGCAGGGGGACGGTATTGATTGGATCAAGATGGCGGCTTCACACAAAGCTGACTCAAGTGTTGCTGCTGATGCTATGCAGACAAAAACTGGTTTTCAGTTTGTACATTCTTCAGGAATTTTCCATCCAAGGCTGGGTGAGAGTTTGTAGAACGATGGCTTCAGATTTTCAACATACTACTCTTCAACATTCTTCATAAATGTAACAATGTGAGACTCACTAGGAGAACGGCCGTTTATCTTTCCTTTCAAAATGCTGCCAACAATATTTTCTGAATGGAAGACACCATCTTGTAGCATAAAGGGCTGCGTCAAGGGTGGTATTGCCCAGAATGTCTTGTTTTCTAGTGCTCGTAATGACGAAGCCAGAACTGCCGAAAGGGATTCTGGTCCTGCCGCTACTTATTGGAGACATTGAACTATACTCTGGACCTGCCTGGCCTCGACCAAAATGGCGCCAGTATGGGAGCGACTTGCAACTCCTTATGACGTTCTAGTTACTTAGCCTTGACGTTATGGGGGATGTATGCGGTCTTTGTGCACATGACGGGCGGGGAAGGGTACTGACTGGGAATACGGACAACCCTATTGATGTCGATTTTTCATTATTGATTATTGTATTAATAAAGCTAGAGATAAGTCAAGTACGTGGTAGATAAAAACATTTTCGTGTTTATGCACGCTGATGTGCTTTGAACGCTGCCCCCTCCCCTCATCATTTAGATTACCACCGCCCATTGCACAAAAGCGTACCGGGCGCTCCCCACGCAAAAAAAACGATTTTTTTTATTTTTATTTTTTATTTTTTTGCCCCGCGGGGCCCTTTTAAAGCCTCCACATCAAACCTAGAGGGTGAGGGAGGATCTACTATGCCCCCTTATGGTCATTTCCCCCTTTGTTTTGGCCTCCTCTTGTCTCTCGATCCTACCGAGAGACAAGATGGCGGCCGCTCCGGACTGTTTAGAATGTTGACAGACACCGGAGAGCCAATCAGCTTCGCTTCGCAAAGTTCTGTTACGCGTCAAGTACGCGAACCGGAGCGCTACCCGGAGCGCTGTTACAGATATATATATTTTTTTGAACGTTAATTTATCAAAATCCACTGGAGCACATATATTGAGACCTAGCAAAGGCACATCGGGCTAACAGTCCCTACAATTTTGCCAAGTTTCATGCAAATCCATTCAGCCGTTCGGGCTAAAAGTGAGGCCAACCGCCCTATGGAAATTAACATGGAAAAAACGCGTTTTGGGACCCCCCTTGACGAACCCCCCCCCAAATTTTCAGGGGCTGCTCAGAAACAAAATGTTCCATTTTCCTGAAATTTTCAGCCAATTCCGTCCACAAACGCCAAAGTTATTAGACATAGAATTTTCAAAAATCCCATAGAGAAAAAATCCTAACTATATATACCTACTGGCGACCGCCAGTAGGTAATATATATAAGCATTGTTGGTGTGGCCCGTTCTGCGCTGCTGAAGGAGCGCGTGTTGCTGTGGTTTGTAATGAGGTGTCTGACACACCTGAAAATGGGCCCCAATCTTGAGGAGCGGCACTCTTACCTGTCAGGATGTTGTACATTTTGAAGCGAGGAGCTTCTTTGAAAAGAGTGCCCCCGGCTGGAATATTGCGCAGGAACGAAGTTTCGATAGAAGGGCCACATTGAGAGACCCACCTCAACTTGGGGAATGAACTTTCTAACAGCCAGGATTTGCGAGTGGATTTTCCCTACGCACTTCATGCTTAAGATATTGACCTTTAAAAGGCGCACTACAAGCTGTAAAAGGACTCAGTGGTAGCGGGACCTTTATGTTGAATACTGTGACTGAGTATTGGATTACCCTTTTGAAGCAAGTCTTTGCACTCAGAAAGCAGCAAAGCAAGTAGAGTCTTGCCAAAATCAACATTGAAACCAATAAAAGAAGGTAAAGGGCAGTTATGGTGCACCTTGGGAGTTGCAGTCCCTGTAATTTTGAGAACGAAAATGAATGAATATTGCAACGAGGGAACACATGTATTATAGAACCATTCGGGGCTTGAAAGTAGAAACCTGAAGTATAAAATTGTACTCACCCTCGCGGCACTGGTAATAATTGCACAAACTATGATCTAAAACAAACACCTGACTGCCCTTTTAAATTAAGATTGGAAGAACAGACGTTTGTCCTTTTTCAATGTCTAAGAAGTTACGTTTTAAGAGCTAACGAACCCACTGATGTAACATCGTGGCATATGCTTAAGAGTCGGTAGACTCGAAACGCGTAATGCCTGTTGGTCTTGAAATAAAAAGAACTTTCTTTTCAAGCATTGTTGGTGTGGCTCGTTCTGCGCTGCTGAAGGAGCGCGTTTTGCTGTGGTTTATATATATATATATATATATATATATGGATAACACAGCTCCTCCTCAGAACGCTCACGCTTCCACGCCAGCAAGTAGAGGAACGGACCAGCAAAGTCAGCAAGATGTAATTTATTTACACATAACCCACAGAACCAGCGACGCGTTTCGGGCAAGGGTGCCCTTGTTCACGCTGCTACATAATCAAAATTGTAATGCTTTTTTATACACTTTTGTTTAAAGAATGTCACCACCCCCTGGTGGCGACCTCCATGGTCACATGTGTAACAAACAGTGTAAAAATACTATCGCTGCTAGTCTTTCTATAGCTAGCACCTTGAAAAATCGTTACTGGTTAAATCCATGTAATTCAAAGGAAACTCCGAATTGACAAACAATTTTAAAACATGTACAAAGACTGTTGTTATGTCAGTCATTATAGATATGAGTTTCTTTAAACTTGCAGAATGTAAAATGACAGTATAAATACAATACTCATAATCCTGAGAACGACCAACAATTAAGTAATTATCACAGTAAGTCATTTGTAACATTTCTATGAACGTGTGCAAATCTGTGCATCAGCAGCGAGAGATAAAGTGCAAAAAGTGTAAAAAAGTGCACAGTGTATTAGTCAAAAAGTGCAAAGTGCGAGAATCAGCCGCATTACCATCCGAACAGGGATACCATCAAATTTCATACATTTATAATTTCTTGAATTCTTAATTTCATGAATAGCTGTATGACTAAATTATAGGTTCCCTAAAATTACAAATGGTAAAATAGTATCAAAAAGATTAAAAATGGGCATATGTAAAAATAATACCATGCCCCAGTGGTTCCCAAACTTTTGACTCCTGAGGACCCCCATTGAGTCACCACTGAAAGCCGGGGACCCCCAAGCACTTTCTTATGATTTAAATTTCAAACATTAAAGTAGTAACTCGAAAATAATGAACACACGTGTGCATACAAAACAAATACTCGAATTACTAAGGATTTTAGTATTTTATATTGAAATAATTTGCAAAAAACAGGAAGGTTAGTGCTGTATCTCCTTGACTAACTTTTAAATGATTGGTTTTATTGCGAAGTACGAGTCTCCTGCCAGGGCCGGACTAGAAATCCAAAGCAGCTCTGGCAAAACTTTTCAGACCAGTCCCCATACAGGGCACACCAAGTGCAGTGAGTGAGCCTGACCACTACAAAGGGGGCTTTGGGAGGCTCTCCCCCCAAGAAAATGTAGGACACAATGGTGCATCCTGCAACAAATGTATCATTATATAATGAGTTGTATCAGCTTTTAAAGAATAGTAAATGATGGCCTTACTATGCACCAGGATACAACAATCTTTGTTGGGGGTTCTTCAATGATTCCCTTATTATCACCCTCCAACAGTGACTCATCTCTGCATAGTCCCCCTGTCACATGTATGTCATTTGTTTTATAGCATCTCTCATACATTTGAAGGATGTCAGAGCACTTTACATCACACACATATAGGGGCAGATTTACAAGCCCCTTGCGCCAAGGGTGCGTCATAAAAAGTGACGCACCGGTGGTGCATTTTAGTGCCCCATATTTCCAAGACAGGGAAAGCTACCCATCATGAATTTTCCTGGTCTTGTAAATATGGCTCATTGACACACAGCACTTTGCGTGAAAGGGGTGTTCCATGGGTGTTGCTGTAGGTATTCCCACGCAACAGCCATGAAACCAGACATTTCGAGATTTACTAGAAATCGTAAATCTGGAAATGTGTCTGAATGCTATGCCACCCAGGGGAGGCGTAGGGAGGTGCAACGAGGAGAAATGTATTCATTTTGCCTCGTTTTTTCCTCTTTCTATGCGTGTTGCATTCTGCAACACGCATAGAATCAGTAAAACAATTACGTTTTGTAGATTCTATGTGTGCTAATGCCGCACAGTTAGAAGTTGAAAAACACAATTTCTGATTGTTTATGTGCAGGAAGGGAACCCTTCCTGCATATAAACAATCTCCTCCTGACGCAGGCATCCTTGCACCATGGTGCAAATGTGCCTGTGCAGGCGCATGGCAGCAGTTTGTGCGCCAGCGCAGGGGGAAGCACAGAGATGCAACATATTGTTGTAAATATGTCGCATCCCTGAGCTTTGAAAGTGACTCAGAGCGGCGCAGCCAAATGGCTTGCGGCACACACAGAGTCACTTTCCTTGTAAATCTGCCCCATGGAGAAAATTATACATACGTGTAAATCAGTTTATAGAAAATTTTACATAAGGCAAATGCGACTACAAGGTGTAGGATTCACGTCATTCATACTGGTATGCATTTTTCAAGAGTGCTTGGTCTGGAGAAGCACAAACTCAGGTTTCAGAACATAACGCAGTGGTCAGCATTGATAACAATAAAAATGTATTTCCACCCGAATTAATCTTTTTAGCAGCATCAGGATAAAGAAAGACTTGGAAAAAACATATGTTTCTAACTTGTACCTTGCAGGTTGCAAGCAGCTCTTTGATGACATTTTATAGGTCACTGTGCTAGATTAGATAGTCACTTATAAACTGCACAGTAACAAAAGAATCTCTGTGACAAAAGCAGTAACCCACTAACCTATGCACATAAAAAACAGTTTTTTAAAATGCATGGTACACATTCTTTGCAGTAGGCATATTAACCCTCTGTGCTACATTAGATAAGTCAAAGCTGCCACTTGACAAAACTCTCATTTCTCTCCAGCAGGCACATTAATCACTGATGTTATCTTGACACTTTTATTGTTGTTGGAAAACTGCTAATCCTACAAGGAACGCTGTTGTTATTTTAAAATTACTGCTTGAGGACCCCCTGGGAATGTGTCACGGACCCCTGGGGGTCCGCGGACCACAGTTTGGGAAACACTGCCATACCCCATAAATTAGTACATGTCATGACACATTATAACTTGATCTAAAATCCTCTAGAAAAAGTAAAAAGAGATTTCGTAATATACTAATGAAACAGTTCATATGTAAACATCAAGGCAAATAAGTTAAAAACTTAAATACAATGATATATACAAAAATATATATGTGGTATAAACCTGAGAAAAATAGAAGTGTACGTTACAAAAAAATCTCATTTGCAATAAGAATATATCTGATGTAATCACATCACTCAACTTTAACCACCCAAAGCTCACTACTCATACTCATAGCTCCACTGGTGTTGTAAGTCTAGTTTCTCCTAATAGGGAACCTAACTAGGAGAAAATTGTACCAAGGGAGGAGAAGAAAGAAAATGAACAAACAATAGACCTACTCAGCAATATCTAGGGATATACAGTCTAGTGCTACAAGTAGTGGTGCATTTCTTCAATATTGTTGAGCCCATTTGGCCAACGGCTATCGAGCTCTAAAATGAATCTGCTCTCCATTTTTCTGAGCTGGAGTTCACGATCTCCCCCTCTATATATATATATCCAACCAAAACTTTGCCCTGAGGCGAGAACGAGCCAACTGCAGGGTGGCATAGCCATGAATTTATTGCATACAGCTTTCATAGTCCAAAGTTAAAATCATTCTCCATATCACCTAACGCGTTTCAAAACCTGGCGGTTTCTTCGTCAGAGGCACATCACTTTGAAGGAAAATAACCCCAAGCCTTTTATGCGCATGCACTGAGTCAATTATTCCCAGCTGGGCTAGGTATCGAGCATGCTGGTGCTTGTAGTCTCAGATGACAGGCATTCTTCTTACCCCAGTGGGTTCCTTGCAAAGTGCGGATGAACAAACAGTGAAATACCCATGTGGGCCTCCGGGCCATAGAAGCTGTTCGTTTCATTTCTCTGCCCTGCTGTGCCATGAATCACGACGTGAAGTGTTTCCGTCGTCAGGCCCCACAAGAACACTCGTGATGGCAAGTTCTCTGCGGCCAGGCACGCCGCAATTAAATCCAACCAAAACTTTGCCCTGAGGTGAGAACGAGCCAACTGCAGGGTGGCATAGCCATGAATTTATTGCATACAGCTTTCATAGTCCAAAGTTAAAATCATTCTCCATATCACCTAACGCGTTTCAAAACCTGGCGGTTTCTTCGTCAGAGGCACATCACTTTGAAGGAAAATAACCCCAAGCCTTTTATGCGCATGCACTGAGTCAATTATTCCCAGCTGGGCTAGGTATCGAGCATGCTGGTGCTTGTAGTCTCAGATGACAGGCATTCTTCTTACCCCAGTGGGTTTCTTGCAAAGTGTGGATGAACAAACAGTGAAATACCCATGTGGGCCTCCGGGCCATAGAAGCTGTTCGTTTCATTTCTCTGCCCTGCTGTGCCATAAATCACGACGTGAAGTGTTTCCGTCATCAGGCCCCACAAGAACACTCGTGGTGGCAAGTTCTCTGCAGCCAGGCATGCCGCAATTAAATCCAACCAAAACTTTGCCCTGAGGCGAGAACGAGCCAACTGCAGGGTGGCATAGCCATGAATTTATTGCATACAGCTTTCATAGTCCAAAGTTAAAATCATTCTCCATATCACCTAACGCGTTGCAAAACCTGGCGGTTTCTTCGTCAGAGGCACATCACTTTGAAGGAAAATAGCCCCAAGCCTTTTATGCGCATGCACTGAGTCAATTATTTCCAGGTGGGCTAGGTATCGAGCATGCTGGTGCTTGTAGTCTCAGATGACAGGCATTCTTCTTACCCCAGTGGGTTCCTTGCAAAGTGCGGATGAACAAACAGTGAAATACCCATGTGGGCGTCGGGGCCATAGAAGCTGTTCGTTTCATTTCTCTGCCCTGCTGTGCCATAAATCACGACGTGAAGTGTTTCCGTAGTCGGCCCCACAAGAACACTCGTGGTGACAAGTTCTCTGCGGCCAGGCATGCCGCAATTAAATCCAACCAAAACTTTGCCCTGAGGCGAGAACGAGCCAACTGCAGGGTGGCATAGCCATGAATTTATTGCATACAGCTTTCATAGTCCAAAGTTAAAATCATTCTCCATATCACCTAACGCGTTTCAAAACCTGGCGGTTTCTTCGTCAGAGGCACATCACTTTGAAGGAAAATAGCCCCAAGCCTTTTATGCGCATGCACTGAGTCAATTATTCCCAGGTGGGCTAGGTATCAAGCATGCTGGTGCTTGTAGTCTCAGATGACAGGCATTCTTCTTACCCCAGTGGGTTCCTTGCAAAGTGCGGATGAACAAACAGTGAAATACCCATGTGGGCCTCCGGGCCATAGAAGCTGTTTGTTTCATTTCTCTGCCCTCCTGTACCATAAATCACGACGTGAAGTGTTTCCGTCGTCAGGCCCCACAAGAACACTCGTGGTGGCAAGTTCTCTGCGGCCAGGCATGCCGCAATTAAATCCAACCAAAACTTTGCCCTCAGGCGAGAACGAGCCAACTGCAGGGTGGCATAGCCATGAATTTATTGCATACAGCTTTCATAGTCCAAAGTTAAAATCATTCTCCATATCACCTAACGCGTTTCAAAACCTGGCAGTTTCTTCGTCAGAGGCACATCACTTTGAAGGAAAACAGCCCCAAGCCTTTTATGCGCATGCACTGAGTCAATTATTCCCAGGTGGGCTAGGTATCGAGCATGCTGGTGCTTGTAGTCTCAGATGACAGGCATTCTTCTTACCCCAGTGGGTTCCTTGCAAAGTGCGGATGAACAAACAGTGAAATACCCATGTGGGCCTCCGGGCCATAGAAACTGTTCGTTTCATTTCTCTGCCCTGCTGTGCCATAAATCACGACGTGAAGTGTTTCCGTCGTCAGGCCCCACAAGAACACTCGTGGTGGCAAGTTCTCTGCGGCCAGGCATGCCGCAATTAAATCAAACCAAAACTTTGCCCTGAGGCGAGAACGAGCCAACTGCAGGGTGGCATAGCCATGAATTTATTGCATACAGCTTTCATAGTCCAAAGTTAAAATCATTCTCCATATCACCTAACGCGTTTCAAAACCTGGCGGTTTCTTCGTCAGAGGCACATCACTTTGAAGGAAAATAGTCCCAAGCCTTTTATGCGCATGCACTGAGTCAATTATTCCCAGGTGGGCTAGGTATCGAGCATGCTGGTGCTTGTAGTCTCAGATGACAGGCATTCTTCTTACCCCAGTGGGTTCCTTGCAAAGTGCGGATGAACAAACAGTGAAATACCCATGTGGGCCTCCGGGCCATAGAAGCTGTTCGTTTCATTTCTCTGCCCTGATGTGTCATAAATCACGACGTGAAGTGTTTCCGTCGTCAGGCCCCACAAGAACACTCGTGGTGGCAAGTTCTCTGCGGCCAGGCATGCCGCAATTAAATCCAACCAAAACTTTGCCCTGAGGCGAGAACGAGCCAACTGCAGGGTGGCATAGCCATGAATTTATTGCATACAGCTTTCATAGTCCAAAGTTAAAATCATTCTCCATATCACCCAACGCGTTTCAAAACCTGGCGGTTTCTTCGTCAGAGGCACATCACTTTGAAGGAAAATAGCCCCAAGCCTTTTATGCGCATGCACTGAGTCAATTATTCCCAGGTGGGCTAGGTATCGAGCATGCTGGTGCTTGTAGTCTCAGATGACAGGCATTCTTCTTACCCCAGTGGGTTCCATGCCTGGCCACAGAGAACTTGCCACCACGAGTGTTCTTGTGGGGCCTGACGACGGAAACACTTCACGTCGTGATTTATGGCACAGCAGGGCAGAGAAATGAAACGAACAGCTTCTACGGCCCGGAGGCCCACATGGGTATTTCACTGTTTGTTCATCCGCACTTTGCAAGGAACCCACTGGGGTAAGAAGAATGCCTGTCATCTGAGACTACAAGCACCAGCATGCTCGATACCTAGCCCACCTGGGAATAATTGACTCAGTGCATGCGCATAAAAGGCTTGGGGCTATTTTCCTTCAAAGTGATGTGCCTCTCACGAAGAAACCGCCAGGTTTTGAAACGCGTTAGGTGATATGGAGAATGATTTTAAATTTGGACTATGAAAGCTGTATGCAATAAATTCATGGCTATGCCACCCTGCAGTTGGCTCGTTCTCGCCTCAGGGCAAAGTTTTGGTTGGATATATATATATATATATATTTCGCTCCATAGTCCACCTTAAGGCGCAGCTGCACTCTTCACGACGCGTTGCATGCATGCACGGAGGTGGGTCCATGCCAAATATCAACGCTCCTGTTTCAAAGAAACTTGCTGCACTCGCGGGGTCCTTTTTAAAATAACTTTATTTGCAAGGACGCGTTTCGGCTGTGTGCCTTCTTCTGCTTGCTTCATAAATAAAACGTCACTGGCATGATTGTGCTTTTAAGTTCATACATGGATCTTCATAGGTCCCTGCACAGAAACAGGAGAGAGGATTAGATGATCACGGGCCAATGGCAATGCCCCATTTCAGATTTTACATATTATCGGCGTACTTCGGCATTTTCAATATTAAGTTCTTTAACTGTATGTCAATGTCAATGTTCTTTTTCATATTGCACCCGCAGATGGGCACCTCCGAAGCACACACACACATCCTCCTGTACTTGCCATTTATGCTGTGGTGACGGTTATCTAGCGGGACCCCTCGTCAAACCGTCAGGGTTGTCAGCGCGTCACGCAGGAGTCGGTAGATAGCCGTAACTCCAACAGTCTGTATGCCTGTCGACAATATCGACGTTTCATGCCAGGATTCCCTTCAGGCGGTGCAGAACGCCATGTAAATAATACTTCGCTCCATAGTCCACCTAAGGCGCAGCTGCACTCTTCACGACGGGTTGCATGCACGCACGGAGGTGGGTCCATGCCAAATATCAACGCTCCAGTTTCAAAGAAACTTGCTGCACTCGCGGGGTCCTTTTTAAAATAACTTTATTTGCAAGGACGCGTTTCGGCTGTGTGCCTTCTTCTGCTTGCTTCATAAGTAAAACGTCACTGGCATGATTGTGCTTTTAAGTTCATACCTGGATCTTCATAGGTCCCTGCACAGAAACAGGAGAGAGGATTAGATGATCACGGGTCAATGGCAATGCCCCATTTCAGATTATACATATTATCGGCATACTTCGGCATTTTCAATATTAAGTTCTTAACTGTATGTCAATGTCAATGTTCTTTTTCATATTGCACCCGCAGATGGGCACCACGAGGTTTGACGAGGGGTCCCGCTAGATAACCGTCACCACAGCGTAAATGGCCAGTACAGGAGGATGTGTGTGTGTGCTTCGGAGGTCTAATCCTCTCTCCTGTTTCTGTGCAGGGACCAATGAAGATCCAGGTATGAACTTAAAGCACAATCATGCCAGTGACGTTTTATTTATGAAGCAAGCAGAAGAAGGCACACAGCCGAAACGCGTCCTTGCAAATAAAGTTATTTTAAAAAGGACCCCGCGAGTGCAGCAAGTTTCTTTGAAACTGGAGCGTAGATATATATAGATATATATATATTACCTACTGGCGGTCGCCAGTAGGTATATATAGTTAGGATTTTTTCTCTATGGGTTTTTTGAAAAATTCTATGTCTAATAACTTTGGCGTTTGTGGACGGAATTGGCAGAAATTTTCAGGAAAATGGCACATTTTGTTTCTGAGCAGCCCCTGAAAATTGGGGGGGGGGGGTTCGTCCAGGGGGGGTCGAGAAAAAAGGGGGGTCCCAAAACGTGTTTTTAACATTGAGTTTTCCATAGGGCGGTTGGCCTCACTTTTAGCCCGAACGGCTGAATGGATTTGCACGAAACTTGGCAAAATTGTAGGGACTGGTAGCCCGATGTGCCTTTTGTAGGTCTCAATATATGTGCTACAGTGGATTTTGAGAAATTAACGTTTAAAAAAAGATATATATCTGTAACAGCGGACCGGGCAGCGCTCCAGGACGCGTACTTTTCGCGCAACGGAGCTTTGTGAAGCGAAGCTGATTGGTTCTCCGGCGTCTGTCAACATTCCAAACAGTCCGTAGCGGCCGCCATCTTGTCTCCCGGTAGGATCGAGAGACAAGAGGAGGCCAAAGCAAAGGGGCAAATGACCATAAGGGGGAATAGTAGATCCTCGCTGACCCCCTAGGTTTGATGTGGAGGTTTTAAAAGGGCCCCGCGGGGCAAAAAAAAAAAATAATATTAATAATCGAACGGCTGAATGGATTTGCACGAAACTTGGCAAAATTGTAGGGACTGGTAGCCCGATGTGCCTTTGCTAGGTCTCAATATATGTGCTTCAGTGGATTTTGAGAAATTAACGTTCAAAAAAAGATATATATCTGTAACAGCGCACCGCTTCGCGTACTTTTCGCGTTACGGAGCTTTGCGAAGCGAAGCTGATTGGCTCTCCGGTGTCTGTAAACATTCCAAACAGTACGTAGCGGCCGCCATCTTGTCTCTCGGTAGGATCGAGAGACAAGAGGAGGCCAAAGCGAAGGGGCAAATGACCATAAGGGGGCATAGTAGATCCTCGCTGACCCCCTAGGTTTGATGTGGAGGTTTTAAAAGGGCCCCGCGGGGCAAAAAAAAAAAAAATAATAATAATCGAACGGCTGAATGGATTTGCACGAAACTTGGTAAAATATTAGGGACTGATAGCCCGATGTGCCTTTGCTAGGTCTCAATATATGTGCTTCAGTGCATTTTGAGAAATTAACGTTCAAAAACAAGATATATATCTGTAACAGCGCTCCGCTTCGCGGAGATAAAATTATATCTGTATTACCTAGCTGTTGCTAACACCAGTTAGCGACGGCTAGTAGGAGATAGCGACCATCTTGGGCCCCACTTTGCATGTGAGTGATATTTATCACTAATGACATGCAAAGTGGGCATGCCAAGATGTTAGCGACTGGAAACAGTCGCTAACATCGCTATCTCCTATTATCAACTTTTGGAAATATTCGAGATAAGCGCGAATATCTCCAAAAAGTAACAGCTGCCCTGAGCAGTTCTTAGCCATGTTATCCAATGGGAGGTGGATAACATGGCTAAGAGCATTAGCTCGGTAATGCATGAATATCGCTGAGTTTTCAGCGATATTAATGCATTGCGGTCGTTTTTTATCGTATTTGCGATAAACCTTGATAATAGCAAGGTTTATCTGCGATAATTTCTGACGGTAAAAAAATCTTTGCAATGCATCGTTAGGGATAAATATCGCTTAACTTTGGTAATATGCCCCAACGTCTGTTAACGTTCGATTCGAAGGAAATCAGGAAGTGTTGAAAAACATTGTCTGCGCCATCTTGTCTTTTTTCAAATGCCACACTTTTGTCGTGCACGGCAGCCATTTTAGATGCCTTGACCAGACCCACTCTGTGCACGCTGTCGATCCTTAGCATGGCTCCCCACCCTCGCAAGCATCTCACCCAGGCAGTGGTCACCCCCGCTCTCTGTCTTATGCATGGGTAATAAACCTCCCCCCATCTGCGCTGCTCTTCCCTGAGAATCACACCCTGTGCCCGCCCGACACCTCCCTTTCGCCCTATTCACTACCGCACCCTCTGACACTCCTTTTCCTCTGTGTCCGATTGTCCAGGCCGGTCCTAGGCTATCAGCTAGCCCTGCAGATGTAGTTTATGGCCACAGCTGTAAAGAATCACCCCTCTTCAAAGGAGTTATAGTAGATCAAGGCCCACACTCGATGAGATCCGTCACAGCAGAAGCGTTGCTATTATCTGAAAACCATCCTGTATTGTGATTGGGGAGGGGACCGAGCGTGAAGCGGAAGATTCCAGGGATGACTCTTTGTACATCAAAGTTTTTACAATTATGTGTCACATTAAAAATATATAGCACTCCGACAAAGTAGTAAGATTATAAAACTTTAATAATTTATAAATATATACAAGAAAAAAAAAATAGTAATAACATATAAACATTTTTAGGGAAAAACAACGAAGTAGCGGTCGGCTGTGCGAATAGTCCCAACGCAGCACAACGTCCAGATTTCCGGCGTGGGGCGTCGCGGGGGGTGGGTCATCAGTAGCAAACTGTTGTGCGAATAGTTCCAAGGCAGCAGAACGCGCCGAAATCTAGATGACACGAAAGTGATGTCTAGTAAGTTGCCACCCAGCAAATAACGGCGTGGGGCGTCGCGGGGGGTGGGTCATCAGTAGCAAACTGTTGTGCGAATAGTTCCAAGGCAGCAGAACGATGGCACCAAGGTGATGTCCAGTAAGTTGCCGCACTGGTTTTGGTATCCTACAATGCTGCTCCGAATAACGGCGTGGGGCGCCCCGGGGGAGGCGGCGTGAACGGGCCTCTCCAGGTGGAGTGTCATCTGTTGTAGTGGGGCGCCCCTTTACCGTTTCAGTTGCCATTCCGTCCGTTTTTGGTCCACTGTGTCAAAAGCCGCAATTCAGCTGAGTTGCACCCACTCTTGCGGTGCAGCGATAGGCGGCTGTCACAGGACTCTCAAAATGGCGGCAGGCTCTTTCCTTTTTGGGCCTGGTCCACTGAAATGGCCCTGGGACACCTTGGAAATCGGACGCTTGTCTGCTAGGTCTTGGACCCCATTCTCGAAAGCGTCCCCTCCGCCTTGAGAATTCATCAAAATTTTTGGGGGCCCCGACTCCTGCAGGCTTCTGGTGGGGAGCGGCTGCCATGATTGCTCGCGGAATGACCACGACGGAGCTACGAGATGGTGGTGCTCTCATGCTGACGCCAGTTTAGTCTGAAACATCCAGAAACAAGGTGGGGCTTTCATCGTTTGGGAAAAAAAAAAAGTTTTCATCCAATGAAAAGTGTTGTTTTTAGGTCATATGATCAAGCCTTCCATCATTAGGAAACCAAAAGTAAAATGAACCAATGAAAAGTTTTATAAACAAGTCACATGACCTGTTATGCGGCATAGGGTATAAAATGCGGAGAAAATACGTTGGCACGTGAGGCGGCGTCAGTAGCGGACCGATGTGCGAATAGGCCGAAGGCAATACAACGCGCCAAGATCCGGATGGCACCGAGGTGGTGTCCAGCAAGTTGCAGCACTGGTGTGGCCATCCTACAATGCTGAAAGTCGGCGTGGGGCGCCCCGTTGGCCTGTGAGTTTGCGTCAGTAGCGGACCGATGTGCGAATAGGCCGAAGGCAGCACAACGCGCCAAGATCCGGATGGCACCGAGGTGGTGTCTAGTAAGTTGCCGCACTGGTGTGCCCATCCAACAATGCTGAAAGTCGGCGTGGGGCGCCCCGTTGGCCTGTGAGATGGCGTCAGTAGCGGACCGATGTGCGAATAGGCCGAAGGCAGCACAACGCGCCAAGATCCGGATGGCACCGAGGTGGTGTCTAGTAAGTTGTCGCACTTCTGTGGCCATCCTACAATGTTGAAAGTCGGCGTGGGGCGCCCCGTTGGCCTATGAGATGGCGTCAGTAGCGGACCGATGTGCGAATGGGGCCAAAGGCAGCGCAACAATTTTTTCTGACTGACACCACAAGGCGCTGAGATGCCAAGATCCGGATGGCACCGAGGTGATGTCTAAGTTGCGGACTGATGTGCGAATGGGGCCAAAGGCAGCGTAACAATATTTTTTGTATGGAAGATACCACTAGGCGTTGAGATGCCAAGATTCGGATGGCACCGAGGTGATGTCTAGCAAGTTGCTGTACTGGTGTGGTCATCCTACAATGCTGAAACTCGGCGTGGGTCGCCCCATTAGCCTGTGAGATGGCGTCAGTAGCGGACCGATGTGCGAATAGGCCGAAGGCAGCACAACGCGCCAAGATCCGGATGTCACCGTGGTGGTTTCATAGTTGAGAGGCACTTCATCTGCAGTGGGGCGCCGAGATCCGGATGGCACCGAGGTGATGTCTAGCAAGTTGCTGTACTGGTGTGGTCATTCTACAATGCTGAAAGTCGGCGTGGGGCGCCCCATTAGCCTGTGAGATGGCGTCAGTAGCGGACTGATGTGCGAATGGGGCCAAAGGCAGCGCAACAATATTTTCTGAAGAGAAGACACCAAAAGGTGCTGACATTCCAAGATCCGGATGGCACCGAGGTGGTGTCTAGCAAGCTATGCAGTTGAGTTGTGTGCGCACTTGCGGCGAATAGGTCGAAGGCAGCATAACAATGTTTTTTGAATAGAAGACACCACAAGGCGTTGAGATTCGGTTACCACCGAGGTGATGTCTAGCAAGTTGCCGCACTGGTGTGGCCATCCTACAATACTGCTCCGAATAACGGCGTGGGGTGCCCGAAGGGGGGGGGAGCCGGCGTGAATGGGCCTTCCTAGGTGGAGGCTCGTCTGCTGTAGTGGGGCGCCCCTTTACCGTTTCAGTTGCCATTCAGCTGAGTTTCGGCTGCTCTTGATGCTACAGCGACAGGCGGCTGCAAGAGGACTCTCAAAATGGCGGCCTGTTCTTTGGATTTGGGCCTGGTCCACTAAAATGGCCCTGGGACACCTTAGAACTCGGACGCTCGATTTTTTTTTCCTTTCCTGTACATGCAAAAAAAGGTAAATGCCCGGTACGTTACACGCTTCATCTGCCACGATGAACTCTCCAGAGGAACCGAAAAAAAATATAGTTGTGGTAACTATACCATGCATCGTCATATGGAGAGGTGGCACCAATTAATTATAGTGCTGCATAAAAGAGAGATTTGGAGGAGAACCCCTGACCTGCTAGTACATTCATCAAAGAAGTGGCACTGAGAGCTTCAGAGGCAAGGGAAACGGTCCCAAATATTTAGAAGAACTTTGGAAAGATTAAAATGACATGTTTAGATTGTGGCAAATTAATTTCATGTGGACAGATGAGTGTTACTCTAATAAATACAGCATATGAACATCATCATAGTCGATGGTTGGTAGAGACATTTTGACTATATCCTGGACCTGCCCGTCCTCGCCCAAAATGGCGCCGGAATAAATGGGACTCGTAACTCCTTGTTGTGTACTGGTTGCAGAACCTTGAAATCACGAGATACGTATGCAGTTTTGAAGCACATGGCGGGCGGGGACGAGAATTGATTGAATATTTCGACATCCCTATTGATATTAAGTTCTGATGTGTTATTGATTACTGTACTGTTGAAAGTTCGAATTAACGTCACCCATGGTACTTGCCCGCAAATGTATATCTAGATAATTTTATTGTAACTGGCCCTGTCGTATTTTAATTATAAAATGTACGTCCACCGATTCCGTAACTGTTAGACACCTTAGTTCTTGCAACCTAATGGCCCGCCCGTTACGTTCCTCTACAGTGTAAATGTCTATTCATCATATACGATTACAGTTTGCTCTGTGGCAGGCCCACGTGGTTATAGGCTTGTATTTGTATAATGAAATTTTCACAATAAAGGTTTTTAAAAGAAAACATGGTAGTAGTATATACATTGGTAAAGTTTTTAATAATAGTGACTGTTTTAGAATCATTAAAAGGCAAGTGAAATAAAGCAGACCAATTACATGAAGGGTAAAAGGTATAATACGAAGGAACGCAGTAAAGATAAATGGTCAAGGGCTGTTGTGTTTTCTATTCCTGCAACATAAAGTGCTCGATAAGAATCTCATATTCAGGCGTATCGGCGACTAAGACAGCAGGTCGACCCTCTTTTGCTCAACGGCTCCGTCATGGGACGAAGAAACGCTCTTTTTCTCGAAAAAAGAATATATTTTACTTGCAGGACAGTTGTAAAATTTCCGGGAAAGTACATTAGCCTGGAACATTATAACATATATTTAAGAAAAAATAATGTTCGGAAGTAATGAAAAGCGTAATTTTTAGGTCATATGACCAAGCCTTTCATCATTACAATAAGAAAAGTAAAATGAACCAATGAAAAGTTTTATTAACAAGTCACATGACTTGTTATGCTTACGTTACGCGCTGCGCGCCCCGGATGACTTCCGGATGCGCTAACGCGGCGCGTCATATGACGCATTACGCGACAACGCAGGTACAGAATATAGTCAAAATGTCTCCACCAACCAGCGGTCGGAACACAACCCCTTTCAGCAGGCTAAATAGTTCTGTTAAATGACAACAGAAGGGACAGGCAACAAGAACCCTCAGTCAAAGAGGGGAGGGCTAGTTCTTCTCTACCGGGTTACATTGGGGCGCTACCGGAACTGATCGAATTGGTAGTCTACAGTGTTTCTGGATGTTTCAGACTGAAGCTGGGGTTAGCATGAGAGCAGCACCATTTCGTAGCTCCGTCGTGGTCATTCCGCAACCAATCATGGCAGCCGTTCTTTATCGTTATTTTGGGCGGGGTGGGTGGCGGAGCCGAGCTGTTTTGCAGCCATCATTGTGTGGAGTTCAGTTCATCTCACTAGTTTTGTATTTGTCATGAGGGGTTGTTCCTAATGTTTCTATTTTAGCGAGGTCAAAAAGAGATCCCATTAGTGGCCTACTGATTTTGCTCGATTCCTTTTCCTTTTTTTTACACGATTTTTCGTTATCTGCAAAGACTAAACAGAGTATTGCGACTCTGTGTTTGTTTGTAAATAGAGAATGAACCAAAGAGAACTAATTCTAAAACAGTAAATACTTGGATAACAATCAATCAAATGGAGAGAGAAGCAGGCACGACGGATTACAACGGGGGCAAAGGCCTGCGTTAACTACCTTTCACTATCTGCAAAGAGAGAGTACTCCTAATAGAAATGAGGGGGGGGGCACCATTCAAAGCAGATCAGTGTGCATAAAAACGAAAATGTTTTCACTTACCACGTACTTGACATTCGACAGCTTATGATATTTGCTATTAAAAAACCATTGAAATTCACTGAAAAAACCATAGGTTATAGACCATATATAGTTAGGAATTAGCATTTACAAAACCTTGAAAATTCACTGAAAAAACCATAGGTTATAGACCATATATAGTTAGGAATTAGCATTTAAAAAACCTTATTTTACTCACACAAAACCATTGAAATTCCATATATAGTTAGTTGCACTAACTATATATCGCGCACCCGCAATCCACTGCTGATCATGTCACATATTACATCATTCATGACATGGTCAGTGACATCACTGATGACATCACTGATGACATCTCAAATGACATCACTGATGACATCACTGATGACAACATCCAGTGACTGTATGTTTCTGTAAAGTTAAAATATGTCTTACATATTGAAGAATGAGTGGATGTATAAGTGTCTGGATGAAGGATTTAGTAGGTGCGTGACTGACTGTATGAGTGAGTGATTAAATGTGTCTCACTGAATGCATGGGTTAGTGACTAAACTGTCTTAATTTGTGCATCATTATGTCTGTTGTTCTGTAAACTGCTGCATGTGTTGATCATTAGCTATACGAGAGGCTATATGTGTTATTAATTGGTTGCCCAAGTATTTCTATGGGAGATTGAGTTTGTGTGGGGGTGGCTGGAAGGTGTGTGACTCTATGCATAGATGTGTGAGCAGTTTATTCACTAGGTGTATGAGTTCAAGAGTGCATGTGGAAACAGCTACATGGGCAGTTGACTGTGTGCATGAGTGTATTGATGAGTGAATGGATATCTCAATGCTACATGTCATAGTAAGTACATATGTAAAACACAGTACATGTGAGAGTTGGCATATATAAATAACTGTGCATGAGAGCCACTGAATGAGTGAGTGGTTGTATCGATCATTGTGAACTTGTATCAGGGATTGTATAAGAGAGTAAATATGTGTTAGTATATGTTTCAATAAGTAAGGTGTGTTTAACTGTATAGTTGAAGAAATGGAGGTGAGATTGTTTCTTTGCATGACTGACTGGGTGTGTGAGTAACTCCATGGATGAGTGGCAGTGTGTGAGTGTCTGTATACACTGAGTGTATCTAAGGTTATATTAGAGTCTGAAGAGGTTTATCGTATTAGCACAAGAATGATGTCAAATGAGATGTCATCAGTGATGTCATCAGTGATGTCATTTGAGATGTCACCAGTGATGTCATCAGTGATGTCACTGACCATGTCATGAATGATGTAATATGTGACATGATCAGCAGTGGATTGCGGGTGCGCGATATATAGTTAGTGCAACTAACTATATATGGAATTTCAATGGTTTTGTGTGAGTAAAATAAGGTTTTTTAAATGCTAATTCCTAACTATATATGGTCTATAACCTATGGTTTTTTCAGTGAATATATATATAAACATATATATATATATATATATATAGAGAGAGAGAGAGAGAGAGAGAGAGAGAGAGAGAGAGAGAGAGAGAGAGAGAGAGAGAGAGCGAGAGCGACAGCCGTTGTCACTTATTTGGATTAATTTGTTAAATTGGCATATTTCATCAAAAAAGTTGTTTCTATCTTTACATGCCACATAACTACACTGCACTCAAAGCAACATACACTCCAAATACCACTCAGTGCCACATAATTACAGGCCACATAACTACACTGCACCCAATGCAACATACACTCCAAATACCACTCAGTGCCACATAATTACACAACACATAATTATACTGCATTCAATGCAACATACACTCCAAATACCACTCAGTGCCACATAATTACATGCCACAGAATTACACTCTACTGAATACAACATAACCTCCCCATAATACCACTCAGTACCACATAATTACATGCTACATTTTTACACTGCACTCAACGCAACATACACTCCACATACCACTCAGTGCCACATAATTACATGCTAGATAATTACACTGCACTCAATACAACATACAGTCCAAATACCACTCAGTGCCACATAATTATATGCTACATAATTACACTGCACGCAACGCAACATACACTCCAAATACCACTCAGTGCCTCATAATTATATGCTACATAATTACACTGCACTCAACGCAACATACATTCCAAATACCGCGTCGGGCCACATAAATATATGCTACACAATTACACTGCACTTATTGCAAAACGCACTCCACACCATGCCACAATTTCACTAAGCATAATTTCACAGAACACCACAGTTCCAGGCCTCACAATTCAACTCCACACATTTCCAATACACACCGCATAATTACACACCAAACAACATATTTCAACTCCAAAAATCCACAACGTACCTCCAATCCACACCATATAGTGTCACCACCTGAACTCCAAACATCATTCACCACCACCATTTTGTATCAGCGCACCACCTAAGTATCACGTCAGCCTGCCCTTGGAATCTGGCATCTGTTGATTCTCCCCTAGTGTCTGTCCGCTGCTCGTGTTCTAATTAAATTACTGTTTTCAAACATCCATTCCCCCGTTTTTATGTCCCGATCCCCCATAACAACCTAGCAGAGGCAGGCCTGGACAGTTAGGCTAGAAAATACCTACTTTCTAAAAAGTGGTATTTTGAAACACAGAATATTAAAACCAACTTTATTAAAAGATGTTTTTTATTATTCTGTGTTCAGGTATGCTAAATTCGAATTTCTACCATGTTCTCTGAGTCAGTTAGGATTATTAGAAGGTAATAATCTAACTGCCCATTCTAGCATATGGAGAGCAGGTAGACTTCAATAGTGAAAAATGAAAATGGTTGTAATTCACTATTAGGACATGCAACACACACCCGAGCATGTCCTACTTTATACTTACAATGCACCCTGCTTTGGGCCTACCATAGGGGTGTCTAATATGAAGCAAAGCGAAGGTTTAGGAACTGGCAAGTGGGTGCACTTGGTCAAGTCGACAAGGCAGTGCTAGACTGCACACAGGCCTTGCAATCGCAGGCCTGAGACACACTTTACAAGCTGCTTCTGTGGGTGGCACAACCGGTACTGCAAGCCCACCAGCAGCATTTGATTTACACGCCCTGGGCACACATGGTGCACTGTACTAGGGGCTGACAGGTAAATCAAAAAACCCAATCATGAAATCACCAATTAGTACATCAATTTAACATAGGGAGCACTTGCACTTTGGCACTGAATAGCAGTGGCACAGTGCGCAAAGCATATAACATTATTTTTGTTTATACGAGGAAACAGTGGTTCCAGTGGAAAAATGGACAAACAATTTAAGCAATATACATGCACAATGGCTATACGTTGTAAGGGACCAAGTAATGTATGTGGACAAAAAGAGCTCTCTACACAGTTTGTAACTATGGGCGGAAAATCCGTTCCACTCGCGGAATTTGTCGATTTTCGGCAATTTCGCGATCCGCAAGTCTCGCGAAATTGCCCAAAAATCCGCAAATTTGCTCGCTGGTGGATTTCAGTTAAGGCAGGTGCTTGAGTTGAAGAAAGCTAACTTTGTAACCATTTTAGAATGGTGCCGGCAAGCTGCCAGAGTTGCAACTTGCAAGTAAACAACTCTGGCAGCTTGCCGGCTCCATTCTAAAATGGTTACAAAGTTAGCTTCAACTCGAGCACCTGCCTTAACTCTGTAAATGCTTCCTGTGGGCCAAAAATTAAACCTCAACATGAAGCACTTACAGATATAAATAAAGCAGGTGCCCGAGTTGAAGCTCATATTCAGTAACTCTTTAATCAGCCCAAAACATTAGTGAGCACGGTCGAGGCTGGGCAAGTGTGCTTTAACCCCATATCTGCCGTTTAAAATTAGCTGTAATACCCGAGGGAGGTCTTTGCATCCCTGAGTTTCTCGAGCGCAATCCCCGTGTAGTTCTTGTGACCAGGAGGCTGCTTTCTCCTCACCTGCTGCCCTGCTCGCTCTCTGACCCGTTATACACAAGAGGCATGTTGACACACATAGAAGCCCCGCACCACACACTAGCGGTATCAAAGGTCTTCCCGCCCTTTCCCAGCTATGATGGACAGCTCACTCAAGGGACCTCTGTGCCTTTTGGCGCGGTGGCAAAGTTACAGGCACACATGGTCAGTGGAGACAAATCCTCTAGCCTTTTACACAGCTGCAGTGTAGGAAAAGCACTATACATTTACCCAATGAGGTAGCACTTACTGATTAGCCACTAGCCAGTAGAAAGTACTCCAGTTGAGTAGAGGTATTGCACAAAATGGTGGCATCTTCGTGGATAACTATGCAGGGCAGGATTCATTCTGGCACGAGGCTCCTGTCACAAAAATTAAACCTCAACAGGAAGCACTTACAGATATAAATAAAGCAGGTGCCTCAGTTGAAGCTCAAATTCAGTAATGTTTTAATCAGCCCAAAACATTAGTGAGCACGGTCGAGGCTGGGCAAGTGTGCTTTAACCCCATATCTGCCGTCGAAAATTAGCTGTAATACTCGAGGGAGGTCTTTGAATCCATGAGTTTCTCGAGCACAATCCCTGTGTAGTTCCTGTGACCAGGAGGCTGCTTTCTCCTCACCTGCTGCCTTGCTCGCTCTCTGACCCTTTATACACAAGAGGCATGTTGACACGCATAGAAGCCCCGCACCACACACTAGCGGTATCAAACGTCTTAGCGCCCTTTCCCAACTATGATGGACAGCTCACTCAAGGGACCTCCGCGCCTTTTGGCGCGGTGGCAAAGTTACAGGCACACATGGTCAGTGGAGACAAATCTGGCCCTTTACGCAGCTGCAGTGTAGGAGAAGCACTATACATTTACTCAACGAGGTAGCACTTACTGATTAGCCAGTAGAAAGTAATCCAGTTGAGAAGATGGAAATCGCAAAAAAATCCCAGAGTTCGCAGGAAAATCCGCGAATTCGCTGACTTTTTTGCGATTTTGCGCATCCATTACACCCAAACGGAGATCGATCCATTTTGCTCAAAAAGTTGATCTCATCGAGTGTCAACATTGAAAAACTATCGCCACCTAGTTAACAGGGCCTGACAGAGCGCTTAATCTATCACAGTCAGAGCCAGCTTCACAAAAGTCGGACCCGGAAGTGCGTTGGAAATTGTCTACACGCTAGGAGCAACGTCAAACAAGACGCGGCTCGCCTGCCTGGCCTTACAGGCGCCACCGCATAACGGAGCATCCACGCCATAGAAAGTCCGCTGAACCGCAGTGACTTCACCGAATCGAAGCGGTCCGTTCCCTCGTTCCAGCATCCCCTCCCAAACAAAATGTGAATTGAACGTCGGGGACTGCCCATATAACCAACCATACCTTCTCTGTAACTCAGAGATTCTGGTCCTGATGAGAACTCCATCATCAACAAGGTGTTCGAAACGCGTAGACTTTTATAGCCAAAAGTTATATCAAACTTGATTTATGTTAATTGAAAAATGTATAAATGGCTTCCTGTGAATTTTGTTATTCCAGTGTAAAATTATATGTTTGTCTGTGGTTGTCTTTGATATAGAGCGATTGTGGTATGAATGGATGGTGATTATAAATGTAGTAAACTTTTTTGTGACTTATGATGGTTGTAATTATGTAAATGTTGTGTATATAAGGTCTTAAAACTCGTAAAGTTGGTGAAATCATAAACCAAACTTATGAAAAAATTACTTGTTTAAAAAAATAAAGGATTAATTCTGCTCACTTATGTGAGATTAAAACATCTTGTTTAGTTCAGATGTGTTTAGACTATTGATCTTGAAATCATTCACAGTACTGGCACTTCTTTTGTTATTTAATGCTTGTGGCTAAGCCTTGCTGTTGGGAGCCCTGACCCAGTGGTGGTTTTTTCGCAGTTTAGGAGAAGCACTATACATTTACACAATGAGGTAGCACTTACTGATTAGCCAGTAGAAAGTAATCCAGTTGAGAAGATGGAAATCGCAAAAAAATCCCTGAGTTCGCAGGAAAATCCGCGAATTCGCTGACTTTTTGCGATTTTGCGCATCCATTACACCCAAACGGAGATCGATCCATTTTGCTCAAAAACGTTGCTATCATCGAGTGTCAACATTGAAAAACTATCGCCACCTAGTTAACAGGGCCTGACAGAGCGCTTAATCTATCACAGTCAGAGCCAGCTTCACAAAACCTCTTCATTGTGAGTACCCCGCTGGGTCCTCACGTGAGTTCACTTTCCTTCTCTTCACCACATATGGGACACCACCGATTCACCTAGGCTGCGCCCTTTCTAGATCCAAATATCCCCACATTTTACGTCCTGAGGAGACCCCACATCCATAGGAGGGTTGAAACGTCGTCGACAAGTGTGCAGAAAGGACCATTACCTAGCCAGTGTCACTATACACTTAGGCTGTTACCATGTATTATTGAATGGTCGCTTCTTGTACTTATGGAAACCTCTCGCAAAACTGTTCACTGTATATATTCACTTATGGTTCCATGCTTCACTTGGGGATACACTGCACAAAGTATACTGCTTTTTGATTTTAAGAAAGTGATTTATACCATTCTTGTGTGCATATATATAAAAAAACTAGAAGATCAAACTGTGTAGAGAGCTCTTTTTGTCCACATTCATTACTTGGTCCCTTACAAACGTATAGCCATTATTGCTTAAATTGTTTGTCCATTTTTCCACTGGAACCACTGTTTCCTCGTATAAAACTATTACCCTGGTTCTCTGTGAGTAGGGTTCCCCTGTATTTAGTAGTGACAAAGCATATAACCAGCAAAAACATATCAAAACAGAGGAGGCAATCCGTCAAAATGGAAGGGAGACTCACGCCAATGATGCCAGGTCTAACAATTTATATAGAATCAGTCTGCACATATTGGGAAAGAAAATGATTTCCTGGATATTCAAATGAAGCTTTAATGAAAGATTGAAGAAAAAAGAAGAAAGAAAAGAACATTCACTCTACTCCAATTTACCTCTTTGATGAATAATTCTTATTTATTTATTTTGTACCATTTGGGAATTTTTTGCAAATATTGAGAATAACACACTCTATGTGATACAGTTTAGGCACACAAGGGATGTGGTGGGCCCACCCTCAACGAGTGTAAAATTCCCCCAATAATGGGATTATGGAACAATAAGGACATTAACTAGCAGGTTTAGAGTGAGTCCTGCCTTTACTATGATATTGCACATCCCGCATTCTAATGCTAACCTCAATCTTCACCCCAGTCCTGACTATAAACATAATCCTAACACTAGCCCTTGTCCCACACTGTAACCCTGACCTCATCTCTCACCCTACTCCAGGCCCTCACCCTAATGCACACTCTTTTATCTTAGTCCTGACTCTCTCTCGCGACCCCATGCCCTTACCATAAATCTAACCTTGACCCCATCTGCTTACCTTTTCACTCCCATCTCACTGTTTGGGTTCACACTCCCTGTTCTTAAAACTTCATATTTAGAACATATATAAATCTAACTTAACCTTTCTATCATTTCCAGTGTTCCTAACCCTTGCTGCCTCTGACCCATAATCCATGGTTTCCAATTCACCTCACCCCTTTCTGCTACCACCTCTTGCCCCCAAACCATAGTGCATGGTCTCCAGTGCCCCTAGCCCTTGCTGCCCCATCCCGCCTTCTTGCAAATCACCAGCAATAACCCTACAGTAAACTGCATGAACTAACAGCCCAGCACCTCTACTACCCTTTTATCTATATGAAGTGTCATGTCATGCTTGCTGCTTGACAATCAGTGCACGGCCAAGTGCGTAGCTACCATTGGTGCAACAGGTGCAGTGGCACCCTGGCCCAGAGCCCTGGATGGGCATTTTTCTTAATTGATCTGTGGCATTTTTCCTGCGCCTCTGTGCACAGCTACTTCCGCACCCTGTACTGCCCCAATCTCCCTCCTCTAGCTGCGTGATGGCACTGCCAGCAATGAGCAAGTTACCCATGCCAGACTGCATGTGTGTTGTCTTGCCTGCACGCTGGCTCACATAGATGCTGCACGGTTGCGCATGCGCGAGGCATTCACTGCACCGGGGCCCCTCTGGACCACCTCTCACACCAAAAATCCACTCTTTGCCCAGGTCACAGTGCCCCTACACACTTCTGCAACCATACACACGTAGAGTTGTATCCTATCCTTGGGAAAGATAATAGCGCCGCGAAGCCGCGCTACCGGAAGCTCTATGCTATGCTGCTGAAAATATAGGGTCTCCACCCAGGCCAAGGAATAATATATGACACGCGACTGCATGTCTCCGCTGCTCCCGGGCCACGCGCGGAGGCGCCCATCGCTGATGAGGCTGCTCTGAGGCCCCCGTAAGGCGCTATCCACCTGTGTGTGATGAGGCTGTCTCATAGGCCGACAAGCCGCTATCCGTAGTAGCGGAATCTGCTCTCATGCCCTCCACCTCTGAGAGGGGCGCTCTCCGCTATTGAAGAGACTGTCTCTGTCTCATGACCCCCACAGGGCGCTATCCGCAGAGGAGGGATCTGCTCTCATAACCTCCACCTCTGAGAGGGCTTCTCTAATAACCCCACAAGGCGCTCTCCGCTACTGAGGAGGCTGTGTCATGATCCCACAAGGCGCTATTCGCATCAGATTAGTCTGCTCTCATGACCTCCACCTCTGAGTGGGGAGCTCTATTAACCTCACAAGGCGCTACCCGCCGCTGCCGAGGCTGCTCTCATGACCCCGCAAGGCGCTATCCTGCATGTTTGCGCCCCCTGCTCTCAGGCCATGCATGAGGAGCTGCTCCCCCCGAGGTGTCCGCATCCATACCATGTATACCTCTAGGAATATTACAATGGTCCCCAGCTGAGGGCAAAGTAAAAAAAAAACGTCTGCCCTCCCCCGGCCCCCCACCTTGCATCTCCGTCCACGGCATTACAAGGGGATTAAGGGGTCCCAATGCTTGATGCTGATTACTCTGCTGACCGTGGAGGGCTGAGACGAGGCCCGTGGCCCGCCATTGCACCTGCCCCCTTGCCCCCTCCTCCTCCCCCCGCACCACTTCATGGCTCGCATCGCTAATGAAATGTCGTTTAGGTTCGCAGGCTGCTCGGACGGAGGGAACATCTGCTTATTGTGCATGAGCTGAATAGCAGATGCTGCGTCATTAGCCAGCTCTGGTGGGGTGGGGTGGGGGAGGGGGGATCCTTCTCTTCTCCTCAGCTGCCCCCTCGGGCTGCGAGGTATGAGGCCACTTGTGGAGCGTACACCACAGAACCAGAAGCCAGAAACCTCACTGCAAGGGATGCGGAAAGGAAAGGGAGGAGACATGTGGAAAGGGAAATGGAGGGACGGAGGGAGCACGGGAAAGAGAGTACAGAAGGAGGGCAGCGAGGAAGATAGGAAGAAGGAAAGCGCTGTGCTTAGAGGGCAGTATCTTCGTGCAAGAGCCTAGAGCCAATCATTTTGGTGAATAGCTCCTTATTTAATAGTAGGCCCTTAGGTTACAGACAGGGCCTGGCAGGTCTGGTTAGGGATTGTTTTGCCCTCCAACATTCCATGTATTGTGTAATTTTTACTGCATCCACGCTCAACATTCCATGCATCATCACATTCTTACAGCATCCACACGCAGACCTCCACGTAGCATCTCATTCTCACAACATCCACGCTCAACATTCCATGCATCATCGCATTCTTACAGCATCCACACGCAGACCTCCATCTATCATCACATTCTCACAGCTCCATGCTCAACATTCCATGCACCACTACATTCTCACAGCATCAATACTCAACATTTCATAAATCGTTACATTCTCATCGCATCCATCCTCAATATTCTATGCATCATCACATTCTCACAACATCCACGCTCAACATTCCATGCATCAACACATTCTTACTGCATCCACAAACAGACCACTATCTATCATCACATTCTCACAGCATCAATACTCAACATTCTATGCACCACTACATTCTCACAGCATCAATACCCAACATTTCATAAATCGTTACATTCTCATGGCATCCATACTCAATATTCTATGCATCATCACATTCTCACAGCATCCAGGCTCAACATTCCTTGGATCATCAACTTCTTACAGCATCCATTCTCAACATTACATGACTCATCACATTCTCACAGCATCCACACTCAACATTCCATGCATCCTTGCATTCCCATAGCATTCTTACTCAGCATTCCACACATCATGTTCTCACACCATCCATTTTCAATATTCATACATCATCACATTCTCACAGCATCCACGCACAGTATTCCATGTTTCACCACATTCTCACACCATCAACGTTCAACATTCCATTCATTGTTACATTCTCACAGCATCCATACACAGTATTCCATGCATCATCACTTCCCACACCATCCACGTTCAACATTCCATTCATTGTTACATTCTCACAGCATCCACACTCAACATCCCATGCATTATCACATTCTCACAGGATCCATACTTATCATTTATGAATCATCACAATCTCACAGCATCCACACTCAGCATTCCATGCAGCATTGCATTCTTACTCAGCATTCCCCACATCATGTTCTCACAGCATCCGTATTCAATATTCATACATCATCACATTCTCACAGCATCCACACACAGTATTCCATGCTTCATCACATTCTCACACCATCAACGTTCATTATTCCATGCTTCATCACATACTCACAGCAACCACATGCAGACCTCCATAAAGCATCACATTCTCACAACATCACGCTCAACATTCCATGCATCATCACATTCTTACTGCATCCAAACGCAGACCACTATCTATCATCACATCCTCACAGCATCCATACTCAACATTCCATGCACCACTACATTCTCACAGCATCAATACTCAACATTTCATAAATCGTTACATTCTCATGGCATCCATACTCAATATTCTATGCATCATCACATTCTCACAGCATCCATGCTCAACATTCCTTTGATCATCAACTTCTTACAGCATCCATTCTCAACATTACATGACTCATCACATTCTCACAGCATCCACACTCAACATTCCATTCATCATTGCATTCCCATAACATTCTTACTCAGCATTCCACACATCATGTTCTCACACCATCCATTTTCAATATTCATACATCATCACATTCTCACAGCATCCACGCACAGTATTCCATGCTTCATCACATTCTCACACCATCAACGTTCAACATTCCATTCATTGTTACATTCTCACAGCATCCATACACAGTATTCCATGCATCATCACATTCTCACACCATCCACGTTCAACATTCCATTCATTGTTACATTCTCACAGCATCCACACTCAACATCCCATGCATTTTCACATTCTCACAGGATCCATACTCAACATTCATGAATCATCACATTCTCACAGCATCCACACTCAACATTCCATGCAGCATTGCATTCCCATAGCATTCTTACTCAGCATTCCACACATCATGTTCTCACAGCATCCATATTCAATATTCATACATCATCACATTCTCACAGCATCCACACACAGTATCCCATGCTTCATCACATTCTCACAGCAACCACATGCAGACCTCCATAAAGCATCACATTCTCACAACATCACGCTCAACATTCCATGCATCATCACATTCTCACAGCATCCACATGCAGAACTCCATGAAGCATCACATTCTCACAACATCCAAACTCAACATTCCATGCATCAACACATTCTTACTGCATCCACACACAGACCACTATCTATCATCACATTCTCACAGCATCCATACTCAACATTCCATGCACCACTACATTCTCACAGCATCAATACTCAATATTTCATAAATCGTTCCATTCTCATGGCATCCATACTCAATATTCTATGCATCATCACATTCCCACAGCATCCAGGCTCAACATTCCTTGCATCATCAACTTCTTACAGCATCCATTCTCAACATTACATGTCTCATCACATTCTCACAGCATCCACACTCAACATTCCATGCATCATTGCATTCCCATAGCAGTCTTACTGAGCATTCCACACATCATGTTCTCACACCATCCATTTTCAACATTCAAACTTCATCACATTCTCACAGCATCCATGCACCGTATTACATGCTTCATCACATTCTCACACCATCAACGTTCAACATTCCATGCTTCATCACATTCTCACAGCATCCACGTGCAGACCTCCATAAAGCATCACATTCTCACAACATCACTCTCAATATTCCATGCACCATTGATGGAGCACATTTCATCTGCAGTCAGGCATTGTTTTATTTTTTGTGCATCAGACTGCATTTAAATTGCCACACACATTTTGGTGCTAGTTAAAAACATGGCACATGAAAAACAATGAAAGTGAGGCCTATTCAGTCTGACATGCTTGTGCTGCATTAACATGTGTTTTTACAGTGTAGAGAAAAGTGGCCTTTTTAGCTTTGAAGATTAATAGAATGTGTTTTTCTCTTCCCAGCCCATCCCATGCAATCTAAAATTCAATATTTCTGTCTTAAAAGACTTTGACTTGTTGCATATTTTGATAAATATTTTCAGTTAAATAACACCTCTTTTTATAATGTGTGTGAATTAACAAATGCGCCAAACACTACACAGGGGACTAAATGCTTTTTGCATGAAAAGCTATCTAAAACACTAATGCATGTTGCTGTGTGCACTATATTAATTGTGTGTGCTTTTAAATTTTACACTAAATGCATGAAAATGCTATGTTACACATTTATTTTGCATGTTGTCATAAATAATAGAAAAGCTGCTTTTCACTAATAGCTTGGCTAGGTAAACATTTATAAGGGGTATTAGTATGAGGGAGGGTAACATAACGGGCTGATTTACATGAAATTAATATTATCTTTGTGTTTGTTTTATTTTTGGGGCCTACACAAAACATGGCTGCCTGTGAATCCATCAAGGCTATGGCTTGCAATTTAATGAGAAGAGAGCATGCGCAGACTGTGGCAGCTTTCCTCATGACAAGAAGTGAAGGACATCTTAAACTGTACATTCTTGTGATTCTGCCAATGTACCAGTGTTCGTTAAAAGTGTCCATCTGACTACGCTGAGGAAGGAAGGAAGGATGAATTAGATTGAATCGTTTTTCCTAGTAAATGTTGCAAATGTTTATAAATGTAGTTATTCATGTATGCTTCTTTTGTTAAAACTGGTGAAGTCAGGTTTTTAGAATGAGTCAGGGGAGTGACAACCCATGCCATCATGACTGACCAATCACGTACAGGTTTTCCTGAAAGATGCCACATCTTTGTGTAGTCTGCCAATAATTAGGGTATAAAATAATGTCCTCTCTGGATGGGGGCTGGCTTTTCTCAGCTCAGCTGGCTTCTATGGGTTAGGTACGAGAAACGTCCCGGGAGATTGCTGAAGGGGAGGTGCGTCCGAGGAGGTTCAGGGGGAGGTTTCTTGCTTCCACGTCATATCTTGGCACTTCAGGCCACATTCCTTTGAGGCCTGTGAAGGAGGGGCTGCTTTCCACTTTAGACACAGACAGACAGAGAGTGCAGTGGATCAGGATAGAATTAGATGCTAAACTTTAAGTTTATGCTTTGACTAATTAATTAGGTCTGAAAAGATTTATTTGACTTATGCATTTATTTCTCTTTATGGGAGATTTTTGCCAACTATTTAATTATTGATTAGCCTTGCAAGACTATTTTTCTTAGAAACTCTTTAAGACTTTTGCGCCACATTTTCATAACTACATGTAATGCTTATATGCAGACTGTAATGTGTTCTGTATTATTGATATTTTTCCTGTTTTCCAAATTATGTAACCTGATTGATATTTTACTAATGAATAACGGGTCAGAGAAAAATTAACTTTTGACTAGAAAATAAAACCCTTTAAATACTCAACAACTCTCTTTATTTGGCTTAAAATAATAATTGTATTTTTGAATGTTCATGATTATTTAAATCTCCTGAAGGTAATACATGGTGAGACGGGCCCAACACCTTTTGAGCGGTAAATTAGAGGTAGCATGAGGGTTGTGCATTGAGAAACTACCAGAAGAAATTACCGCTCCATCAGTTTTTGGTAAGCAGAGGATGGTCATTATTGATTAGTTTGGTGATTAATGATTATTGATTTCACCATCAACTATTCAACTAATGGATCATTGACCTTTAGAAGGGAAATAAAATAATTGCCCAAGTTAGATAAATGTCCAAGTCCTGATTCCTGACTCCAATGCTCAGAACCTGAAGACTGGCAAAGCAGTACTGGCAGGTGATGCAAGAAGAGGTGTGAGTATCAATAGGGTTGTGAAATGTTGTTAATATACTAGCATGTATTTTTGAAGTGTTGAAAATAGTAAGGATTTTTTTACTGTTGGTGACATTTTGCTCATTTTGAATTGATGGTGTTATTGATTATATTGGTAATTTCATAGGACATAATTTTTCGTTATTGATTACATGTTTTATCTCTTCATGTTAAGTTAGTGTCTTGTTCTATGTTGTCTGGAACACGCAGGTATGCACACCTGTGGAATCCCGGGAAGGAATAGCGGGTGGTAAATGGAAGCCACACTGCACTGAGGTTACTCGTCTGTTGGAATAACACTGAGAAGCTAGGTAGGGCTGGCAGTGTTAAATTAGGGACTATTTTCTGTGTGAATGATTGATAGCAAAGAGTTCGCTGGTGAAACTTTGGTCTGATATCACCTAGAAAGGGTCACACCAAAGGAGTAGCAGGTTCTTCTGAGCTTGATTGACAGCAAAAGGGTTCGCTGGTGAAACTTTGGCCTAAGATATATCCTGAAGGATAAGTCCAAAGGAGTAGCAGGTTCTTCTGAGCTTGAGTGAAAGGTAAGCGGAAGGGATTTACCTGTAGTGTTTGAAGAGTAAACGGAAGGTCTTACTTTGTGAAGGGTAAGCGGAATGTGTTACTCGCAGTGAATATAAATCTATCCTTTATTTAGCACAACAGACAGAGTAGCGAATGTATTTATGTTGTTACTAAAAGAGTTATTGATTAAGAGAAATATTGCAGTAAGATTTTGTGAAGGGTCAGTGGTAGGAGTAAAACTGACTAAAATTGAGACTGACAGCTTTGGAGAAAAGAAATTGCATTGAACTATTGCAAAAATGAAAATGTTTGAAGGTTTAAAGAAGCTGTTAGGAGGTAAAGTGAAAAATTTGCTTTGTATTGGTGATGCTCCTGAAGGAACACCTGTGCATTTTATGTCTACCAATTTGGGACAAAACACATGTATGTGGGTTCAACAATGGTGCAAGATTACTGAAAAAGAAGGTGCTTTGATGTTTCCAAAAGATGGTACTTTTGAATTGCAAATTATTGACAAATTAAGGGAAGTGTTATGTGAAATAAAGACACAATCTAAAGCTGCACAATTTGAGGCCTTAAGCCTGTGGGAAAAGAAAGCAAGAGAAAAAGCAAGTGAGGATAAAAAGGTAAAGCACCAGATGCAGGAGAAGAAAATTAGTGATGAAAAAGAGCTTCAAATAAATATTGATTCAGGGGATGAAAAAATGGATGCATTGTTAACTGAGTGTCTACCACTTTATGTGGTTCCCATGAAAAAGACTGAAAATAGTGCACCAGTAAATACTACAGGGGTTACTGCTTCTGTTGAACAGAGAGAAATACAGACTGAGAGAAATGTGCAGACATTTTATATTGAACCATTACCTGTTGATTCAGTACTGACAGTGATACCTCCAGGTGTTACTGCTTCAAATGTGCCTGATTCAGTCCAAGAATTGCAAACTGCAAATGCACAGATAATGCCTAGAAAAATTATGACTGTCCCAATTAATATGGTCCGTACTGAAAAGGTTCAAAGAGCTGCAGAATCAGTGATTATGGCAGGGTTTATTTCAGAAACTCAGAATACAGAGATTATTGAACAGAAATTACCCCAAGCACTGAAAGGTGAGGGAAAAATGGTATTTACAACATCTGCAGCCCAGAATAAAATAAATGTAATTGAAAATGGGATTTTTCAAACCTGCTTTGAGGAAGCAGCAGTGACTAAAAATATAGAGAACATGGGAGAACATATTAACACAGGCCCTGAAAAAGAGAAACAGCTTAGTGTTTTAAATTCAACATTTGAACATGAAGAAATTAACAGTCCCTGCTGTTTAAATAATGAAAATGTGAACGAGTGTCAGGAAAAAGAATTAATTTCCCTGAGTATGGAAACAGCTGCATGTGCATTAACTACACATAATGGACTGACAGATTTGGCTCAAAAATATGAAACTGATGTTTCAGGAAGTTTTCCATTTCAGAAAGGTTACAGGGTACACATGGATGATGAAGCAAATGACACAATGTGTTCTTCAGGAATGCATTTTCACATTGCAGAAATAAAATATGGTTTTAAATGCAATGAGCTTGGGAAATTAGGAGACAAGTGGGCAAGAAAACATGAGAAGAAAAAGAAACCACCAGACCTAGCAAGGAAAATGGATAAGGAAAAGAAGCCACCAGATATAATTGAGAAAAATAATAAGCAGAATGAGGGAGAAGCTTTTGCTTACTCATTGAGAGAAATGGTGGTAGAAGTGCATGTTCATATGCCACAGAATAAAAGTGAACTTGCAGCATTTCTGAACACATTCCCACAATTGAAAGACAGAATTATGCTGTCGTACCCACAAGTTGATGGATTTGATGACTTTTTAAAAGAGTTGTGCACTAATTTGGAAATGTTCTTTTATATTGCCATGCTGACTAAATTGTGGTTTGAATCTAAAGTTGTTGTTCAAGGGCCAGGTGAGGAGACGGTGAAAAGGGTTTGCATGAATGCATCATCATTTTTTGTTGTTATGGAGGAAAATATAGCAGTGATTTATTTCCTAAAGGGCAGAGTGCCAGCAAAGGATGTTGATTGGGTACAGATTAAAAGAGCACAGGATGGAAGTAAAGGTGTTTTGGTTTGTGCAAATTTATTTATGGATGTTGTACTGCTGGAAAATGTGTCATTTTGCCATCTTTATAACGGATTTGAGCATTGGAAGAAGAAAAATAAATTTAAACATGATGCACAAAAACATGGAGAATTGCAGATGCAAATTATGCCAGCTAAGCAAATGCAAATGTCAGTTCAGAAACGGGTACCAATGGCAGGAATTGTTCAAGCACAGATGGTCCCACAAAATATGGAAAATGCTAAAGTTAATTTAAATAAGTTGTCCAGAGCAAATGTGAATTATTTCCAGAGACAAAAACAGAACCCAGTCCAACAGGTTGCTGTGTTTGCAAATGAGAATTTTAACCCTCACAATTCTGAAATTACCAATTCCATTGTTAAGGCAGTGGAAAGTCCAGATTTAGTTGCAGGAGTTTTAAACAAAGAAATTACAAACCCAGTTTTAGAAGAATTTGCACCAAAATTAGGCCCATTTGAGGAAAATTGCAAAACAGTTGTCTGTGACTCAGGCCTAGCAGGAAAACAATTATTTTGCAAATTAAGCAGTACAGATTACTGTACACCAGATAATGTTATTTTTCAGATTCCTGATGAGGATGTACATTTTAAAATGGCCCAACAAGAGACAGCTGTAGCATTATTTTCAGAAAAGACAGTTGAAAAATTACCTTCTGCTTTGGAAAAAATAATAAACACAGAAATAAGAGAGTTCACAGAGAAGGATGCTAGATTAATAAAATGTGCAGAGCATGTCTTATTAAAATTTGAACCAGATGACATGTATTCAGGAACACAATCAGTTGCAGGAATTTTACCAATAAAAGGATTTTTGATGGAATTGATTGGAAATTTGTGTAACTTTCTGATCATAGGTTCACAGAAAATAAATGAAAAGAACAGAATAGTGCAGGAGATTAAAAGCATATTTTTTCCATGTTGTCCTGTGGTACCGAATCCAGCCAATATATTTTTTCACATTCCATGTGGTGAAGAATGGCTTATTTTTATTGATTTTTGCAAAGCTCATGTCACAGTGCCATTGCATGAGAATAGTCAGGAGTACTGTCAAAAAGAAGCTGAATGTCTGGGACACAAAATTGGAAAGGGAGGTAGAAAGGTGTCACCAGAGATGGTGGAAATAATTTCCAAGATGAATACACCTCAAATTCAGAAAGAAGCCAGAACATTTTTGGGAATGGTTAGCTACTGTAGAGAGTGGTTACTAAACCTTTCCCTAGTGGCTAAGCCTTTACTGAGGCTGACACACTCAGGTGTGTCTGATCCGCTTCCAGTGGACAACAACTGCACAAAAGCATTCCTAGAGTTGAAAGAGAAAAAATGTCGCGCCCCAGCACTAGGAATGAAAGTTTATTTGAAAGAAAATACACTAATTTGCAGTGAGAGGGAGGGCTGCGCTCTCTCAGTGCCTATTGAAAAAGATGACTGTGTTCAAAGGTCTGTGATGTATTGCCCAATGACCTTTGACCCTAGCTTCACAGAAATGTCAGCAAATGAATTGGATTATGATGAAACTGAATATGAGTGTCTAAATATCATGAAAATATGCATAAAGCCAAATTCAGACTTTAAGGATGAATGTCTGAGTCAGCCCAACAATGTCCATTTTGTAGATGGCCCATGTTTGAAAGGTGACACATTAAAAGCAGCACATGCTGTGCTCCTTATACATTATGTTGTCAAAGCTTCATGGCTTTTAGTAATTACCCCAGCCCAAAATTCGAAATTGATTGCTCTTACCATAACATGCAGTATATCTGCTCAAATGAGAGTCACTGTTGTCATGGAGAGAGAAATGCTAATTCAGTTGCACAACATTGTGTTCTGTTAGCATATACATTCAATGGAATCTTCATAGTTGAATTAAAAGAGGCTCAAGAAAATGTTTTTGAAGCAGCACAACAGGGTTGTATCAGAACTGTTTTTGAGAAAAGTGACAACTGCATAGTGGCAAATGTGTTATTGCAAAGACTGATGCCCAGGTATAGATTGCCAGTTTCTCTGAAATCAGATCATAATGGGCTCTCAAAGATAATGAGTGCAGAACAACAGATTGGACAAGGAATGGATTGTAGCTATCTGCCTGAAGTGTCAAGCATAATAAAGCAACACAATGGCAGCACTGAGTTACCTTTTGCAAAAGACTGTGTTTCAGCAACACTAAAGTGGCTTGAAAATGCATATGCAAATGCACTTGTGGAAAACTGATGAGAACACTAGCCATGGCTGTGTAGGTCTGGTTGATGTACAGTGTGCAGTTTCTCACCAGATTGCAGCTGCTACACAAGATCTGCATAATGGATGGTGCAACGGTTTTGATCTGAGAGATGCTGTGGTGAAACATCTGAATCTGATCAAAGTGAAAATAAGAGTGAAAGGCCTTGGTTGAAAAAGTGCAAAGGATTGATGGTGCTCTGTCAGAGTTTCACAGCACCTAAGTAGTCCAATTTGCATGGAAAGTATGAGCCATACTGATGCCAAGCTGATGACAATGAGCAAAGAAATGCTGAAACTGTCCTGTTGAATTCTTTTTTATTATTTTAGTATCTTGTTTTAAAGAAGACTAACTGTTCCAAGAAGCTACTTACAGATCTCTGCACTAAAACATTTGAGCTTGGCTATATATGATCTGATTACAGACCAGACTTGTGTTTGCCTTAGAAATAGAAGTAACATTGTTGTATGCTCAGCTTTTGCAATAAGAAATGTCACTAGTGAAATTAAATATGTGTGATGAGTTATAAATCATGTTATTATGATTTGAATCATCATAAGGGTGGATTGATGGAGCAGATTTCATCTGCAGTCAGGCATTGTTTTATTTTTTGTGCATCAGACTGCATTTAAATTGCCACACACATTTTGGTGCTAGTTAAAAACATGGCACATGAAAAACAATGAAAGTGAGGCCTATTCAGTCTGACATGCTTGTGCTGCATTAACATGTGTTTTTACAGTGTAGAGAAAAGTGGCCTTTTTAGCTTTGAAGATTAATAGAATGTGTTTTTCTCTTCCCAGCCCATCCCATGCAATCTAAAATTCAATATTTCTGTCTTAAAAGACTTTGACTTGTTGCATATTTTGATAAATATTTTCAGTTAAATAACACCTCTTTTTATAATGTGTGTGAATTAACAAATGCGCCAAACACTACACAGGGGACTAAATGCTTTTTGCATGAAAATCTATCTAAAACACTAATGCATGTTGCTGTGTGCACTATATTAATTGTGTGTGCTTTTAAATTTTACACTAAATGCATGAAAATGCTATGTTACACATTTATTTTGCATGTTGTCATACATAATAGAAAAGCTGCTTTTCACTAATAGCTTGGCTAGGTAAACATTTATAAGGGGTATTAGTATGAGGGAGGGTAACATAATGGGCTGATTTACATGAAATTAATATTATCTTTGTGTTTGTTTTATTTTTGGGGCCTACACAAAACATGGCTGCCTGTGAATCCATCAAGGCTATGGCTTGCAATTTAATGAGAAGAGAGCATGCGCAGACTGTGGCAGCTTTCCTCATGACAAGAAGTGAAGGACATCTTAAACTGTACATTCTTGTGATTCTGCCAATGTACCAGTGTTCGTTAAAAGTGTCCATCTGACTACGCTGAGGAAGGAAGGATGAATTAGATTGAATCGTTTTTCCTAGTAAATGTTGCAAATGTTTATAAATGTAGTTATTCATGTATGCTTCTTTTGTTAAAACTGGTGAAGTCAGGTTTTTAGAATGAGTCAGGGGAGTGACAACCCATGCCATCATGACTGACCAATCACGTACAGGTTTTCCTGAAAGATGCTACATCTTTGTGTAGTCTGCCAATAATTAGGGTATAAAATAATGTCCTCTCTGGATGGGGGCTGGCTTTTCTCAGCTCAGCTGGCTTCTATGGGTTAGTTACGAGAAACGTCCCGGGAGATTGCTGAAGGGGAGGTGCGTCCGAGGAGGTTCAGGGGGAGGTTTCTTGCTTCCACGTCATATCTTGGCACTTCAGGCCACATTCCTTTGAGGCCTGTGAAGGAGGGGCTGCTTTCCTCTTTAGACACAGACAGACAGAGAGTGCAGTGGATCAGGATAGAATTAGATGCTAAACTTTAAGTTTATGCTTTGACTAATTAATTAGGTCTGAAAAGATTTATTTGACTTATGCATTTATTTCTCTTTATGGGAGATTTTTGCCAACTATTTAATTATTGATTAGCCTTGCAAGACTATTTTTCTTAGAAACTCTTTAAGACTTTTGCGCCACATTTTCATAACTACATGTAATGCTTAAATGAAGACTGTAATGTGTTCTGTATTATTGATATTTTTCCTGTTTTCCAAATTATGTAACCTGATTGATATTTTACTAATGAATAAAGGGTCAGAGAAAAATTAACTTTTGACTAGAAAATAAAACCCTTTAAATACTCAACAACTCTCTTTATTTGGCTTAAAATAATAATTGCATTTTTGAATGTTCATGATTATTTAAATCTCCTGAAGGTAATACATGGTGTGACGGGCCCAACACCTTTTGAGCGGTAAATTAGAGGTAGCATGAGGGTTTTGCATTGAGAAACTACCAGAAGAAATTACCTCTCCATCACCATCACATTCTCACAGCATCCACACACAGTATTCCATGCATCATCACATTCTCACACCATCTACGTTCAGCATTCCATTCATTGTTACGATCTCACAGGATCCACACTCAACATCCCATGCATTCTCACATTCTCACAGGATCCATACTCAACATTCATGAATCATCACATTCTCACAGCATCCACACTCAACATTCCATGCATCATTGCATTCCCATAGCATTCTTACTCAGCAATCCACATATCATGTTATCACAGCATCCATATTTAATATTCATACATCATCACATTCTAACAGCATCCACACACAGTATTCCATGCTTCATCACATTCTCACACCATCAACGTTCAACATTCCATGCTTCATCACATTCTCACAGCACCCACTCACAGTATTCCATGCTTCATCACATTCTCACCCCATCAACGTTCAACATTCCATGCTTCATCACATTCTCACAGCATCCACATGCAGAACTCCATAAAGCATCACATTCTCACAACATCATGCTCAATATTCCATGCATCATCACATTCTCACAGCATCCACACGCAGAACTCCATGAAGCATCACATTCTCACAACATCCACACTCAACATTCCATGCATAATCACATTCTTACTGAATCCACACGCAGACCACTATCTATCATCACATTCTCACAGCTTCCATACTCAACATTCCATGCACCACTACATTCTCACAGCATCAATACTCAACATTTCATAAATCGTTCCATTCTCATGGCATCCATACTCAATATTCTATGCTTCATCACATTCTCACAGCATCCGCACTCAACATTCCATGCATCATTGCATTCTTACAGCATCCACACGCAGACCTCCATTAAGCATCACATTCTCATAACATCTACACTCAACATTCCATGCATCATCACATTCTTACTGCATCCACACGCAGACCACTATCTATCATCACATTCTCACAGCATCAATACTCAACATTCCATGCACCACTACATTCTCACAGCATCAATACTCAACATTTCATAAATCGTTCCATTCTCATGGCATCCATACTCAATATTCTATGCATCATCACATTCTCACAGCATCCAGGCTCAACATTCCTTGCATCATCAACTTCTTACAGCATCTATTCTCAACATTACATGTCTCATCACATTCTCACACCATCCACACTCAACATTCCATGCATCATTGCATTCCCATAGCATTCTTACTCGGCATTCCACACATCATGTTCTCACACCATCCATTTTCAATATTCATATATCATCACATTCTCACAGCATCCACGCACAGTATTCCATGTTTCACCACATTCTCACACCATCAACGTTCAACATTCCATTCATTGTTACATTCTCACAGCATCCATACACAGTATTCCAGGCATCATCACATTCCCACACCATCCACGTTCAACATTCCATTCATTCTTACATTCTCACAGCATCCACACTCAACATCCCATGCATTCTCACATTCTCACAGGATCCATACTTAACATTCATGAATCATCACATTCTCACAGCAACCACACACAGACCTCCATAAAGCATCACATTCTCACAACATCACGCTCAACATTCCATGCATCATCACATTCTTACTGCATTCAAACGCAGACCACTATCTATCATCACATTCTCACAGCATCCATACTCAACATTCCATGCACCACTACATTCTCACAGCATCAATACTCAACATTTCATAAATCGTTACATTCTCATGGCATCCATACTCAATATTCTATGCATCATCACATTCTCACAGCATCCATGCTCAACATTCCTTTGATCATCAACTTCTTACAGCATCCATTCTCAACATTACATGACTCATCACATTCTCACAGCATCCACACTCAACATTCCATTCATCATTGCATTCCCATAGCATTCTTACTCAGCATTCCACACATCATATTCTCACACCATCCATTTTCAATATTTATACATCATCACATTCTCACAGCATCCACGCACAGTATTCCATGCTTCATCACATTCTCACACCATCAACGTTCAACATTCCATTCATTGTTACATTCTCACAGCATCCATACACAGTATTCCATGCATCATCACATTCTCACACCGTCCACGTTCAACATTCCATTCATTGTTACATTCTCACAGCATCCACACTCAACATCCCATGCATTTTCACATTCTCACAGGATCCATACTCAACATTCATGAATCATCACATTCTCACAGCATCCACACTCAACATTCCATGCAGCATTGCATTCCCATAGCATTCTTACTCAGCATTCCACACATCATGTTCTCACAGCATCCATATTCAATATTCATACATCATCACATTCTCACAGCATCCACGCACAGTATTCCATGCTTCATCACATTCTCACAGCAACCACACGCAGACCTCCATAAAGCATCACATTCTCACAACATCACGCTCAACATTCCATGCATCATCACATTCTCACAGCATCCGCATGCAGAACTCCATGAAGCATCACATTCTCACAACATCCACACTCAACATTCCATGCATCAACACATTCTTACTGCATCCACACGCAGACCACTATCTATCATCACATTCTCACAGCACTAATACTCAACATTCCATGCACCACTACATTCTCACAGCATCAACACTCAACATTTCATAAATCGTTCCATTCTCATGGCATCCATACTCAATATTCTATGCATCATCACATTCTCACAGCATCCAGGCTCAACATTCCTTGCATCATCAACTTCTTACAGCATCTATTCTCAACATTACATGTCTCATCACATTCTCACACCATCCACACTCAACATTCCATGCATCATTGCATTCCCATAGCAGTCTTACTCAGCATTCCACACATCATGTTCTCACACCATCCATTTTCAACATTCAAACTTCATCACATTCTCACAGCATCCACGCACCGTATTCCATGCTTCGTCACATTCTCACACCATCAACGTTCAACATTCCATGCTTCATCACATTCTCACAGCATCCACGTGCAGACCTCCATAAAGCATCACATTCTCACAACATCACGATCAATATTCCATGCACCATCACATTCTCACAGCATCCACACACAGTATTCCATGCATCATCACATTCTCACACCATCCACGTTCAACATTCCATTCATTGTTATATTCTCACAGGATCCACACTCAACATCCCATTCATTATCACATTCTCACAGCATCCACACTCAACATTCCATTCATTGTTACATTCTCACAGGATACATACTCAACATTCATGAATCATCACATTCTCACAGCATCCACACTCAACATTCCATGCATCATTGCATTCCCATAGCATTCTTACTCAGCAATCCACACATCATGTTCTCACAGCATCCATATTCAATATTCATACATCATCACATTCTCACAGCATCCACGCACAGTATTCCATGCTTCATCACATTCTCACACCATCAACGTTCAATATTCCATGCTTCATCACATTCTCACAGCACCCACGCACAGTATTCCATGCTTCATCACATTCTCACACCATCAACGTTCAACATTCCATGCTTCATCACATTCTCACAGCATCCACATGCAGACCTCCATAAACCATCAGATTCACACAACATCATGCTCAATATTCCATGCATCATTACATTCTCACAGCATCCACACGCAGAACTCCATGAAGCATCACATTCTTACAACATCCACAATCAACATTCCATGCATAATCACATTCTTACTGAATCCACACGCAGACCACTATCTATCATCACATTCTCACAGCTTCCATACTCAACATTCCATGCACCACTGCATTCTCATAGCATCAATACTCAACATTTCATAAATCGTTACATTCTCATCGCATCCATACTCAATATTCTATACATCATTATGATGGAGCGAGATTTAGAAATATATTTATTTCTGCTCGTGAAGTTAAACTCCCATAATACATTAATAATATTAATAAAGTGTGCAGTGGAAGTTACTAACAAACCTAGAGTAAAATTTGCATTTACATGAACCTGTGGGAAACTAATATATGTGCTCTTAAACGTGCATTATGTTGCATTTGCATGTGTGTGTGTAGAATAATGAATTAATCCTGTCTATTGTCATGTCAAAACTAAATGCGGCTTTTTATTAATGGCATGTGCTTATTTCTGTGTGCTCATGTTTTATTTTTCTGTCTTAAATGTTGCACAAATCTGTTTGTTTCTTTACTTGCCTATGCTAGGTAACTTCGATTAATGGGTTAATAATTAGCAAAGGTGGGTGGGTAACAGAAAGAACATTATTTCTTGCATTAATTATTCTTTTGTGTTTGTTTATTCACGAGTTAACGAAAAGAGGGTTTGAGGCCCAGTGCATCTAATTGAGCAGTTGGCTGAATCCTGCTCAGTGAAAGCAAGAGTCCGGTGTGGAAAAATTCCTGCCAAGTTTCTGAAAGAAGGAAATGCAAACGTGATTGTACAAATGAACTGACTGTACTTTTGGTCAGCGAGGCCAAGGACAGGTGATAGAGATCGCAGGTCACCCGGCCATATAATTTCACCATACACGTACCAGGCCCATAATATTTACAATTTATCATATACCTTGATCGGGTGACCTAACACTCTGCTACCAGTAACCCTGGTTTCCTTCCTATTTAATTCTTGTGTACCCGACTTACCAATCCACCGTTACGGGTACCTATGACCACAATGGATCAGGGAGCTAGCTGTAAAAGAAAAGCAGGCAAATACAAATACCAACTTTATTTGTCTTAATATTCATCAAATGAACACACACTACTGGGAAGTTTTAAAGGGTTATCTTAGAATTCAGATTCTGAGAGCATACAGTTTACAACAAGAAGGCAGTCTATAATCAGAATAACGAAGAGTACATAACCATATAAAAAGAAAATTAAAGCAACCATTTATGATTCTATAGGAAGGTAAGAACAAAGTGAAACTGGCTAAACAAATTCAGGAATGGAACACAAACTAGAATTTTACTATTTTAGGAAATACTTCAGAAGTGGATAAAGATTGGAGATCCTATATATCTATAGGAGGGGAAAAAAGTGGAAAACGCTATGGTTTTAACCTCACTACTTCAATCAGATTGCAGGAGAAAAGAATAAATCAATTTATAATTCATAAACAGTATGGAGAGAATGTGCTTTAAAAGGTTGGGAAACATAGGAACATGCTATGGAAATAAATGCATTTACTCTTCATATGCTTTTGGGAACGTGGGAACGCAACTTCTTTAATTTGGCCTGATTGCACCGAGACGATAGCACATTCCACCTCTGTGCCCCAATCTCGGCCAGTTTCACTCGGGGTATCGTTGCCATTTTGTTTGTTGTGCCTGCAGCCAGCCTCCCCACCCCGCCCCCGCCTCCCAGATTGATCCTCCGTCCCACGGACTTTAAAGCCCTGCCTTGCCGGAAATAGCGCTGTGACCTCTCTCGCTGCACCGTGAGAAGCGGTCGCTCCCTGCTCGCCCCTCATTGCTGCTCACACTGCCTGCCTGATTACTGACTGCCTCTGGTATCGTAGCGCTCTCCCCATTGCCTGCTTATTACTGACTGCCTCTGATATCGTAGCGCTCTCCCCATTGCCTGCTTTGTGCCTAGATATTGTAGCGCTTTGTACTTTATTCCGCGATCGAATTGCACAACTTGCATGTTTAGTGTGGGTCTGCTTTTGGGAACGTGGGAACGCAACTTCTTTAATTTGGCCTGATTGCACCGAGACGATAGCACATTCCACCTCTGTGGCCCAATCTCGGCCAGTTTCACTCGGGGTATCGTTGCCATTTTGTTTGTTGTGCCTGCAGCCAGCCTCCCCACCCCGCCCCTGCCTCCCAGATTGATCGTCCCTCCCACGGACTTTAAAGCCCTGCCTCGCCGGAAATAGCGCTGTGACCTCTCTCGCTGCACCGTGAGAAGCGGTCGCTCCCTGCTCGCCCCGCATTGCTGCTCACACTGCCTGCCTGATTACTGACTGCCTCTGGTATCGTAGCGCTCTCCCCATTGCCTGCTAATTACTGACTGCCTCTGATATCGTAGCGCTCTCCCCATTGCCTGCTTTGTGCCTAGATATTGTAGCGCTTTGTACTTTATTCCGCGATCGAATTGCACAACTTGCATGTTTAGTGTGGGTCTGCTTTTGGGAACGTGGGAACGCAACTTCTTTAATTTGGCCTGATTGCACCGAGACGATAGCACATTCCACCTCTGTGCCCCAATCTCGGCCAGTTTCACTCGGGGTATTATTGCCATTTTGTTTGTTGTGCCTGCAGCCAGTCTTCCCACCCCCCCCCGCCTCCCAGATTGATCCTCCCTCGCCCCCGCCCCCTCCACCATCCATATATGACAGGAGCTTTCCCGCGCAGCGTTTACGCGCAGCGTTCGCGCCCCTGTCGCGCCGAAGGTGCGCCAAAGGTAAGCCCGTCTGCGCCCGTCCGTGCCTGGACCGCGCCCAGCACCAGACCCCCTGGTCCCCGCCACACCCAACCCACTAGAGTCACTTATGACGCCGCAACTCTCCTCGCCCTCAACCCCGGACGCACACCTCATTGCTGCGTTGCCTTCCCTGGACGTACCCACGGCCCTTTCGCCTGCGTCTCCTGCAAGTTCAACTGCTCCAGATCCCTCACCAAATCCACTCCCTCAGCACAAAGCACCGACTCTGACCGCCTGAAATGCATACTGCTTAACACCCGCTCAGTCCACAGACACGCAACTGAACTCTGGGACCTACTCGACACTGCGTCACCGGACATCGCCTTCCTCACAGAAACATGGATGAACACATCCTCAGCACCCGACATCGCCATAGCCATACCGGACTCCTACAAGATGATCCGCAAAGACCGCACCATTCAGACAGGAGGAGGCATCGCCATCATCCATAGGAACACCATCAAAATCACGACTAGCTCCGACGACAACCTTACAACCGCCGAACATCTCCACTTTCAGATCCACACCAACCCTAGGACCACACTCAGAGGCACCCTCATTTACAGGCCCCCAGGCACCCGCACTCAATACAACGATGACTTCACAGAATTCGTCACCCCACATGCCCTCGCCTCCGAGAACTACATTCTGCTAGGAGACCTCAATTACCACCTTGATAACAAACATGACAGCAACACCACCACCCTTCTGGAGAACCTGAACAACCTCGGACTCAAACAACTTGTTAATACCCCCACCCATATAGCCGGACACACGCTCGACCCTATCTTCACCTCCAGCAAGCACATCTCCTTCGACCGCACCACAGTTCTCCACTGGACGGACCACAGCTGCGTACACTTCAACTACAAAACCACCCTGACCCACAACCACCCACAACCTATTCCTCTGAGAAACTGGAACAAAATCACCTCTGACCAACTCCTCGCCTCACTCAACCAAAACCCTCCCACCCTCTCATTGGACCCTAACCAAGCGGCCACCAATCTCAAGCAATGGATCACCCACAGTGCTGACGAATTAGCACCCCTGAAAAAGCACCAGATCAAATCAGCAAGCAAAAAGGCTCCCTGGTTCAATGATGACCTAAAAAAATACAAGAAGCTATGCCGCACCCTGGAGAAAACATGGAGAAAAAACCCAACCAATGACAACATGGCCACCCTCAAGGCAGCCACCCGCAAACACCATCAACTGATTCGTTCCGCCAAGAAATCAGCATTGAAGGATCGTCTTGACAACAACTCTCACAATAACAAGGAACTTTTCAACATCGTCAAAGAATTCACCAACCCCACCGCAGTTTCCAACGACATCACTCCCTCCCAAGTCCTCTGCGATGCGTTATCCTCCTTCTTCTACAACAAAATTGCCGACATCCACAACAGCTTCGAGAATACCCCCAGCGATCAACACTCCCCAGCCCCCTCAGATCCTACCCCACCAACTAACATCCTTAGCGCCTGGAACCCAATCACCACTGAAGACACCATCCGCCTAATGAACTCAATCCACTCTGGCTCGCCAACAGACCCCTGCCTCCACCACATCTGCAACAAAGCCGACGCCATCATCGCACCCCATCTCCGTGATGTCATCAACTGCTCGTTCAACTCTGCCACCTTCCCAGATAGCTGGAAACATGCCGAACTCAGCGCTCTTCTGAAGAAACCCACAGCAGACCCCTCTGAACTTAAAAACTACAGACCCATATCCCTTCTCCCTTTCCCGGCCAAAGTCATTGAGAAAGCCGTCAACAGCCAGCTCGCCGCCTTCCTTGAATCCAACAACTCCCTCGACCCCTCTCAGTCCGGATTTCGGGCCAAACACAGCACCGAAACCGCCCTCATTGCAGCAACAGACGACATCCGAAATCTTCTGGACAACGGAGAAACAGTGGCCCTCATTCTACTCGACCTCTCAGCCGCCTTCGACACAGTCTGCCACAGCACCCTCATACAACGCCTCAGCAATATCGGTATACAAGGCAAAGCCTTGGACTGGATCACCTCGTTCCTAGCAGGGAGAACTCAGAGAGTATGACTTCCCCCTTTCAACTCAGAGGCCACTGAAGTCATCTGTGGAGTCCCACAAGGATCCTCACTCAGTCCCACCCTCTTCAACGTCTACATGAGCCCACTCGCATCCATCGCGCGTCAACATAACCTTAACATCATCTCCTACGCTGACGACACCCAGTTGATCCTTTCCCTCACCAATGACCCCAACACCGCCAAAACTAATCTGCACGAAGGCATGAAAGAAGTAGCCGAATGGATGAAACACAGCCGCCTAAAACTCAACTCAGACAAAACGGAGGTGCTCATCCTAGGTTCTTCCCCATCTGCCTGGGACGACTCCTGGTGGCCTTCCGCCCTGGGCACAGCACCCACACCCACAGACCATGCACGCAACCTTGGCTTCATCCTAGACCCCTCTCTCTCGATGTCCAGACAAGTCAACGCAGTCTCATCCTCGTGCTTCAACGTACTTCGCATTCTCAAAAAGATCTTCCGCTGGATCCCCCTCGAGACAAGAAAGACCGTCACCCACGCACTGGTCACAAGTCGACTGGATTATGGTAATACATTATACGCAGGAATCACAGCAAAATCACAGAAAAAACTCCAACGCATCCAAAACGCATCAGCCAGACTCATATTAGACGTCCCTCACCAAGATCACATCACCGGACACCTAAAAGACCTCCACTGGCTTCCCTTCAACAAAAGAATTACGTTCCGTCTTCTCACCCACGCACACAAGGCCCTCTACAATCTAGGACCCGAATGCCTCAGCTCTCGACTGTCCTTTTACAGCCCACCCGCCAACTAAGATCGTCCAATCAAGCCCCCGCCGCAGTCCCGCGCATCAGAAAATCCACCATGGGTGGAAGATCCTTCTCCTTCCTGGCTGCCAAGACCTGGAACTCACTCCCCACTCACCTCCGCCTTACTCAAAACCACATCTCCTTCAGAAAAGAACTTAAAACCTGGCTATTCGACAAATAATGAACCCCTTCCCCAAGCGCCTTGAGACCCTCTGGGTGAGCAGCGCGCTATACAAATGCCCGAACTTGAACTTATATAGTAGAATGCGAAAAGCATGGAAAATTTACGTATGCAAAGGTATGTCTTTATTGAAGCGAAGACAGAAAAATAGAAGGTGCAGTATAGATTTTTCGGCAATATATTTACCTAGAATGGTGTGAAAACCAACCCTGGCCACGAATCAGTCAAGGACAGGAAATACCCCAAGGAAGGACAGTCATCTATGGGACAGCAGGTGCAGAATGGATACCCCAGGACAGGACAGGAAAACCAGATTAGGATCAGGACAGGACCACCAAGGCACGACCAGCACCCGCAGTTCAGAAGCAGCGCCTGCGCTCCACCCTCTCTGCAGCTATCAGTCAGAACCCCGATTGGGTTAGTGAACTCCCCAGCAAAGTGCTCCGCCAGCACTTAAGGTTTAGTAAAACCTTTGAGTCTAAGGTCAAAATTCGGACAGAGTGCTCCGCAGCACCTCTGTATCAGTCACCTATTGAGTGCGTTGGGTCAGTGACAGGTCAGCTATTCAGACAAGTCGGACGATTTCTCTAGCTAAACCTAGGCTAGATATACTGTTTTCGGGTCAGTGTACCACCCCCCAAATGTTGCAAGTGTCAGAATCCTCAATTTCGATTGGTCCCCAAGTAGGATAGGCTAACACACCAATCACAATTTACGTCTACAAGCCGAGTTTTACATATTCTGGAACCGCCTATTGGTTTTGGGGTTCCCATGACCGATTCTACAGAATACAATAGGAAGAAATACATTTGTTTCTAATGTAACATATTTTAGCTTCTCCGGCTGGGTGAAGGTGCATCTTCCAGGCACGTCTTGGCAGGGACCTTCAGTTGGCACCCTGTCAATGCCACCGGCAGAATTCGGTAATGCGCAGAACATCATCTCAATATGGAGTCTTGAGCCTTGCATCAGACCCTCAATACCGCAGTACATGGAAAGTAAGCGAAAACAAATTAAACATGGAAAATAAACGAATTCATTGTATACCAAGAATAGCTACTTTGTACTTTTTAATTTGGAAAAATATACTATGGCATTATAATTAGTGCAACAGACGAGACCACGAAAGCATTTGTGCAAGCTTCACCACGTTAGGACACAGACAGTCATTTTAGATGCAAGTACGCATGCGCACATTTTCCCACCTGAACTGCAACTACGTCACGTCATGTGAGTGTGACTAACGCATGCGCAGTAGAAAATCCCCAAGCGGCGGCCATTTTAGGAACCAGGGTTATTCGTATTAGTAAAACACATAGGCAAGCGTCACTAAGATACACATATATCCAAAAATAAAGGGAAATAAGTAAAACGTACAGGTTGAATTATAAGATTAAAATGTTATTCGAGGTTCTTGATTCAAGCAAGTCGCGTAACATGCGAAATCTTGCTTCATCAATCCCCTCTTTGATGATATTTACTATCATCACAAACTAAAGGAACCAGAGGCCAACTTTTCTCACACTTTGTGCATTTCCATCTCTTCCAACATTCGATTCAATTTCTCTTTCACATCTTTATTGGGGTGAGAATTTTTCACCTTTTTGTAAATCTGATTATTTAAATCTTCCAATTCAAGCTCATCCACATTCCGTTTCACACCTCTTCTATTCACAGAGTATTTCTTTGTGTGTTTACGACATTTGCAGCAGGCAAATATGAGGAATATGACAAAACCTATCACTCCAATTGGCATCAGTACCTTAAATAATAAACCTTTACCTAAATTAGCAAACCAATGACCTACAGTGGAGAGACCATCAACAAGTCTCTTCCAGGCACTATCAACCTCCAGTGGTTTGAGTTCCTTTTCCAAATTTGTAATATTTTTCACATACCTTTTTAGTTGTACACTTTTTTCAGGTATGTAAGTGCAACAATATTGCGCTTTCAACATTCTGCAGACTCCGCCCTCTTTTGCTAATAAGGTGTCCAGCGCAAGTCTGTTCTGCAAAACCATTGATCTGATCGCAACCATTTCGGTATTGACCAACAGAAATCCATGAGCTGTGTCAGTAGACAACACATCTACTATTGTGGATAATTTGCAAATTCTGTGTGTGTTCAGAACCACTCCCACTCCAGGTATCAGTGCACTAAAAATACTACCCATTATTTCACCTACGCTTTCACTTTTACTACGCACTAAGCCATTAGTGTTTTCATTGCTTCCAGCAATTTCCTTCACATGGTATATTTTCGGGAAGACAATGCCAAAATAGCAGCTTCCATACCAGTGATCCGGCAATTTGAAATAAGCCTTGTTTCCACATATATAATAAATTCCGGGAAACACAGGTTCTGACCCATTTTTGAAACCCCAACCTCCAATTACCTTGTAATTGTGCTCACATTGACTGGAACCAATGAAAATGTTATTATAATAACTAGTCTTCTCGCGGTGAAGACAGAGTTTCCCTCTTCTCTCGAAATCCAGCAACAAAGCAGGACCACTCCCACCATTCGAGGCGCTTTCCATGTTTTCAGCCCATTTAGGAGTTCTCTGTCTTTTATCATTTGCCTTTCTTTGGAAACTCTCCCTTCTTTTCTCTGTCATGTTTAAAAACATTTTTTCTTGTTCATGTAATGAACAGGTCAAGTTATCTCTGAGTGCTTCATTTAAGTCTATGGTACCTATAGTCAGAAAGTATTCTCCCATATAACGTGTAACGTCACTTTTAGTATGCACAGGATTCAGATTTCCACGTATGGGAAGTTCAGAAAATATCACGTCTGAGTTAGAGTAGTAGTACTGTAACGGTCCTCTTTTGTAGAATAAACTAGCTAAAATACTACAGGAAATTCCATAGGTCAAAGGTAGGTGGCGATAAGTCACGCCTTCAGCTACAGAAGTAGGTAGTTTCATGCAGACATAGCAGTCTTCTATTTCCATAGTTTCTACATAATGTACTAAAAGGTTTGCAAAAACATTTAAATGTGTTTGGTTCTTAACTCCGTGATAATGTAGTCCTTCCTCATCTGATGCTTCTAAGTCTCGTTTTGTTTGTCTGAGTGCTTTTTCACGTATTTCTACATTTCGTGTTGTCAGTTCTTCAGTGTCAGTGGTCACAGTCTGTGTAGGGTCAATATTAGTATTTTTACTCACCATATAAGGAATGAAAATTGTTAGTCCTATCCAAATTATTAATACTATAGCTATGCTACATATACATACTTTGCAGCATGTTTTACAACAACTGCGTCTAGGCCTTCCATTCACATTTGAATCAGACATTTTCTTTCAGAAGAAGTTTTTTCAACCCCTCTTTGTAACTTGGCACAGGTAGCTTACACTGAGCAATTTCAGGTTGGTTCGTCTTCTTCGGCAGAATGATCAGCTGTCTGTTCTTCGTCACTTTCGTCAGTTATATCAAGATCCTCAAACTCCTCCAAGATCAAATATGTCCATTCAGGATCTTGATATTTCTCGTTCAGTCTTTTTATTTGGTCACTTCTTCTTTTGAAGCTTTCTCCAGCTTGTTCTGCAATACGAGGACTTTTCCTTCTTTCTGCAAGTTTCTCTTCTACTGTTTTTATTCTCAGTCTCAGTCTCTTAATATATTTTGGTTCGATAATTTTCTTTTTCTTTAGTCTTTTAGCTGGCACTGTGTTTTGGCTTTCTTCTAATGTTCTTTTATTTTCATTTGCTTGTGGCACTTCTGATTCTTCCCTTCCTGTCTGACTAGTTCCAGGCCTTGTCTCTATTTCTTCTGCCTGGTCACTAAGCTGGCCTTGTTCAGGTGTATACTGGATTTGGCTTTTGGGCGTTTCTATTTCTGTGTCCTGAACACGTTCTTCTAGTTCTACCTGATCCTGTTCAAGCACTTCGATCTCTTGATTTTCTTCTGCTCGAACTTTTACACTAGTTCTGGTCTGTCCCTTTTCGACTTCCGGAGTTTGTGGAGGTGTGTCGATCACTTGCTCTGTCCCTGTCTGACCTTCTTCTTCCTCAGACTTGACGTGAATCTCAATAATCTGAGGATCTTCGCCTGTGCCTATCTCTTCCTCCCTATCCCACTCTCTATCTTCGTAGGTTTGACTTCTTGTTCTAATTGGGTCATTAGTCAGGTCGATTATGGGTATCCAATCATCTTGACTGGTGCTCGGTTGTTCGTCATCAGCTACTTCAGGACCAACATCTGCAGACCCCTCAGCTGGACAACCTTCAGCGTCAGTTTTCTCGTCTGGAATCACCTTCTGTGTATGGCTGGCATGGATCCACTTTGGAACGCCGGCACACTTCACCGCTGTTGTGGTCACCAGTATCACTTGGCGTTGTTTTCCCCACTTCGGTGCAAGGCAACTTGTACGAGTATGCTTCTTTATTACGACCCAATCGCCTGGAACCAATTTATGGACTGGAGTTGTTGGATTGGCGACGGCGTCTTCCCCAATCTGGCGAGAGATAGAACACACTTGGTCACCTAGTTGCTTGCAGTACTCAAGTACTAAATCATCAGAAATGTTTAGCAATTTATGTCCTGGTACCCATGCTTGTCTCATCACTCTTCCCATCAGGATCTCATGGGGGCTCAGGCCTGTTTTTTGGTCTGGAATACTTCTGAGTCCCATCAGAACAAGAGGCAAAGCATTTATCCAGTTCATGCCCGTAGATTCACACATCTTTTCTAATCTCGATTTTATAGTGCCATTTATTTGCTCCACCACTCCAGAAGCCTCTGGACGATATGCACAGTGTAGCACCTGTGTGATCTTAAATGCTTTACAGAGTTGCTCAATTACCTCATTCTGAAAATGTCCGCCTCTATCTGATTCAATTGTGACTGGAACCCCGAACCTAGGTATTAATTCTCGTAGTAACAATTTTGCTACAGTTATGGCGTCATTCTTTCTAGCAGGGTAGGCTTCCACCCATTTTGAAAACAGGCAGACAATGACTAGGACATATCTCATTCCCTCACAGCGAGGCAGTGTGATAAAGTCAATCTGTATTCTTACAAAGGGACCTCCTGATTTTCCAATTTTTCCCAATTCGACTACTGTTCTTTTCCCAACGTTAAACTGCTGACATGTTAAGCACCTCTGGCAGAGTGATTCTGCTACCTTCCTGAACTTCGGATTGTACCATGTTTGTTGGAAAACCAGAACCATGGCATCCCTACCAATGTGTGAATCTCCATGTATCAGTCTGGCCTTAGAAGCAAGCAGATGTCTAGGCAACACAGGCATACCATTTGGGCCCACAATGACACCATCCTCACTTCTCGGTCGACAACCAAGTTTCTTCCATTTTTCCTTCTCCTTTGAAGGCACAGCATGCTGCCAATCTCTCAACTCTTCCCAAGTGGGCACCTCCTCAAACACCATAAGTTGGCAGCTGTTTCCAGGTCCCCCCAGTTCGATATTTACAGACATGCGATTTCTGGCACAATGTTTGGCCACTTCATCAGCAAAGTTATTTCCAAAAGTTATATGGTCAATGCCAGATTTATGAGCAGCACATTTGACCACTGCCAATTCTTTTGGTAATTGGATTGCCTCCAGTAAATCTTGTACAACCTTTCCATTTCTGATGGGAGTACCTGAAGAAGTCAGAAACTCCCTCTGTAGCCACAATTGGCCGAAGTCATGCACAACCCCATAACAGTACTGACTGTCAGTATATACTGTTATTCTTTTGTTTTTTCCAATTTTACAGGCTCTTATCAATGCAATCAATTCGGCTACTTGTGCAGACTTCACTCCAAATAAACAGGAAGCTTCTTTAATGGTGTCTATAGAGACTACAGCATAAGCAGCACTTAGGCCTACAAATTCGTGTCTCATACATGAGCCATCCACGAACAACTCCTCATCCTCCACAGGCAAAGGCATTTCCTTAATGTCTGGGCGGGGTTTAGTACTGAATTCTGTCAGGTCAATACAATCATGCTCGTTCTCTCCCTTGGCTTCTACAATCATAGTGTCAGGGAGCAGGGTAGCTAGATTCAGAATGTTGCACCGAGTAATGACTACATTCGCAGCACCTACGAGAATCCTCTCGTATTTAGTCAGCCGACTAGGGGTGAGATACTGAGTTTTAGTTCTGGTCAGTAAAATCACAACTGCATGTGGAACATACACAGTTACAGGATGTCCCATAACAATGGATTCACTCTGTTATAAACTCGTGCAAGTTGCAGCTACTGCTTTCAGACATCCAGGTAATCCAGCAGCCACTGGATCCAAAGTGGCAGAAAAATATGCCACTGGACGTCTAGTCAAACCATGCTCCTGAGTTAGGACTGACAGTGCACAATTATCTCGGGTATCACAAAATAGTGAAAATTCCTTGGAATAGTCGGGCATTCCTAGAGCAGGGGCTGTACATAGACATTCTCGTAGCTTAGTAAATGATGTCAAGCTTTCATCATCCCATTCCACTGGGTCCTTTGCTCCTTTCTTTGTCATTTTTATCAAAGGTTTTGCCAGGACTGCAAATTCCACAATCCATTGCCTGCAGTAACCTACCACCCCAATGAACATTCTGACTTCTTTCTGAGTACGGGGTAACTGCATGTTTCTAATTATCTTGACTCGCTCTGAGGTAACTTTTCTGATGCCTTTTTCTATCTGGTGCCCCAGATATTTCACTGACTTTGTACAGAATTGTAATTTGTCAGGGGACACTTTATGTCCTTTTTCACCTAGGTGATTCAGTAAAGCAATGGTGTCAATAACACAATCTCTGTGACTTTTAGATGCCACCAAGAGATCATCTATATATTGCACCAAAACAGATTTTCCAGGTAACACTAAAGATTCAAGGCACTTTTTTAGAATCTGATTAAAGATAGAGGGGCTTTCTGTGTACCCTTGAGGGACACGATTCCAAACGTACACGTGACTGTCGAAAGCAAATGAGAAAAGAAATTTGCTGTCTGGATGCAATGGGATCGAAAAGAATGCATGACATAGGTCTATCACGGTGAACCACTCAGCATCCCAGGGAATCTGATACAGGATTACTGCGGGGTTTGGAACAATAGGGCAACATGGAACAACTATTTTGTTTACCTTTCTCAGGTCCTGCACTACTCTGTACTTGCCACTAGGTTTCTTAATTCCAATTATCGGTGAGTTACATGGGCTACTCATCACTTCTTGTATGATGTTTGCTTCTAGCAGTCTTTTTAGTTCAATGGCAACTCCTGCTCTCACTTCGGCACTCATTTTGTATGGTTTGGTATTGGGATAAACTGCATTTTCTTTCATGGCTATTTTTATTGGGTCTACATTTGCCATTAATCCTACATCCTTTCCAGTAAAGTCCCATACTTCTGGTTTCACTGTCTTTTGGAGTTCTTCTGTTTAATTTCTGAGTTTGGTCTGATCAACATTAATTTATATATGCCATGTTCGTCTGGGGTTTGAATTTCGACGCCTTTTGGTGTGCAAAAGATGGTGCAGTTCATTTTGCACAACAAATCACGTCCCAGTAAGTTTACTGGACTGGTATCACAAACTACAAATCTATGCATTTCTTTGAAATTCCCTATTGTGATCTCCATGGGCTCAGTAACTGGGGTACTAATCAATTGATTAGACACGCCCACTACTTGGATTGCTTCTCCCGAGAGGGGTTGGTTTGGAACGTCCGCTGTTCTCACAGTAGAACGGGTAGCACCAGTGTCCAATAGAAAGGTGACATCATTTCCATCAACCTTTCCTTCAATGTATGGCCCTGACTGGTCTGCCGGCAAGGAGGCGCCAAGTACACACTCCTCGTCCTCCCCTCTCAGGCCCCGTCAGTATTGGTCGTCACAGAGAAAAGTATCATTCAACAGAAACTGCGAAGTTGCTGTATTTCTATTCTCATTGCCTCCCCAGATCTCTATGTCATCACCCTGTGGTGATTTTCCCTTATAATTTGGTTTTGGCGCTCGGGGCAATTGACTTGCCTTTACCTGATGCTGTGTCTTTCTTGGTTTTTCATTCTGCGTCTGTGAAGTTAAATCAGGGGTTTGGGTATTATCATGCTGTAAATACGGACACTCGTCTCTCCAGTGCCCAATTTCTCCGCACTGGTGGCAGGGGAATTTCTTTTTAGCCTCTTCTCTGCTAATTTTTACCTTTGGCTTCCCACCACCCCCAGAGCCTTGATTTCTGTATTCTTATTCATCTTATTCAATTGCTTTTCCTGTTGTTCTGCTAGCTTCACTTGTGCCCACATAACATTTTCCTTCAAAGCCTTTCGCTTATCTGCCATCTCTTCCTCACAGTACTTTGCGTACCGTAAGACCTCATCCATTTTCTTAGACTGCCAACAAATCTTATTGTCTTTAATCCACTGGCAAATTTCAGGTCATAAACCGTTTACAAACCTGTAAATGAAGTGGGTCATGTCCTTCATCTCGATGTTATCTATACCACTATAAGTTTTGAACACCTGTAACAGTCTTTCATAGAAGGAGTGCACAGACTCATCCCTTTCCTGCGTGGTTCTATCTATTTTGGTCCAATCAGTTTCCTTTGCAGGCACCTTCCTTTTCAGGTGTAACATGACCTGATCATATTTTCTCATCACCTCATCAGAAGGAGCTCCTGTAGCAGGGTCCCTTGTGTATTCTTTATTTGGCCAATCAACTGCCACCTTGCATTCGGTCCATAAATTCACAGGAACCACTATGTCAAAAAACCCATCCAGGTCTTTCCATAGGCATTTTTGCACCTTTACAAACCTTTCCACCTGCCTGTACCAGTCCACAGGCTTTTCTCGTAATTTGGGAAAGTCATTGGTAAAGGACACAATATCCTGTCTGGACCATGGAACGTGCACGTACTTTCCACCTGGCACTTCACGCATAGGGTATAATTGCTCTGGTTTGTCAGCTTCCTTTAGAGCGAACTCAGTAGACGTCTGTTTAGATCTAGCCTCATCTTTCTTCTTTGCCCACCTGGCTTTCCACTTTTCTACGTCTCCCCATTTTTGCAACACAGTCAATAATTCTTTGACCTGCGCCTTCTTCCCTGACACATTCATATTTTCCAGATCTTTGTCTGAAAAATCAGCTCTGTAGGGTTTCTGCAGTGGCTTTGATTTGGAAATATCTATTCCCATACTAGCTGCAGTGTCTGTTAATTTCTCATGGAGCACTCTGGTATTCCGGGTAAAACTCTTGCCGATAAACAGCAACTCTTCTTCAGAATATGTATTTAATCTGTCTAAACCTACATTTCCTGCCAATAGTTCTTCCATTTCTACTCTCAGTTTGAAGATATCTAAAGGTTTCGACTGAGGAGTTTGTTTTTCTAACTCTCGACTCCATCTTTCAATCTCTTCAGGAGTTACCAACGTGACACTCTTGGTACCTGAAGTTGTTTCCATTTGAATCTCTCTCATATTGAATGGGTTATGTCTTTTCTGTAACCTTTTTCCTGCACCCCTAACGGGCAAATCCATTAACGAGACCTCAGACTCACATTCACTGGTCTGGTCATCCACGATTAAGGGCTCTGGTCTTGGCTGTGCTATAACTGGGGTAATAACTGGAGTCGTTGGACTTCCCTGTCTGTCCCCATACAGCGGAACCACTGGCCCAATAGTTACTGGGATTGTCAAGGCTTCAGGATTTGTATTTAACTGGGAAATTTTCTGAATTATCTCGGCTCTCTGTTTGGCTAGAGCTTCTCGCTCCTTTTCCTCCAGTAATCTGTCTAATGAATTTTCATGTAATACCTGCGGAGTCAAAGTTGGAGCATAACTCGGGGCAGTGGGATGTGTCTCACTGGGTACCTCACCATAATTAGGTTTTGGGAACAAACTTCCTGGGCCTAGGAATCTTGGTTCCTCCTCAGATGGGGGTCTTGAAAACGGAATTCCTGACGTTGAGGGCCTTGCCTTACCTTCGTAAGGAGGTCTAGAGCAAAAATCTCTTTCTCGTGAGTATCTTGCCTCCCCACTAACTGTTATTCTTGGATACATATCTCTCGTACCTATGGGTCCCAAACCCTCGTTATAGGGAGGTATTTGACAATCCCCTCCTACACTTGCAGATCTGGCCTCATCCTGGGGAGGAGGTCTTCGAGAATTATCCCCTTCACTAGAAGGTCTGTGTCCTTCATTATAAGGAATCGGTACTATAATCAAGTTTCCAGACCCAGCCGGGTAAGGAAATGTTTAATTAGAGATAAAAGGAATTTGGATGACCTAGAGGTGGTCAAATATAAACATTTTAGATAGGGCACAATCCTGTACCTATCCTGCAAGAGAGAGAAATATAATAGAAGAATCAGGTAAGAAAGGAGGGTTTTTCAGGCAAGAGGTTTGGAGCCAAATGTCGCTTGTAAATTAATAGTCAATTCAAAACAAGTTTCGACATACAGTATTTACAGAATGGCATACAATTTAATTTTCCGTAATACTGTTCAAGCGTCAACGTTTCGATCCCCTGGCTCCTAATGAACCGGGATCATCATCAGGACTATTTAAATCATTTGCCTGTTTTGAGAATGCCTGTGGAAGTAAGGGAGAAAAATTGGAAAGCATAAGGCATCCGCCCAGAATAGTAAAAAACATAAAGACATGTAAAAACAGTTTGCATAGCGAGGATTATTTGCATTGTGCAGGCTTGTGCGGCTGGTCTATAACGTGGTGATGTGGCAGAAAGGCCGCCCGGTGATCTAAGAGCGGTATTAGAAGGATTTAGCCTGGTCAATACGAGTAGTTCGTCGGGTTAATTAACTATAATGCGAACACGCAGTGAAAGTGGAAAATCGTGAACTAGCGGGTGAAATAATTCAGACATTCAAACGGACCGGATAGTGGTAGTAGGGTGGCGCCAGAGGCGGGTGAGTGCATTTCATGCAAGACGGGGTGCCCGTCTGATAATCAGGAGAAGTGAAAACTGTTGGCTCATGTAAACGTCGGGATTTCTTCCACGGCAGTACTAGCTTGCCGAGCAACGTGCTTGGTCCTGGTCAGGTGCCGTAGTGGGTTGTCAGGATACCGTAATTGTACCGGTACCTAGAATAAGGAATTTTGATTATTATCGAGCGAGATTGTGCCGAGTGTGGCCGCTGTGAAAACTGTTTGGCTCATGCATACGTCGAGATTTCTTCAACGGCAGCACTAACCTGCCGAGCAACGTGCTTGGTCCTGGTCAGGCGCCTTAGTAGGTAGTCAGGATACCGTATTTGTACCGGTACCTAGAATGGGGAAATTGGATTATTATCGAGCGAGATTGTGCCGATTGTGACCGCTCCTTTACGGTGCCGTGGGTAATAATTACCTGGTTAGGGACGAGATTAAATGGCCTCGCAGTCGAGCGATCCAGGCGGTCTTACTCGAAGGTGTGGACAGTGTCCTTAAATAAGGGCCAATGTAATTTCAACACCCGGTTGGCTGCAACGAAAAAATTAAGGGGTGGGGGTTTTAGCAAAAAACGGTCCCAACAAGGGGCGCTCGGCCCGCCCTAGGGCTAGTGATTACCTATTGTGGCCTTGTAAATCGAGGCGGGTTGACGGCGAGACTCGATCGTCTCTCTCCGCATCTCTTACAGCGACGATTCGCTGTCCGGGTGTTGTGGGTCCACCGGGGCTTATAGCAATGAGTGGACCAAGAAACAGATGGGGGACTAACCATCGGCGTTCTCTTTGGTCGCCATTTTGGGATGGGCGCGAACCGCAAACTAAAGGAAGGACTCGAATGCGTGATAGATTTTGGGGCCATTTGGGAGTGGTCAAGGTGCTTTGGATTCCGTGATAGTGAATGTGCATTGTGAATGGGACATTTATAAGTATAAAGCCGATGTGAAACTGGGTGGGGATACGAATGGGTTTGAGGAAAATTCTCGTAGTGACGCGGCGTACTCCCAGAAAAGACCAAAGACCACCACAGAAAGCCTAGCCTTAAACACAACAAATTATTCATGTACAATGTTAATGCTAGAGTTGTATTCAGTATACATTACAAATGCACATCATTAGTACATATTTACTACAGTGACGTCTAGAGTTCATATTAGAGGTGGAGCCTCTGACAGTTCATCCATTTACCAGTATGCTTATTACAGAGTACAAGCAATGTTCCAGAGAGGCCTAGCAAGAATAGAATCAAAGGAGAGAGGTCCAGTCCTCTGTCCGATTTAATCCATTGCGGATAGAGTCCAGCAATATTATGCACTTCAATTCTTCTTTATTTAGGAGACTCGTCATGCTGCCTCCTCTTGGGGGTAGTTTCAATGCCTTTAATACTGTCCAGCGGATGTCATCCTCGTCATGGTTGGCATCCGTGAAGTGCTCTACCAGTGGGGCATTCGGTGTCTTGCATCTAATGCGGCTTCTGTGCTGACAGATACGTGTTTTGATTTTTTGTGACGTTTGACCCGCATAGACTTTTTGGCACGGGCATTGAATAAGATACACAACATTACTGGTGTTACAATTTGTTAGAGTATTACATCTGAATTTAATGTTGTTAAACTCTAATATTTTGCCTTCAATGGTTAGATCACATACAATACAACCCCCGCATTTAACATGTCCAAAAATGGGGGACAGTCCCCATCTAGCTTCAAGAGTGGAGGGCTGGGCAGGGCAGGGGAGGGCTGCTCCAACCAAATGGTCCTTCAAATTCTTGCTTTTTTTGAAAGCGAAGAGAGGGCGCTCGATCTCAAGAATGCCTGCATTGATCACAGGCCAGTGTTATAGGATCTTTTTCCTCAGTTTATTAGATAAGGGGGAGAAAGTTGTTACACATGCTATCCTGTCCTGATCTTTCTTTGGGTTTGGGACAAGTAATGTTTCTCGGGGGCGATACCATGCTCTTTTCAAAGCGTTTTTTACAGTTTTCCTAGGATAGCCCCTATCTTTCAGTTTGTTGGCCAAAATGGCACTCTCTTTGAAGTAGTCTTCCTTGTTTGAGCAATTTCTCCTGATTCGGAGAAACTGAGAGAAAGGCAGCGAGTCTCTTAATGCCATGGGGTGGTTACTGGTGTAGTCCAACAACGTATTCCTCTCAGTGGGCTTTCTGAATAGGCATGTTAGGAGTTCGCCTTCATGATGGAAAATTGTTAAGTCCAAAAAATTCATAGAGGACTTATCAGATGAGGATGTGAAGTTCAGACCCGAACAATTATTGTTCATCCAGTGCATGAAGAGGTGTAGAACATTGACGTCAAATTTCCATAACATGAAAATGTCATCAATGTATCTACGCCACATGATGATTGGGTTGGATGGTGTCAAAATAATCTGTCTCTCTATTTCGTCCATGAATAGTATGGCCAGGTTTGGAGCAAAAATTGCGCCCATGGCAGTCCCCTTTATTTGTTGATAGAACAGGCCCTTGAATGAAAAGAAATTTCTGGTGAGACAGATTTCCAAGAGTTGGCAAATGAATATAGTCGGTATAGCATGGGGGCGTGGGCGTGTGTCTAAAATTTTCTGTATGACCTGGATTGCAGCAATCTGCGGTATATTGGTATACAGAGACTCCACGTCCATGGTGCACAAGGTGTCAGTGGTGGGATTGAATGGATGATGTTCGATCAAATTAATCATGGACATGGAGTCTCGTACATAACAGGCTGTTGGAGGGACAAAGACTTTAATAAAGTAGTCAACAAATGCTCCTAGTGGTTCCAAAATTGAACCGCATGCAGACACAATAGGGCGTCCTGGTGGAGTGGTGATACTCTTATGAATTTTGGGCAGCGTATATATTACAGGGGTCCTAGGGCTTTTAACGTTTAAGTAGTTAAATTCCTTTTTAGTCAAAAAACCTTCTTCCACTGCATCCAGTGTAACCTTCCGTATTAGCTCCTGAATTTCTTTGGTGGGGTTAGATGCTAACCTGAGGTAGTGATCTTTATTGTCCAGCTGTCGTTTGGATTTCTGCTGTATATGTGTCATGGTCTTGTATAACAATTCCACCGCCCTTATCAGCGCTTTTGATCACTATTAAATCATTAGTTTTAAGGGAACTGATGGCTTGTTTCTCCTTAAATGTAATGTTATAGGGTATATATCTTCTTTGCTGTTGTAAGTTTGAGAGGTCTTTAAGAACCAATTTCTCAAACGTCATCACCTCTGATGGTAACATTCCTGCAGATGGTAAAAAGGTCGAGGGTGGGCGGAAAGGAGTATATGCTTTAATTTCAGAAGAGGGATGAATCTGAAAAAACGCCTTCAGTCTGATGCGTCTGAAGAAGCGTAGGAGTTCAGTATGGACCTCCATAAAATTAGGTGCTATTGTTGGAACAAAAGTCAGGCCCTTCTTGAGGACAGAGAGTTCATCCTCACCTAGCAAATAACTAGTGAGGTTGAAGATGGGAATGTCAGTTTGTGCGGGACCCTGTGTTACCATTGATAGTAATTGTTCCTGGTTCTCCGCTCCCCCGGGGGGTTGAACCATCTTTGGGGTTTCTTGACACGCCCACGTTGTGGCGGTTCTTGTTGGCCCCTCTGTAAAAAAGGAGTAGAACTCTGTTGTGCCCCTCCTCCCCGTCTTGAGGTACTGGACCCTTCGCCTGCGTCTGAGGTGTCAGATGATTCGGCGGAAGTATCCGAAAAACCAACCAGGTTCTGTCGCCTATTAAATCTCCCCCACGGTCTATTGTGTTGGGGATTAGTATATGACCTGTTGGTATAAAAGTCTTTATGCAGATAGGGATAAGTCACTTCAATGTTGTAGGATTTTATGTCCTTTTTGACTTTATTTGATTTTTTATTTTGTTCGATTCTATGAAAGTCTGCCACAGTCTTGTCCACCTGTTCTATAAGCTTTTTACTCTCAGTTGTATCATTGGAATCCTCTATTTGTTTAAGGATGTCTGCAATTTCTACCTCTAGAGATTTTAAAGTTTCGGTAGCTATGTCGATACCTAAAACCAACCAGTGGCGGGAGCAGGTAGTCCCTAAGTGACTGAAGTTTGATATGTATTTAGGGTTGTCAGTAAAGATGCCTGGTATATTCCGGATCTGAAGGCCTAAAGGGATCACATCTGCCTTAAGGTAGTCAGTCAGCATCAATACCATGAGTTGCAATCGGACTTGCTTCTTCCTTAATTTTTCTAGTTGTTCTGGTATTGAACTATTGATCTGGTTGGGGATGTCCGAGTTGTCTGAAAGCAGGGAGGGGCCAGAACATAGATGTTTAATGTAATCGTCTGTGTATAAGGGAGCTAGGAATGACATAATTACCTCGCTAAAGAGAAGAAAGAAGTTGGATTTCTCCGTGTAAGTAAAGTGTAAGGTGAAGAAATAAGGAATTGAGTACTAGGGAACCCAAACAAAAGAGTTTGGACGGAATGTAAACCCTTGCAAACCAGCGTTTGCGCTCAGGTCATTTTCATATGAACAAGGGAACCCAATAAGTACCTTTGGACCATGGGTGATCAACTATTACAGACAACAAGGGTCCTCAGGAAATTTTTTAATGAACAGAGAAAATAAAATTACAGACCACAATCGGTACTATAATCAAGTTTCCAGACCCAGCCGGGTAAGGAAATGTTTAATTAGAGATAAAAAGGAATTTGGATGACCTAGAGGTGGTCAAATATAAACATTTTAGATAGGGCACAATCCTGTACCTATCCTGCAAGAGAGAGAAATATAGTAGAAGAAACAGGTAAGAAAGGAGGGTTTTTCAGGCAAGAGGTTTGGAGCCAAATGTCGCTTGTAAATTAATAGTCAATTCAAAACAAGTTTCGACATACAGTATTTACAGAATGGCATACAATTGAATTTTCCGTAATACTGTTCAAGCGTCAACGTTTCGATCCCCTGGCTCCTAATGAACCGGGATCATCATCAGGACTATTTAAATCATTTGCCTGTTTTGAGAATGCCTGTGGAAGTAACGGAGAAAAATTGGAAAGCATAAGGCATCCGCCCAGAATAGTAAAAAACATAAAGACATGTAAAAACAGTTTGCATAGCGAGGATTATTTGCATTGTGCAGGCTTGTGCGGCTGGTCTATAACGTGGTGATGTGGTAGAAAGGCCGCCCGGTGATCTAAGAGCGGTATTAGAAGGATTTAGCCTGGTCAATATGAGTAGTTCGTCGGGTTAATTAACTATAACGCGAACACGCAGTGAAAGTGGAAAATCGTGAACTAGCGGGTGAAATAATTCAGACATTCAAACGGACCGGATAGTGGTAGTAGGGTGGCGCCAGAGGCGGGTGAGTGCATTTCATGCAAGACGGGGTGCCCGTCTGATAATCAAGAGAAGTGAAAACTGTTGGCTCATGTAAACGTCGGGATTTCTTCCACGGCAGTACTAGCTTGCCGAGCAACGTGCTTGGTCCTGGTCAGGTGCCGTAGTGGGTTGTCAGGATACCGTAATTGTACCAGTACCTAGAATGAGGAATTTTGATTATTATCGAGCGAGATTGTGCCGAGTGTGGCCGCTGTGAAAACTGTTTGGCTCATGCATACGTCGAGATTCCCAAGCGGCGGCCATTTTAGGAACCAGGGTTATTCGTATTAGTAAAACACATAGGCAAGCGTCACTAAGATACACATATATCCAAAAATAAAGGGAAATAAGTAAGACGTACAGGTTGAATTATAAGATTAAAATGTTATTCGAGGTTCTTGATTCAAGCAAGTCGCGTAACATGCAAAATCTTGCTTCATCACAGGAACCGGCAGAAAGATTTTCAAGCTAAGGAAGTCGCGAGCGAAATTATTAAATGTTACAAACTGAAGGAAGCTTCGTGACTTGGAATAAAGGACAATAGACTCTTTAAAAAAAAAGTCGGAACTGGGCTCCAAAGAATGTGGTGACATTATGGTCTGTCACTTGTCAGCCTATGAGGACTCTGAATGGCAGAAAATTATTCAATTTTTCTTAGATTAAGCTAGTTAGAAAGGTATAAAAACTGTCCCCTTAGGAGGGAAGTGCCTGCTGCTTGCTGTTTACCAGAAGGGCGTATCGTGTTGTTGGACTTTACATGGAGCACGTAAGAATTCCTTTTAGGCTTAAAGACTTTTTCCCTTTTTCTTAAATGGGGCAAGTGTAGCTAGGGACTTAGGGTTTAGATAATGCCAAACTGCTATTTCTAATTTGAATTATGCTATTTGATTTAGCCTAAAACTGTCTTTACCATTTGCTAAAATCTCGACAATAATGCTTGAATAAAAAGATTTCTAATGCATTTTCTTTGAATAAAATAGTTAATAAATAATATCTTTGAAAAACAAGCCGGTCTTGTTATTTCATGTGTTTAGGTTACCATTAGCAGATCTATTTTCCTCAGTGGCTTAATTAATCATAGGGTTTATTGGTTAGGATGAAGTCGTTTTCTGCAGATGTATATAAATGTATATAATTTTGTGAATAGGTTTATTAATTAGGTCACATGATTCAGTTGCTCAAAATATGTCATGTTAGTTTATGGGCCTTGTGAATGATTTATGATTAATGGTGAATACTGTGTAGTTGGGTAGCGTAGTTTATGACATATTTTCTATAGGAGCGCTGGATTAATTAACTGGTAGCAGAGATATGGTTGCTATGGTAACCGACATGCTACATGGTAAATACATAGGATCGATGTTTAACATATGTTGAGTTTTGTTCAAGTGTTATGTGTAGTCGAAAGGTTTTTTCCTGCAGTGTGAAAAATCCTAGTTGTACCGGTACAGAGTGGTGTAACATGAGTGAAGTTACACAGTGCATTTGATCTGTTTCAGAATAGTGGTATTAATATATCACTAGTGTTGTGGACGTACAACATGTGTTAGGGATATAGGTGTGTTAGGGAGAATGTATAGTGAGAATTGTCTATGAAATCATAGCTTTGAGTATAGGGACAATGAGCCCGTTCTAAAACTCACTGCGAAAAGAGTAATAGAATTTATTCAAACTTGAGTGAAGGTTAAAATAACGTTGTTTAATTTACTGGCGATTCAGGATTTCTATGGTGGGTTAAAGTCCTGCCAGGATTTCATGTATATGTAGTTAGGGAAACTTTCCGTTTGAAAGTGCGTAAATGTTTTTGTAATCCCGTTCGAGTCAAACTTTGAATTGCTACTTTATGTGCATTCAGAGAGAAACGAGATCGTTATTACTTGTTTGAGGGGTAGAGTAAAGGTTTACTTTATCAACGAATGAATATTCTGTGAGAATAGCGTCGTCTATTCCACACAAAAGAAAACTTGAATGATTGTAAAACTGTCACTTTATTTTAGCGAAACAGACAAATGGTTTGTTCTTTTTGTCGTTATTACTTGAAATACAGTGAAAAGTTGTTCTTAAAATGGCGCTGTGAAAAGTTTTTGTAAAGGGGGGTGAGTTCTGAGAGTGAGATACGAGAAGCTGCAGCGACTGTATACGTCACAGGGTCCGCGCTGTGATTGGCTAACATACGTCACAGGTAGAGCACTGATTGGCTCATGTGACTGAGTCAAGCTGTAAGCTGATTGGTTCTTCTAAAAAGCTCAAATTTTATTGGTTGAGCAGAGTAGTGACGTGACTTAACTTGATTGGTTTGTTGGTGTGTTTCGCGTACGGATTGGCTAAATTAGCGGAACAACCAGGAAATATTCACGATCATTTCCAATTAAACGGATTTGATTAAAACATGAGTTATTATTACAAGAAAGAAGAGAAAAAGCTTACTTGGCTTCAAAAATTGAACATTTTTATTTCACCCGATAAGAAAATTGAAACACGAGGTGGAAAATTACTTCATAAGTACAAAACACCTGCAGCATATATGGAAGGTGAATATGGTTATCATACTTGCCTTTGGTTTGATGCTTGGATGCAGTACACTAAAACCGACGGTGTTTTAGCCTGGCCGGAAGATGGTTCATTTAATATGAGAATTTAAAAACATTTAAGAGAGAAAATGACAGCTCTTGTGCCGAAACCTAGACCAACACAATTTGAGGCTTTAGTTGAATGGGAGGATGAGATGTTTCAACTTCAGTGAGAAGCAAATGGCATAATAAGACATCCGAATTCATAAAAAAAAAACATGAAACTCATGAAGATAGAATGCGTCGGTGGAGACAGGCAGATATGTGTGATGGTCTCTACATAGTGAGAGAAATGATTATGTTATGTTATGTTATTGGTTTTTATTGTGCGCACAGCTACTCCAGCTAAGGAGCGTCCTGGCGCATTTGACAGGAAATGCATAAAAGACATAACACAGCTAAAAAAGAACCAGGGAGGACCACTCTAAGTACATAACACAGGCTGGGGGTAAGAGACTAAAACAGGAATGTTTTCAAGGCTTTTCTAAAAGCCATAAGATCCTCTAACAGGCGCAATTCCACTGGGAGAGAGTTCCAAGCTGATGCCGCCTTTACACCAAAGGAACGGCCGCCCATGCGGCAAAGCCTGTATCTGGGGACTACAACCAGGGCCTGGCCCTGGGAGCGAAGAGTGCGAGTAGGGACATAAAAGGAAAGAGAGCCAGACAAGATTTCAGGGCCTATGCCTCTCAAGATCTTAAAAGCCAGGCAGAGTACCTTGAAAAGAATACGCTTCCTTATTGGGAGCCAGTGTAGGGAGCGAAGAACATTCGCCACCGAACAAAATTTAGGGAGGCCGACAATCGCCCTGGCTGCGGCGTTTTGTACCCGTTGTAATCGAGTAAGCTCAGCCTGATTGGCCCCAGCGAGAGGAGAACTCGCGTAATCCAGGCGAGAGATGACAGTGGCCTGGATTACTAACTGTCTAGTTGGGGCATCAAAGTACTTAAGAACAGGTCTTAAGCCTCTCAACAGACCAAAGCAGCAAGCCGCTGTTCTTTTAGTATGTCCTACGAAAGTCAGATCCGAGTCTATCCAAACTCCCAGATTTTTCAGCTCCAAAACCGGCGCCGGGGATGGTCCCAACTCAGATGACCACCATTGGTCACCCCAGAGTTCCGCTCCCCTACCGACAACCATAACCTCTGTTTTAGTGGCATTAAGCTGGAGACAGTTCCCTGTCAACCAGCTAGCCACCGCCTTCAATTCATCCTGAAACCTGGGGGCATCTACTTCCGCATCCCCGCTGAGAGTAACCGCCAGCTGTGTGTCGTCGGCATATGAGACCAAGGTTAGGCCCCACTGCCTAGCGACATCAGCTAGCGGTCTCACGTAGAGATTAAACAACGTGGGACTCAGCGAGGATCCCTGCGGGACCCCCATGGCCAGTGATTGGAAGTTGGACTTGAAGGGAGAGATGGAAACACAGAAGGAACGATTGCCAAGGTAGGAGCGGAACCACTGCAGAGCCTGTCCGCCGACACCTATCTCCTCGAGCCGATGCAGGAGGATGCTGTGAGAGACTGTGTCGAAGGCGGCGCTGAGATCTAACAGTATCAGCGCCGCCGTCTGTCCAGCATCCAACACCGCGCGGAGATGTTCCACCATCACAAGAAGGGCGGTTTCCGTGCTGTGCCCAGCACGGAAGCCGTTTTGTGTGGGATCGAGGACATTGGTTCGAGCGAGATACTCAGACAGGGCCAAGTTGACACGGGCCTCTGTTATCTTCGCCGGCCAAGGCAGCAGCGAGATGGGACGATAGTTTTCGGGCTTAGATGGGTCCAAGGAAGGCTTTTTGAGGATGGGAGACACCACCGCCTGCTTCCACTTAGTTGGAACCACCCCTGCCTCCAAGGATAGGTTGACAAGGGAACACACAACAGTGTGCCCCATAAAGGCCTTCTCTCTAAACAGAGCAGGTCTAACTGGATCAGATGGAGAGCCAGATTTAACTCGCAAAGCGAGTTTGTCAAACCCATCTAAGGGAAGAGGGGGAAAGGAAAGCAGGGTAGTAGAGTGTGGCGTCGCATTAGAACTTCCCAAGTCGATCCCTGCGTTAGGGAATGCCTGATAGATTGCTTGGACTTTCCCCAGAAAATACGCAGCCAGGGATTCACAGTGGGAGGTGGAGCTCACCACTACCGAGGAAGTTCGCTTCGCTAGCAGATCCTTCACGGCCTTAAAGATGGTCTTCGACGGGTTTGGGCTACAGCGAAATTCTGCAGCATAATAAGCTGCCCGAGCTCGACAAATGGCCCGATGGTAAATCTTGATAGATACAGCATATGCAGCTTTTAAATCAGCTCCATATGTCTTTCGCCAAGCTCTTTCTGCCCGTCTACAGGCTCCCTTCAAGGCACGCAGGGCACTGTCGTACCAGGGGCTCGACTCTCTAGTACTGATTTTTCTCGATATGATGGGAATCAGAGTGTCGAGAGCCCTGGTAGTCCAGGAGCAGAAGCGGTCATACCCCTCCTCCACATCTTCCAGTGGACCTAACGGATCTTCCGCTAGAAGGTGGTGAAAATCCTCTAGCCTAAGTTTATTCCACAATCTCCTTGGAACACATCTCACCGACGGGATGGAAGGGGCCGTCGGAATGGGACACAGGATGGTCACCAGAAAATGGTCGGTCCATGCTAACGGAGAGATAGATGTAATTTTAGTCTCCGGCAAGTTGGTAAAAAAGGGGTCAAGCGTATGACCCCCTATGTGGGTAGGCTGCGAAACCAGCTGAACAAGCTGAAAGGCCTCTAAGTCAGCGACGATGCTGCGAACCGCCAAGTTGGAGGGTGTGTCGAAATGTAAGTTCAGGTCGCCCAAGATAGAATAATTGGCACACCCTGTGATCAGTGTGCCAAGGGCATCCGGAAACGAACTTCGAAACACCACATCACTACCCGGCGGACGGTACACCACCATCCCAGAGAATGTAAATTCAGGGCTGACAGTGATTTTAAAAGAGGCGCTTTCGCAACCGGCGATGTTAAGGCCCCTCCACACGCATGGAAAGCAGGACCTGACTATAAGCGCTATACCGCCACCTCTGGAAGGTCTGTTCAAAGTGAACATAGAATAGCCAGGAGGACAAACCAGATTTGGAATAGCTACATCCGTGTCCTGAAGCCAAGTTTCCGTGATGGCTACGACATCTGGGGCACCATCCTCAACTAAATCATAGATGTTCTGGTAGTGGCTCAGAGCAGATCTAACATTTAGGTTGGAAACCCGCAGAGAGGGTAAAGAGCCCCTAAGCCGATGAGCCGGCACTGAAGCCTTCCGAAGGATTGTCCCCGGTAGATCCAGCGCCCAGCCATTACAGCGGCACCGATACGGGCCACAAAGCGGGTGGACAGGCGGCAGAGAACACCTCTGACCAGCCTGGCCAATAATGTATAGGCTCTCTCTCGAATAAGTTAGCATGATGACACACCAAGGGAGCCTGCCAGAGCCCAGCTAACCGCAGCGTCCCGCACGTCCTTAGCGCGGACGGGCGCAGACGGGCAGGACTCTGGCACGACTCCGGCTAAGCGAGGGCGACCCACCTGCGCGTCCCGCTGCGCGGGAGAGGAGAGCATTAAATAGGCAATCCAAGCCCAGCGCGAAGACGCTCCAAGATGGCGCCCGTCGATGTGGTGATGAGCCCAAACCAAGATGGCTCCTAGGCAGGACAACCCCCGGGACCCGGACTCGCCAAAACGGCGATGCAAGCTCCTTTAAATGCGGTAAGAGGGAGGGAGGGAAGTGAAACCCAGCCTAATCCCGCTTAAAAGCAGGGGAAAAAGTAAATAAAATGAAGAAATCAAATCCAAAACAGGGCGAGTTAAAAATGCATGAGCGCCAGCAGCAGCGCATGCGCAGTAAAGGCAGTACCTATCAAGGCAGAGATGGAAATGGATCCGCCTTAAATAGGCAATCCAAGCCCAGCGCGAGGACGCTCCAAGATGGCGCCCGTCGATGTGGTGATGAGCCCAAACCAAGATGGCTCCTAGGCAGGACAACCCCCGGGACCCGGACTCGCCAAAACGGCGATGCAAGCTCCTTTAAATGCGGTAAGAGGGAGGGAGGGAAGTGAAACCCAGCCTAATCCCGCTTAAAAGCAGGGGAAAAAGTAAATAAAATGAAGAAATCAAATCCAAAACAGGGCGAGTTAAAAATGCATGAGCGCCAGCAGCAGCGCATGCGCAGTAAAGGCAGTACTTGTCAAGGCAGAAATGGAAATGGATCCGCCTTAAATAGGCAATCCAAGCCCAGCGCGAGGACGCTCCAAGATGGTGCCCGTCGATGTGGTGATGAGCCCAAACCAAGATGGCTCCTAGGCAGGACAACCCCCGGGACCCGGACTCGCCAAAACGGCGATGCAAGCTCCTTTAAATGCGGTAAGAGGGAGGGAGGGAAGTGAAACCCAGCCTAATCCCGCTTAAAAGCAGGGGAAAAAGTAAATAAAATGAAGAAATCAAATCCAAAACAGGGCGAGTTAAAAATGCATGAGCGCCAGCAGCAGCGCATGCGCAGTAAAGGCAGTACCTGTACAGAAATACCAGGTCAAAAGAATGTCCAAAAGAAAAATAATACTGTTGTTGAAAGTGAATCAGAAGACCCAGGCCTAGAAGAAATTTATTTAGCTAATAAAAAACAAACTCCTTTAAAACCAGCTTGTTCTTGGTCTACTCCGATGGTTTCTACTGGAACCACACCAAGTGCTCCTCCATTAAATGAAGGATCACCCAGATTGTATCCGCATAATTCTAAATCATTTGAAACTCCTATGAGGTTAGAAACAAGAACTAACTCTAGTGTTTATGATGAAAGCAGAAATTTTCCTGAAACTCCAATGAGAAAAGAAACTTCTAGAAATTTGATGAGAACTAGTGGAGTTGAGGAAGTTACAGACAATTCAGAATATTTACGAAGAGGAATTAATACGTCAATTAACTAAAGGCATGGAAGCAGTGACAGTTCCAGTAACGATTGGTCCTGTTCAACCTGTTTTTGATCAGGGAGAAATTAAGCAACCAGGTTTGACAATTCCATTAAATGCAGAAATTCAAAAAGTAGCTGAAAAATTTTACTCAGAACTAACTGAATTACAACGAGAAAAAACAAGGATGGCTGACTTAACTTTTAATCCAGATTCATTATGTAAAACACCAATAGGTGCAGAATCAGATACTGAATTACCAGAGAAAACAGATTCTACTTCAAAGCTTGATGTTGCAAGACTAAAAGCAGATTTAGAAGAATTAATAATTGGCAAAATTGGTCCTGACAGTCTAAAACATTATCAAGATGATGAACTCCTGTTCATTTGCAAAAGCATTCAATGGAAAACAAAAAAACAAATATGACCAACTGGAAGAACTGGCTGCAGAATTAGAAATTGATATTAATAAACAAAAGAATTTGGGAAAACACTACAGATTAGAATTTTCTGAAAAGGACATTGGAAATGTTAAAGCAATGGGAAGAATAATGCACATAAAAGATTTGATTGTGTACATCAAAAAATTGGGTGACTTGAGTAAATGGAGAGTGAAGTGGACCAAAAAGAAGGAAGAGGAAAGGTTAGAAAAGTTAGCAAAACAGTTCCCAATGAGAGAAATTGCTGGTGGTGGTTATGTTCATGTTCCTTGGTCAAGACAGGACATTCTGTTATTCACAAATGATTTCCCTCGGCTGAGAGAAAAACCAGTGGAATGGTATCCACAGGTTGATAGATTCATCAAGGTATCAAAGGTTTTGTGGATTGATCTTGATGGATTCTTTGACATAGTTGTTCCATCAGATCTTTGGACAGAATGTAAAATTGCTGTGAGTTGGCCCAAGGTAGAACCAGCTCGAGACAAAGAGACAGGTGCTCCATCGTCAGAAGTCAAGGGACTGTATGACAAAGTGATTTACTGGTTAAAGCCAAAGATTCCCCCAAAAGAAGTAGATTGGGTAAAAATAGATAGAACAATCCAGGAGCCAAAAGAATCAGTTCATTCATTCTATGAAAGGTTACTGTTGGTTTTCAAACAATACAGTGGCTATGAAAAATTAAATGAGAAGGATATGAGCCACTTCATTTACAGATTTGTTTATGGTCTTAGACCTGAAATCGGTGAAATGATTAGAAATAATATTGTCGGATGGCAATCAAATTCAGTTGACGAAATTTTGAGAAAAGCTAAATACTGCAGTGATGAATTAGAAGTTAAACAGAAGAAATTAAAAGAGAAAGCAATGTGGGCACAGGTGAAAGTAGCTAAACATCAAATTGCTAGTCTAGAAAATAAAAATGTGAATTTCAATCAGAATCAGGGTCATGGAAAATTCAAAGGAAACTTCAATAAACCTAAATTTAATGTTAATATTAAGGAACTGAAACAAAAATTGCCTTGTTTTAATTGCGGCGAAATTGGACACTGGAAGCGCGAGTGTAAAAATCCGCCCAGAAATTTTAAAAATGCATCATTAAATCCACAGATGCAGAATGATGTAAATCTGCAGCAACAGCTACAGTGACAAATTAATGAAGTGAGTCTTCAGCAACAGCTACAGCGACAGTTAATGAATCAGCAGGGTCAGATTCCACAGCCTCCTCTCCCAAACTGTGGAGGTGTTCAAAGGTTTAATTCTGAGACAGGATTCTGCGGAGGTGATCAGGTAATTAGAACACAAAGAACAAATGTGTCAAATGCTTCTGGACAATTTTTGTTAACAGAAAATCAAGGGAGTGATTCTGATGACTACTTATGACGGTGCCTGAGAGAGGGGGAAGAGTGTGTACTTGGAGCCACTCTTGAGGTTGACCAGTCTGGTCCATTTGTAAATGGTAAAGTGAATGATGTAGAAATCACTTTTCTTGTGGACACTGGTGCTACCTGTTCTACTGTTAGATCAGTGGAAATTGAAAACCTGCCTCTCTCTGGGGATACCATCCAAGTAGTTGGTGTAACAAATCAGCAAATGAAAACAGATTTAACAGAACCTGTGAAAATAGAAATTGGAAATTTCAAAGACAAACACAGATTTGTAGTTTGTAACAGCAGTCCTGTAAGCTTGCTGGGAAGAGACATCCTTTGCAAGATGAACTGCAAAATATATTGCTCTCCGGAGGGTATTGAGCTACAAACCATGGAGGAAGATGGGCTTTATAAATTAACAATGTTAATGGTTGAAGCAGAGAAAACAAAATTATTTCCTGTTTTTGACAAAGAAAATTTGCCTGAAGAATTAAAAAAGACAGTCAAAGCTGAAATGTGGGACTTGTAAGGAAGTGAGATGGGTTTGATGAGATGTTGATCCAGTAAAAATTAATGTGAAACAAGGAATATAATTTCCAAACATTCCTCAGTACAAGATGAAAACTGAAACAATTGAAGGTGTCATTCCTGTAATTGAAAAATGTATAAAGCAAGGTGTCCTAAAAGAAATTGAGAGTAGTCCTTGTAATTCACCGATTATGGGGATTAAAAAGCCCAATGGAACGTACAGAATTGTTCAGGATCTGAGAAAGATTATTCAGATAGTTGTTCCTTGTTGCCCAGTTGTCCCCAATCCTGCAGTGATTCTTTGTCAAATTCCACATGATGCAGAATGGTACACTGTCATTGATTTGTGCATTGCGTTCTTTACTGTTCCATTACATCCTGAGAGTCAGGAAATATTTGCGTTCCGGTTCCAAGGTCGCACACTAGCATGGTGTCGTATTCCTCAAGGGTATACAGAGAGTCCTTCTATCTTTAATGAATTGTTAAAGAGATCATTGGAAAATCTAAATTTACCTGGAAGATCAACATTGGTTCAGTACATTGACGACCTTCTTGTTGAGGGCAAAAACGAGAGATAACTGTGTTACAGATACAATTATTCTTTTAAATCACCTGGCAGATGAGGGACATAAAGTGTCACCTGCAAAATTGCAGTTTTGTAAGCAAGAAGTAAAATACCTTGGTCACAGAATTGCAAAGGGAACAAGACAAGTGACAATTGAGAGGATTAAAATGATTCAAGGGATGCAGCCTCCAAAAACACAGAGACAGGTCAGAATGTTTTTAGGAATGGTTGGCTATTGTCGTCAATGGATTAGTGGATTTTCAGTAATTGCAAAACCACTGCAGAGATTGACAAAATCAGACATAAAAGATCCAATGGTTCTTACAGAAATTGAAATGGAAGCTTTTGAAAAGCTAAAAAGAAGTTTGTGTGAAGCTCCTGCTCTGGGCATGCCAGACTATGAGAAAGATTTTGAGTTGTACTGCAGTGAAAGAGAAGGATGTGCTTTGTCTGTGTTAATTCAGAGACATGGTAAATTGAGAAAACCCATTGCATACTTCTCAGCAGTGCTGGATCCAGTTGCAAAAGCATTACCAGGCTGCTTAAAAGCAGTAGCTGCAACTAGTGTAAGTCTTGAGCAAAGTGAAGGAATCATAATGGGATTTCTGAGAGCAGCTTATTCTGTCTGTACAGTTGCGAATTTTGTGGAAGCATCATGTCTTGAAGGAATTCGTTCAGCTCAAGTAGCAGAATTGATTGCTTTAATTCGTGCATGTGAAAGAGCAATACATTTGAAAGTCACCATAATAACTGATAGTCAATATGGGTACGGAGTTGTGCATGATTATGGACAGCTGTGGTCTCAGAGAGGCTACTTGACTTCTGCAGGATCGCCAATAAGAAATGCAAAGTTAATAAAAAGACGAATCGATGGCATACAGTTACCAGAGAAAATTGCTGTTGTGAAATGTGCAGCGCATCAGAAAGGAGACAATTTTATAACAAAGGGAAATGCATACGCAGATGAAATAGCCAAATACTGCGCAAGAAACAATTTTGCAATTAATCGGGAAAGAAATGATGAGCATGCTTTGAATTCATTAATGCTAACTTCAATAGTTGAGACATGGCAAGAAGTCAAAGATTTACAAGATGAAGCTGATGATGAGGAGAAAAACACTTGGTTGAGAGCAGAATGTAGGCAGCGAGATGAGGATGGAGTTTGGATTTACAAAGATGGCAGAGTAGTTTTACCAAACTGCATGATTGCTGACATGGCAAGGATGTATCATGGCCTGGGACATATTGGAAGAGATTCAATGATCAGACTTTTTAGAGAGACTTGGTTTAATACCAAATTCAGAACCATTGCAGAATCTCTTTGTCAAAGGTGTTTTACTTGCCAGCAAATGAACCCAATAAGGAAAACTGTTGTGGGAATGGGAACCATAGGACGGGAGGGTGGTCCATTCACCAGGTTACAAATGGATTTCATTGAGATGCCACTACATAATAAACAGTGTTATGTTTTGGTGTTTGTCTGTTTGTTTTCAAGATGGGTTGAAGCGTTTCCTACACGTCACAACGATGCAATTACTGTTGCAAAGTTACTTTTAAGGGAGATTATACCAAGGTACAGTTTCCCAGTGACTGTGGAGAGTGATCGTGGAAGGCATTTTGAAAACAGACTGTTAAAATTGATTTGTGAAGCATTGCATATTGAGCAGAAGTTGCATTGTGCATACAGAGCAGAGGCATCTGGAGTTGTTGAGCAGATTAATGGAACTATCAAGAACAGAATAGCAAAAATGTGTCTAGCTACAGGTATAAAGTGGACAGATGCTCTTCCACTTGTTCTGATGACTCTAATAAGTACACCAGATAAAAAGACAGGTTTAAGCCCCCATGACATTCTTATGGGCAGAGTCATGAGACAAGCATTCATACCAGTAGGGAAATTGTTGACTATTAATGATAGTGCCATTTTAGAATATTGCAGGAAATTGTCTGATGTCGTGACTTCTGTGTCTAATCAGGTGGTAACTGAAGTATAGTCAAGAGAAAAAGAGCAAGCACATGATCTGTCACCTGGTGACTGGGTGAGGACAAAAGTTCACCGAAGAAGAAACTGTTTGGTACCAAGGTGGCAGAAAGCAAGACAAGTGATTCTTGTGACAACAAATGCAGTGAAGTGTAGAGGCATAAAAAGGTGGATACATGCTAGCTATACCATTCATGTGCCTACACCTGAAAACTCTGATGAAGAAAGTGATACCACAGCTGATTCAGATTCAGATGAAGAATCAGAGAGAAATCCAGATTCTGAAGATCGACAGGCTGGTCGACATCTGGAAAATTCATCTGTGAATGGAGAGTTAAATGAAAAAGATTTGGAGATCATAGTTGTAGACTCTGAAAATAATGAAGATCTATTAGAAAAAGAAGCAGTAAAAGAGTCTGATCAAGCTAAGGAATCAAGACCAGGAAAGTATCGAAAAGCAGAAAAGAAGCTCTGAATCAAGGAACAAGAAATCCGAAGCTGGGAAGTTGAAGGTAATTGAAGAAGAGGAGGAAGACGAATTGCCAAGTACCAGTTATAAAGATGATGTTCCTAACGGAGTGAGGCTGCCTAGTAGAGAAGAACCTGAGTCCAGAATTGAAATTTCTGACACTGATACAGATGAGAGTGATGAAGATTCTGAAATAAGAAAATTCAGAAAAAGAGCTTGGAGAACAGAACGTAATGTGACTGAGCCAAAGAAGAAATTACCAAGTAAAGGTGACAACTGGCCAAGTGAAAACGAAGGGTTGAAATTCAAGTTGATTAAGAAATCAAAGGAGCAGGTCGACGAAATAACTAGTCAGAAGGATCCTGAAAAGAAAATTGAGACTGGGAAGAAAATAGAAGTCATTAGTAGAAAGACAAAAAAAACTTTGAAGCCAAACCAAAAGTATAAATCTCCTGAGTGGACGTACATCATTATTCCGCCTGTAGTTGAGATAAACAGTAGCAGTCAGGAAGAAATTGAAGACAATAGTGACAATGATTGAAATACTTATCTGTTAAATTTTTGGGTTTTCTGTTTTTGGCATAAGGCTGAAGAAAATGTGTTAGGTGACACAAGGTCGAAGAAATTGTGTTAGTTTGAAAACAAATTTTGACGCAAGGTCGAAGAAAAGCTGTTAGAGGGTTTGAAGTAAAAAAAAAAAAGAATTTTAATTGGGGGGTGTTAGAATTTTAGAAAATTAGACAATTTAAAATTTTTGTTTTAATTTTTGTGGCAAACTTAGTGAAAATGCCTTATGTTTTTGTAAATAATAGCTCAAGATGCTCCATCTTTAAAATATGCTGTAAGATGTCTCTGATATGTATGCTCTTGATAATTCTGCTCTGGTTAGTTTTAGCTGTCATCTTTCCTTTCGGGACCGATAAGGAATTGTACAAGGTCAACATGACAAGCAAAGCTTCAGTTAGTCAAGACAAACATAGTGCAACAGGCAAAGCTAACAAAGTTATTGATCACAGACCTGAGGCTCATCAAGATAGGTCTGTTGGTGATTTTTGTAGCAATACTTCTTCAAGACTTCTAGCTGAATATGTAAAGGTTATGGAAGTCAAAGATTGTTACATTTGTGTGAAGTTGCCTGCTTCTGTTTCAGAGGGAGTGACGTACAATATGCTTCCTCTTACTTATGGCATAACCTGCAGTGTGATAGCTAGCTTATTTTATCAGACTGGTCGTTTAGTGTATTATTACTCTAATTATGATGAGATTTTTGAAAAACCTAAAAATTGGGAAAAGCTTAAATAAACATTAGCAAGCTAAACAGATGAGGGAATTTTTCATTGTGACTAATGAACTCACATATGAGTATGCTTTTAGAAATATTCTAACATGCAGATTGAGAACTGAGGAAAAGAATTTCCTGAACCTTGTTGAGGAGAGAAGGGCAATTTATAAAAGAAATGAGATGGTCAAACAGACCAAATCAAATTTCTGGCAAAAGGAAGATGAAAAACTTAATGGCAAATCTTTTGAGAATGTTGCAATTCACATAGACAAACCAATTAGTGGCAAGTTTTGTATAAGAAGGGATAATACTCTGTTCGATAATTATTTTGTTGGAGCTAGCAAATCATGGTGGGTTGGGTTTCAAGGGAGGTAGAGACCCAATTTTTCCTCGAATTTATTTTGTTTGTGGAGACGAAGCCTATTATAACCTCCCAGACCATTGGTATGGGACGTGGTTTGTTGGACTTGTTTTTCCAAAAATATTTCATGTTGACAGAAATACAGAAGGCTCATTTGAAATCAGTAATCATGTAAATAGATACAAAAGAGAAAGTTTCACTGAAATTTTGGAAGACATTTTTGAGGCAGTGATACCTTTGGTAGGAATAACCCTGAATGCAGGAAGAATCAGAAAATTTCCACAATTGTTGACAGATTGTCAACTGACACAGCTGGAGGTTTCCAATTAGTGGATACCGAGGTTATCTCAATCAGATCTATGATAATGCAAAACCGTCTTGCTTTAGACATACTCCTAGCAAAAGAGGGAGGAGTCTATGGCATTTTACATGTCCAACACTGTTGTACGTATATTCCTGATGAAAGTAAAAACATTGAGATGTACATCAAAGATATTACAGAAATGCATTCAGAAATTGTTCCCTTAGAAGAGGATGATTTTTCAGAACGTCTTTCCAAAAGATTTCAGGCAATCAAAACCTGGTTTCAAGAAATTGGTGGTTCAGTTCTTGGCAAGATTCTAACACCTTTAATTGTAATAATCTTTGTGATACTTTTGTTGAAGATTAGTTGTATGTTACACAAGAGAAAGAAATATCTGAGGGAAAAGAAGAGAATTTACAAAATCAAAAAGGAAGAAGAGAGAGAGATAGAGCTGGAGGAGTTTCGTAAAGCTCAATATGAAAGTTGTAGACTGAAACAAGTCTTTAGAAATACTAATACAGTGAAATCAAATCATGTTCATCCTAAGAAAAAGTTTGCTAAAATTTAGGTGTGGTTTGGTGATTTAGAAATCACCAGATGAGGGAGTTGATGGAGCGAGATTTAGAAATATATTTATTTCTGCTCGTGAAGTTAAACTTCCATAATAAATTAATAATATTAATAAAGTGTGCAGTGGAAATTACTAACCAACCTAGAGTAAAATTTGCATTTACATGAACACGTGGGAAACTAACATATGTGCTCATAAACGTGCATTATGTTGCATTTGCATGTGTGTGTAGAATAATGAATTAATCCTGTCTATTGTCATGTCAAAACTAAATGCGGCTGTTTATTAATGGCATGTGCGTATTTCTGTGTGCTCATGTTTTATTTTTCTGTCTTAAATGTTGCACAAATCTGTTTGTTGCTTTACTTGCCTATGCTAGGTAACTTAGATTAATGGGTTAATAATTAGCAAAGGTGGGTGGGTAACAGAACGAACATTATTTCTTGCATTAATTATTCTTTTGTGTTTGTTTATACACTAGTTAACGAAAAGAGGGTTTGAGGCCTAGTGCATCTAATTGAGCAGTTGGCTGAATCCTGCTCAGTGAAAGCAAGAGTCCGGTGTGGAAAAATTCCTGCCAAGTTTCTGAAAGAAGGAAATGCAAACGTGATTGTACAAATGAACTGACTCTACTTTTGGTCAGCGAGGCCAAGGTCAGGAACCGGCAGAAAGATTTTCAAGCTAAGGAAGTCGCGAGCGAAATTATTAAATGTTACAAACTCAAGGAAGCTTCGTGACTTGGAATAAAGGACAATAGACTCTTTAAAAGAATGTGGTGAAATTATGGTCTGTCACTTGTCAGCCAATGAGGACTCTGAATGGCAGAAAAGTATTTAATTTTTCTTAGATTAAGCTAGTTAGAAAGGTATAAAAACGGTCCTCTTGGGAGGGAAGTGCCTGCTGCTTGCTGTTTACCAGAAGGGCGTATCGTGCTGTTGGACTTTACTTGGAGCACGTAAGAAATCCTTTTAGGCTTAAAGACTTTTTCCCTTTTTCTTAAATGGGGCAAGTGTAGCTAGGGACTTAGGGTTTGGATAATGCCATACTGCTATTTCTAATTTGAATTATGCTATTTGATTTAGCCTAAAACTGTCTTTACCATTTGCTAAAATCTCGACAATAATGCTTGAATAAAAAGATTTCTAATGCATTTTCTTTGAATAAAATAGTTAATAAATAATATCTTTGAAAAACAAGCTGGTCTTGGTATTTCATGTGTTTAGGTTACCATTAGCAGATCTATTGGCTTAATTAATCATAGGGTTTATTGGTTAGGATGAAGTCGTATTCTGCAGATGTATATAAATGTATATAATTTTGTGAATAGGTTTATTAATTAGGTCACATGATTCAGTTGCTCAAAATATGTCATGTTAGTTTATGGGCCTTGTGAATGATTTATGATTAATGGTGAATACTAGTTGGGTAGCGTAGTTTATGACATATTTTCTATAGGAGCGCTGGATCAATCACATTCTCACAGCATCCAGGCTCAACATTCCTTGTATCATCAACTTCTTACAGAATCAACGTTCAACATTCCATGCTTCATCACATTCTCACAGCATCCGCACTCAACATTCCATGCATCATTGCATTCTTAAAGCATCCACACGCAGACCTCCATAAAGCATCACATTCTCATAAAATCTACACTCAACATTCCATGCTTCATCACATTCTTACTGCATCCACATGCAGACCACTATCTATCATCACATTCTCACAGCATCAATACTCAACATTCCATGCACCACTACATTCTCTCAGCATCAATACCCAACATTTCATAAATCGTAACATTCTCATGGCATCCATTCTCAATATTCTATGCATCATCACATTCTCACAGCATCCAGGCTCAACATTCCTTTGATCATCAACTTCTTACAGCATCCATTCTCAACATTACATGACTCATCACATTCTCACAGCATCCACACTCAACATTCCATGCATCATTGCATTCCCATAGAAATTCTTACTCAGCATTCCACACATCATGTTCTCACACCATCCATTTTCAATATTCATACATCATCACATTCTCACAGCATCCACGCACAGTATTCCATGTTTCACCACATTCTCACACCATCAACGTTCAACATTCCATTCATTGTTACATTCTCACAGCATCCATACATAGTATTCCATGCATCATCACATTCCCACACCATCCACGTTCAACATTCCATTCATTGTTACATTCTCACAGCATCCACACTCAATATCCCATGCATTATCACATTCTCACAGGACCCATACTTAACATTCATGAATCATCACATTCTCACAGCATCCACACTCAACATTCCATGCAGCATTGCATTCCCATAGCATTCTTACTCAGCATTCCACACATCATGTTCTCACAGCATCCATATTCAATATTCATACATCATCACATTCTCACAGCATCCACGCACAGTATTCCATGCTTCATCACATTCTCACACCATCAACGTTCAACATTTCATGCTTCATCACAGTCTCACAGCACCCACGCACAGTATTCCATGCTTCATCACATTCTCACACCATCAACGTTCAACATTCCATGCTTCATCACATTCTCACAGCATCCACATGCAGACCTCCATCAAGCATCACATTCTCACAACATCACGCTCAATATTCCATGCATCATCACATTCTCACAGCATCCACACGCAGAACTCCATGAAGCATCACATTCTCACAGCATCCGCACTCAACATTCCATGCATCATTGCATTGTTAAAGCATCCACACGCAGACCTCCATAAATTATTATTATTATTATAAAGCATCACATTCTCATAAAATCTACACTCAACATTCCATGCTTCATCACATTCTTACTGCATCCACACGCAGACCACTATCTATCATCACATTCTCACAGCATCAATACTCAACATTCCATGCACCACTACATTCTCTCAGCATCAATACCCAACATTTCATAAATCGTAACATTCTCATGGCATCCATTCTCAATATTCTATGCATCATCACATTCTCACAGCATCCAGGCTCAACATTCCTTTGATCATCAACTTCTTACAGCATCCATTCTCAACATTACATGACTCATCACATTCTCACAGCATCCACACTCAACATTCCATGCATCATTGCATTCCCATAGAAATTCTTACTCAGCATTCCACACATCATGTTCTCACACCATCCATTTTCAATATTCATACATCATCACATTCTCACAGCATCCACGCACAGTATTCCATGTTTCACCACATTCTCACACCATCAACGTTCAACATTCCATTCATTGTTACATTCTCACAGCATCCATACACAGTATTCCATGCATCATCACATTCCCACACCATCCACGTTCAATATTCCATTCATTGTTACATTCTCACAGCATCCACACTCAACATCCCATGCATTATCACATTCTCACAGGATCCATACTTAACATTCATGAATCATCACATTCTCACAGCATCCACACTCAACATTCCATGCAGCATTGCATTCCCATAGCATTCTTACTCAGCATTCCACACATCATGTTCTCACAGCATCCATATTCAATATTCATACATCATCACATTCTCACAGCATCCACGAACAGTATTCCATGCTTCATCACATTCTCACACCATCAACGTTCAACATTCCATGCTTCATCACATTCTCACAGCCACCACACGCAGACCTCCATAAAGCATCACGATCTCACAACATCACGCTCAACATTCCATGCATCATCACATTCTTACTGCATCCACACGCAGACCACTATCTATCATCACATTCTCACAGCATCCATACTCAACATTCCATGCACCACTACATTCTCACAGCATCAATACTCAACATTTCATAAATCGCTACATTCTCATGGCATCCATACTCAATATTCTATGCATCATCACATTCTCACAGCATCCAGGCTCAACATTCTTTTGATCATCAACTTCTTACAGCATCCATTCTCAACATTACATGACTCATCACATTCTCACAGCATCCACTCTCAACATTCCATGCATCATTGCATTCCCATAGCATTCTTACTCAGCATTACACACATCATGTTCTCACACCATCCATTTTCAATATTCATATATCATCACATTCTCACAGCATCCACACACAGTATTCCATGCTTCATCACATTCTCACACCATCAACGTTCAACATTCCATTCATTGTTACATTCTCACAGCATCCATACACAGTATTCCATGCATTATCACATTCTCACACCATCCACGTTCAACATCCCATGCATTATCACATTCTCACAGGATCCATACTCAACATTCATGAATCATCACATTCTCACAGCATCCACACTCAACATTCCATGCAGCATTGCATTCCCATAGCATTCTTACTCAGCATTCCACACATCATGTTCTCACAGCATCCATATTCAATATTCATACATCATCACATTCTCACAGCATCCACGCACAGTATTCCATGCTTCATCACATTCTCACACCATCAACGTTCAACATTCCATGCTTCATCACATTCTCACAGCAACCACACGCTGACCTCCATAAAGCATCACATTCTCACAACATCACGCTCAACATTCCATGCATCATCACATTCTCACAGCATCCACATGCAGAACTCCATGAAGCATCACATTCTCACAACATCCACACTCAACATTCCATGCATCAACACATTCTTACTGCATCCACATGCAGACCACTATCTATCATCACATTCTCACAGCATCCATACTCAACATTCCATGCACCACTACATTCTCACAGCATCAATACTCAACATTTCATAAATCGTTCCATTCTCATGGCATCCATACTCAATATTCTATGCATCATCACATTCTCACAGCATCCAGGCTCAACATTCCTTGCATCATCAACTTCTTACATCATCCATTCTCAACATTACATGACTCATCACATTCTCACAGCATCCACACTCAACATTCCATGCATCATTGCATTCCCATTGCAATCTTACTCAGCATTCCACACATCATGTTCTCACACCATCCATTTTCAACATTCAAACTTCATCACATTCTCACAGCATCCACGCACCGTATTCCATGCTTCATCACATTCTCACACCATCAACGTTCAACATTCCATGCTTCATCACATTCTTACAGCACCCACGCACAGTAGTCCATGCTTCATCACATTCTCACACCATCAACGTTTAACATTCCATGCTTCATCACATTCTCACAGCATCCACATGCAGACCTCCATAAAGCATCACATTCTCACAACATCACGCTCAATATTCCATGCACCATCACATTCTCACAGCATCCACAATCAATCAATCAATCAATCAAGACATTTGTAGAGCGCACTACTTACCCGGAGGGTCTCAAGGTGCTTGGGGGAAGGGGGGGCGGTGCTGCTACTGCTCGAACAGCCAGGTCTTGAGCTTCTTCCTGAAGGAGAGGTGGTCTTGGGTCAGGCGCAGGTCGGTCGGGAGGGAGTTCCAGGTCTTGGCGGCCAGGTAGGAGAAGGACCTTCCTCCTGTTGTCGCTCTTCGGACGCGGGGAACGGCGGCGAGGGCGTGACTGGCTGATCGGAGGTGGTGTTTGGGAGCGTAGAAGTTGATGCGGTTGTTGAGGTAGCTCGGGCCCTGATCGTGAAGGGCTTTGTGTGCGTGGGTGAGGAGACGGAAGGTGATTCTTTTGTTGGCGGGGAGCCAATGGAGGTCTCTCAGATGTCCGGAGATGTGGCTGTGTCGTGGGATGTCGAGTCTGGCTGAGGTGTTCTGGATCCGCTGGAGTCTCTTCTGGAGCTTGGCGGTGGTTCCGGCGTAGAGGGCGTTGCCGTAGTCCAGACGGCTGGTGACGAGGGCCTGGGTGACCGTCTTCCTGGTCTCGGTGGGGATCCACCGGAAGATCTTCCGTAGCATGCGCAGGATGTTGAAGCACGACGAGGAGATGGCGTTGACTTGTCTGGTCATGGAGAGGGAGGAGTCCAGGATGAAGCCCAGGTTGCGTGCGTGGTCTGTCGGTTTGGGTGCGGTGCCCAGGGCGGGGGGCCACCAGGAGTCGTCCCAGGCGGAGGGCGAGGAGCCCAGGATGAGGACTTCCGTCTTGTCTGAGTTCAGTTTCAGGCGGCTGGTCGTCATCCACTCGGCTACTTCTTTCATCCCTTCGTGAAGGTTGGCTCTGGCGGCGGCGGGTCGTTGGTCAGGGAGAGGATCAGCTGGGTGTCGTCCGCGTAGGAGATGATGTTGAGGTTGTGCTGGCGTGCGATGGCCGCGAGGGGGCTCATGTAGACGTTGAAGAGGGTGGGGCTCAGCGAGGATCCTTGAGGGACGCTGCAGATGACTTCGGTGGCCTCTGACTTGTACGGTGGTAGTCGGACTCTCTGTGTTCTTCCGTCGAGGAAGGAGATGATCCATTCCAGTGCTTTCTCCTGGATTCCGACGTTGCTGAGGCGCTGCACTAGGGTGCGGTGGCAGACAGTGTCAAAAGCCGCGGAGAGGTCTAGGAGGATGAGGGCCGCTGTTTCTCCGATGTCCATCAGGGCTCGGATGTCATCGGTGGCAGCGATGAGGGCGGTCTCGGTGCTGTGGTTGGCTCGGAAGCCAGACTGGGAGGGGTCGAGGGATCCATTCGTCTCGAGGAAGGCGGCCAGCTGTTTGTTGACGGTCTTCTCGATGACTTTGGCTGGAAACGGGAGGAGCGAGATGGGGCGGTAATTCTTGAGTTCAGTGGGGTCCGCTGTAGGTTTCTTGAGTAGGGCGCTGAGTTCGGCGTGCTTCCAGCTCTCCGGGAAGGTGGTGGTGTCGAAGGAGGTGTTGATGATGTCCCGCAGGTGGGGTGCGATGACGGCGTCGGCCTTGTTGAAGACGTGGTGAGGGCATGGGTCAGTTGGAGATCCGGAGTGGATAGAGTTCATCATGCGGACGGTGTCATCGGTGCTGATCGGAGTCCAGGCGCGGAGGGTGGTGGTGGGGGGCGGTGGTTCGGTCGTGGCGTGCGTCGGTTGGGTGCTGAAGCTGTTGTGTATGTCCGCGATCTTGTTGTGGAAGTAGGAGGCGAGGGAGTTGCAGAGGTCTTGCGATGGGGTGATGTCGTTGTTTCCGGCATTGGGGTTGGAGAGCTCTTTCACGATGTTGAAGAGTTCCTTGCAGTTGTGTGCGTTGTTGTCCAGCCGGTCCTTGAATGCAGTTTTCTTGGTGGCGCGGATCAGTTGGTGGTGCTTCCGGGTGGCAAGCTTGAGGGTGGTCATGTTGTCCGGTGTTGGTTCTCTTCTCCAGGCTTTCTCGAGGGCTCGGCAGTTCTTCTTGGAGCTCTTGAGTTCGTCGGTGAACCATGGGGCCTTCTTGCTGCCGAGTCTGCTGGGCGGGGTCCTCAGTGGGGCGAGTTCGTCCGCGCAGTTGCTGATCTACTTCGTGAGGTTGTCGGCGGCCTGGCTGGGGTTCGCTGAGCTGGAGGGAGGGTGCTGGCTCAGGGACGCGGCGAGCTGGTCGGCTGTGATCTTGTTCCAGCTTCTTCGAGCAACCTGTTGCAGGTGGTGGTGGATCGTCGTTCTTTTGAAGGTGAAGTGGACGCAGCTGTGGTCCGTCCAGTGGAGTCCGGTGGCGTGGCTGAAGGCGATGTCTTTGCTGGATGAGAAGACAGCATCGAGTGTGTGTCCGGCGAGGTGGGTGGGGGTGGACACCAGCTGCTTGAGGCCGAGGTTGGCTAGGTTGTCGAGCAGGGTGAGGGTGTTGCGGTCGTTGTTGTTCTCCAGGTGGAAGTTGATGTCCCCCAGGAGGATGTAGTCAGCGGAGGGGAGGGCCTGCGGGCTGATGAAGTCGGCGATGTCCTCGCTGAATTGTGTGCGTGGTCCCGGGGGTCGGTAGATCAGGGTGCCTCTGAGGGTGGTCTTTGGGTCGGTGTGGATCTGGAAGTGCAGGTGTTCGGCGGTTGTCAGAGTGTCGTCGGTGTTGGTCGTGATGCGGATGGTGTCTCTGTGGATGATGGCGATGCCTCCTCCTGTGTTGTTGATGCGATCCCTTCGGATGATCTTGTAGCCCTCTGGGATGGAGATGGCGATGTCGGGCGCTGAGGAGTCGTTCATCCAGGTTTCCGTGAGGAAGGCGACGTCAGGAGCTGTGGTGTCGAGGAGGTTCCAGAGTTCGATGGCGTGTCTGTGGACGGAGCGGGTGTTGAGGAGGATGCACTTCAGGTGGTTGCTGCTGCTGTTCGGCTTGGCGGGTGTTGGTGCGGGGCAGGTCCGGATGCAGGTGAACTTGCAGGCGTGGCAGCTGAAGGGTCCGTGGGTCCGTTTCGGGGTGGCTCGGTAGCAGCCTGGGATTCTGCCGGTGTTGAGTGCGTTGATGGTGGCGGCGTCGTAGGTCCGGCGGGAGGGCTGGGGTCTGCGAGGGCCAGGGTTCCTGGCACTGGGCGCGGTCCAGGCGCGGACGGGCGCAGACGGGCTTACCTTTGGCACGCCTTCGGCGCACAATCGGCGCGCCCGCTGCGCGTGCACGCTGCGCGTTGCCCACTCTGCCATAAGAGGAGGGTGGAGGGGACGGAGCGAGGGAGGGGCAGCTGGGAGGCGGGAGCGGGCCGGCGAATGGGAAGGCTCCTGGTGGAGGGGGGCGGGGCCGCAGGGGATCAGCGGCGGGGAGCAGGGATGTGGCGGGGGCACAGCGGGAGTAAAAACGGCGGGGAAAACGGCGGGAAAGCGGCGGACTGGGCAAGAGACTGGCAGGAAGAAAAAAGCTGGGCAAAGCGGGGGAAAGCAGTCCCAACACAGGGGGGACAGACCAGAGTGCGGAGGCAGAGGCAGGAAAAGAAAAGGTCACGCAGGCAGCAGAAGCGGCGCTGCGCTTCAGAAGCAGAGACCACGCCTCGTGGTCAGGGGCACAGCTGCGAGCAGCGGCGGGAACGGGCAGCAGGGCACACCCACGGGGAGTGTGCGCAGTGCGTGGAGGAGTGACCGGCCCAGAGGCACAGAGGTCACAGTATTCCATGCAGCATCACATTCTCACACCATCCACGTTCAACATTCCTTTCATTGTTACATTCTCACAGGATCCACAATCAACATCCCATGCATTATCACATTCTCACAGGATCCATACTCAACATTCATGAATCATCACATTCTCACAGCATCCACACTCAACATTCCATGCATCATTGCATTCCCATAGCATTCTTACTCAGCAATCCACACATCATGTTCTCACAGCATCCATATTCAATATTCATTCATCATCACATTCTCACAGCATCCACGCACAGTATTCCATGCTTCATCACATTCTCACACCATCAACGTTCAACATTCCATGCTTCATCACATTCTCACACCATCAACGTTCAACATTCCATGCTTCATCACATTCTCACAGCATCCACATGCAGATCTCCATAAAGCATCACATTCTCACAACATCACGCTCAATATTCCATGCATTATCACATTCTCACAGCATCCACATGCAGAACTCCATGAAGCATCACATTCTCACAACATCCACACTCAACATTCCATGCATAATCACATTCTTACTGAATCCACACGCAGACCACTATCTATCATCACATTCTCACAGCTTCCATACTCAACATTCCATGCACCACTACATTCTCACAGCATCAATACTCAACATTTTATAAATCGTTACATTCTCATGGCATCCATACTCAATATTCTATGCATCATCACATTCTCACAGAATCCAGGCTCAACATTCCTTGTATCATCAACTTCTTACAGCATCAACATTCAACATTCCATGCTTCATCACATTCTCACAGCATCCGCACTCAACATCTCATGCATCATTACACCAGACTGTCTCCACGGGCAAGTTAGCTGGCCTCCTGTTCTGAGGAGTATAACAGACTTCTCTGCAGAGACGCAATCTGATGCATCTCGATGCAGGACTGTGCACTGCAGTTCGGAGGCCTCACAAGCACCGACCAAGTGTGGCGTATGTAGAAGCCAACAACCGGTCCAGCTCGATGCACCGCAACACCAGACCACAAATCGCAGATTCTGATCGGTGGCTTTGCAAGCACCGACCAAGAGCAACACATCTCAGCACTGACAACTGCCCCAACACGATGCACCTTGATTCAGCGCCAACACATCTCGACCCATGTCCTTGCTGCACCAAAGGCTAAATTGACCTCAATGCAGTGCAATGCATCTCGGCTCTGGACTCCGCATCGTAAGCTCCCATCTATGGTAACATTGACCTCGACTCAGCGCAATGCATCTTGATGCTTGACCTCAGATTGCAGCTCCTGTTGATGGCTCCTCAAAGCCCATGCCATGCAGGCGAATGCAAGGACTGAGCATTTTGATGCACGAGGACACAAGGTACTTTTAACAGTGAGCTGATCTCAGTCCTGTATCAGTTCCAGGCTCCATCACAGACGGCCTGACTATGCGACTTGGACCCGGTCTACCACAACTAGATAACTGGATCTGGTGCTTTGTGCTTTTAGGCATTAATTTTACCAAAATCTTTAAAACTACAGATCTCCGGCCTTACTGATTGGAAATTCATCGTTTTGGTGTCAAATCATTTATTAGTTGTTAGAAACGGGACCCCCGGCCGGCCAAGGTTCACGCCAAAGTCAGTCAGGGATCACCATTTCTAAGTCAGGGCAAGGGAGTTACACACCAAGATAACCCCTGCTCACCCTCTAGGTATCGTGACGCAAGCAGCAAGGCTAATCTCGGAGGCGATGTGAGTTAAGTGTTTGCGCACGCACCCCCAGCAACAACACCCAAGGCCCACCACAAAGGAAACTCCACACAAGATTATAACAAAAATAGCCTTTGTATTATAATAAAAACACCTTAGATAAAACACATATGTTACAATGTGCCAACAGGCACGGGCAGAATTTACAAGGGATTATGTAAAGGACAGGGCCACCTGGACCACTGTCAGGGGTATGCACTTTTAGAACTAATAATTGTAGGTATAACACTTAGCACATAGACATATAATGACTGTAGCACCAAAATAGTAAATGTAGCATACAACCAGTAATTACTGGTAAAGGGTAAATACCTCCTACGCAACCCTAACCACTGTAGGAAAATCACGCAGGGAACTAGGACCTTATTATCAGGACCTATAGAAGGAACATAAACAATCATCTAAGCAAGTCACATTTAGCAAAGGTAATAAAACATAGACAATCCTCTAAGCAGGTCACTTTTAGCAAAGGGGAAGAAACATAAAACAATCACCTACGCAAGTCACATTTAGCAAAGGTAATAAAACAATAAACAATCCTCTTAGCAGGTCACTTTTAGCAAAGGGGAAGAAACATAAAACAATCACCTAAGCAAGTCACATTTAGCAAAGGTAATAAAACAAAAAACAATCCTCTAAGCAGGTCACTTTTAGCAAAGGGGAAGAAACATAAACGATCACCTTAGCAAGTCACATTTAGCAAAGGTAATAAAACATAAAACACATTGCAAATGAGGCTTAAAAACACATTCAGAGGTGCAGGTAAAACATTTGCGCATGAATCATATTAGCAAGTAAACCATACATTGCGCAAGGTGCACATGGCACAACACTAGAACTGTCCCCCAGGCCAACTGGCCTCGCAAGGGCTGAAATGCCCTTAGTCCAAAATGTCAGGGCAGGCTGCGCAGGCAGCAAAGAACACAAGCCTAAACGTGGCAACTGCCCACAAAGTGCTGGGCAGTTGAGAATACTGATGGGGCCAACGTTGGAGCCTCGTGGGCTCAAGGACAGGAATGCACTCAAGAGCCTCTCTGGGCTTGTAGGACAAATGTGGGCTGTGAGGAGCCTCGGGGCTCTGAACAAAGGAATGCCCTCTAGAGCCTCTCTGGGCTCTCAAACAAATGTGGGCGGTGGGCGGTGAGCCTCTCTGGCTCATCAAGCAAAGAACTGGCCCTCGAGCCTCTGAGGTTCGTCAACCCTACTGCGGCACTGCTGAGCCTCTCGGGGCTCTGAATCAAATAGGGGGGAGCCTCGGGGCTCTGCACACAACTGCGGGCCCGTTGGAGGCCCTCTCGGGGGACTTGGAAACAGCCAAGTGCGGCGCCGCTAAGCCTCTCGGGCTCTAAATGAAGAAAATGCCCCCAGAGCCCTCGTGGCTCTAAGTCGATAGAAATGCCCCTGAAGTTGGAGCGTCGATGCCCCAAAGAAATGCGGCCCTCTGTAGAGTCCTCCCTCTGGGGACACAACGCACAAGATGCCCCCGACAGAGACGCGACCCGGGGCACGCCCGCACTCACCAGATGCTTCGGGAGGCGGCGTCTCCTCGCGGTGTCGGCTCTTCTCTGTTGGGCGTCTCCGGCTGCTGGCATAGGTCCGGGGCTCTCCTCTCACGCTGCGGGGCTCTCCCTTAACTCGGGAGCCCCGGGGGACCTGGCAGGCAGCTTCCTTCCCTCCTCTCGCGGCTGCGGTGGGGCAGGACTTCCGGTCCTTCTCCCGGTCGGGCCGCAGGGATTGGCTGGCCGGCCCAACACTTCCGGGTCATCGCGGGCAGCGCGGCGGCCCACTTCAGGCACTTGCAGGCGGGTTATCACTATCTGAGTGGTAGGCTCCCTCGTGATAAATTAGTCCAAGGTGAATACGCGGCGTGGGCAGCCGCGGAAGGGCATAACAGCGCTACCACGCTCTGAGGGGATAATTACAGCGCTCCCAGCGCTATAAGTGAAATAAAGCGCTTGTAAGCACTAGCAGCAGAATAAAGCGCTCCCAAGCGCTAGGGACAAAGTACAGCGCTCTCAGCGCTAAGGGAACCAAAAAGTCCAGCAAAGCTCTTAGGCAGGCAGGGGGGCAAGGCTGGGCCCAGAGCAAGCTCACTGGGTCTCCAGGCAGGGAGACAATCCAAGTGGCGGTCCTCCTGGCCCCAGCAACAGCAGCAGCCCCCTCTGGCAGGATCCTGGAAGAGAACAGAACCAAATTGTAAGGGGACACAGCCCCTTCTTATACTCATAAATCCTTTGTCTGTAGGTGCAGGGTGGGGGAGAAACCAGTTGCAGCTGGTTTTGGAGCACCCTTGATGACTCAACCACCCCTTTCATTCACTGGGGAGGATAGGGTCGTTAGATGCACCACAGGGGGCGGAGCCAGCATTGTGTGGGAAAAGCCCAGCCCCATCAGGAACCAGGTGCAGCCCTCCCTCACATCACTCAGGCTGATCTCTCCACTCACTCCTGGGCAGATCCATCCAGACTTCCTGGAGCCAGGCTTGCCAGCCAGCTCCAGCCAATCACGCTCCAGCACCCTCACTGCACACACACATCAATGTCTAGAAGTGGTACTTCCCCACTAGACACATACAAGCCGCACATACCATCGCGCAGCATTTACTCTTACGAGTTCGTACATACCAAACTCGAGCCTGCACTCCCCACACATCAGGAACTAACATGGACACACACATTCCCCATGCATTCCTATGGGAGGGCAGGCCAGCCACACTACACGCACGCACTTTACTCTGGTACACAGGGAAAAAGTGCGCAGAGACCCAAAAATCACTAACACAGTTCACATACTAAAAGCAAAAAGATTAGGGGTGAACCTGCCAGAAGGGCCAAGTCCAACATAAATGTTTTCTCTTTTTATCTTAATTTGTGTGGGATTTTCTCCTGTGGGGTTTTTACTTTACTACTGTTGGTGTGCCGAAAAAACACTTTACAAATTGCCTTTAAGTTACGCCTGACTTATTTAGTGCTAAATAACCAGAGTGCTAATAAGTTAATTTAGTGACTTTTTGTGGTTTCCCCTGTTGGAACCGGGGCTGCCGGCCTACTTAAGGTAGCATGACACTAGCTGAAAGGCTAAATCCAGAAGGCATTTGTATCGTGCTTGCATTACACACATTACAACACCCCAATGCAAACCCACCAAAAATGACACCACACCGTCTGTTAAATAGAAAATGGAAAAGCTTTATCTTAGATTTTGTAAAAGAATGAGTGAAGGTTCCAATATACCATAAATTAAGTCTTGGACATTCTTTTAAAAGTTTAAATACATTAACTGCTTAGTTCACCATATTTATTTCAGTTGTTTGAGCAACAGAATTTTAGATACAAACAAATCGCCTTACAGCCAATAATTTTACTTCCTTTAGTCCAATTATTACTGGTGGTCGTCTCTCTGGTTAGGTAAGTAACTTATCTACTACACTTACAAATATGAGCACTTATCCGGATCAAACGTGTAAATACGTAACAGTATATTTCAGGAGATCATTTTTATCATCAATTTGAATTAGGCTGGTGCAGGCGTCTAAACTGCATCACCCCAACCTCTGAAACAGGGGCCAACTCCTTACCCCTCTGGTACAAATGGAATTGCTTTAGGGAGGCTTACTTGAAGAGAGTAGTTTGAAGGCTATGGCCCTCTTCCTTAAGAAAAATGAGCCAGTCACAATGTACTGAGTCGGGTGGCCTACTTGGGCTAGTTCGTGGCTCCTGCAATCCCCAGTCGCTTGTCTCTCTCTCTTACTATAGCCCCTCCCTCCTTGGTGCTGCCCCCAGGTACCTGTGTGCCCGTGTACTCTTTTTCTGAGGTAATCTGAAGAGGCTGCACTTTCTCCGCCTTCCCGCTCAGGTCCTCCGTAGCATTACCTGAGGTGGGGCGGGACCGCAGCCTAATGGGGCTTTGCCACTTCTGGAGGCCCCCGCATGAACGGAACTTCGGCCGCCCGCTCTCCAACACTGGAGCGGCCGTCAGCAGGTGAACCTGTTCGTGTGTCTGCACTGGCTTCCGCCCCGATGGAGGATTCGAGTTCCGTGGGCGAGGCGTCGCTCTAGGCGGAAGGTTGGTTGCCTAGCGACCCCGCTCGGCGTCATCCTGTGAGGACTTGCGCTGTTCCTTTCCTCACACGCTTGCAGGCAAGACCTTTACGTTGATGGAGCAAGGGTTCGCACGAAAAGCGACTTGCTTGTATTCAAGAACCTCGAATAATGTTAACGAATTAACCAATATGTTTGTCTTACTAATTTTCCCCTTTTTCTTCATTATTGGGTATCCGAGTGGAGCTTGCTTATGTGTTTTCTAATCCTAATACGCTTGCAAATAAAATGGCTGCTGCTACGAGGGAATTTCTACTGCGCATGCGTCTGTCATACCCACGTGACATGACGTACTCGCAGCTTTGTAGGGAATCTGTTGCTTCTGCGCACTAGATCTAATATGGCTGGTCTGTGTTCTCACATGCAAGAGGCTTGCACTGCTGCTTTTGCTAAGCTGTTCGTTCGGCCTAATCCTAATGCTATAGTTTATTATAAAGTAATGGGTATAGTGTAGAAATTCATGGTATACAGTGTATTCATTTGTTCTGTGTTTTAAAACTGTTTCTTTTCCATTTCATGCTGCACTTCGAAAATTGGCCTATCCCATAATGCTGTACTCTATCTTGGTTGAATCTGCAACTGCGCGAGATTCACAAGTCTCCAGAGCAGTGACCTTTGGACTTTAGCCAAGGAGCTGACTGACAGAGAAGATGCTCCTGGGAAACTGCCCCAATGAACTCTAGAGAAATACAATGTATTTGTAAATAGAACATCCATTGTTAGGAGAAATGAAGACGTCGTGTGAACCTGAAATTGATGGGCGTGAACATAAATTTGAATAGGAGACGGCAAAAGTCAAAAATTTTAGGTGGTGTGATGACCTGTCCTCTTCCTTTGTCCAATCGAAATTGGGGATCCTTACACTTGCAATATTTGGGGGTGGTACACTGACCTGGAAAATAGTATACCTAGCCTAGGTTTAGCTAGAGAAATTGTCCGACTTGTCAGAATAGCTGACCTGTCACTGACCCAACGCACTCAATAGGTGATTTAAAGCAGAGGGCTGTGGAGCACTCTGTCAGACAGACTCGCTGACCCAATCGGGGTTCTGGGAAGGTGAAGTGCTGGCGAAGCACTTTGCTGGTACATGCTGTAACCCAGTCGGGGTTTTGGCTGATTCCTTGCAGAGAGGGAGTAGCGCAGGCGTTGCAACTGAACTGCGGGTGCTGGTCTTAACCTTTGGTGGTCCTGTCCTGATCCAAATCTGGTCTACCCTGTCCTGCTTTCCATACTGCACCTGCTGGCCTACTGGCAACTGCATTTTTTGGGGTTCTTCTGTCCTTTTAACTGACCCATGGCCAGGGTTGGTCTTCACACCATTCTAGGTAAATATAAATCTGTGTGAGTAATTGTCATTATAACTTGCGTCCTTTTCTTTACCCTTCCTAATTTGCAAACTTTGATTATATATGTTCCCTTTCTTACCCTTCCCTTAGTAAATGAAAATTTGCATTTTACTGTTCTATTAGCGTGTTCCATTTTCTTGCCCTCCCCTTAGCTAAATGTCAAACGTCTAAATGATTGCTTGATTATTAGATTTAATAGTGTGTTCTATTTTCTTACCTTCCCTATAGTCATATGCTAAATTAGGCTCGTAATTGCATATTATTGTTCCTTTTTCCCCCTACCTTTTGATAATTGCTTAAACTGTATTCTCTAGTATGTTCCTTTTCTTTACCCTCCTTTAGTAAAGTGGTTAAAGGTTGTTCTCAAAAATAGCATGTTCCTTGTTGGCATAATATTTCTTTTGCATAGCTATACACTGTTTCTGATGTTGGTTATTGATAGTCTGATTACTTTTAACCTATGGCTTATGACTGTTGATGATGAGTAGATAAAGATTTTAAACCTTTCTTGAGTCTGTGGTTATTACATGAGTGCAAAGTTATTTTATATTTGACTGCCTTCTTTACAACTAACTCCCTGATCCATTGTGGTCATAGGTACCAGTGACAAGGATTGGTAAGTCAATGGTATAGGAATTAGTGGAACAAAATAGACTGGTAGTAGAGTGTAGGTTACCCGATTGAGTAAATATGGAGAATTGAATTATGGGCCCAGGTGAGTATTGGTAAAACTATAGTCGGATGACCTGCGCGCTCTATCACCGTCCTCAGCAGCTCCCGCGCCAGCGGCACAACAATGCTGGCAGCCCCAGCCTCACAGCCTTCCGAGCGTAAAGAGAACGGTGAGAGGCAGGGGAAGGGGAAAGAGTCCAGAGCGCTGACAGATCAAGGGTAAGCCCCAGTGCAGGCACGACTTATACCCCTCCTGCTTGGCCGGACGTGGACAAGGTTAACAGTCCAGGCCCCACTTCTCCTCCAGGGCCAGGGCGGAGGTCCTCTGCCTCACGATGTCTTGAAGCTCTTGGCGATTCCCACAAAGGTCTTCAAAATTAGGGGCAGAGTCCCACTCACCAACAGTCAGCTGAATTAAGAGTTCTTGAGGAATGGCCACCTGAGTTACAATGCTTGAAGTTTATCCCTCTTAGGCAGGGTCAGATCAAAAGCAGGGAGGGCAGCACCTGGAACCAACATGCAGCCCCTAGGAGCAGTCAGGCGAGCTTAAGGCACCATCTCCCCTGTCACAGTTGTCCACACTCCAGCCAACCCAGCAGTGACAAAATGGCCGCACATTGTCCACCCTTATATAGCCTGTGCCCTGGTCACTAGAGTGAACCGGAAGGTTCTGGAACCCCCTATTGCAATCCTATGAGCCAGACTCTGAGGTAATTTCTATCAGGCGTCCATTTTAGGAGCCCTCTCACTATCCACTATTTTAGGAAGGCGCACCTGTACCTCAGCACAGGTCATCAGTGGTGGGGCACCCAGAGACCTAAGTCCACACAAAAAGGGTTGGTGGAAAAAAAAATATTGCCTCCAATTGAACACAAAGAAGACCGAGGTGATGGTGGTTGGGAAGCAACCTGGATGGTGGAACGACAATTGGTGGCCCCCCGAATTAGGAATGATTCCATCTCCCGTTATGGAGATAAAAAATCTCGGGGTGTGGTTGGATACTACATTGAGTTTTATCTGCCAAACTAAGAGGGTAGCTGCCTCTTGTTTTGGTATAATCAGGGGCGTCAGGCCGGTGCTTAAATTCTTCGATGCCCCCACTAGACAGCTCGTGGTTCAGGCATCTGTGCTGTCTAGGATAGACTATGCCAGTGCCCTCTTAGCAGGTACGAACAAGGCAGAACTCATGCGGCTGCAACAAGTGCAGAATGCTGCCGCAAGAGCGGTACTAGGGTTGCCTAAACGTTGTTCAGTATCCAGAGCATTGCAATCACTCCATTGGTTGCCTGTTGCTCTTCGGATCGAGTTTAAGGTACTCTGCCTAGCTTTTAAAATTTTGAAAGGTACGGCTCCACCTATTCTGATGAACTTATTGACCCCATATGTTCCCGCTCGACCTTTGAGATCGATGGGGCAGAATTTATCTGTTGTCCCTCGCTTTCTGCTGAGCAGGATGGGTGGCCGCTCCTTTCGAGTAGTGGCGGCCAAATTGTGGAACTCGCTTCCCAGTGAAATCCGAGCTATGGAGGATTTATTCCTAATCAGACGTGCCATTAAAACTTTTCTTTTTAACTAACACTTCTGGATTCAGGTGTGCTCTGTGATGTTGTGTTTACCTTTCCTTGGCGCCAGGACGCCCCTTTGCTGGGGCAGCTGCGCGCGGTACAAAAACCAATAACATAACATAACATAACAGGCAGAAAAGGACAAAAATAAGGGGAGACTATCCAAAGAGCTGACAGGTCTAATACGCGTCCCCCCCAGCTGAAAGTGGGGAGAGCTACCCAATCCCTTGGGAGTTCTCGTCACTAAGGCGGAAAAACCTCGAGAGACCGTCAGCATTGGCATGGTCCACTCCTGGCCGGTGTTCCACCCTAAAGTCCAATCCCTGTAGGAAGATTGTTGGACTTGGCCCTTTTCCTGGAAATGTTTTGCTTTTCGCTTCCCCTAATTCAGGATGTCCCCCCTTTGTAATAAAGTTGTATAGACCCTGTGAGGTTGAAAGGCCCTGTGTATTATTAAAATCAATGCTAGGTGCAGGTGCTCTCTACCTTCAACATGGCTGCCACTGACCCCTGCTACTGCAGTGTGGTCTTGTTAAGGTGCATTCTAGCTGCCAGGAGCTGGCTGAGACCCCATACATTGTTGCCATTCCAGCCTGCCTTGCCTGCCCACAGTTAGAGTAGGGAAGCTCCTGGCACCTTCTAGAATAGGGACGGAGCCTATTTTTGCCGCCTTAGAGGTAGGTCACCTGACCTGGGCCTATAAAAAGAAAGGGAGGGAAACTTTCCAGTCAGTTGGGGCATCACTGACCTGGGGGACCCACGCAGGAGATTTAGGCGGTAGGGCCTAGTCAGGGACCTATGCCACTGGGAGTGACAGGGCTTAGGTGCTGCCTCTTAAGTTGAGTGAGGTACCCTGAGCTAGCCCACTGATCTGGCCCGGCGGGAGGGTAACCCAGGGACCATCTACAGTGACCTGCTGAGGATTCCTGTCAGCAGCCCTCAACTCAACCCCCCTTCAAGAAACCAAGAAACTGCTATTTACAAAGGGCGCCAAGACCATCAAGCGCCAAGAAGAAGAAGTCTGACTGCGCTAACCAGGACCACTGGGAATCCACCAGGTATTGGGCTGTGCTCCTTCTGCCCCTTTGTCCTGACCTGGGTTCCTGCACAATCCTGCCACTGTCGTGTGGCCTGTCCTGCATCATCTGAACTGCCTTCCCTGCTTACCCAGCGCTCCCCTACTGTGCCCCCTTGCGAAGCGCTGAGGTTTCTGGAGACTTTTATGACCTGTAGCACTGTGCCTGAGAAGCGCTGTTGCTGAAATTGACCCTGATTGCCCAGCGCTGTCATTTGGGGGTCTGTGGCTGCCAGGAGCGCTATTGTGGAAACTGCCCAAGCGCTGAAATTGCCGAGCGCTACTCTGCTTGTGCCCGGGGAGAAGTGCTGGATCCCTGCCGATCTGCTGAGCGCTGTTGTAATTGCCCCCAAAGCGCCATCTGTGCACTTACCGCCGCAGCCCTGTGAGGCGCTGCCTGCTGTCCCCAGCGCTGTTGTGTGGCGCCGCTGCTGCCCCTGGTGTTGCTGACCCCGCCTCTGCCTGCGGACGCCACCGCGATTGTCTGGGATCCTCCTGCCCTGTGGAATGCCCCTGCCGCGCATTGATTGGCCATGTGGCCGAGCCCCCGGCAAGTGAGCCTCGGATTGGCTCTGGGGCACGGTACACGCCATTGCTGCGCTGCCATTGGCCGCTGCGGCCTAGTCCCTCCTGCGCCGCATCTTGATTGGTTCCCGTGCCGTGGAGGCTGTAGAAGGCCCGGGAACAGTGGGTTAACATCGCCGGAGGGCTTAGAAGGAGCCCGAGAACCCCCATCGGCCAGCCCAGGCCCCCGGAGGGCTGGAAATTGAGAGGAGGTCTACCAGGAGGGCCCCCTCTTCCCTGCCTGCTTATGTTGCCGAAGGAAAAAGGTGCAGCACCTCCAGGCCAAGATTGAGACCATCATGGCCTGGGAACCCCCAAGACACAGACTGAGGTCCGAGCTTATCTGGGCCTCACCGGCTACTACCGCCGCTTTCTTAAGGGATATGGTACCATTGTGGCTCCCTTGACTGAGCTTACATCTAAGAAACACCCTCGACAGGTAATCTGGACTGAGGCGTGCCAACAAGCCTTTGACACCTTGAAGAAAGCTATGTGCACGGCTCCGGTGCTCAGGGCACCAGACTTTTCCAAAGAGTTCATCGTCCAAACAGACGAGTCTGAGCATGGCATTGGGGCAGTGTTATCGCAGCTCGATGAAGAAGGTCTGGACCAACCTGTGGTTTTCCTTTCTAGGAGACTGCTCCCCCGGGAACAGAGGTGGAGTGCGATAGAGCGGGAAGCCTTTGCGGTGGTTTGGGCCCTGAAGAAGTTGCGGCCATACCTGTTTGGTTCGCACTTCTTTGTTCAGACTGCCCACCGGCCCCTCCGGTGGCTTATGCAGATGAGGTGTGAGAATCCCAAGTTGCTAAGGTGGTCCATCTTTGTAGGAACTGGGGTCACCAGTTCCCCGGGGGTAGCTTGGCACGAGCAGGTAGGCACCTGAAAGCTTAGGTGTTAAGTGACTACACAGCACACACAACCACTGACACAATTAACGCACACGCAATGACTGAGACCACACAAGTGAGTTTGATTTAAAACAATATGCTTTTATATAAGATCAAGGTTAGGATAATCAAAAATCACAGTATCTATTACTCATCAAAGCATTTCATCAGAGGGGAGTAAAGGGAGCAGTTCAAGAGTCAGAATAACATATCTCAATAACACATTTCATTAAGGGAGGAAAGAGAGCATTTCATTAGAAGCTTAAACATGTCCTTACCCAACCATAACATTTCGCTAGGCAAGAATAAAACTTTTCATCTGGCAAGGTTATCTATCTCCTCAGGTGAGAATAAACATTTCATCATCTACTGGTAGGTAATTACTCCACATTTTCCTATAGAAGAATAACCATTTCATTAGGTATCAACCAACCTGTCATCAGGTTATTCGCGGCAATTAATCAACATCTCACTATGCAGGACTAAACATTTCATTAAAGGTGAACTATTTTATCAGCAGAAGGAAAAAACTTCAATAGTCAGGTTACACCATGAATAAACAGTTCCTTAAGTAGGAATCAATATTTCACTAGAAATCAGACAGGAATAATACCATTTCCTTACTCAGGAGTCAACGGGGCGTTAAGCTGACTCATTCAGTAGAGGGAGACCCTCCATTAGCCACAATAAGCATTTAGCACTTTGGGCCAGGGGACCGTTAATCCAGCACCCCAGCGGTACTTTCCAAGAACCTGCCTAGGGGTAGGTTAGCACCACCCGTCTCCCAACGTGGTGTTAACTTGACTAAACTTAGGCCCCCAAAGGTGTCTTTCGGGGCTCTGGCCCCATCTCAGGGCAATGAATAATAAAGATAGTAATGCTTTAGCAACACAGTTCCTTAGCACTACACATGCCTTAGGCGCTTATGACCATTTCATTATGGAAGGAGAACCAAGCATGTGGTGTAAATATGCATTTCCTTAAACATATAAAACTTGGCTTAGGCCTATAAAACATTTCCTTGGGGCCAGAATAACATTGGAGGAACCACTTCCAGTAAGGATCAGCATTTCATCACATAAAAATAACAGTTTATCACAATCAGGCAGGAATGAACATCCCCTTATATCAATAGAAACATTTCTTTTAATAGTAATGACCCATTAAACATTTCATCAAGGGAGCATAAACATTTCCTGAGGCTGGTGTGAACAGCTCAGTATCGGTAGTAAACCCTTCAGTAATCACCTTGCGCTGGGATAAACATTTCCTCATGCCAGGATAACCATCTCCCTCAGTAATAACCCTTGGTATCAGGTAAAACGACATTCCTTTAGGCCAGAATGAACATTCTCCTTAAGCAGGCACAACCTGGCACCAGGCAATCTCCCAGCCCATATACATAACCTATCGGCCGGCCTAGGGTGAGGGTAAGCACCAGTTCTCCCTAACAGGGGCTATTCTCAGCAAACTCGGGCCCCCCCAATGGTTGTGGAGGGGTGATTGCAGGTTCTGGCCCAGTTGCGGTGGCTCCAGGGGCCAATTAGGGCCAACGGCAGAAGGAGAGCCCTACCCTTGAGGGTCTGAGGCGACAGGCCGAAGCCCAGGCAGCAGGTAACATTTCAGAGAACTTTCACATCTACTGGGAGGATGGCCTCCTCTACAGTGAACCTAAGGCTCCGGTGCACGGTTCGTCCCGGGCCTTGGTAGTTCCCCAGCGTTACCGAGCCTTTCTTTTGGAGTTGGCTCATGAAATTCCTTTGCCCTTGACAAAACTCCTCCCTGGCAGGTCCTCCCTCCACTTGCCACTCCGCAGGGATAGGCAAGTCCTCCAGGGAGACAACATCCCCCTCCGTGGACTCCGGGACCACCACCTCAGGTGCCCCATCCATCTCACGGGGTGTGGACGACGAGGCAGGTTTTCCCCGTCCCCGGATCTTCCCCCTTGTTGGCAGCTGGCTGTGCCTTTGTTCCAGGCTCCAGCACTAGCGAACACCCCCTCCGGGCAGTCGAAGACCGCGTACTTGTGCAGGTCCAATCAGGTGATCCCAGCATTTTTGTATGTGTCTGGAACTCTACCTCTTTCCAAGCATTGTGCTCAAGGTCATTTTCCAACAGACAATCGACTGGCACGGCAGAGCTCACCGCAACTCGTAGAAGTGACCCCTCACCACTCAAAGGGAACCTCAGCCATGGGATAGACCCACTCTGCCATCAGCCATCACAACTGGGTGGAGTATGTTGGGAATCACCTGCTCTGGGGACACCTGCTGTCTTCTCACCATGGTCATGCTGGCACCTGTGTCCCTCAGAGCCTCCCCCCTTTGGCCATTGATGGTGACCCATTGCCTATACTTGGTGGTATTTGGAGGCACATGGACCTTAGGAACCATCTCGCTGTCTCCCAGGGACACTAGGATTAGCCCTGCCCACTCAACCCCCTTGTTTAAGGGCAGCTCCTTCCCGAGCACTACACTCGCCACCCCTGGGGTTTTTCCTCCAGTGGGAGGGTGCGTTCTCTTTGGACATTTGGAATCTCCTTTATAGTGTCCAACCTCGCCGCACTCGTAGCATCGGACAATTCTGGGCTGCTGACTTCGGTCAGGATAAGTGGGTTTCTGGTGGCCAGATTTGGTTGGGGAACCAGACTCCTTCCCTTGTGAACTATTTTGGGGGCCTTTGTAGAACTCCTTCTTTTTATCTCCCCCCTCTTTTTTCTGGGAAGACCCCTGTCCAGCTCTTTGGGAGCCCCCCTGTAGTAAAGAACCACTACATTTAAGGGTTTCCAAGTACAACTTTATTCTGTCATAGGTAACAGGTGCTTCCAGCTTGGCGGCAGCAGCTCATCTCAACATTCTAACCCACACTCCAGGATGTGGGGTGGTTCATACCAAGAGGCCGGGGAGGAGAGGGGTGGACGGGGAGAGAGAGAAGGAAAGAAAGATTACAACACACCTCCCTCCTATAGAAAAGATAGAGAGAGGATGGGCGAGGGAAGGGTACACAGGGAAGGCGGGGATGGAGAGAAAATATAGGTGTGTTCCCAAGGCACATGCTGTATCAATGGGGTGGGGGTCCCTGCTCTGATATACGTTTGCAGAGATATGGTAATACTCTATAAAACATTGCTCAAGGGAAGGGAAGCGTTAACAGATTGCATTTCCTATGTTAATCCACTGTAACTGTAATATGAATTTGAAATAGTTACGGGGTTGCATTACCAACGTTAAACAACTGTAATAAGTCTGGTGCCTTTAAAAACTCAGGACAGGAGTAAGAAGGCTATGCGGTTACTTTGTCAAACATTAGGCAACCGGAACAGTCTGGGACCAACAGGGAGTGTCACTCATGACAATGGAAGAAGCTAATCCATGTGTGCATTATGTAACACTACGGGCCTTCCCATGTTGGTGAAATCAAGGCATCATAACCTTTTCCATTTAGCTCTCCCATGTCCAAGCTTACTACTCCGTCTATTTCTCTCTGGGATTCCGAACTCCTACTGCTGGAATTCCCCTCCCTTGCCCGAAGATTTAGCATGGCTGTACAATCCTTTTCTCTGGGCAGTAGATTGTGCCAGGACGCACCCCTGAGGCTACCACTGATGAAACCAAACTTCCCTTTCCATGTACTTATCGATACCGGGACTGGGCCTCCTTCTGCTCCCACTTCCTTGGTCATGACTATAATTGCCATCTTTGTCGCGTTTCGTTTTAGACGACCCCCGATCATTTGCATGATTCTCCTCAGGCTTGAGTGTGTCCTGCTGTTCCCTCTTGGGTTTGCCATACATGAAATCAAACGTGTCTTCTGAGCCCTTGCTCTTCGGCTTCTTCCACATACCATATACTGGACCCCTCTTCCCTTCCTTAACTTCTAGTGGGGATCCTTCTAGGTCTATCGGCTTTATGTTGCACTTCCTTTCCATCACTCCATACTCGATCCCTTGTATGTATTCATTTTTTATTTCTCCTTTAGGCTTGATGTATCTCGCATCTCTCACTCTTTCTAGCTCACTATTGTTCTTAAGCTCCTCTGACCACTTGGTTTGGAACTCATCCATCTTCATTCTGTGCTGCATCACTTTGCAAACGGACTGGTCGGTTTTATTCATCTGCCATCTCCGTTCATTGGTTGTGGTATCTACACTCACCACCAGTCTTCCCAAATTTCCAGCCATCCTCATTTTTTGTTTACTACTGTCCATTCTGTCTGGTTTCTTACGTATTTCTCTTTCCTCCACCTGGCTTTGATATGTGTTTTTTTTCTTGTTGTGTTCATCCCTACTAGCTTCACTCTCCCACTTCTTTTCCTTTGCCGTTTTTTCAAATACTGCCGTGATATTAGGTGGTTGCATGCGAACGTCAACAGTTTCTTCTCTGGTATTTTGTTTGCTTTGATACTCTGCCATCTCATTTTTGTGTCCTTTTATTCTTCTTTCCCATGAAATCCTCAACATCTGTTGATCTCTCCACCCTAGTGTGTTGATACTACCTCTCGTTATGTATATAGTACTCCTCGTATTGTTTTCTTTATAAACTACATCCATGACTTTATAACCTATAATCTGCATTTCCTCCCCTGCATATGTTTTCAGGACTGTGTTGGTCTCTTTAAGTTCACTGCCATATTTTTTTGCAAATTTTCTGTCCCAATCTTTTTTGCTCACCATACTATATCTCGAACCAGTGTCAGTAATCATTTCCATCTCAACTTCTTCTATTAAAACAGTGCATCTCAGAGCTACCATGCTGGCACTGATATCCTCTTTGCCCTCCTTTCTTTCCTTGAAATCTTCATCCATATGTGCTATACCACTGGTGGCTAGTATATAATATTCATCCCACACGTTCAGAATATTTTCATACATGTTTCTGTCAGTGCCTGACATGAAAACTTTCTCCATGTTGTGAAACATTTTCCTTCCACCCTTACCTAAGCTGTGGAGTAGAATTTCCGCTTTAGCTTCCGGTGACAAGGATGCTACTTCTTCTTCCAAAACGGACACATAGTTTTCAAAATACACTTTCCACTCCCTCCACTCTGCAATGTTTTTATCTACCTCCTCCATGAACGGCTCAGGTGGAGAGAGATTGTACTTTCGACCCCACTCCATGTTGAGTGTGCTGCAATACCTCTTCTCTTCCCCGGAATGTGCCACCTCACCACAAATACTGCACTACAGTGCCCAAATGGCACGGAACTGATAAACTCTGACTGGATTCTGAAATAGGAAGGTCTGGTTACGTGCTGCTAAACTCCAAAGGGTGAATATTGATGGCAAATACTAGACTGTTTTGACTGTGTGCTTATTGAACAAGGGCTTGATGAATGAAAAAGGACGTGACTGTATTTTCTCACTGCAGCGCTATGAGGTACTCACAGGGTGCTGGGTACTTCTCACGCTTACCCCCTGCAGACCCCACGTTCCTTAGAGGATTTTCCTAAATTATCGTTGCCCAATCTGAATCCTGGTGCCTTAATAAATCAACCGCCTGTCCTTATGGCGATCGCCTCCACACATTGTCGTAGTCTTTACACTCTCCCCCTTCGCTCCAAACTGCCCCGTCAGGCATTCGACTTTGAATAACACACACACCTTAGAATGGAGCAAATGCACCTTTAACAACTGAGGACTGGTCGGAAGCTGGGTGCCCTGCACGACCCCCGAAATTCAATTCCTACTCCTTGACAGGTTTACCCTGCTGCATATGCACTAGGATATAGAGACAGGGATCCTGCGTCTGAACTCTAATGGGGTGCTACCACTGATGGGTGGTCACTTAATATATCACCTAGCACTCCCTGCTCCACCGAGATATCCTCACACAGTTTCAATGCGTTGCCTCACAGATATCACCAATGACTCAATATGCTGCCTCAGTTAGTTTAGACTCACGGGAACTAGTGTTCACTGCACCCTCTGTTCACTCTGTTCCACTTGGATCTCACTCTGTTCCTCTTGGATCTCCTCACACTGCTTTAATACACCTTTTCAGTTCTATTTTCCGCTGGGCCAGAGGTGTTACACACCCTCCCTGATCCTCTCAAATATTTCAAACGGCTCAATCAGTTGCCGCTGTTAAATTTCTCTCACAGGAATTAAGGTTCGCTAAACCCCAATACCTCGGGTGTGTCCTCACACCTATCACACGCTGTCACCAACTCCTTTCACTAATCACTTCACGCTGGATTCCGTTGTACACTCCTCCCAGTGTTTCCACTGCTGACACTCACCCTTCTCTCGTGCGTCGCACGCTCCGCCTCAGATAAATCCGCTTCACAGAAATAGCAATGCGACTATTTCCTTGCTCTGCACCCTTTCTGCTCCCACAGCTTCCACGGCTCACCTCTTGGCCTGGTACGAATCCCTCAGGTGCAGACCGGTCTTGATTCCCTGCGCCTTCACCTCTGGGCGGCGGAGTCCTTCGTCTATTTCTCGCTTGCAGAACAGGAACTTCCTGTAGTCAACCTTGCGGTTCCTTAACGCCAGAGCACTGTTCCATTCTCTCCCGATTGTATACCGCCCCTCCCTCCGTGAAAGGCAAGCACCACTCAATGCCGTATTTAAACTTTTACAAAGGAGATTTATTCTGCTGACAGTTTTTTTTTTTTTCTTGAGCATAAAAAGATTCTCTGCTCAGCCTCGGCTCCCGGACGATCCGGTCTGGGTAGAGCCTGCCCCCTTTAATCACCGGGACGGCTAGGTAAGAGGGCGCTGCTTCAGTCGAATTCCGTTTTCGACCCCTCAGACATCGCAGGCAAGGTATGCCTGCACAGCGCTGCCCCCAGCAGTCACGCTCCCAACCAACAGCAAACGAGCCTCCTCACTTGCTCCCCTCCAGAGTCAGCTTTCACTGTTGTGGGAAATTCGTGTTTCGCTGCCTGACCATTCCTTCACCGTCACTTCACAACCAGCTGTCCCGACTCTTCTTGCGCTGGTTCCCGCTATGCTGCTTAATCCTCCACGGAACGCTCCCAGGGAGCTCTGGTTACCAGATCCACAGACGTATGTCAGACCGCAATTGAGGAAGGAACGTTCCTCTGCTCCACACGGCACCCTCTCACATTCACCGAGGCTTCACACCCGACTCCCTTTTCTTTACTTAGTCGAGAAATTTCACGTCCCCCCACGGGAACACCTCGATGACACAGCCTGGGTTACCGGTTTGTCCGTTGTCCTGTGATCCGCTAATCAACTGGTGAGTACTTCATCTATGTTCAAAATTCCGCACAAGCATCAACTTTTCCAGGGAGGAAAGCACCCAGCCGACCCTGGCTCAGCTCCTCGTCCTCGTCGCCAAGAAATGTAGTAAAGAACCACTACATTTAAGGGTTTCCAAGTACAACTTTATTCTGTCATAGGTAACAGGTGCTTCCAGCTTGGCGGCAGCAGCTCATCTCAACATTCTAACCCACACTCCAGGATGTGGGGTGGTTCATACCAAGAGGCCGGGGAGGAGAGGGGTGGACGGGGAGAGAGAGAAGGAAAGAAAGATTACAACACCCCCCCCCCCCCCAGTTCCCCCAGTAGACACTCTTTTACTAGCCCAGGTGTCTGCTTCCGCTGCAAGCTTCCTAGGGTTAGTAAGCTTGCTGTCCACCAGGTGTTGGCGCAGCTCGGAAAAACATTTCTCGAGGAGGTGCTCCTTTTGGAACAGATCATACACCCCTCGTAATCAGTAACCTCACTGCCCTGCACCCAGCCCTCTAATGCCTTTCTAGCGTAGTCCAAAAAATCCACCCAGTTTTGCGTGGGGAGCTTGTGGCTATTCCGGAACTTCTGCCGGTATTTTTCAGGGGTCAGCCCAAACTTCCTGACTAAGGCAATCTTCATGGTGGGGTAATTGGTCTGTTCCTCTTGTTCTAAAGCTAGAAGGGCATCCCTCCCCACAGGAGGCATGTACTTATACAGGCCACCCCCCCAGTGACTTTCAGGAACCCCTTGGGCTCTCAATTAGACCTCATAGACAGCCAACCACTTACCAATGTCGTCCCCTACACTAAAACTAGCGACTATATCTTTGGGCAGGTAGAGTCTAGGCTCCCTGGTAACTTCTTTAGGTACGCTGCCACCAATTGGATTACTGAGGGTCCCTATCTGTAGGGCGTTAAGATCCAGTTACCTTAAAGTAAGCTCATGGATAAACCTCCTTTCCTCTCGCTCCTTCTCCAATCGGGCTAGCTCCAATTTTAGTTGTCTCTTCTCCCTCCTGTCTGCTAATTCTACTGAGAACAGGCTCCTTCCAGACACACTATTGCCCGCCCTCGAAGGTGTCCTAGGACCTGGTAACAGATTGCCATCTTCGGTTTGGTACAGCAGGTCTAATTCTGCGATGGTGTCAGGCTCCATTCCTTCCTCATCCCTCCCCCCATCCGGGTGTGCTGCTACCCATGCTCTCAAGCTGGTTTGAAGATCTGCTTTCTTCGCACCACATCTAAAGAACGCCCTTTTCTCCTGGCAAAATTCCTTAAGCTGCGCCACTGAGTAAGTTTCTAACTCAGCCAGCTCGAATTCCATCTTGCCAGACGGGCCCTTAGACATTTGTTTGGGTTACTTGATAGAAAGGTGTCAAATAGGAGATACTTACAACCACAATTAGGTGTAAGGTGCGTGGTGCACACTAAGTTGCTGTAGGGTGTATGCAAGCACAAATCCTATCCCACCACTGAGCACTAAATGTTGGAACCGGGTCTGCCGGCCCACTTAAGGTAGCATGACACTAGCTGAAAGGCGAAATCCAGAAGGCATTTGTATCGTGCTTGCATTACACACATTACAACACCCCAATGCAAACCCACCAAAAATGACACCACACCGTCTGTTAAATAGAAAATGGAAAAGCTTTATCTTAGATTTTGTAAAAGAATGAGTGAAGGTTCCAATAAACCATAAATTAAGTCTTGGACATTCCTTTCAAAGTTTAAATACAGTAACTGCTTAGTACACCATGTTTCTTTCAGTTGTTTGAGCACTAGACTTTTAGATACAAACAAATCGCCTTACGGCCTACTTGGGCTAGTTCGTGGCTCCTGCAATCCCCAGTCGCTTGTCTCTCTCTCTCTTACTATAGCCCCTCCCTCCTTGGTGCTGCCCCCAGGTACCTGTGTGCCCATGTACTCTTTTCCTGAGGCAAGCTGAAGAGGCTGCACTTTCCCGGCCTTCCTGCTCAGGTCCTCCGTAGCGTTACCTGAGGCGGGGCTGGACCGCAGCCTAATAGGGCTTTGCCGATTCTGGAGGCCCCCGCATGAACGGAACTTCGGCCACCCGCTCTCCAACACTGGAGCGGCCATCAGCAGGTGAACCTGTTCGGGTGTCTGCACTGGCTTCCGCCCCGATAGAGGCTTTGACTTCCGTGGGCCAGGCGTCGCTCTAGGTGGAAGGTTGGTTGCATAGCAACCCCGCTCTGAGTCGTCCTGTGAAGACTTGCGCTGTTCCTTTCCTCACACACTTGCCGGCAAGACCTTTCCATCCTCAGCAGCTCCTGTGCCAGCGGCACAACAATGCTGGCAGCCCCAGCCTCACAGCCTTCCGAGCGTAAAGAGAATGGTGAGAGGCAGGGGAAGGGGAAAGAGGCCAGAGCGCTGACAGATCAAGGGTAAGCCCCAGTGCAGGCACGACTTATACCCCTCCTGCTTGGCCGACGTGGACAAGGTTAACAGTCCAGGCCCCACTTCTCCTCCAGGGCCAGGGCGGAGGTCCTCTGCCTCACGATGACCTGAAGCTCTTGCCGATTCCCACAAAGGTCTTCAAAATTAGGGGCAGAGTCCCACTCACCAACAGTCAGCCGAATTAGGAGTTCTTGAGGAATGGCCACCTGAGTTACAATGCTTGAAGTTTATCCCTCTTAGGCAGGGTCAGATCAAAAGCAGGGAGGGCAGCACCTAGGACCAACATGCAGCCCCTAGGAGCAGTCAGGAGAGCTTAAGGCACCATCCCCCCTGTCACAGTTGTCCACACTCCAGCCAACCCAGCAGTGACAAAATTGCCGCACATTGTCCACCCTTATATAGCCTGTGCCCTGGTCACTAGAGTGAACCGGAAGGTTCTGGAACCCCCTATTGTAATCCTATGAGCCAGACTCTGAAGTAATTTGTTGTAATCAATAGGATGATGGAAACTCTTGATTCTTCAGTTACTTTATCAATTAAGATGTTAAGATCATAAGTTATAAGATATAAAACCCCATCAGGAGCTGCTGTCCTGCTGCTCAGCCCTCACTCAACTGACATTCATAAACTACTCACATTCCAATCATCCAACATTCCATATGACATGCATACCAGCTGAGCAGCAGGGAAACACAAGATATAACATATCTCCCTTTGTTATGGGTACAATTGCATGAAGCAATAAAATAGTTGTCAATATGATGCACTCTAGTACACAAAGTCAAAGATATTAAAACAGTGTACCACAGTACATATAGACAATACAAATAAAATATTTTAACACATCCTGCACCGCATTACTTCCCGAAATGAACAACTATCTTCATCCTATATCCTTATGTCACTAATTATACAAGTTGGCCAGACTTGTATAATAAGCACGACATAAAGGAACAAACTTTACGCAACAAATATCAGGAAACAACGCGCACATCATAGACTAAGAATAAGTACTCGCAAAACTCATCCATACTACGGGAAACCATATACATACATCAAGTACATCTCAGTACCACACGTGCATACGATAAGCACATACGTAGCTGGGAAATTACGTGCACACAACAAACTTAACTGGACATATGCGGCAAACAACTTGTAGACAAGCTAATAATTGGCTCAACAACCTGACGCTAACTCATACACAACACCCATTGGGAACAAAGTTTGTTGAAATAAATATCAACACCTAAACAACATAACCAAGGGGTAACTATATACTACATAGCCCCCACAAACATGAGTTAATGAGTCGCCTAACATCTAGGCAGACTCACGCACAACACTAGTTGTGGTACAACTCTTGTTAAATTAGCATCAGCACCCGAACAACACAACCAAGGGGTGACCATATACCACATAGTCTCTATAAACATGAGCTAATGAGTAGTCTAACATCTAGACACACCCACACACAACGCTAGTTGTGGAACAACTCTTGTTAAATTAGCATTAACACCTTAACAACCCAACCAAGGGGTGACCATATACCACATAGCCCCCACAAACATGAGCTAATGAGTCGCCTAATATCTAGACATCCTCACACACAACACTAGTTGTGGAACAACTGCTGGTGAAACAATTACCAACTCCAAAAGACGATAACCAATGAGCGACCATATACAGCATAGCCATCTAATAACTATGTGACCGTATACAACATAGTCACTACAAATCTACAAATATAGTGGTTTAGTATCTTGACACCACCTTGCACACAAGACTTATTGTGAAACAGTTCTTGGTGTGATAACCAATGAGCGACTATATACAGTATAGCCCTCTAAAAATCATGTATCTAACAACACAACCAAGGGGTAACCATACACCACATAGCCCCCACAAACATGAGTTAATGGGTCGCCTAACTTCTAGACATACCCACACACAACGCTAGTTGTGGAACAACTCCTGGTGAAACAATTACTAACACCAAAACACGATAACCAATGAGCGACCATATACAGCATAGCCCTCTAATATCTATGTGACTACATACAACATAGTTACTACAAACCCACAAATATAGTGGTTTAGATGATTTAAACACTAACTCAACTAGAACCCATCTTTTAAATTACTCAAAGCACAACAATGAAAAGATTTGTTCTCAATGCTGGCTCTTGAATCCCAAATAACAGTTCTTCGTTGTGTTATCCACAGTGTAAAATGGTCCCGCACACTGTATGGGATCCATCGTCTAATTCAGACACCACATGGTTAAAAGTCCCGCAACTATTTCCTGGACAGTTGAACTTTACAGACGCTGCTCGAAACTGGATCAAACCGTTGTTAACTCGCCGGTGATATCCGCAAAGCAATGAACTACACAGGAGAAAGTCTTGTCGAAAACACATAGTCGCTTTCTTTTTTCTATTTCCCACAAAATTCCTTATCTTGCTTCTCAATTGTCTCAAATCCGAGCACTTTACCGACGAAACTGCTGTACATGCACCTCATGATCTGTCTCTCCTTCTCTCAAGTGCTACGGAGATTCCTCACGATTACGTTACCTAGCAACCCTCATTGTTGCTGGTGGTTGTCATTGCGTAGGGAAAAGAGACGTCAACACGTCAGATCGTAACGGCATGAGTCATCAGGAGCTGCGGCTTCTAATCCTCGAAGGAAGACAGGGGAAACGTGTGACGTGGGACATGCAGCTTGTCCACCATGAGTCCGGACAATTCTGTCACGTCATCAAACAACTGAAGATTTGCCGGTGAAAGGTTTTCCTCGAGCACGAAGAGCAGTTGGCAGTTGGAGCCAAGTAAGATCACTCAGTTAAGTTTAATAATCATTGTTGTTAAACCAGCGTACTACCTTCGAATTCACTGGCTCACACCTTGTAAGGCACCTGTTTATTAATTTCGATTTCCACAAGGTATATTCATTTCCAAGGATTAGTCACATTTCCTTACCGAGGCTCGATCCACTGCCCCCGAAGTTCAAACTAATTTCAGGTCTTAAAGAGTCAATCTTTTACTCTAAACGTCCATGCGTAGACTTTACACTGAGGCTCGATTTTTATCCCTTTGTACAAGTAAACGTCAAAGCAGTAGTTATTAAACCTCTTCTTTCAAATTGTTCACATCACTCTCTGAGGTTTGTTTTCCGTCCTTGGTTGAATGAACAGTAAGAGCTACGATTTTCCTCACTCTCCATCGAGGCTCGTTTTAACTGCCTAGGACTCATATACAATGTCACAGCAGCTGTCAGAATGAAATGTCTTAGACTGAGGCTCGATTTACTGCTCTCAAATACAACAAACCACTCGGTGATGAATCTGGCAAACTTCGATTTCAGGGCGACTGATGTACGGGTCACTGATGGGGTTAGTTTGCCAGACTGTGTCACACACACTTAAATTAAGAATCCTTTACCTCGAGATATTCTGGTTCCGATTCCCTTACTCATCATGTACCTTTTCACTTCAGGCTTGAATTTCTCTGCTTGTTCCTTATCAGTACTCTTTAGCTTTTCGTTTTCGTTTTCTACAATTTTGCACGCGTATACTCTCCAAAACGTCGCCAAAATGTTGTAATCAATAGGATGATGGAAACTCCAGGATTGATTCTTCAGTTACTTTATTAATTAAGATGTTAAGATCATAAGTTATAAGATACAAAACCCCATCAGGAGCTGCTGTCCTGCTGCTCAGCCCTCACTCCACTGACATTCATAAACTACTCACATTCCAATCATCCAACATTCCATATAACACACATACCAGCTGAGCAGCAGGGAAACACAAGATATAACATAATTCCTGACAGGCGTCCATTTTAGGAGCCCTCTCCCTATCCACCATTTTGGGAAGGCGCACCGGTACCTCAGCACTGGTTATCAGTGGTGGGGCACCCAGAGATCTAAGTCCACACAAAAAGGGTTGGTGGAAAAAAAATATTGGGAGGCAGAAAAAGACAAAAAGAAGGGGAGACCATCCAAATAGCTGACAGGTCTAACACCCCCTGACAAGCATTAATCAATCAATCAACCATCAGGGGGTTTATAGAGCACGCTACTCACCCGTGAGGGACTCTAGCTGCTAGGCAGGGGGCAGCAGCTCCGGATCAGTCGAAGTGCCAGGTCTTGAGGTCGTTCCTGAAAGTGTGAAGGGTTGTGGAGCTTCTGATGTTCTCCGGGAGCTGGTTCTAGGTCTTGGCCGCGGTGTAGGAGAAGGCTCTCCCACCTTTTCTGCTTCTGCGGATGTGGGAGACCTCTGCTAGGGCGAGGTCGGCGGAGCAGAGAGTCCTTTTGGGCACTTGTAAGGAGACTCTCTCATTGAGGTATTCGGGTCCGATGTTGTTGAGGGATTTGGAGGCGTGGGTGAGGAGTTTGAGGGCCACCCTCTTCTCTATGGGGAGCCAGTGGAGGTCTCGTAAGTGTTGGGTCTTGTGTCCTTGATATGTGAACCATATCGGCATGCACCACTTTGTGTGCCTTTCAATCACTGGCATTGGTGTCCAAAGATATTGGGCACCATGCCTCCTTGTGTCAGGCTATGAGGGTGGCCACGTCAAGAGCGGTGACACTCAGAAACCAGGCATCAATGGCTCACAACACCGCTGATTGGCAGAATTTTAAGGGCAGCACGCGAATGTGCATGCACCCTACCCCTACAAATGGTGACAAAGGCAGTTCTCACATCTCAAATCACAGGGAGGTGAGGGATATCCCAATCATGTGGAGCTGATATTCAAACAGGGGAGCCATCACTTTAATTAGCATCCCATATTTAAAGAAGCCACCCCAATTGTTCCTAAAATGTGATACAAACATTTGAATAATGTATTAGTCCAAGTGAGTGACTCCCCACTACTGCTGTATGCCTGATACTCAGTTTGAAATGCATTCCTTTCACGAAGAAGCATCATACATGTGTTCACTGCTTACCATGTGACACGCTTGGAGTTTCTTCCCACTATCTCATATTGCGTCCTCTGTCTGCATGCGCGGGCTGAGTGGACATGCTGTACAATGTTGAGTATGGAAGCTGTGAGAATGTGATGAAGCAGGCAATGTTGGTGCCTGTGTGCTGGGTGAAGCCTGAGCAGAGGATTGCAGTTGGAGCAGTGGTGACCGCCACATGCAAAAATTGGAGGGGTCGGGGGAGGTGGGGGAGCGTGGGATCAAACTCGGGAGGGGACGCAGGGGAAGCGGGAAACATAATAATATTAAAAAGAGTTCAACTTACCTGCTGCCGGCCACCTCCTGCGTCGCGCCTCTGTGCTGGTACTTCCTTGTCCCAGCAGACACTGCAGACTAGTCACAGACTCCCTGTCCAATCCCGCGCTGCAGATTGGCTTGAGCGGGCAGGAAAGACGCTCCGCTCTGCTCAGATCCAGGAGCCTGTGGGGTTTCTCTAACTCTGCTGTTCAATGCAGCCGGGTTAGATAAACCAAAGTGCACATGTACGTTTTGGTCGGCCTGCGACAGCCGGCCAAACACATGTGAGCACTTATGGAGTGCACTAGCACTCCTCCTCCCCACTCCCATGCTTCAGCCCAACCCCTCCCTGCACATGCTAGCTGAGCCAGCGGCTTAAAAATAAAACAATACTGAAATATTGTTTTCTTTTTTTGCTGCTGGCTCTGACCCAGTGGGGTGACGCGGAGGAGCCGCCCCTGAGTTAGAGGTGGAATGGAGTCCGAGCAGGCCCTATCATTCTGTGGCTGTTACCTAAGGGACTGACATGAAATAAAGACCTTGCCTTCTACCTGAATAGCTCCAGACTCTTCGATGAAGATTGTGCCCTGCGACTACAACATCTGATGGGAGGAAGGAGCGAATGAAGGAAGGGCTGAAGATTTTCAAATAGAGGAAGTAGGAGGGAAGAAAGGAGAAAGGGTACAAAGGATGACGGGGGTAGGAAGGCAGAAAACAAAAGGAAGGGAACACATATTGAGAGCAAGAAAGGAAAGCAGCAAAAAGGGAATGAAGGGATCTGGAAGAATGTTGTAATTAAGGTAAGGAGAACTAAAACCAACAGACGTTATGAAAAAATAACAAGCATTTACAATGTAACGGTCTCGTCATTGCAAAAGTTAGAGCTATTAGCATTGTAAATGAACGTGAGTTTAAGGTCGTGACATTGTAAATGACAAGGTCTTTTATTTATGTTTTAAAAACCAAAACATAAATAAAAGTCATTGTAATTTACAATGCCAATAGCTCAAAGTCACGTAATGTGTATGCCAAACTACAGTAGCCTCCTGACGAGTGCCCTTTCACTTAATTTTTTACAAGTGAAAGCCCTGTCATTTTTTTTTTTACAAATTAAGCACGGGTGGTGTCCGTGTCTGCATGGCAGTGGTGGTGTCCGTGTGTGCATGGGAGTGGTGGTGTCCGTGTGTGCATGGGAGTGGTGGTGTCCGTGTGTGCATGGGAGTGGTGGTGTCCGTGTGTGCATGGCAGTGGTGGTGTCCGTGTGTGCATGGCAGTGGTGGTGTCCGTGTGTGCATGGCAGTGGTGGTGTCCGTGTGTGCATGACAGTGGTGGTGTGTGCGTGTGCACGGCAGTGGTGGTGTCCGTGTGTGTACGGCAGTGGTGGTGTCTGTGTGTGCATGGCAGTGGTGGTATCTGTGTGTGTGTGCCAGTGGTGGTATCCGTGTGTGTATGGCAGTGGTGGTGTCCGTGTGTGCATGGCAGTGGTGGTGTCTGTGTGTGCATGGGAGTGGTGGTGTCTGTGTGTGCATGGCAGTGGTGGTGTCCATGTGTGTATGGCAGTGGTGGTGTCTGTGTGTGCATGGCAGTGGTGGTGTCCGTGTGTGCATGGCAGTGGTGGTGTCCGTGTGTGCATGGGAGTGGTGGTGTCCGTGTGTGCATGGCAGTGGTGGTGTCCATGTGTGTATGGCAGTGGTAGTGTCCGTGTGTGCATGGCAGTGGTGGTGTCCGTGTGTGCATGGCAGTGGTGGTGTTCGTATGTGCACGGCAGTGGTGCTGTCCGTGTGTGTGCGGCAGTGGTGGTGTCTGTGTGTGCATGGCAGTGGTTGGTATCCGTGTGTGTATGCCAGTGGTGGTATCCGTGTGTGTATGGCAGTGGTGGTGTCCGTGTGTGCATGGCAGTGGTGGTGTCCGTGTGTGCATGGGAGTGGTGGTGTCTGTGTGTGTGTGCATGGCAGTGGTGGTGTCCGTGTGTGTATGGCAGTGGTGGTGTCTGTGTGTGCATGGCAGTGGTGGTGTCCGTGTGTGCATGGCAGTGGTGGTGTCCGTGTGTGCATGGGAGTGGTGGTGTCCGTGTGTGCGTGGGAGTGGTGGTGTCTGTGTCCGTCTCCATTGCACGGTGCGAAACCCACGAAAGAACAGTTTAATTCACCACTCCAAAAAGTTAAACTCCTGCGCCACTTTGCCTGAGCCCAAACAAGGATCAGTGTAAATGTTACTTCTGCGTGAGAATATTTGCCTTCCTTCCTTTTATAGACGCCTTTGCTGGCTCTGAAAATTGCCGGCATCTGGCTTGCAAATGGCGCCCCTGCCCAAACGTGCTCTTGTGTGGAGCATTTCATGGGCTGGCTGCTCGTGGCTGGGGCGGCGGCGCGCGCGCGGGACCAAATCCACATCACTAATGCGCACTCACCATCTGTTTTCCCCGCAGCTGGGCCTTGAATAATTGTCCAGGAGCTGATGGACTGAGGGGGGCACACCTTCTCCGAGGGATTTCTGATTCATTTAACCAGCCTGGCTGCCCCCCCCCCCCAGAGGAACCGCAGCACTGGTTTATTCATGATGGCTTTAGAAAAAACACTGTACATTTTTGTCTGACAAATGGTATCATTGTATAGAAAGAAAAGCTCTCACAATGCTGTATTGCCGGTTTTGGCAGGCGGTGGACGCATTCACCTCTAGGGGGCAGTGTTGTGCTCCGAGGAACGGGGGCTGAGCGAATGAGAGAGGTGGGAACAGCACGTGCTGGTTGTATTATGGCATTTACACATAATTTAGAGTGACTATATTCTTTGAACACTTTTAGTTTGTGTTGTATAGGAGAGGAGGCTAGCTGTATTTATTGCTACCCATCAGATAGGCTCCCTTGAAACTTTCATCTATTGACGTTATTTCTTGTGTTGAGGGATTTCTGTTGCACACACCACGCGCCAGGGCTTTTGAAACATATTTGGCTGTAAAGTTAAAGTGACCAGGAAGCACTCTATGAAGACAGGAAACAGTTCAGAGAGGCAGGAAGTGCTCCGATGGAGCTTGCCATCTTCGTTATCTAATTGTTACAGCCAAGTTACATGGAAAAGTGATATTGTGTGAATCACTTTACTGCACTGCAGTCAACAGGCTACTGTTTCTCTCTCAGTAAGTAAATGGATGTGGGCCAAGTGGGTTGCAACACACAAATAAAACGTGCAATGGAGACGGAAGCCGCTGCATCTCCTAAGATTATTTCTCGAGGAATCAGTTACTTTAGACGGCACGGGAAAAAAAGCATGGCTGATAATCTGCGCCGCGCGCCTCTCTGCAGACTCCCCCTGCATTCCACAGAGGCGCGCGATGCGATCCGATCAGCCCTGGAATGCTGTGGAGACAAGACCTGGCCGCGCGCACAACGTTATCCTATGGGAAAACGCTGCGCGCGGCCAGGTCTTGTCTCACTTCGGTGTTCTCAGACTGCTGAGACGCCGACAATAGTTCTTTGGCGAGAACGCGCTTTTCAACGCATTATAGCCGAGACCTAAAAAAGGAGTCAAGGAGGTTGAAATGGGAGGGAAGAAGGAAAGGAGGGAGGAAGGAAGGAAAAGAAGGGATGACACGGCAAGGAAGAAGGGAGTGGAAGGTAAGGGGAAAGAGGGGAAGAATGTAGGAACTGGGTTCACCAGGTCCCCAGTGGCTTGGCCCGAGCAGGAAGGCACCCGAAGCTTAGGTGTTAAGTGACTACACAGCACACACAACCGCTGAGACAATAAATGCACGCAAAGACTGAGATCACACCAATATGCTTGATTCAAATAAATGAGTTTTATCTAAGATCAAGATCAGGGTAATCAAAAATCACAGTAGAAATAACTCATTACCTTTCCTTACAAACGCATGTTTTTCATTACTTGGCCATAAATACATAAATAAATAAAGATTAAATAGTAAATAACTGTAGGGTCTTCAGATAAAACTGCATTAGACAGGATCAAAACATTTCATTAGGTAATAGCATTTCATTGCTTAGCAATACACATTTCCTTGTGTCAGAAATCTGCAGGTTATTAAACAAGAACTTAACCTTTCATGTGGCTAGAGTAAAACGGTTCATTAATTAGCAGTAAACCTCTCAGTAATCACTTTGAGTACAACTCAGCACTTCCTCAGGCCAGGGTAAACATCTATTTAACCATGGAGAACATCACATCAATAATAACCAGCGCAGCAGGTAAGGATAAATGCTGCTTTACCCTTCACTAAACCTTTTATGAGACCCTGATAATCAAGGCATCCAGCACAGTTAAGCATTTCATCTTATTCAAACTGAAGAAGCCATTTGTTTTATGATACCAAATGCAGTAAAGCTTCTAGGCCCTGTTAAGTTAATATTACACAGGATGGCGTATTTTTCTTAGCTTCAGAGCTTCAGAGAAACAGCTTGGGTAACGCAAGGCTTGCTAGAAGACAAGATACGGGGCACAAGGGAGGATGCTTGCTTAGGAACGTACACGTACATTTCAGCATATCCCATTTCATAATATGTTTCTGGTCACTACTATTGTGTGCAATTATTAACTGGAAAGGCACCGGACTTATATCTTACATTACAGTGGAAAGTCCCAGAAGCTGCCCACTTGGGGCCACGTGGTTGGCAACAGTATAGTTCGGACCTTACATGGTATATGGCTACTCAAACACCTACTAATTGGTCAAATGAACTAGGCTTAATTTGTGCTACGTATGTTATGATGCTGTATCCTTTGTGGTTTAGGCCTATATAAACTGTCAGACCCATCACCTCTTTGGACATTCAGTGGCTTTGCTGATGTCTCCGTGTTGCACGTTAAATTGCTGTTTGTTGACCTCCAATAAATCTTGCTAACAGTTGTGCTGATAGATACTTGTGTTATTTGTATTATTCCTTATTATTATTTTTTCAGCTTCCACATTTGGTGGAGAATGCGGCCCCGAACATCTGACCAGCTTCGACGGCCACCGGTTGCTGGACTCTGACGCCTCGGAGCTCGGAGACCTGAGGTGATGACATTTCAGTTTGTCTTCTCTTTCTCTGCTCTCTGGCTGTTGGAGGATGACACCGGTGTTTAACCGTTTGTTGTCTGTGTCAGTGCTTCGGTTCCTGCTCTGTTTCGCTCAGCACATTTGTATAGCACTGTTTTTACCAGATTTTAAGCACTCTCCTATCTCCTTTTCTCTTAGTCCTCTTATCATGCCCCTGCCAGTGTTTCTTTGGCCGGTGTGCCTCTGTCTAGGGGATTTTTCTGTTGGTTGTTTACCGGAGTACTTCTTGGCTAACATACTGGCCATCCTCGTTCCTTTCTTTGTTCTCCTTTTTCTAGCTCTAATAATTTCCATGTCACTGTGTCGCCATTCTGCTGGTGACATTTCCTCTTCATGCTTGCTCGGCGCCACTCACTCTGTTTCTTCTTCGGAGCTCTTTCTGCATTCTGGCCTCTGATTCAGCTGCCGACTCTCAGCTGTCTTTTAATGTGCATTTTGATCTCTTTGTAGTTTATGGTCCTCATCTCCACCCCTCCAGACCGGCGATGGTGTCCTTCTGCTCGATTCCATGCACGAGGTCACGCCCTGTTACTACGCAGAGCTTGGCTGTATCTAGGGCCTAGGAGGGCGAACTCCGGTCTATGGGGGTGGAGAGGATTTCGCCTGCTCCCCTGGTGGCGACTGAGGTCGGTACGCTTGGGCAGATTGGTCTTCACTCGGTGAGTACATATTGAGGGTTTTTATCCTCCGGGTTGGGTTGCAGCAGGTGCGGGTATGATATTGGTTATTTTGTCTTCAGTTACTATTCCATGGTAATGTTTTATTTGTGCTTTTTTTTTTGACACGTGTCATCTGTGTATTTTTAGGTTTTTCGCCATGCTGTCACTGACGGCGCTGTTTGTGGCTGTGTGTCCCTCTGGTGTGCACGTCTGGCGCTTGGCCAATGTTGCACCATCTTGTTGCCTCTGGCATATGAGGGACACAGTTGCCGTCTCCCTGTATATTTCACTACCGTTGTTCCTGGCGGTGGCCCAATTACAACGGGGAGGAGTTTTTGTGTTTGTTTTGGTTTCGGATTTGAGTTTCCTCTCATGTGTATCCTCTGATTGTGCGGTCCTCTGTTTTATTCTCTCTCTTTTTCCGTCAGCTGTCATTGCCACTGGGTAACTATGTTTTCACAGTGGCTCTGTGTATTCGTTTATTGCCCTGTGAGTGGGCATTCTTTGCCAAGCTTTCTTTTCTGGTCCCCAGGGGGCCTGCATCTGTTTGTTCCTGAGGGGACAGAAAGAGGAGGATTGGGTGCCTTCGCAGCTGGAGCACCCCTATTGGCTAGCCAGAGTTCTAGGGAACTCAGTCGTGAGTGGGCTGACGAGCCCCTTTAGGACCTTGGTTGGAGGGACTGGTGGAGGGTTGGTGATTAGCATCCCCTCCAGATTTCTGTTTTCAGGCAACCAGTGGCGCTCCAACCAGACTGATAGGTCCGGGACCCTGCTCAGTGGCAGCAGGGTCAAGAGGATTCGGTGGGAATTCTCGGAAGTGGGCCCATGGGTGCAGTCGCAGTTTGAGCACACCCAGCGTCGCGAGGGGTTGTAACTGCAGATACTCCCCTGGTATTCTCTCTCTGTCTATGGTTCAGGGTTCACCTCCCTCCTTGATAATGTGCTTTATACTTGGATTAGATTATACTTGCTGCACTGTCACCTTCACAACTGGGGTCCGGCGAGGTCAAAACTTCGCATTTGTTCCTTGGCCACGCAGTAACTCCCTGAAAATAGGCAGCACTTGACTACTGATGTTTCAGGGAGGGTGAAATTCTGCAGTTCCCTGTCTTGCCTGCGACACTCACTGGCTCCAGGGGTGGAAGGTGTCAGATGCTGAGAAAAGGAGGGAGGGTGAATGCCTTGTTTCACACAGGGAAGGAATATGTAATTTATTGTTTTCCTTGATTTGCATGAAGTTTCTTGAGTTTTTATGATTTTTGTTGCTAATACAAGTATTCATCAGTTATCGAATTTGACTGTACATCTACATTTTTGACTGATCTGACTTTGACACAAGGACACCGATTTCTGTTGCCATTTTCATACAATAATATTTCTAGACTTCTTCACATTTCACTTTCACTTTCACTTTCACATTGTTTTGTGCACATTGCCCTAGGCCTGTGCAGTGCTACTTATGACATGACAGACCCCACTAACACTCACACTATTTTGGGATTAGATAACAGGTGCTTGTGTAGATCCGCACCAACTAGGGATAGACCCCGGCTATTTGTGTTATATGTGTGTGCCTGTGTAAGTGCAGAGTTCATCTATTTTGTCTCACCTTTTATGTAATTCTGAATATTTTATTCAGCAGCAAAGAGAAAGAAAGGGGCCAAAATATCTTACTCTGGTCTCTTTTCTTCCTATCTATGAATATTTTCGGTGAACTTATAGCAAATGCCATTTCATGTTCACGTTGTCTGAGGATGGGTGCTTGCTCTGCTTCATTTTTCCAATGCGCAGCTGGCTGTATGATTGCTGCATGATTGGTTGAACGTGTATGTAGCCCGCCCCCCACACCTCAGGAATGAGCAGCCAGTCTGCTGACTACTTTCTGTGTCACTGTGTCACTGTACCGAAGTGTGTCTGTAGGTTTGTCTACTGCAAGAGGGACTGATGACTCCTTCCCACATACACTTCCAAAGAGCAATAATTGGGGTACAAGTTCCTTTTCAAGTAACACAACTACATTGCGGTTTCCATCTATTGAAAATGGGGAGTACAATTATGACATAGGACTGAATATTGTGTTTCGTTTAGACTGCAATATCTTTCTTGTGACTGTGATTATTCTCCTGAGAGGAAGGGAATGGAAGGTTACGGTGTGGGACCAGTTTTATGGGGAGTTGTAGCCGGAGAGCAGTTGGCTCTGGTACACTGCCTCCTGCTGGATACCAAGGGTGGTCTCCAGATGTGAATAGGTGTCCACCTACTCACAACAAGGAGGGTGTTGGTGTTGTTACATGCATTCATTGAGGTGCTGTTATTGTAGTGTATGCATTTATTTGAAGTGCTTTTATTTTTTGGTATGCTGTCTTCGATTGTCACAATGTGTTGTGATTCATTGAGATTCTTGGTATTTTGTGATTGACCTTTCATATGCTAATTATATATCAAATGACTGATTACCAGTCCACAGTCAGGCTCCCTAGTAGCAACGAAGCATTATGGTCTGTGTGTATGAAACATGGATAGAAAAAGGTCTGGCTGTCCTAACAGCCACTAACTATGGGTTTGTTTTGTAATACTCTAGCAACAGAGCTCTTGGACCCTGAGCTTGCACAATGAAATTCGGCAGGCCTACTCTGACTATCATCCGTAAGGGGTTGATAAAATTAGTTTCAGGGGATGGTTCCTGTGTGTTCGCCTAGGACATTTACGGCTGCTTGGCACCTGGTTTTCATGCTAGACTGGGTGACACGTCTATTTTCTGTGCTCCCAGGCAGTGTCAACAGCCCTGTTATCTGAAAATAGACACAGCCCTTCAGTTAGATTAATGTACATGAGTGAGCATGCTTCTCCTCTGTGAGGAAGTGGGGGCGCACTGAAGTGTGTTTACCATTACAGTGCAAAGTAAAGGTATTTTTTTGGAAAGGATACATCTGGCCGTACCAAACATACATTTTTGCACTCGCATTCTCTACCACAGGGGCACAACGCACCGTGCTATCTCATGGAGATCAGACCTTTTGCACACACTCTTGAATGAGGAAGTTAACGAAATAGAACTTTCAACAGGATGTTTCAAATACTGCTTCTCTTGTAACAATGGGACAGGAAGCAGCCTGTCTGCCTTCCAAGTTCTGCAGAAAGAAAAATGATCTATTAAAATGATGCCCAGAAAAATAAAATAAAATACCGCTTCTTAATGGGCTAAGGTCCTGAGGCCCACAGCCCCCTCTCTCCATGTTATAGTTTGGATATAGCCAAATTTACGTTCACTGAGTTCTTTCCAAGTGCCCACAACGCACCACATTGATAATGCCCCTATGACATTTGCCTTCTCCACCTGCGGTGAAGGAAAATAAAGCGGCATTTTATACATGTCTCATGGTACAGAGCAGATCTCATGTCCTTTACCAACGACTTTCTGAAATTATGTGTAGAACAAACAAGAGGGTACAGAGAACTAATTAGACAGGAAGGGAGACAAATAGGTGGAAGGGAACGCCTGATAATTTCGTAGAGTGCAAACAGTGAAATATTTTTTTTAAATAAATACAACAATAGATACTGAGAAATGGCCAGCATGGCCATTGATGATAGGATACATTGAAGGGTTAAAGAAAACTCTTTTGTACTGGCTTTGAAATAAGGATCGTGGGCTGGCCACAGATTCTGGGCATTGCGCCAAGACTAGACCACACACTACAACAGTTTTCTGTGGGTATGAACAGAATTGGTAAAAAACAAACAAACAAAAAAAATGTATTCTTCACAGCGGAGAATGGAAGGGAATGCAAATACTTAAATGTATTTTAACAAAATAGGATTGAATAACTATAACATTTTATAGTTGTTTAAAGTTCATTTACAGATTGATGAAGGGATGTATTATTTTGTGTATATGCACTTTAATAGGTTTTGGTGCAATATTTTGAGATGCAAGAACGCCAGAGAAAAGATGTTTGTCGTACGTGTCTGTTTTATGTCTTGCTTCACGGTTTGTCTCTTGTCAATTGACATTGTGAGCGCCAGAGTAATGGCATCTACAGGTCATCCACCTCCCATAGTCATTTATAACAGGAGACATTTGCTGTTTTAAAGAACAAAAGATTACATTACATTGTGCAAATAGCTACTTAATTAAAAAGGAGGGGGAACATAGGACCCTCCTGCCGGTTATATCTGGGCCCATGAACAGCAGAAGGGTGCTGTTTACTCTGACGGCTCAGTGCTGAAACGAGAGAGAGGTTAGGGTAAGGAGGCAAACATTTGCTTAAAGGTCAGGTTACGCAATTGAAGGGAGGTAGCCAGAGTGCCCTGCTCTGCATCACTTTCAGGAGAACAGTCTATAGCAGAAATGTTACAGACAGTCTTGTAAAGTTCATAGTGTAGTTCATGAACATGCAGAGCTGTTTAATTTCTGTACATCAGGTTATTTCAGTGCATTGATAAGTATTGTCCCTGTTTCAAGCGCTAGTTTTTTTTAAAGTATGAATTTGAACATATTGACTCTCTCCCCACCATGACAGCAATGCAAGTATTGAACTAAGATAGGAATGATCTAGGTGGCCTGCGTTCCAATTATACAGAAAGATATTGTAAATTGCTAAGTTACTGAGGCCTATATTTTCTTGTATGTGATACTGAAAAATGTATACACGTGTGTATATATATATATATATATATATATATATATATATATATATATATATGCATGCATGTGTGTGTGTATGTATATATATATATGCATATATAACAAGCATTGGCATAGCCAATAGGTCTCGCCGTTGGGACCTAATAAATGTTTAGCCATGCAACACTTGATGTTGTTGCACCAAGGATATTGTTAATGTTTTTTCCTAGAGAGAAATCAGAGTTTTTTGTCTAATGGAAGTTTTGATTCATGGAAAGGTAGTACAGAAGGTTAATGTGCCTGCTGCAAAGAACATGTACCTGATGCATATCACAAAATGCACCTGATGTAAATAGGTCTGTGGTTATACTGAATAGCCAGCTACCTATGTTATATAACAGCTCTTTAATAATGTAATACCTGCACTTTCACAATTGCTTTATTAACCTTCCTGCTTTCTCAAAATTGCTTGAAAATGCATCATTTTTCCACTATTTTTTCAAATTTTTCTCGGCGGGAAATCCCCCCGAACCATCCTTAGGGGGTTCGGGCTCGCTCGCTACGCTCGCTCGCTAGCTACGGTGCAGTATGATTAGCAGTTTCCGCCTCACCACTTTCAAATGTCACCAGCCGCCACTGGTCACATCTCCTTCACAGTGTGACGAAACCCGTGTCGGCTGGCTATGATCACATGTACTGACTAAATTGACTTATAAATCTTCTTCACATACGAATACTAGGTGTCTGACCTTCATTTTATTTCAACCTCAAGTAATTTTTGCTCCTATTTGTCGAGTCCTGACTTCAGGACCACCTATCTCAAAAGCGTGTGCACATGATTTGTTTCTTTTCTGTTTGGTATAGGCCTTCCTACACCAGTGCAGGGGTTGTTTGCCGTCTGGGTTTGTTTTCCCCTGCCCTGTTTTGCACCGCGTGTTTGTTACACCTACAGACATACTAAGTGATCACACAGCCTTGAGCGCCACATCTTCCTTTCCTCTCAATTCAAACCCAATTTCCTTATTCAAACTATGGCAGCGCTGTACTGGCTCCCGGTGGCTCAAAGGGTACAGTTCAAATCACTCTGTGTAGTGTTCAAGGTTCTACATGGACTTGGAATCAAACCTATTCAGATGCTGTTCGGATGGTATGCCCCTATACGTAACCTCCGCTCCTCCTCAGCTAATCTGGTGATCATTCCCAAAACAAAGAGGGTAACAATGGGGGGGGGGGGGCGTTTGGAGTGGCAGCTGCCCACCTCTGGAATAGCCTCCCCCCTGAATGGAGACAGATACAGGATCTAATGCTGTTCCGAAAAAAAATCAAGACCTGGCTCTTCCCCAGAGTATAATCTCCTCAGTTTGAGGCACAGCACCCCTAGTCAGTAACACAGTGCCAGGATGCCGGTAGGGTTACAGCGCGCTTTAGAAATGCTCATACGTTACATATGCATTTTACTTAAACCATGACTAGCTAGAATTTAAGTGTTTTAAAAATCTTAATACTTTCTAATTTCGGTTGTATTAATTTATATTTTTACACATTGTAGTGATCTTATGTGGGTATGTATACTTATATGGTTGTATTTTTAAGCCGAATAGTTATTTTTTCATTCCTACCTCTTTCTTGTTTACTATCCCATAATGTAGTTCTTTATAAGAATCAAGGCCGAAATTAAGATACATATGGCAACTGACAATCCTCGTAGTTTACTAGCATTCATCCTTATCTGGGCGGGAATATGGATGTTCCTCAGTTCACATCTAAAAACTTCCACTTTCAATGAACACTATTCAAATAAGTGAAAAGCTTTGTGTGTTAAAGAAATACGCTGTCGTGAACTTTGAAGTAACATTATCATACCTAACACGTTGTTTGATGCCTGCTATGCCTGCTTTACGTGCCTAATATTTTTGGGCTTGGCTCGTGTCGTGCATGGGTTCTAAGATCCAAGCCAGGTCTTTGGCGCGGCACTTCCAGCTCGCTTGCTGGCTCGACCCATCTAGTACTCACCACTGGCGGCCCTTGCTTGCCCTTGGCTCCTGCCTGGTACGGCTGTCGCAAGGCCTTTGAGGTAGCTTGTCGGGCCGGTTTCTTCATTGCCTGCCACAGGTGACGACTTTGGGTTCTCGGTCGCTGCTGATGCTGTCACCTGGACGATGTCCCTTATGTCTTCGACGTCCCTTAAATTCCAATTTACAGCACCCCCAACCTCTTTTTCAGCACGAACCCTGGAAGCCTCATGCGCGGGGTCCACCTCCAAAAAGGCCACTTCTGCAGTGCTCTCGACTCCGGGTGGCCCCTGATTCCCTGACGTGGGATGCCCAAGGGTTTTCGCATAAGTCGTGACACCGGGAGCTACCCGGTACCCAGATACGGCTGCCTCTGTACAATGCATTACAGGCAAAACAGCAGATATCCACAGCGCCAACAGGACCCACATCAGCTCCATTACTAAATAGGCAGCTTCGACCGTTGCTACGGACTCTCGTTGCTGGCAACGAGCCCGTCCGTCTTCTATGTCGGAGTTGGACTGAGGAAGCTACCATTTGTGTCCGTCTTCTCTGTCAAGAGGAACCCAGTGCACGTAAAATAATTTTCTGTGGCGTAATTACCGGTCTGCATCTTCAGTCGTTGAGTTACAGCGTACTTAAGGCTGGAGAGACAGAAAATCACAAAAGTAAAGAGATCTATGTTTGAATGGTAATGAAAGCGAGATTATCGTGCAGTGGTCGAAGTGTATTTAAAAATGAAAATAGTCATTGGTGTTCCATGGGGATCAAATTGTCAGAAAAGCCACAATCCGAAAGCAGCCCGGGCTGAGCGCGAGAGGGCGGGAGCTGCCCGCGCATGCGCGCTCCAAGCCCCGGCACCAAAGAGGACTGCGGCATCTGAAGTCCCGGGTCCCAGGAGGGGGCCCGGGTGAAGACCAGCGCTGCGGAGGGAGATTGAGGTTCGAGACTGACCCCCTGGCTGACGACAGAGACACGGAACACGCTAAAAGAGCCTGGTGAGTTTGGGGGGGGTGCGTGCGTCTGTCTGTGTGTGTGTGCCTGCGTGTGTGCCTGCGTGTGTGCCTGCCTGTGCCTGCGTGTGCATGTGTTGTGAACAGCCGGCCGGGATCGGAGCGCGTGACCTGATCCGATTCCGGCCGGCTGCGTGCTCGTGACAGTCTGTTGTCTCTGCCTAGTCCTTGACAGGGAAAATGACGGAAATGATTGCAATAGATCGCTTTGCGACAGCAGGGGCTTTCGCCCCTGCAATCGCAGGCGCGACCTAAAAAGGGGGGGATTAAAGGCCCAGGATCACACAATTTGGTCAGGTTAAGTAACTGCCCATCCACAAAAGCACAATGTTTTGATTCTTCTTTTGCTTTTGAAGATAATATACTTTTTAGGTTCTTTCCTTCATTCCCCTACAGAGTGCAATGCTAAAGGGTTTCACCCTCTCATATCTGGTTAGAAAGCTCCACTGGTGCAAATATGTTCTATAATTCTGACAATTTGGCCCACACATTGCACCACTACTGATTTCTCACAAGATTTCTCACCTAGCAATGGATCATGGACATGGACAGGGGGTGGGTGTTTGGTAAAGAGTACTGCATGTGTGCTAGCTACAGACAATTATGCAAATGTTCAGCTTGATTTAAGAGGCACACCTTTCCACGATGGAGAAATAGCTCTAATTCTGGTTCATGCTTCAGCAACAACACAGGATCACTGAAATTCTTAAACAGTGGGCCGGGCTTGAAAAGTACTGGAAGGGAGCAAGATTATAAGGGTTGTACCTAATTGAATGGCGCAAGGAGAAGTACTATTTTATGTATACATCTAAAAGAATGAATATTAATGTTTTCATTTCTAGGTTCTTCAAAGAAATATAACTAATTATATTGTAAGGTGAATATGCTAAAATGCTTTTTAAAGCAGTGTATTCGCCAGGGGCTACAAAGGATTGGACAAAGAGTTGTAATATTATGTTTATTAATTGATCTTTAGTAATGAGTATATGCAAATACAGAAGGATAGTGTGCATTGAATAACTGTGCTTCGTATGATGATGTTTCAAGGATACAATGTGCACACATTTAATATGTCTTTTAATATGCAGGTGCAGTCTTGAGGGGTGTTTGTGAATAGGTGTCCCGAAAAAACAAACAAAACAAAAAACACTTGTCCCTTTTGTGCCATGTAATGCAGTGAGGAATTATGGCAGCAATATCCTTATATTAGATCTCTAACATAGCATTTCTGATTATGACAGGGCTGCTTCTATAGTAGGGTTTGAATACTAACTATTACCTTATGCTGCAAAGTTCCACAGATCTACATACAGGGGCTTAAGGTAATGGTAAGAAAAAGTTACAGGGCTGAAATGCCGTTTTGAGTATGTGCAAAATTACTAACTTGCATGTTTTAAGGGTTTTCACCAGCTCTTCTCTGAAAAATTGTCCCATGCTGAGACAGGTTGCATTTTACTCCTGAAAGTGGCAGACATAATACTTCTTCCAAGGTTGGTTAAAAGTGGAGGTGTAGATTTTCGCATGAGCAGAACTACACCTACATATTTGCCCAGGCTTAAATGCAATTCACAAATATGTTCTAGGAGGACTATTTCTTGGCCTACTTCTGTAAAGTCTTGTAAATTAACAACAGTTGTATATCTGCACGTAATGAAAGGACATGGGTGCACTTTATTTCATGACTGGGCACCTAATTAGGTCTGACATTGACGATGACCTTCTGTGTTTATTAAAACGTCATCTTTCTCCCTCTCTCTCCATGAGGGGATTCCTCACATCTATAGGCCAACAAATACAACATGCACAGTTGATAAGTGACCTCCTCCAACAATTACTAAGACTATCCAAAGTGGTTATAATAAAATGTGCAGCACACACATCAACAAAGGAGGATGTGTGCAAAAAAAGGAGGGGTTATGGACAAGGCCCAATGGGAAGATATGCCTGCCTTTTTTCACGGTCCCTCACATGTTGGCCGAGATGGCATGATCAGACGGTTTTCCCTATGTTGGTACAACTCCAAGTTCCACCAAATAGCGGAAAGACTTTACAGACAATGCACTGTTTGCGCACAATACAATACTGGAGAGGGCACACCAACTGCACCTGGTCATTTCCCACTTCCTCACGGACTATTTGAAAGTCTCCAGATGGACTTCATAGACATGGCCCCCACTCACAAGTACAAATATGTTTTGGTAATAGTGTTCATGTTCAGCAAGTGGACAGAAGAGTATCCCACCAAAAACTGTGATGCAGAGACTGAGGCCAAAATGCCTTCTAAAAGAACTCATTCCGCAATTTGGGATCCCATCCCTCCTGAGCTCAGATAATGACCCTGCTTTCATCTCCCATATGAAAGGGAACTATGAAAGGAGCTCGGGTCACACAGAAATTACAGCGGGTGCAGTGGTGAGGAAGAATGGGGTGTTGAAGAATAAGATTGGAAAAATGTGTGCCTCAACTGAACTACCACTAGCCCTGCTGGCAATGAGAAGTACACCAGATGGGGTAACAAAGCTCAGCCCCCAGGAAACAGTATTTGGCCACCCTATGAACATTGTAGGCCATATGTCCACAAGCTCCACTATCAATAACAGACAACCTGCTTTTATGTTTTTGCAAGAAATTAACAGAGACCTTACGTTATCTTCACCGCCAGGTTCTGTAGGCTCTTCCAGAAGCAGCAACTCGACCACCACATGACCTGCAGCCTGATGAGTGGATCTGAGTAAAGGCCCACACCCGACAGCACTGCCTCCAGCCAAGGTGGAAGGGACCGCACCTGGTGATTCTCAACACAGCAACAGCAGTCAAGTGCCAAGGACTGACATCCTGGATCCACAGCTCCGACGCCAAGAAAGGAGAAGGACCAGACAGCAGAGAGCCAGCTCCACCAGCACCTCCAGCGACATCTGAAGCACCACGAAGGTACAAGGTCCGAGCCACCACGCAGGACCAGACCCACGGGAAGTAAGAGGCAGATACCTGCTCGGGGCAGGCTAGGCCTCCAACAAAAGCAAGAAGATACCAAAGGCAGTCACCTACTGCGCACAACAAGTCCAGGTCCAGGCCTCTGGGTATCAACACCCAAAGACCCCTGTACCAGCTGTTTCCAAGGGAGTGCCAACTGTCATGTGCTAGTAACCTCTGACAGTACATCAAGGCACCAACATTTTCTACTAAATGGTTGACTGGTGTCTGCACCAATAGACCCCCAGGTGGTGCAGAGCCCGCTAGTTACATATCAAATACAAGACTTTGGAACATCAAAGAACTGAATTGAACACTTGGTTAAGGGCATGCAATGACCTAAGTAGATCACAATTATGACAGCAACAAGATCTGGAAGGCTTAGATCTATACAAGTGAGGGTAGAAGAGTCACAACTAATAATTAATATAAGGTTATTGTGTCCTGAAAAAAAATTAAATAGTGTGCTGGAACTAACTTTGCCAAATCCTCCGCTATTGAGTGGGTTAAGAGACCTTAAGAGACCTTATCTTGCAAGACATCTCGTTCCCCATTTTGTGACATCAAACAACAGCACAAGATATCGCGGACATGCGACTTGACATTTGGATTGTGTAATTTATGCAATAGAAGAGATCGGGTCTGGTCTGACCAAGTGAAATAAAGGAACAATGCCAAGTGCGAGAAGAACGGACTGGAAATAGCCATCATTGTTACGTGCAATATTGACTCCAGTCATAGGGATAATAGTGACTGCGCTGTTAATAATATTTGCAAAAGACATTGAAATACAGATCATCAATGGCCGGCAGGGGGATGAGGGCGATCAAAATTTAACTAATAATGAACGTCTAATAGATTTTGAAAATGAAGACACTTTGGGGAAGGTTGACATTAAAGGAGGAGGTGAAAGGGAATTGAGGGATGAATATACCGGAAAGAAATATGTTGAAATGCTAAAAATTTATGCATGCATAATGAACATATCTGGATGTTATGTTTGCACACACTTGCCAACAGACACAGAGAACAGCATGAGCTACAATGTGCTGCCGGTTCCCAAATATGTAGGATGCATATTAATGCGAGATTTGCTCCTCAACTAGCATAACATGTCAGTGGCAGTTGCACCACCAGAGAGTAGCAGATTTACAACTAAGCAGGGTGGGGAAGTACTCAGAATAACCAGGTGGTACCGACAAAAAAGAATACCTAAGTTGCCACAGGTGGAAACAAACTGCTCAATACAACTGTTGATGCACAAAGACTCCTGGAAAGATTGCCTCTCATTTGCATGCACTATAGCAGAAATGGCACAAGAAAAAGAGGGACTGTTAGATTGTGAAGACAGGGTAAACAAAATAAAGGGAGTTAAGGAGGAAGAGAACGTGGAACAAATTTTCGTGGGCGAGAGTAACTGCATACACACCTTCAGGATATCACAGGTCAGGAACAATAACTAGAAATCCTCGCCCGGACTAGTAGGATACAAGGGACTATTCTTTGTATGCGGCCAGTGGGCATACTTCTACCTGCCACCAGGATGGTATGGCAGCTGTTATCTTGCCTCCATCATACCACAAATGCCACATTTTTCCGATATAGTACAGATCACACGCCAAGGCCAACTGCCGAGGAGAATAAGGAGGACACCAGAATGGGCAGAGGATGTAATGACAGGCCTTGGGATGATGGTCCCTGGTGCAGGAATTATATATACCACACTAAGAATACATCAGTTAGCAAGAATGATTGAGGATCTAGCTGACTCAACAAGGAGGAGATAGTGATTTGGTATCAGACGGCACAATGAAGAAGCCATTTGTTTTCTGATTACAAATGCAGTAAAGCTTCTAGGCCCTGTTAAGTTAACATTACACAGGATGGTGTATTTTTCTTAGCTTCAGAGAAACAGCTTGGGTAATGCAAGGCTTGCTAGAAGACAAGATACGTGGCACAAGGGAGGATGCTTGCTTAGGCACGTACACGTACATTTCAGCATATCCCATTTCATAATATGTTTCTGGTCACTACTATTGTGTGCAATTATTAACTGGAAAGGCACCGGACTTATATCTTACATTACAGTGGAAAGTCCCTGAGCTGCCCACTTGGGGCCACGTGGTTGGCAACAATATAGTTCGGACCTTACATGGTATATGGCTACTCAAACACCTGCTAATTGGTCAAATGAACTACGCTTAATTTGTGCTACGTATGTTATGATGCTGTATCCTTTGTGGTTTAGGCCTATATAAACTGTCAGACCCGTCACCTCTTTGGACATTCAGTGGCTTTGCTGATGTCTCCGTGTTGCACGTTAAATTGCTGTTTGTTGACCTCCAGTAAATCTTGCTAACAGTTGTGCTGACAGAGACTTGTGTTATTTGTATTATTCCTTATTATTATTTTTTCAGCTTCCACAAAACTAAGCCAGGCAAAAGGCTAACGTGACTGGCACTTAACTGTACTCTAGGCAAGGGTTACCTCTTTGCCCATAGGGCCTTCACAGTGTCTAGGGGCCCTGGCCCCGGTCCAGCACTCCAGAGGGGCCAAATAGGGCCAACAGAGCCCAGTCTTAAGTCTTCCCAAGAGAGGGGCGAACTCTGGGCCTCCACCGGCCTTCTGCCCTCCTCCCCGGGGGTTTACCTCACTCTTCGGCCCACTCCGGGCCCTTGTGACGATTCTGGCAGGCCTCAGGAGGGAGGGGGGCCGATCCAAGGAGGCCCACTCGGTTCTGCCGCTCCTCCCGAGGCTGATGGGGGTTCTCGCTCTCTTCGAGCGCTGGCGCTGGTTCCTTCGTCGGTCCCGGGCTTTCCTGGGCCTGGCTGCACCCGGGGACCGATGGGGGCGCGGCGCCGGCAGCCAATCGGAGCGCGGCGGGGGCGGAATCACTTCCGATGCCCCGTCACGTGAGGATAGCAGGATGGCTTCAGGCCTAGAAGGGCCTAGCGCGGCCCAGTGCAACAATGCGGCGGCCCTCTCCTGGCTCCCGGGGGCCGCCGTGGGGGGGGTGATGAGGTCGGCGCTTCAGAAGCGGCCGCAACCAGAGTTTGGGGCTCCGGTGAGGCGGCAAGGGCCGCGGTGGTGAGTGAGGCCGCTAGTGCTCTTCAGGCATAGCGCGGGGGGGGGAATTGCAAGGTTCTGAGGCCCACCACAGCGCGGTGCCGGCAAGAGGCTGACGATCGAAAGCGCCGTGAGGGACAGAGCGCTCGAAGGGCAGTAGCACTTCAGCGGCGTCAGGATACTGGGATCCTGCGCTTAGCAGAGATAGCGCTTGGGGCCACAGCTCTTCAGGGCACAATAATCTCTAGTACCTCAAGGCTTCAGGACATCGCACATCAGGGCAGCAAGGGCTCTGGACTCACAGCGCTTCTCAGCAATGGCGCTTCAGGGGTATAGCGCTTTGGGGGCAGCCACTGTCTCTAGCGTCCCGGCGCTTCACAGTTCAGGCAGTATAGGCAAGGCAGAACAGCAGAGGGGATGAGACAGGACAGTGCAGGGGCCCAGGTTGAAGTAGAGGGGCGCAAAGTGGACACAGCCCTGTACCTGGTTGATCCCCAGTAGTCCTGTGGAAGTCAGGTGGGTTTCTTCTTTGGCGCGAGATGGTTCCTGCGCCCTTGTGCAGTAGATTCTTGGTTTCCTGAGGAGGGGTGGGGTTTGAGCTGAAGGCTTCCCTCAGCAGGTCACTTCCGATGTTCCCTGGGTTCCCCTCCCGCCGGGCCAGATCAGTGGGCTAGTTCAGTGTTCCTCACACAGCTTGGTGGGCAGTGCCTAAATCCTGTCACCCCCAGTGGTGTAGGTTTCTGACTAGGCCCTACCGCCTAAATCTCCTGCGTAGGGTCCCCCAGGTCAGTGATGCCCCAACTGACTAGAAAGTTTCCCTCCCTTTTCTTTTATAGTGGCAGTTGGCAGTTGGTGACCACTCCCCTATTCTGGAAGGTTCCAAGAGCTCCCCCACTCTTGCTATGGTCAGGCAGGCAGGCTGGCATTGCTACACTGTTTAGGGGTTCCAGCCAGCTCCTGGCTACTAGAGTGTGTCTAACAAGACCACGCTGCGGTAGCAGGGGCCAGTGGCAGCCATGTTGGGGGAAGAGAGCACCCGCACCTTAGCATTGGTTGGCAATAGGAAGGTGCGCAGAGACCTAAGGCCAACAAAAAGAGGGTTGAAAAAAATAAGGCAAGGGCGAAAAAAAACAGGGAAAGACCACCCTAGGGCTGACAGGTCTAACAGGAAGGTAAAGAAGTCAAGGGAAGGGGAGAGAAAGAAAGGGAAGGCAAGGCTAGGGAAGGGAAGGGAAGGCAAGCCTAGGGAAGGGAAGGGGAATAAGGGATGGTAAGGCTAGGGAAGGGAAGTAACACAAAGGGAGGGAAGGGAGGGGAAGGCTAGGGAAGGCAAGGCAAGGGAAGGATGGAAGGGGAGAGAGGGAAGGGAAAATAGGGTTAAGGAAGGGAAGGGACAGAAAGGGAAGGAAAAATAGGGTTAAGGAAGGGAAGGGACAGAAAGGGAAGGAAGGAAAGGGAGGGAAAGGCTAGAGATGGGAAGGCAAGGAAGGGAGAAGGGAAGGGAAGGGAAGGAAAGTGATGGTGAAAAGTGATGTGAAGGGAGGGGAGGGAAGAGAGTTGAACGAAGGTCAGGAAAGGGAAGGAAAGGATGGAAGGGAGGGACAGGACGGGAAGGGAGGGGAAGTGAGGCAAAGAGAAGGGAAGGGATGGGAAGGGAGGGGAAGGGAAGGCTATGCACTGGAATGGAAGAAAATGAAGGAGGGGGAAGGGGATGGGAAGGGAAAGGAGGGAAGGGAAGGAAAGATTAGGCAAGAGAAGGCAAGGGAAGGAAGGGGAAGGGAAGGGAAGGGAGGGGGAGGGGAGGGAAGAGAAGGGAAGGAAAGGGACAGGAAGGGAGAAGGGACGATAAGGGGGAAGGGAAGAAAAGGAAGGAGGGAAGGGAGGGAAAGGAGGAGAAGGGAAGGGAGGGAAGGGAAAGGAAGGGAAGGGAGGTGAAGGGAAGGGAGGGGAAGGCTAGGGAACGGTAGTGAAGGCAATGTGAGGCAAGAGGGAAGGGAAGGATGGGAAGGAAAGAGACAGGAGAGAAGGGAGGTGCAGGCTAGGGAATGGAAGGCAAAGCGAGGCAAGGGAGAAGGGAAGGGAGGGAACGGAAGGTAGGGAAAGGAAGGGAATGGAAAGGAAAGGAAAGGCATGGAAAGGAAAGGAAAGGAAAGGAATGGAAAGGAAAGGAAAGGAAAGGAAAGGAAAGGAAAGGGAAGGGGAGGGGAGGGGAGGGAAGGGAAGGGGAGGTAAGGGAAATGAGGAAAGGGACGGGAAAGGAAAAGGGACGGGAAGGGAGGGAAGGGAAGGAAGGGGTGGAAGGAAAGGGAGGGAAGGGAAAGGAAGGGAACGGAGGGGAAGGCGAGGGAAAGGAAGTGAAGGTAATGTGAGGCAAGGGAGAAGCGAAAGGAAGGAAGGGAAGGGAAGGAAAGGGAAGGGAGAGAAGGGAGGTGAAGGCTAGGGAAGCAAAGGCAAAGCGAGCCAAGGGAGAAGGGAAGGGAGGGAAGGGAAGGTAGGGAAAGGAAGGGAATGGAAATGAAAGGCATGGAAATGAAAGGAAAGGAAAGGAAAGGAAAGGAAAGGGAGGGGAAGGGAAGGGAGGATGGAAGGCTAGGGAAGGGAAGGAAGGGAAGAAGGGGAAGGGAAGGGGAGGGGAGGGGAAGGGGTTTGTGGGGTAGGAAGGGAAGTGAAGGGAAGTAAGGGGAAGGGAAGGAAGGGAGGGGAAGGAAGGGAATGGAACGCGCTGCAACGGAGAAGGGAAGGGAGGGAAAGGAAGGAAAGGGAGGGTAGGGAAAGGAAGGGAAGAGTAGGTAGGCTAGGGAAGGGGAAAGAAGGGAAGGCAAGACAAGGCTACCGAAGGGAGGGAAGGGAATTGAGGGGAAGTGAAGGGAAGGGAGGGAGGTGAAGGCTAGGGAAGGGAAGGCAAGGTGAGGCAATCGAGAGGGGAAGGGAAAGAAGGGAAGGAAGCGAAGGGAGGGAAGGAAGGGAAAGAAAAGGAAAGGAAGGCAAGGGAAGGGAAGGAAAGTGCGGGGAAGGGAAGGGATGGGAGGGGAAGGGAAGGGGGAGGGAAGGAAGGGAATGGAGAGAAGGGAAAGGGAGAGAAGGGAAAGGAAGAGAAGGGAGACAAGGGCTATGGAAGGGAAGGGAGGGGAAGGCTAGGGAGGGGAAGGGAAGTCTAGGCAAGACCGGGGAGAAGGGAAGGGAGGGGAAGGGAAGGGAGGGAAAAGAAGGGCAGGGTAGTGAGGGAAGAGAAAGGAAGGGAAGGGAGGTGGAGGTGAAGGGAAGGGAGGGGAGGGGAGGTTAGGGAAGGGAAGTAAAGCAATCTGAGGCAAGGCGAGGCAAGGGAGAAGGGAAGGGAGGGAAGGGAAGGTAGGGATGCACCAGATATGTACAAACGCTGGCTGCATTATTGGCCATCTGTGCAAACTGTTTTAGCACTAACATTAGGAGTGGTCCACACAGGGGGGTACATTGGCCCTTGCGGTGCAGGCCACCCTCCCCAATGCTTTCAGGGGGCTATTAATCTACCAGAGGGCCCACATTCAGTCCATGGCCAATTAATATCTGTCAGATAAGGGAGACTAATGGCTAGGGTGACCAGGTGTCCTAGATTTGCTGGGTCAGTACCGGGTTTTCACCAGCTGTTCCAGCAGAATTTGAGAAATTTAGCTCATATACAAGATCTACTGAAAACATAGGATCCAGGTTTTATGTGCTGGAAGGCAGGACGAGTAAGCATCTCTTATCAGAGTACAATTTAAAAAACACCCCTGAGGCTGGGATTAAAAGTTACTTTTAATTTATTACCTTAGTGCCTCATTGTCCGTGTTCTATGTTGATGCACGCACTTTTTTTGCTGATTTACATATCGCAAACTCGCACCTAATGTATTGGAATGCTCTACATAAGCACCAGTTACATTACATACGGACATGTTGATTTTTTGTAGGCACGGGGATATTACGTGATTTGCCCAGAATCACACGATTTAGAACCAACACCAAGACTGGAACCTTGTTCCCCATCTGCAAACTCACAGCTCTGGACATTACATCACATCCTTCGATGCGTGCTGCCATTTGAGTTATTTTGAGCCCCTCAGCAGATGTAAACGTTTTGTCCTTCTTCTGTGTTTGCTAAATGTCCCAGTTTTTGGTTTTCAACATCTGGTCAGCCTACTCAGGGCCCCTTAATACATTCTGCATTAAGGGAGGGTATTAAAGGAGGGCATTATTTTGTGGTATGCCACTGGCCCACAGTCAGCTCTAACTACTGTGTTATCAGGACAGGTCCCAGAAGGTTGTACAGTAGGATATTTATCTGATGTAACAAATGCAAAACATGCACCAAACAGACAGGAGTTTATTCATTGTTTACCTGCGTTATTGCCCGGTTAACTGTTCCTAGTGTAACCTGTTTTAGGGGCGGGCCACAGTTTACTGTCACGCTTGTGTTTGCACAACAGCGGGCAGCCTCAGATAGACAGTGGAGTTAGAGTGTGAGTTTATGAATGTGCAAAGCACCTTGAGACCTAAAAGTATTCCCTAGCGCCAAGACAGCGAGGGGCTAATCTATGAGGAGAGAAATACCCAGTTTAGGGAGTCGTGGTAAAATGTAGCAACTGAGAATGTCTTTAAAAAGGGGAGAGGTGTGGCGCCGCGGCCAGGGCGACTGACGCTGGAATCTGGGGACCACGGTTCGATCCCCGGCTCCGGCGGCATGTTAGCCCAGCACCATGTGACTCTGGGCAATAGCTCGCTTAATCTTCCCGACGGCCCCCAGCGCCTAGAGACCCTTACGGGTGATTGTGCGCATTACAAATGTGGACTTTACTTTACTTTAAAAAGCAAAACCAGCCCCCAGTAACAAAACCGACAACCCACCGCTCCAAAAACCAACACCCACCATTTCAGCCTTCCGGGGAAATGCCTGATGCCCGGTCCGGCCAGTCCGGGCCTGATTCTCCATGAGTATGGCCCTGCGGTCCCCAGAGTACTCTGTCATGGTGTCCAGGTGCTCCAAAGTACATGAATGTGCTTCAGTGCACTAGATGCTTGCCTGTTAGTACATACATGAGCCCTGGATCATGGGAGGGTGTCGAGACCCGCTGCAAGCTGCTGGTGCTCCATTGCCATTGTAATGGGAAGCTGAAATATTGGTGTTTGAGGCTTTTAATCTCCAATCAGATTACCAAACTATCCATAACCTGGTAGGAGAGGCTGTAAGTGTCATTTGGTTAAATCCTTAAGTGCTGACACTGTATTCTGCATGGCCCGACAATGGATGTTCATACAACACGGTGAGAAGAGAATGCACTTATGACATGGATCACACAATGGAACCTGAAATACTTGGACATTTTCTGGAGAATTTATAAATTGTCCTTCTGCAGTTACAGCCTTTCTTGACGTCTCATACATGGACATCACACTGATGAAAAGAGAGACAGGCAGAGAGGGAGATAAAGACAGGGAGGGTGAGAAAGAGAGGTAGAGAGAGAAGGATAGAGAAATAGAGGAGACAGAGAGAGATGTTGATACACACCTAAAAAGTAGAGGTGGGCGGAATTTGCGGAATCGCGTTACGCAAATCACCCCGAAATGGTAAAAAATCTCCGCGAACACGCAGATATTTCGCGAACACGCGGAATTGCTTGTTCGCAATGCTTTTTTACTGTTCACAATCGCTGTTTGCCTGCTCGCGGGGAAATATCTTGCGAACACGCATTTGAGAACGCGAACTAGCAAAAAAGTTCACGAAGTAGCGGAATGCAGAATTTTGGGCAATTTTGCGTTCTCCGCAGAACGCAAAATTACCCAAATTCCGCAAATTCCACGAACAGAACGGAATTTACCGCCCATGCGTACTAAAAAGCCTTCCACGACCAAGGACCTTCATACATCAACCACTGCCTGAACTTCCACCAACCCCCCAGAGACATTCACTCTGCCTGCCTCGACCTCGCACAGACACTATGCATCCACCAAAGTCACAGTGGAAGCCGCTCCTTCTACTATCCAAGTCCTTGAACAGAACCACCCGCCTCGCCTCCCACCTCTGATCATCTTCTTCTCTCACAGACTTCAGGAAGAGCCTCAAGACCTGTCTTTTCAATTGAGCCCAGCAACCCAGCGCCTGGATACCCTTGTGGGTAATTAGCAGTGCTCTACAAAGACAGACTGATTGATTGATTGATTGCTTGATTGATTGACAGAGAGAGACAGAGATTCTGAGAACAGTTCAGAGAGAAAGTCAAGGATGGAGAGAAGATGAGTCAGAGAGAGAGAGGGCCATGGTGAGAGAGAGAGAAGTAGAGATAGAAGGGGGATACAGAAACCACAAATATTGAGGCAGAGAGAGTAAAAGAGAGGTAGAGAGAGACAGATACAGAGTGAGCGAGAGACAGAGGGAGATAATCAAAGAGAAAGAGAACATGAGAGAGTCAGAAAGAGAGGCCGAGAGAGGGGGTAGAGAAACAGAGCTGGAGAGAGAGAGAGCAAGAGAGATTCAGAGACCAGCTCAGAGAGATAGTCATGGAGGAGAACAAGGAGGAGAACGTGAGGCAGAGAGAGAGGGTGGGAGAGGGAGGTAAATAGAGAGTGTAATAGAAAAAATTAGATGGTAGGAAGAGAGAGGAAAGGAGAGGTAGAGAAACAGAGATTCAGAGGTTAAGAGAGAGGGAGAAAGAGAGATAGTCAAAGAGGGAGAGAAGTCGATGGAGATTTAGAGATATAGTCAAGGAGGAAGAAAGTGTGAATAAGAGAGAGAGGGTGAGAGAAAGAAACAGAGAGAGTTAAAGATGAATAGCGAACATAAGTCAGAGTGAGAGAGGGTGCAAGATGGGATAGAGAAAGAGAGAGAGAAAGAGAAAGAGAAAGGGAGGGAGATCAGAATTCAGAGAGAGAGAGGGAGAGAGACTAGGAGAGAAGGTGAGAGAGATTCCGACAGGGAGAGGATGCGAGAGAGGGGAACAGAGAAACTGAGATGGAGAGGAAGTAAGAGAAAACGAGAGAGAGTTAAGGATTCAGAGAGAGAGAGAGAGAGGGAGAGAGACTCAGAGAGAAGGTGAGAGATTCTGAGAGAGAGAGGGAGAGGGTGAGAGAGGGGAACAGAGGAAGTGAGATGGAGAGGAAGTGAGAGAAAACGAGGCAGAGAGACAGATTCAGAGAGTAAGAGAGAGGGAGAGAGAGAAAGATAGTCAAATAGGGAGAGAACATGAGAGAGGCAGAAAGAGAGGCAGAGAGATTCTGAAATATAGCCAAGGAGGGAGAGTGTTTGAATAAGAGAGAGACAGAGGATGAGAGAGGGGGAAGAGGTAGCCAGAGAGGAGGATAACAAATTGTTACATGTGTATTTGTAAAGCGCATGTTCACCCAGAAGAATATCTTGGCACGGAATAACAGCTGTTTATTGTTACCCAACTCAATGGTGCTAATTTTATCGACCCCAGAAGGATAAAAGGCTGAGTGAACCCACTGGGATTTGAACCTGAGATCATGACGTCAAACACAGGCCCAGGATAGAGATACCAGGATGGAGAGAGAGAGAGCGAGAAAGAGAGAGAAAGAAAGAGAGAGCAAGCAAGAGAGATTCTCGGAGACAGAGGAATAGTGAGAGATGGAGAGACAATGTGAATCAGAGAAAGAGAAGGTTAAAGAGAGTGAGAAGTAGAGAGAGAGGAGAAGTGAGCAACACAGATAGAGAGAGAGAGAGAGAGAGACATATCGAAAGAGATTCAGAGATATTGTCAAGTAGGGAGTAGACGTACGTAAGAGACAGCTAGAGAGAATGGAGAGGGAGGTAGAGATACCAAAATGGAAAACAGAGAGAGTAAATCAAAGAACAGGAGAATGTGAGAGAGTCAAAGTGAATCGGAGAGAGATTCACAGATGTAGTCAAGTGGGGAGGGAACGTAGGAGAGAGAGAGTGAGCGAGGTAGAAAATGAGGACTGAGATACCGAGATAGACCAAAAGAGAGGGAAACAGAGATTTAGAGATTAAGTCAAGAACGGAGAGGATATCAGAGAGTCTTAAAGAAAGAGATGGGAAGAGAAAGAGAGGCAGTGTAGGGGCAACCATCTCTTCTGCTTCCCCTTCAACGCGGTCAGATTCGCCTATTACTAAAGATTTGGAAAAAATACAGTACTCACCCTAGTTTTGCTTAATTTTCTTTGAGAAAAAGAAATACTCATCTGAAATAGGGGCCAATCGTTTATTGCATATCAGATGCCGTTCAAGGATTTATTTCTGACATGTGTAGTCTCTTGTCTGTAGGACCAACTTGTACATGTTACCCTCCTTATTGCAGAAACAGCAGAGATGTCAAACCCTGCCCCATATTTATTAAAGTTTTGCAAGGGGACACAAGGGTGACGCAAAACTTACATGAGATGCACCAGGCCATACAAGGCTTGATAAATCTAGAGTAATGCAAGGTAGCACGAAGGACTGCGGCAGGGAGGTGTACCATGGGTGGAGCATGGGTGTTCCCACGCATCCGCCCATGCATTCTGACACATTTCCAGATCTACAAACACCAGTGGACCTGGGAATGTCTCAGATTGCAATACAGGTAATGAAATATGGAGATAAACTATCACACTACAGACAAAGTGATAAACACCCTTCAAAGAGCTGTTAAGAAATGCCCCACGTTTTAAAGGAATATACTATTGACTATTATGCTTTGGGATACTAAATAATACCATAATGGTTAACTGGCTAGACATTCCCCAAAACTATAAAACCCGTTATCCTGCGAAATGAATCGTCTCCTCAGTTTAACACCTGTAAAGAATAACTAGACACCAGTCTTTCTTCCTTTCCTTTCCTTGTATGACAACTGTGTATTTCTAATACCATTCCCTGCTGTATGTTTTTCTCTCTCTGAATTCTATTGTAATGCAACATGACATGCTAAATGCATGTTAAACATAATGACTGAATGTTATGCGGTATATCATTAAGTTCTATCATACCACTGGCCCAGATATTTGAGCAAATTGTATTTACCTCTGTAAACTGTTTATCATAAAGACAAACTTGTAAATACTGTCCATTTATTTTCAGTATCATGATGGTAATGTCCTGAGGAAGACACCTCCAGATGTGTCAAAACGCGTAGACAGGAAACCATCCTCATACTATATTCTTTCATTGTATAAACAATGTATACTGACTAATGGAACTATTTTTTATCATGTTTTATTCATATGTTAATGATTTAACTCATGACACTCTTTTATCAAATCTATTAAAATGTACTTTTTTTGCTAATTCAGTGTTTTATTATTAATTCAGTTTGTATTTGCTAATTGAATTGTGCCAGTCTCGATTTTGCTTGCCTGGGTATGTTACTTTACAAATAATGTCTCAGAATTGTACACGTCCCCGCCAGAGGCGCAATGAGGACAAATATCTTTACTGCTCCTCGCTGTTTCTGCAGCACACTTAGAAAGAGGACAATTTATTTGAGGATTATTTTTGTGTAGGAAGGTGTCCCTTCCTGCACAAAACCAATCCGGTCTACAAAGCAGGCACCCATGCATCATGGTGTCAGGTGCCTGTGTTGGCATTAGGCAGCATGTTGGGCAGGAAGAGCGCAAGAATGTGCCGTATAATGGTAAATACGACTCATTCCTGCCCTCTTCCTTTCATGCAAGATGGCTTGCTGTGTTGCACTGCATGAATAGTTGACCAATAAGCGCCCTATATCTGTATTGATGTCACAGCCATGAAATAAATCTCATGATTTGTCAGCATGGCTTTATTCCGCCAGACTACCTATTTCGAGAGGTGAGGGGGCGGCATATGTCTTTCTCTGCCCCCAAAACACTCTTCTCATTTAGTAGGAACAGATTATTTTCTCAGCATGAAAAGCCTTTTGATGCAGATAATGAAACTATAGGAGACAATTCATAAATCCCCTTTGATAACCAGCTGTGGGAAGCCTAGTAAATTACCTCCGGCACTTATTCCTTTTCAGCCAATTAGTCGGAGAATAATCCCCTTTGTGCAACCAGTGATATATACAGGTAAAGTAAAGCCAGCCTGAACATCCTGAGCAATGAAATCCACAAACCCTCACTCCTGCAGGCCCAGATGCTGATAAGACACCACACAACATCTTCACCACCCACTCCCACACTTGGGGGCCCATTAGGGTGTCGGGCGGATTGCCCCTGCCAGGCTGGCGGTAGCCACCGCCGGCCTGACAGGGGCAATCCGCCCAACATCCTCTCCAGAATTCCCCCCGCCATATTAGAATGGCGGGGGGACCGCGGCGGACGGAAAGACCGTCCGCCGCTTTTCCGCCCCAGTCGCCTTGCTGACGCAGCAGAAAATGTTTAATATGGTGGCGGTGTCTATTAGACACCTCCAGCCATATTAGCATGGGCTTTCAGATATGCCTTTCCGTGGCGGCAATGTCGCCATGGAAAGGCATGCGGTCTTCACTCTGGGGGCCTGCCGCTTTGTTTATGCAAATGCAGAAATGCATTTTTAGCATTGTGGCGGGCGGTGCTGAGAGCACCGCCCGCCACAATGCTAAAAATGCAGGATGTGCCCACCACTGTGGCGGGCACATCCTAATACCCCCCACGGGACCCCCGCCCTTACGGCGGGCGGTCCCAAATTCCGATAGGATGGTGGGCGGACTAAGTCCGCCCGTCATCCTAATGACCCCCTTGGTGTTCTCATAACCCCTGAGCTGAAACCCATGTTGTGAAGCTTCATCAGGCATAGGGGTCTGGCCTTTCCCTTCACCTGACATGATCTGTGGAGTGGATGCTTTTGGTCCTTGTGGTTGTGATGAGATTCAAGCTGCATCCACATGATTTGATGAAGGATGAAACTGTGTATGACTCTATGGGTCAGAGTTATGATGACTTTGCACCAGTGCAAAGTCACTCAAGGTGAGGATAACTGGTGCAAATTCTGTTTTACGAAAGTATTTACTTTCCAGTGCAAAACATTTTGTGCTGCATAGTAGTCCTAGGAGTAATGGAAGTATCACTGTGTTGCTTAGTGTGGTGCATCAATGGAACACCTCATGGGTGGTAGGTACAGAGGCTTCCCACACAAAGCACTATCTCTTACAATTGTTGGATAGGTCTTTGCACCAAAGAGTGATACCTCATTGAGGCAGGCGCTAACTAGGACAAATCTTTGAATTTCTCCTAACTTTTCAAATATTGCATGTGTACTGCACTGTACAACAAACATTCCATTGGTAAAAAGCCTAAAGGCTTATCTAGGCATAGAATATGGTACTGGAAGGGTGATCTTTAAGTACAAAACCTATGCCAGACATCAGGCTTCATTGTGTCTTGGTGGCGTCAGGACAGGCCTGATCTTGAAGTCGATGAGGGATTCATCAGGTGATGACTTTAACCGAATTTCACAACGTAGTCCACAGTTCAATTCTGAACAATAGTTCTATTATACAACACAAATGTTACCCCTCTGCTGTATGGACACTGTGGACACACGTGCCTTCACAACCAGTGCAACGCAGTCCAGACACAATGGCATTAAATATGCTATGTGATGCCCTCCAAAGGTCTTCCTTCCACTGTTCCAGGAAATGCTTGAAGCATGGCGGGCCTCTGGGTTGCATAGTGAAAGTGACACTCTTGCTGTTTTGTGTATGATTTCAGTTTTTAGTGTGTTTGAACCACAGTTGAACTAACACATGCAGCGGGTCAGACTCCCCCTTTCCTCTTGGATCCTACACCTACCACCTGCGGAGTCCCCCAGGGGTCTTCCCTCAGCCCTACGCTCTTCAACGTCTACATGGCTCCGCTCGCCGCCATCGTCAGAACCTACGGACTCAAGATTGTGTCATACACAGACGACACCCAACTGTTCCTCTCCCTATCCAAGGAACCCAACACCGCCAGACACAACTTTTGAGAAGGCATAGAAGCCATCCCAAATGGATGAAAAACAGCTGCCTACAACTAAACACCAACAAAACGGAAGTTCTCATCATGGGCCCAAACCCCGATGCCTGGAACGACACCTGGTGGCCCCTCGCCCTCGGAAGCCCACCCACCCCCATGGACCATGTGCGCAACCTGGGAATCATTCCAGGTCTTGGCTGTGAGGTTTGAGAAGGAGCAGCCTCCGCTTCTAGTCCTCTTGATGCGAAGGAGGTGTGCTCTTGCCTGGGATACAGATCAAAGGTGTATAGTGGGTTGGTAGAAGTTGAGGCATGGTTGCGGTAAGCTGGACCGGTGTTGTGGAGAGTTTTGTAGGTGTGACTTGAACTTACAACTTTACTGGACTGGGAGCCAGTGGAGATTGTCGAGGTGTGGAAGAATGTGGTTATTTTGAGGGATATTCAGGATGAGTCTGGCGGTGGCATTATGGGTGGCTTAGAGTTGGCTTAGGACATGGGCTGGGATTCCGTGTGTACAGGGCATTTGCGTGAACAGGTCGACCTAGCCTGGGTGACCATTTGTCTCGTGTTCTGCGGAATCCACTTGAAAATTTTGCATGGTATTTGCAGGATCTTCCCATGTGGCTTTCTGAGAAAGTCTTGTTCTGCCAGACAGGAAGAACAGGTTTTTCTGGGTTGTGTCTCATCTGTTACTGACTGAAAATCCTCAAAATCGGAGCTCCTAGTCACTTTAAACAGAACCCCCTATGAGTACAGTCTCTTATTGATCACTACTGGTGTTGCTGATGCTGCCTTCAACGCTTGTTTTGTCGAGTTGTTGCATTGCCGTGGACGGTGTTGTGGATTCTGGGCAGTACATGTGTTCCTCTGCATAGGTATGTGACTGTTCTCGATCCAACAGGAATTATCAGAAACCTGAGCTATGCAGGGTCCAGCTTAACACAGAAGAATGGAAATAAGCGCATCACCAATTGCCCTATGGTTCTAGCAGCTGTGGGCCTCTGGGTTTGGCCTGAGCACATCTGACCACAAGCAGCAACCTAAAGAAATAGAAAGCAGATCAGATGTTCGAACCTTCTGTAGCATTAACATTCGTAGTAGTTGAACTGACCCATTGATGGCTGTACATCTGATCGCCCTGCTCTAATTAAGCACTCACTAATCAGGAGTCAAAGCGGTCTGTGGCTTTCAGGACATAAGATAATCCTCCTCTCTGCCCAAAACACTGATCCCCAGCCTGTATGGGGCCAAGACTGACGATAAGGTTATGTAGGTAGGACTTAAGGGGAGAGAGTATCAGGTGAGGTCCTGGAGCAAAGGTGGATCAGCACATTTAAAATATTCACAAAGACTCACTAGGCCTTCCTTCCCACAATTCCTTCAACCCCGAATCCCAGAATTGTGCTTACCGGGGTAGGTAATGGGCAGAGCTTTACTTAGCCCCATAGCTACCAGGATATAACAGAAGAACCAAAAGGATGTGTAGCAAAGATTGGAAGAAACTTAAGTCATGGAGTAATCAATAGGTAGAACACTGGGATAGAGAGACTCCAGATGGAGAAACATACAGAACTGTATGAATGCAGAGGGGAAGGAGGGAAGCCAATAACATTCTGTCTATGAGGGAAGCAAGGAAGGGGAAATAGGAGAAGTGGAGGAACACCATACTGGCTCAAGCACTGTAGCCAATTTTCCTCCTCCATTTTTCTTTTTAGAGTATTATATAGCGCGAACTAGACCCGAGACATCGGGTATCAGAGCGCTTTACATGAGCACTAGTTTCGAAACATCGAGTTTGAGGCAGACTGCTGACATTTTCTGGCTGCATTTTGGTGGGGTAACACCATGCAAATTAGGAAGAGGTTGTTCTAAGCCAACACCTTGAGGGAGCCTGCGGTGGTACTAGAAATCGGCAGCATTTCTTTCTTGGGTTGCCCAACAGTTCTTGTTTCTCATTGATGGGTTCCTTGTTATTGTCATAAGGGAGTCCCGCACTACTAATGATATAGGTTTATTATAGTGCACAATAGCAAGTACTAGTCTTTACAAATCTGACATATTGCTCTCATCTGTAGCACTTCCATTCCCTCGGCACCTGGGAGCTGACATGCTGTGTGATTGTCCCTATTAAAGGATATGTATGTACTTAACTCTGGTTCTTGGAAGATGTTGATGAGGCCCCCATATCATGGGCGAATCAGAATGCTGTCTTCTGAGAGGGAAGGTGCATCATGGGAGTTTCAGCAGCAGCAGATAAGTTCTGTAGGTACCTTCAACTATGGGTCTCTGTTGCAAAGTGCAGAGGCTGTGCTGGACGTGGTTTTTATTGCTGGTGGTCCCCGATCTCGTTGCCGCCTGTTTTTAAACTGGGATGTCTTGCTCAAGTCTCCCAAGAGTTTGTTTCTGCTGGCTGGTTCTGAGAAGGACCACCTCCCATTTGTAGTGTCTTCCCCAGCCATGGAGCATACAAATGAACTACACAACACATGGAGCTGATTCATAGACGTCTTTATTCTCCAACATATGATCGCACTCTGCTCGATAAGGTCATACTAACGCTAGGCCACACCTTAACACCTCCCAGCATATTACGTACTTCCTGTTCAGAGTCCACCCAGAATGACAATGGTCCTAGTGTGTACATCCATACACTACACAATTGTTCACAGTATCATAGGCTCTCTGGTTTTCATCTGAGAGGCCTCAACGGATCACTGTGCCCCATTACTTTTGATCCTGTAGTCCTAGGGCTCCTTATTCTGATGCTCCAAGTCTGTGTGAGGTCTCTGTGAACCCTGATGCCCCTAGTCAAACTCTCTTTGGTGTTGTTGTTGTGTGTCCATAAACCTTTTCCCTGAGGGACACTGAGAAGTGGGAGACCTGCAGGCTACTGTTTTCCCCGAGGCACCTTCTCACCTTCTCACTGCTATGGTCCAGAAAGGATTGAACTGCAAACCAAAATCAGTCTCCAGGAGGCAACTACAATAATGGGACCCTGCAGGTAGTCATGGTTGGCTCAAAACAACCCATAGTGCAATGCTACGCGCCAGGACACTCTTGAGTATTTGAGCGCACTACAAAACCCTCTATAACATAACATACCATGAAAGAGTCCCACCAACAAAATGGCAGAATGACCAGTCTGGGAGTGGGAACTTGTATTGATGTTTTTGGATGTCAGAATCATGTTCTGGGCTTGGCCTTTGCTCCTTCCACACATTGTTACACTTGTCAGTATTATTTTTAGGCCATTGAGTGACCGTGTTGCAATGTGAGCCGTTGGCAAGAGTGGCTCCGTATATACGAGACTCTCGCGGTAGCCAGCGGCAATGTAGGTTAAGATAAGAAATGCAGCAGCAAGTGGGTGCATTTCATGTCTTCTCTGTCAATGTTGCTTTTCAGTTAAAATCCTTAGGAGTTTTTGCCACTGCAGTGGTATGAATGAGGTAGGAATTGTTTTCGGGTGGGGGCAGAGGTGCTTTTCTCTATTCTTAATGTTACAGAATCTTCCTTAATGTACATAGTGTCCTTGGTTGGATGGACATTTTTCCAGGTAGGTGAGTGATTTGTAACAGAGATATCTGCTTTACACTTTACAATTCGAGGAGACATGTTGAGGCACAATGCACTGGCTTAAGTAGTGGACTCTTGTTCTATACAACAGAGTCGCTATGCAGGTTCATTTATGGTGTGTGTAATAAATCAGGTATACTAGTCGAGAGGGGTGGAAGCCCCAGTCAAATAAAAACACAATATTTTTCAAGGTGAACTATAAAAAGTCATTAAATTAGCATTTGCTTAACCCTCTGATCGCTTGGCCAAAAAAGGAATCAGGCTTAACTTTGAGGCAATGTACAAAGTATTTATGCAGCACACAAACAATAATATAGTGACAACACAACAGAAGAAAAAATCAAAACCAATTTAGAAAAATGGATTACATTTTAATAAACACACTAACACCAAAACCAACATCATCCACTTAGTAGAACAAGAGTTATGAAATTGGAAATCTAGTGGCAAAAAAACACGGCACTAACCACAGGTTTCTAGTCCTATGAGACCAGATCAAAGTCAAAAGTTAAGGCCTATCATGATGGAACATGGGTTGGATCTGAGGGTGAATCAATGACGACGCTAGACGAGGTCTCTGTGAAGCAGACGACTAGGGCGGAAAAAGCTCTGAATGGCAGAAGCTGGATTTTCGGACTGATGAAGTCATTGTCATCGATGGGTGCTGGCCATTGTCGAGCCCTGTGAGGATTCATACATTCAGAGTTGCACGTTTTTTTAGAGCTGGGACTCACCCAACGGGACAAAGCTATAGGCTGTATTTGGAGAGCTCCACAGAGACGGACACTGTTGTAGGGAGGACCCACTGAAGGGGATTTGCTGCTGTGGAGAAGAACAAAGCAGGAAATGACGCAAAGCCAATCCCACCGGCAATGAACCTTCGTCGGATTGTCTTAAAGGTAACTTCCAGCCTCCTGTCTTTCTCCCAGCCGTTTTTGCTGAAAAACATTCTAAGTCCCAGAGTTTGGTTTTAGGCAGGGGTGCTTTAGCACATCACAAGGATCCAGGACTTGGGGAGCACAACTTTGTGGCTAGGACTCGCTCCAGCAGGGACCAACAGCAGGCAGGTAAGTTGCAGGGTCTCTGGAGCTTGTGGCTCACACAGAAGCCCAGCCAGCTATCTCTTGGAGTCCATCTGGTGGTCTTGGTTTCAAAGAACAGGTCCAATCTTCCTTCTTCAGGCAACAGGGCAGTCCTTCCAGCATCAGGGCAGCAGTGCAGTCCTTCTTCTGGGTCTTTCACAAGTCCAGAAGTGATCTGAAGAGTGGTTCTGGGGGTCCAAAATTGATACTTGATGCCAGCCTTTGCGTGTAGGGAGACTCCATGTCATGCCCCAACATCTTGTTTGTGTCACTGTCTGGAAGAAATACACAAACCCCAACAGCAAAACAATCCACAGTCATGTTACCTAGGACACCTGCAGAAGGCACATGTGGTTGGGACAAGAAAATAAAAGTTTTCTAAAAGTGGCATTTTCGTACTTGTGACTTAAAATCCAACTTTACCATTAAAGATGACCTTAAAATACAATTCATTTGAGTCAAACAACATATTTATATGTACTCCCAATCCAAAGGCAGCACTTACTTAACCCCTTCCACGCTCATGACGAGCTGAGCTCGTCATGAGTTGCGCCGCTCGCATGCTCATGACGAGCTCAGCACGTCATGTAACGCGGCTTTTTAAAAAAAGCCTCACAGCGCGAAAAAAGCCGCCGCACGCATGCGGTTAAATATTATAAAGTAACCCAGTCAATGGGGGAGATAGGGTTTACCAGCTTTAGGAGTTGTTCGCTGCCAGGACATGTTAAACATAAGTACTGTGTCCTGACTTTTAAATACCATGCACCCTGCCCTATGAGCTGTTACGGCCTAACTTAAGGGTGACTTATAAGTATTAAAAAGAAAGGTTTAAGCCTTATGGAAGGTTTATTTTCAGAGGTTTGAAATGTCAGTTTAAAACTGCACTTCAGAGGGCAGTATACATAAAAATGGTTCTGTGGGATCAATTTTCAAATATCATTTTCTTTTAAGGAGTCCAGATTCAGATCCTTTCTCTGGGCCAAAAGGTGCCTTTATCTTTCACATTAACACTTAGACAAATAAGTTTTTGTTTTAAGTTATATTGTCTTGGCAGAATTCATAACATCAAGAGAACATCATGGATCAAGACTATTTTTTTGCAAAAATAGAGAAAGGGTTCTCCGTGCAGACTGAGCAGGCTGCAGTGACATGGCTGAGATATGCTAAAGGGCTACTTTAGTGGTTAGCACAATGAGTGCTGCTGGCCCACTGGTAGCATTTAATTTACAGGCACCGGGTACAGATAGTACCATCTCATAGGAATTTACAAGTAAATAAAATGCCAAATAGGTGTATACCGATTTTACCATGTTTTAAAGAGAGAGCACATGTACCTAAGCACTGGTCAGCAGTGGTAAGGTGTGCAGAGTCCTAAAGCCAGCAAAAACGATTGTAGAAACAGAGGGATGCAGGCCTTAAGTTTGGGGTTGACCCAGCAGAGAGGGTCAGGTCCAACAATCTGGGTATGGGCAGGTAGGTGATCATCGTTAGCTGTGTGTTTTGTTTTTTCTCTCTGTGATTGATTGATTGCGTGGGTATTTTTATGACTTCCACCTGGTCGTATGTCTGTCACGGTGATTTCCTAGTGTCCAGCTTCCACATGTGCCGAATAACTGCTTTGTGTAGTTGTGTTGGTATCCATGCACTTTTCTGTACTTCAGGACCAGAATTAAAGTGACTTTTTCCTTCATAGAAATTGTGGGCTGTGGCACACAGCTGCATGTAAATTGTGTTCCTTTCTTTGTTTTCAGGGGTTCATGGCAATGGGGAGAGAAGAATAGAATACAAGAGAGAGATGGACAGGGAGACTGAGTGTGTGTGTGTTTCACATTTGTAGCTCTTTGTAAGTTATAATCCATATCATGTCGAAGCCTAACTAGTGTGTGAGGTGTGTGACAAGCTGTTCTTTTGTGCATTCTGAGAGTTGTGCTCTTGGATGTGTTTTGTCTGCAATCACTGGGACATTGCTGTTCATTTGGCATCATTTTCAGTCTGTTTTTTGCTAATATCTGATGGTTTAATTCACAAAGAATGTTTGATGAGTAACTATGACTCACTCTCTAGTTACTCCTGAGTAACTCTTGAATGTATAGAAGTCACACCTCCAGAAGGAAGGAAGCTTTATGATTCAGGTCCCCACGTACTCTTTTGTTGCTTCACAAAGCTGGCTTTCATGAGTCAGTGCTTAACTTGTTCTGGTGGTTGCATGTGGTGGGCACCAGCACTCATTTGTGAGGAAGGGGGATTTATTTTTCATTATCAATCTTTGATGCAGACCTGAAGAGAGAAAGTTAGAAAAGAGAAATAGGCAGACTGTTGAGAGTGAAAAAAATAATAAACAAGCATTGGCATAGCCAATAGGTCTCGCCTTTGGGACCTTATAAGTATTTAGTTATGCAGCAGGCCCTAAAGGCGAGACCTATTGGCTATGCCAATGCTTGTTTTTTTTCTAACGCTAGTTGCTCCTCCAGTTGCGGACTTCCAGGCCACCCTTTCCTAGAGCTTGTGATTCGAAGCGTTCGGCGCCTCTGCCTGTTTAAAGATGCCCTGCATTTCAAAGGGGCGGTTTCCCTTCTAAGTGGGAGCGGTGTAAAGATCACAGTCCGGCGGGAGTAAACCGCCATCCTGCCCCAGTTGCGTCAAAACCCCCAATTACACGATCCCAGCTCAGGGCCCCCTTGGAACTGCTGCGTCAAAGCGCTAAACCCTACACTGGGGAAGTGTTGAGGTCATCGCTGGGTGAGGAGGGCTGGGCCGGCAGTGCGCAGCAACTGGTACATGGGTAGGAGGGGTCCGTCCAGTAGGACCGGATCTGCTGTGTTTTACTGGCATATTGACTTCCCAACCCCCAGCATTGGTGTAATGCACCCATGGGGTGTGGTGGGTGGTCTGAGGGGGGTTATAAACAACATTTATTTATATTATTTGAGGTTTTTTATTGCGCAGTTCAGACAGGCTGTTTCAAAGTGCTATCTTCTGTGACTGGCATACAGGTAGAATGGGGTTGGAATGCAAAATTAAGAGCACTGTAGATAAAGTGATTGCGCGAGTGGGGAGGACGGGTGGGGGGTGTTCTCAATCAGTTTTAGCGAGTTAGCAAGCCAGGACTTGAACCTGAACTCCATTCTATTCCACCAATTTTACTCCTATCCATATACCCTTCTGTCTGGTTAAGTAGACAGATATTTCATATAGAGCATTGATCAACTTAATGGGGTCTGGTATCTCATTGAATGGTATAAATAGTTTTTAAAAAATGTTGTCCGCGTCCAAGGCAACAAGCGCAAGAGCCTTGCGCATGTAGTGGGTAGGGGGGAGTGCGGCCGAGAGCAGGCAGCGTTTCCTTTGCGGGAGGCAGCGCAATATTTGCTAACATATGGCGCTGCTCGCTCCAGCAAGGGAATCGCCAAACGTGCACGCTCTGCATTGAAAGCAATGCAACGCGTGCACGTTTTTGCAGGGTGGTAGAAAAAAGAGGAATGAGATGGAATCAAGATTAGGCAGCCTCTGTATTAATAAGATAGAGAAATGGGGAGTGTAGGGTGGTGGAAGAAATAGGAATGAGATGGAATCAAGACTAGATAGCTTCGATATTCATGGGATGAAGAAACAGGAATGGTAGGGTGATGGAAAAAAGAGGAATGAGATATCAAGACCAGGAAGCCTTGGTATTCGTGAGATAGAGATAAAGGGAGTGTAGGGTGATGGAAGAAAGAGCCAAGAGGTGGAAACAAGACTAGGCAGCCTTGGTGTTCATGAGATAAAGAGACAGGACATGTAGGGTGGAGGAAGAACGAGGAATGAGATGGAATCAAGACCAGGCAGCCTCTGTATTCATAAGATAGGGAGTTTAGGGTAGTGGAAGAAAGCGGCATGCAGTGGAATCAAGACTACGCAGCTTTGGTATTCTTGAGATAGAGAGACAGGATGCGTAGGGTGGTGGAGGAATGAGTTGGAATCAAGACCAGGCAGCCTCGGTATTAATAAGATCGAAAGACAAAAACTGTAGGGTGGTGGAAGAAAGAGGAATGAGATGGAATCAAGACTAGAAAGCCCAGGTAGCGTGGGTGGTGGAAGAAAGAGGAATGAAATGGAATCAAGACCAGGAAGCCTCAGTGTTCATGAGCTAGAAAGATAGAAAGTGTAGGGTGGTGGAAGAAAGAGGAATGAGATGGAATCAAGGCCAGGCAGCCTCGGTATTCATGAGATAGATAGAGAGTGTAGGGTGGCGGAAGAAAGAGGAATGAGATGGAATCAAGACTAGAAAGCCCAGGTAGCGTGGGTGGTGGAAGAAAGAGGAATGAAATGGAATCAAGACCAGGAAGCCTCAGTGTTCATGAGCTAGAAAGATAGAAAGTGTAGGGTGGTGGAAGAAAGAGGAATGAGATGGAATCAAGGCCAGGCAGCCTCGGTATTCATGAGATAGATAGAGAGTGTAGGGTGGCGGAAGAAAGAGGAATGAGGTGGAATCGAGATTAGGCAGTCTTGGTATTCATGAGATAGATAGAGAGTGTAGGGTGGCGGAAGAAAGAGGAATGAGATGGAATCAAGACCAGCTAGCCTCGGTATTCATGAGATAGATAGAGAGTGTAGGGTGGCATCAAGATTAGGCAGCCTTGTTATTTATAAGCTAGAGAGAGGGTGGTGGAAAAAAGAGGAAAGAGTTGGAATCAAGACTCGGCAGCTTTGGTATTCATGAGATAAGGAGACAGGAAGTGTAGGGTGGTGAAAGAAGGAGGAATACGATGGAATCAAGACCAGGCAGCCTTGGTATTCATGAGATAAAGAGACAGGACGGGTAGGGTGATGGAAAAAAGAGGAATGAGATGGAATCAAGGCCAGGCAGCCTCGGTATTCATGAGATAAAGAGATAGGGAGTGTAGGGTGGTGGAAGAAAGAGGAATGAGATGGAATCAAGGGCAGGAAGCTTCAGTATTCATGAGATGAAGAAACAGGAAGCGTAGGGTAGCGGAAGAAAGAGGAATGAGATGGAATCAAGGCCAGGCAGCCTCTGTATTCATGAGATAAAGAGACTGGACGTGTAGATAGGTTGAAGAAAAAGGAATAGGATGGAATCAAAGCAATGGAGCCTCGGTATTCATGAGATAAAGTGACAGGATGTGTAGGGTGGTGGAAGAAAGAGGAATGAGATGGAATCAAAACCAGGCAGCTTTGATATTCAGCAGCACTGGCATTCAAACTGCAGCTTTCAGCAGTGCTGGAGGTAATCTCCTAAGAAGAACTTTCTTTCCCCACACTTTTTCTCATAAATTAAGCATTACTGGTAGCTGTAGCCTCTGTTCCGGGCCTTAGCTGGACCGGATCCTATACATTTTTTCTTACAGCTTTTCTAAGCAAGTTAACTGAGTGTAAGATACATTTACTAGTGTGATTGGTAATTTTAATATATGGTATTAAGTCCCTTTAAGGATGTACTGTGGTAGATACATACTATATATAATCTGAAGCTTTTTAGGTGTAATGGTGGTGGTCTGATGACAATTTCTCCTTGTGAAACAACGTCTGAAGAGACTTTTTCAGTTTTTGCCCCCCTCATCCCATTGCCATTGAATTGTTTACGCAGCCATGCCTACGATTGGAAGTGACCTCACTGCATAACATTTTACTTTAGCGCTGAAGCCAGTAAGGCGTAAAGCTGGTTAATTGCTTTACTAAAGGAAGGAATCTAAAATTAATTTCAGGAGGTGATAGATCTTCATTAACGTATCAAAGTATTCCATATCGCTAGACTAGGGCAATTGAATAAATTTCCATTTGATAATGAGGAGCACCGGTTCAGTGATCTTTCTCTTCGAACTAATGCAACGTCATGCAAGAGATGTATGGCTTCAAATATTGCACATTTTCCGAAGAATGAAAATTGGAAGGAAGCCTAGAGTTAACCCTTCCAGCGCTTAATTTGTAAAATATTAAGTGCTAGGGCCCTCGTCAGGAGACCACTGCAGATTGCACCACCCATTGCCTCTGTCGTGACTGCCAATGACCGTACCAACACAACTAATAACCATCGCACTCCCATAAGTGTGACAATTCAAACTAGTCCAGGCACCCAACATTATAAGGATGGCTTGGGCAGCAGGTATTAGTCCTTTTTAATGTATATTGAATTAATAAACAACTTTTGTATTGTTCGTTTCCAAATTAGACAGACAGTACCACCTTGTGGCAGACTGTCTAAGGTGCCATTGTTGACAATAAAGTGCCAGTGCCAAGCACCGGAAACCACAGGCTCAAATTAAGCACTGAAGCTTTCTAAAGTAGCAGTGATCCCTCGGAACAGTGTTTCCTCTATTTTAGCTCTTCAGACAAGACCTGTGCTAAGGGAGACTGATTAGGACTACTTACTCTTAGACTTGATGGGATTTGTCAGTGAAGTTGACAGATCCTAGACCCTACTAGATTTATCAAGTGAGGATTCTTATATGTATTTATGTGTTATTAGTATATTGGAAACCTGGCCAAAAAGCAATGGGGCGCTGTACAGGGTCAAGGGCAAAGACATAGACAACGGGTTATTACAGAGGTAGCTGGTTCTTGGAGTGGAGGTCTTCTGTTACGGCATTGTACTTTTCAATTCTTTGAAGAGGTGCATTTCCGATGCTTTCTGAAACTGGAGCATGGTTGGGGTGGCCCTATTGGATACAAAGCTGTTTCGCCTGGTGTACAGAGGGAAAAAGTGTCCCTGAAAATGCCTCAAACATAATTACATACCTGCTAATTCACATGATGCCAGTACCTCTAATAGGATATCAACATAATGCACACAGGCACACTGTAAATACTCTGAAATACCCACACAAAAACAAGCATTGTCAAAGGCAATAAGTCTCAGCAGGGAAACATTTGGAGTTTGCCAATGCTTTTTTGATCTTTTGAATGGGTTCGGGATTTGTACAATGCAATTAAAAAATGCATTAATATTTTGCTGCCATGGATGTGCACGCATTCACATCAGCCATCTTTGACTGAATTTGTAAAAAAAAAAGAAAACAGAAGTAGGAGGGGGTTAAGGCAAGGGGGTGACAAGCGGAGAGCGGCAGGACAGCAAAAGTGGGAGCATATTTAAACAAGCATTTGCAATGCAATCGGTTTTGCCTTTGGGACCTTATATGTATTTAGCTATGCAGTACATTAGCCTGGGTGCTGAAACATGTACTGTTCTTTAACGTGGAGGGAAAGGAAGCACCACACTGCATGACACACCTGGTATTGGAACACATGAAGAGAAATATTGCCTTTCAGCTGGAAATGGTAATAAAATCAGGGCCTTCAGTGGTCATATCACTGAAAATACAAGATTTGTAAAAAAATATTATTTTCTACAGGTGCTCATGGAGGACAATTTCTATGGACTGGAATCTAGAGAATGCTAAAGTGATTCTGGTATTTTACTGACCCCTGCTGGTCGTTTTCTATCAAGAAAGTTAAATAGAGGCAGTTGCCAGAAAAATTTAAAAAAGAAAGTCACTCAACAGAAAGCAATTCTGGTATTTTACTGACTTCCAGTGGTCGTTTTCTACCAAGAAGCAGACACTTCCTAAGGGTGATCTCCAGAGCCCACAAAGTACATACACTTATAAGTATGTACTAAAGTATATACAAGAGGTCTTGAATGCTCGACCTAAAAAGGACATAAGTGATGCAAGTGTGCAGCATGAGTTCTGAGTTGGGGGGACTGGCGCAGGCTAGACCATGTCGTTGAGAGATTTGTCAATTGTTTATCTGCGGTTGTGTTCTTTCTTCAGTATGCATCTACTGAGTCTGTCGTTTTCAGAACGTCTCGATTTCCTGATGCAGTCTCCAGAGGGTGCGGTACTGGGAGTAGATTAAAGTTTCTTCTTCAGCCTGACACTTGGTCATGTCCATTTGACCAGAATTGTGACTGGGCGTGTTCTTTTGAGTTGGATGTGTTGTTGGGAAGATTGATATAGTGAAAGGAGTTGTGCCACCTGAGCAGTTTAGGACCTCTAGGAACATTGTGCAGAAGTCACAACTAGTTTAGTGTTTGAAGTTCAAACCAGGGAGTTTTAAGTTAAGGAGATGTAAGGGTAAACATTGTTTTTGTGTGCCCTGAATGTGTGTATGTAGGGGGAAATGGGAAACCTCTTGTAAAAGCCGGGCAGGTGGGTCCAAGGCCATTAAAAAGCATACATGACTAAGGTCCTTCGTGCATACATGTTGTAAGGTGTCACTGTGGCATCGTAAACGTGGTAGTAAGGCCTCTTGTCAAGAGGTCACAAGATATGACAGTCTTAGACCGCTCTGCAATGCTAGCCACAACCTACTTGTCTTATCTGTTTGACATGCGGTGTGGGGAGACTCATGTTTTGAGCTGTTGCAGAGACCAATGCCATTTTCTGTTTCACTCTGCACGAGATTGAGTTTGTTGGGGAATGTGTAAGCTAGCCAGATCGGAGAGACTGTAAAATTGTCTCTGTAGAGAACCTCCGCAAGGAACCCGCCCTTTTTCCATTTAGGAAACGCCTCAAGGCTCATCTGTTTAGGGAGGCACTGGACACAGTCTAACTCCTCCGTTTAGGTGCTTATCGGGGATGGCAGATGGATCTTGGGTTTTCTCAACAAGCGCTAAGAGACCTCTAGGTGATTATGCGCTATATAAATTGTAGTTAACATAACATAGTCCATATGGAAGTGCTGCTCTGTATTACCCAACGTGTACCCATTCCATCTATGAGCTGGTGTCTGGAATGCAGAGAGTGAATGATGAAATACAATGCTGGTGGGTAGTATGGAATGGAAGCTAGGGGATACAGACAGTTGGGGGCATATAGGGGGAGCCTGAAAGGCCATGCCTACTGTTGCTAGAACCTATGGGTTTCTTGTGAAATTAAGGTAGTACTTCCTAACCTAGCCACTCCAGACACCACTATGAGACCCCCACCCCCCTAAACATTCATCAATAAATACAAGGAGATCCAATCAATTCTAATTATTTTCAACCGATCTTGTGAATATGATCGCAAAGCTGCACTTCAAACTCACTTTTATCAAACTGATCTAGTGTTCAGCACACAGTGCTTCAACCGACTTGACACGCACGGGCTCATCGCAGTCGGAAGCAAATACACAAAGGTGAACCTGACGTCTAGAAGGAAAACACAAAACAAGTCAAACTTTACAGGTGAGCTATAAAAACTATTCATTGGCAGAAGGTCGGCCTATGCTAGCACACCACCTTAAAAACTTAACAGCATGCTGACACTTTTGATCAATGGGAACAATATGTGTCCCCTTATGTAGAGTTGTGTCAAATCAGCCTATACTCCATTTCTTGGCCTGCTGAACATTGAAATTTAGCAACAAACCCATCAAAGCGATCAAACAGTGGAGTGGAAAGTAGACACCAATAACCAAAATAACCACCCAATTAGTAGGACATCTTTCGGAAATAGAGGTCTTGGTCTATCACGAAAGGACTAAATGGATTCAGGGCCTCATTTATGAAAAGTGACGCATCGCTGCGTGAAAACAGCGATGCGTCACTTTTCATTGCGCCCTCTTTGCGACACCAATGATGCGTCATATTTACAGTATGATGCATCATGTCACAAAGAGTTACAGATACGTCAGTATTTCTGACATATCTGCAGGCGCAAAAATGACGCATTGCTGGAGTGTGTCACAAAAGTAACGCTACTTTAACAATGGGTCATTACACAGGGGCAAATCCCATGTGAAATGTGCCTGTGTCAGTCTTAAGCCTGCCATAAGGCAGGCGTAAGTTGTTGACGCATTTGCGACCTAGAAGTGGCGCAGTGAAATCTTATAGATTTCACTGCATCACTTCTATGACCCTTTCTTGCGTCGGAACGACCCCCCCCTGCACACATTATACCTGACGCAGGTATAATGTAGCGCAGGGGTTTACAAATTGACATATCTACCTAGATGCGTCACTTTATAAATATGGTGCAACAAGACACATTTGTTACGCCGCTGGTGTTTCACAAAAAGTGCTGCATGGGCTCATAAATAAGCCCCTGAATGCTTACTGGAAATTCCACCGTTAAAGCAGCAAGCAGGGAGCATGCACAACTTAGGATGATAAGCATTACAAGAAGCAATAATATCAAAGCTCATAGCGAGACCTAATGAGTATAGCCTCAAGTTCCTCTTTTGATACCAGTTAAACACCAAGTAAACCATAATATAACAGCAACTTCTGTGCTCCGGCTCAAGACCGCGTGGCTACGATGGGTAAAGGTCCCTCGTCCCACCCGGGTGAATTTTCTGAAGCAAATGCTTTGATAGCAGCCGCAGCAGCACCTGAGTAAAGTGCTTGGGCCGAGTATCCCACCGATTGCCAGAGGAATGCTCTCGCTCAACTTGAGTGGAGGGCTATCCGACAAAGAAATAAAATCATCCTTCAATCGCTGCAGCTTTGCATTCATATCAGGCACCTGAAAAGAACGTTTACAAAAATCCCCAGCAGAAGGACACATTTGAAGCCGCAGGAAATACATATTGTCAGCATACCTGAACCACCCTTGATAATGCACCGGACAGTCAGATATTTTATAAATCAAACTACCATTACTGGCACCTTAACTAATGCATGAGAAATATATACATCCGTAAAGACCAGAATTACAATAAAGGGAACGCGTACACAAATGGAGCTAAAAATAATTAAGTTTGGGTGCCAATCCTGTGCAGGCCTACGTGGCAACATGCCCTAGTTGAAGAAATGTGAGAAACAAATTACCAATAATCTTTTTTTTAAATAAATTTAAAGGGCACGGTTTTGGACTTTCCTTCAGGGGAAGGATAGAAAGGCTACGGGCCTCATCCAACAGTTATAATTTCCAGTCAAAGTAGGAAATGTTCAACCATATTACAAGCTCCTTCCAGCTGCTGCTGTCCCCTTCACACCACCCCTCCTCTTGCCATGCTGTGTCTCTCACCCTCCCCTCCTCCTTCCCTCCTTCATTCTCTGTCTACTTCCCCTGCTCATACCCCTCTCCCTGGAATCTCTCCCCTTGCCTGCTTTTTCCCTTACCTATATGTTCCTTTTTGTTTGTCTCAACCTTACTTGTCACTATGTTGCCATGCTCTAAGAACTGTGTAACCTTTGTAACGATGTAACCTGTAGCTATGATCTGATACTCATGTAAAGCGCTCTGATACCTCCGGGTCTAGCCAGCGCTATATAAAACCTTTAAACAACATAAATAAATGTCCGTCATGCTTTATGAATTATATATCCACAGGTGGGGTATGGTACAATAGAAAAAATCATGAGAAACGAGTTTTGCCACTACTTATGCGTGGGGGGGCAGTGGGGGGTGACGGGGTGCAGTGGGTGGAAGAGAAGAAGAGTCATTTCTAGGCAATTAAAATGTACATCACAATCACTACCGAGGTCTAAAGAACGGCAAAAAGAAAAAAAAATCATCCCAAAAGTCAATGATGTGTAACCAGTAGGGGGCGCAGAAGAATGAACCAGTTGTGAGGACCAGGTTAGTTGACAAGTAGTAAGACATGAATCTAATCTTGCGAAAGTTAATTAGCAATAAATGTACAAGGACTGGGAGCGCCAGGTGTGACCAGAAGTAAAACTCTAGAAAAACAAACATTTAGGGGCTTATTTACAAGACCCTTGTGCCACCGGTACATCACTTTTTCCCATTTTAAAAGTGACACACAGGCAATGCAAGGGGCTTGTAAATAAACCCCTTAGAAAGTATTGTTTCTGCCTTACTTTGGTACTGTCCTTCACAAAAAGGAGCTACAGAGGGGAATAAAGCAGGCTGCCCTCCACTCACGACTTTTTCATCACAAAAACCTGCTCTATATCTCGGGATAAAGCATCATGAGCATCCCCCACACCTCTTATTGGTGAAAATACTTCAAGTACTAGCAGCACATTGCTGTACTGTCAGGGTGTTCCTATCCCTCTTTAAAATCTTTATGTGTCTATCTCTTCCTGGAGCTGGACTGTGTGTGTTTCTTACTTCCCACAATTTCTCACGTCCACCATCAAAAAAGTGTGGAGGCACCTCACGGAAACACCCTCCAGGGAGCTACTAATAGGTTCTCATCAGTGTGCTCCACTTATTGTGAAAAATTGTGCACAACTCAATTGGAACGAAAATTTGTGAAAAACCTGATCCCCTACTGTAAGAGCAATTGAAAAGATTTTTTCTAGCTCCTAAACCATAAAAACAAGCTAAACAATCACTGGCACTATTTCCAATTTTAACTGCCGCTGTGTGTTTGCTCACATTAAAAACAAGACCTACTGTCCTGCTTCATCATTTTGATACAGGAAGTCAGCATGTTTCATTGCCTGTTGATAAATATCGGCAATTTCTTCAGGGCTAGGCGTCAATCCTCGTCACACTGTCAATCACAGTGTAAAATTACCTGTGGAAAGTAGAAACAAAAAACACAAGACACAACACTGAGTTACACACATAAAGGCCACTCTACACAAAGCAGGGATTTCTTTGTGTTACTGCTCATTGAACCGGAACAACAAGGATATTTACCAGGTGGTTGCCCTCTTATGGCATACCTGCAGTCACCTTCTAAAGGTATAGTGTACGCGTCCACACAACCCCAGTATCTTTATCACATTTGCTCTTCGTCAACCTACAAGTAAAATACATAAAATATGTGTATACCCCTTTAAAACAGAACATTTCTCTCCAGCCACTTGAGATATGAAAAGTTTTAAAACTAAATGTGCGTGCATTTTGCATTTAATCAGGGAAGCGCGGCTTAACTCTTTAAAGCGCGACCCCTTAGATCACCCCTTCTGATCACCGCAGCTAACAAGGAAGCATTTCACAGTTCTCCCCCAAGCGGTCCGTATCTACCAATCCCCCACTCATACAAAGTGTATTGTCAATGATCAAGAATCACTCCCAGCCACACGGGATCTCTCGTATTGCCGCCATTCGGTCTTTTAAGCTCCTGCTTACCGGAAAAATCAGCAGCCTTTGACTCACTCGCTCCCCGCTCATTCCTCATGAATATTCCCAGCGTATTTAAATACCCAAGGGTGGGCATGTAAACACACCCCGCAACTTCTGGTGAACGCTTTGCACTCTAATACCTGTGTAGCTGCACCAATATTATTAAGAAGACTTCAACTGTGGAGTTTGGAACATTAAAACCATGAAGGATTTGAAAACAAACAAAAGAAAATTCTATTTTAAAAGCATAAATTTAAGGCACATATTTTGTAGTTAGCAAATTTTAATCACAATCAGGCATCCAAGAGGATCTGGTATTTCATTATTTCCTGTATTTAATGCTTTTTATACAGCGTCTGCCCTCCTTTTCATATAGCTGTGGCCACCTTGAATAAAACCTTGCTTAAAACCGACTACTGTGTAATGGTTACTAGTGATTACAACAGTCTCAATTTCTCCTTACATAACATATGATATCAAAAGGTTGACTCCACCACCGTAATAGTCTTTATTGATACTTACAGTATTATTTGCCACTCAGTTCCTGTATCTAAGTGAGTGCTGTAACCTTATTCCACTCGATAACATCATGCAAGCCCTGTCGATCCGCCCGTTCCTGATAAATCCAACGGGCCTCTTTTGTGGCCAGTCTGTTCTCAATGCTGTGTGTGTCTCCCACACCTTTTCTAACACAACCCACTTAATGTCACTATGATGATGTTTCTGTTCACGAAAGTGCCTCACCAAACGGGTGGTCAATTTGCCAGCTTTGATGGTACTCGGGTGTTCCTGAATTCTAATCTTGATCTTGCGGGTTGTCAATCCAATATAGTGCAGCCCGCACGGACATGTCAATCGGTATATGACATTGGTGGTATTACAATTGGTAAAGTTATTCAGATACCACATTCTCCCATTCACCAATTGAACACTCTTTGCTGTCCCTGTAAGATCACATACAGAACACCCACCACATGGATGGTGGCCTGCGGGGAGGCCTGTTGTTTTAATCTCCTGCCTAGGGCGAGTATGCATTAACTGATCCCGTAGGTTTCTTGATCTTTTAAAGGTAAACCTAGGGGGTGGCATAACAAAACCATTTGTGCTCAACAAAGGCTACTGTTTCCTGATAATCTGTCGTATCCATGTGGATAATGAGTCAAATGTGGTGACCGGTAGGCAGTCCCCCTTCTCCTTAACGTTTCTCTCGAGTAAGGCCGCTCTGGGTGTGTTTAATGCCCTTTTCCTAGATTTATTCACAATTTTCTTAGGGTATGACCGGTTCTCACGCTTGCCTGCCAGTTTTGATGCCTGCTCTACAAACTTCTCTGTGGAGCTACAATTCCTACTATAACGCAAGAACTGCCCCACCGGTAGAATATCCCGAAGTGCTTGGGGATGAAACGATTTATAGTGCAATAAAGAGTTTTTATCAGTTGGTTTCTGATGTGCATTAGTATGCAGTCGATTACCCATTGCACAAATGTCCAGATCAAGATAGGTGGTGTTTCCCTACTGATGTTCCATGTAAATTTCAGGCATTCATCAAGTCCATTCAGCCCAATTAGGAACTCCTGAAGGTTCGTCTCCGTGCCAGATCAGATACACAGCACATCATCTATAAATCTCTTCCAAATATAGATGTTATTCTGGAAGGGATTATATGAGTGAATAATGTAATTAGCTTCAAACTGGTCTACATAAATGCAGGCCAGACTGGGGGCAAAAGTTGCCCCTATTGAAGTACCGGATATTTGGAGGTACATTTGCTCTTTATACATAAAAAAGTTTCTGGTGAAAGCTATTTTGACACACTGGAGTACATTGGGGAGTGTCGTAAAACCACTCACATACCGCCAGTGCCACGCTGCTGCCACTAGCGTGGCCTCCTGGGGTATGCTTGTGTACAACAACTCAATGTCAATTGTAATTAGGAATTGATGTTCCGGGTCATATTTAAGGGATTCCAGGATGTTCAATACATTCGTTGTATCCTGCAGATAAGATGGTTGGGTAACTACACATTCCCTCAGAAAAAAGTCTGAGAATTGCTCCAACAGCTCCAACACAGACTGAATACCCGAGACTATCGGGCGGCCCGGTGGAGGCCGTTGCGCTTTGTGTATCTTTGGCAGTATATAAAATGCCGGTACTCGTGGTATCAAATTGATTAAAAAGTCTGGGTTACGTCTAAAGAAGCTGACTTTTTAATCAATTTGAAAACACAAGTACCGGTATTTTATATACTGCCAAAGATACTGTACATCACTTTTTAAAATGCCACTTTTGGTTGATGTCACGCGCTGTGATTCCGCGCGCCGTGATGTCACTTGCATACCGATTAACTAGGATAGTCCCTCCACTTATTTTTTTAGGACTTGTGCCCTGCCTATAATATTGTACTCAACTGCATGTATGACTTCCCAAAGGGAAATTGTTTCTTCGTTATATATTTACTATGTCTGTATTCATTTCCTCATATAAAATCTTAATCAAATGACAAATTAAAAAAATAAAAATAAATCCGTGCGCATCTCCAAAGAAGCCATACACGGCAGAAAGCACAAACACCTTAAAAAGTACTTACCCGAGAAATAAAATGCCTTCTAGCAGGCTTCATCTGCAGCTCTTACAAAAACATAGACTACGGGGATTTTAATAATAAATCCCTAAGAAGGTCAGCTCCGCGAGGCCTCTGTTTACTCACACGCTGGCTCCGTGGGTCCCTTAGCGCTGTTTTGAACAGATGCATTATGGTGAAATGGCCGCCTGCAGTTACACTAAAGAGCACGGTCCGGGCTCTATTAGTCCGTCCATTCAGAAGCGAGGTCACTGGAGGTGGTGGTGGTGGGAGGGAGGGGGATGCTAACATGTAAACAGGAAACAACATTCACAGCGCCATCATGTCTATTAAAAACGTCTTTTTTTAAAAGAGAAGAGTATTTGGTAAGGAACGGTCAGTGATTTGAAAGCAAATTGTGCAGAGAGGAAAGCACGTGCACTCCCATAGAGAGCTGCAAGCAAAGTGAACAAGCATTGGCAAAGCAATTAGGTCGAGTGTCGTCTGCCAGCCTTTTGGAGATTCTCGTTTGGGTTTTTTAATGACCTTTGCAAAACGTTATTGTTTAGGAAGCTGCCAGGAGTTTCTCAATAAAAAATAAATAAAAAAAAGAAACTGACTAAAGAAGCCTTAGCTTATAGTGAAGTCATCCAATGGCTGAAGTGGGGTGTTGCGTTGCCAGCTGATGTATTTTCGTGTGAGATGGAGAAAAATGTGAATGAAACAACAACAGACAAATGGCTGGAGTGTGGCTGAAAACTCCTATAAGTATCTATGTCCTGCACATCATTTTAAAAAAATCAAAAGTTCTTGGCTAGCTCAACCCGGAAAAAAGTCAATCGTTGTGGCATTGGCTATCTGCCTCTGTGTGATATTATCAAGCTGTGCAGCTCTGCTTTTTCATAGAATGGCATCGGAGCGATTGTGAGAAGCACTGGTGCTTCATGGAGTGGGCATAGCTGGGGCACATGCATGGAAACTCCTATGGTGGCCATGTAAACATAGGAGCTGGGGACTTTGGGGCATATTACCAAGCTATAGCGATAATTATCGCTAAGCTTGATTAGCGGCCAAAAATATATCGCCGAGCTTGGGCTATTTTAATCGCTTAGGAGCCTTGATATTAGCAAGGTTTGTCTCCTAAGCGATAAAAATCGGCCAAAATGCATGAATATCGCTGAAAAGTCAGCGATATTCATACATTACCGAGCAAATGCTCTTAGCCATGTTATCCACATACCATTGGATAACATGGCTAAGAACTGCTCAGGGCAGGCGTTAGCTTTTGGAGATAATCGCGCTTAGCATGATTATTTCCAAAAGTTGGTAATAGGGGATAGCGATGTTAGCGACTGTTTCCAGTCGCTAACATCTTGGCACGCCCACTTTGCATGTCATTAGCGATAATAATCACTTACATGCACAGTGGGCCCCTAAATGCCCGCTATCGCCTATTAGCTGTCGCTAACTGGTGTTAGCGACAGCTAGGTAATAGGGCGATTAAATTATCGCCTCTTTAAATTCCCGCTAAAGCGGCGATAAGCCCCTTGGTAATATGCCCCTTTGTTCCTCCCCCATCACTAGGGCAACTCTTGCAACCTGGGACTCAATGGCGGCTCGAAGGGGCCTGACCGCTTTCCCTTTACCAGTCTTAGGCAATTCAGACTTTGCCGCAGGCCCCCACCCCACGGCCTTTGCCGCTTTGAAACAAGAAGGGTGTAGACCAGTGGGGCAACTCTTTCATGAGAGTATGATTATCCTATTTGACCAACTGAAGGTGGTTGAAGCGCCTCTATTACCTCCAGATCGATCACTGGGTAATGCAGCCTACAGTGGACAAGGAGACCAGCGGTCAAATATCCCTTTGAGGGATGGCTCCTTCTTTAAATACAGGAACAAGTGCCTGATTACTGAGCTCTGCTTCCTTCTTACACAGGACCCCATGGGAGATAAAACTGCAGAGCAGTAGCATTGGGAACAAGAGCTCAAAAGTCCCTTTACACAAAAGGATACTGAGCATGACATACCGCTAGCAATGCAGCAAACATCGCAACAGCCAATAAGATAGACAATAGAGTCTCCTTCCACGTACCAAAAAGAAACCTCTGCTCTGCCGATCTTGCCCTAGCAGACACCCATGCATCCACAGAACGAGAGCAGGTGGAAGAGCCTTCTCCTACATCGCACCCAAGACCTGGAACGAGCGCCCAGTCAACATCAGGCACTGCCCGACCCTGCCCACCTTCAGGAAGAACCTCAAGACCTGGCTCTTCGACTGACTGGAGCTGCCCCCAGCGCCTTGAGACCCTCACGGGTGAGTAGCGCACTTACAAACCCCTGATTGATTGATAGCCACATACTGGTACCTTAGCTCCCCCCCCAGGTTACATAAAGGCAATCCTAAACACAGTGAGAGGGGATGGCTAGGTGCTACGGGCATGCTGCTACATCTCTTATGGTCTTGCCCTAAATTAATTTGCTAAAGGGAAGTGGTACTGATGGATAAGTATACCCATATGAACACACAACTGTCCCGTGTCCCGATCTACATCATGATGCAAGGCATCTGGCTGTCTTATTTTCCTCTACAAACTACATAACCTGGAGAGGCAGGGTAGCGTGAAAGTCATAGGCTGGAGTTTATGACATTGGAACCCTGACACGGGCCTAGACCAGTCTGTATAACCTTCTGCTGCGCTATTGTCTTCAATGGAGAGGTCCAGATTCCAATTATCTAATAAAGCCTTACAGTCCTCTGCTGGTGGCTATACCGGTTGTTAAAGGCCATGAACCCGAGTTATAGGCCTGAGATGCAGGGGAGGGCCGCTAACGAGGGTGAGGGCCATTAGCAACTGGTATAGCCTGAGGCAGAAGGGCGATAAGGCTAGTAGAACATTCCACACACTAAGGGTAGAATGTTCTAAATGAAAAAGGAAGAAGCACAAAGAAAATCATTGGAATGTTGGAGCCTCGGGCTTATACCACCAATTATAGGCCCAGAGCCACTCCTTCGCCTTCAATGGAGAGCTCAACACTCCAAAGTTCTAATAACTATGGGGCGCATGCATAAATTGGAAATTGCGGTTGCTAAGGGGCAGACGTAGGCAGAATCTGCCCCTTCGGGACCGCAATTTTTGCATTTGGGATGCATCATCTCAAATGCAAAAATCGCTATTTAAGTAATCGCTAACTTTGTGATTACTTATATTGCAATTGCATTTAGGGAATAGCAAATTGCGATTCCCTAAATGCAATGCAACAAAAAAAATGCAATTTCACATTTAAGAAACGCAAATTACCATCAACTCAAAGTTTATGGTAAATTGCGATAACTTTGAAAAATGCACAAAAGTGCATTTTTCATAGTTCTATGTTGTACACACACATGCCCTTGGGGCATGTGTGTATGCAGCATGTTTTTAAATTGCAATTTCAGGGGTGCATCAGGGTGTCCTTTTGGCAACCTTGCACCCTTGAATTTGCATGCGCAATTTGCGGATACCTATTTGGTACTCGCAAATTGTGCATCCAATTCCCATTGATTCCTATCGGCGTCTTGGCCCATAGGAATGAATGGGAAGCAGTTCCTTATTTGCAGTTTGCAATTTGCGAGTCGCAAACAAGGAATGTGTAGGAAGCACAATTTTTATTGCGACTCCTACATGCAAAAAGAATTGCGATTCCTAAATTGCGATTTCTTAAAAATCGCAATTTAGGAATCGCAATTCCTAACTTTGATGCATGTGGCCCTATTTTTCTATATATGTGCCCAAGTCTCAAGGGGTTTGGGCCTGTCTTTTCTTTATGCACATCACAGTTACATAAGCAGCATTAACTATTATTTTGCAGTGTCATAGTTAGCTCAAAAGTCTGTTTGACAGCAGCAGCAGTGGACAGGTTTGTAGGTAAACCAAAAAAATTCATGGGACCTGAGCAACAAAAAAAGGTGGTGGTACTCTGTGGAGCAGATGCTATAAGAACCAACTGGGCTCAGAGGGAAGAGGCCTCTATCCAGAAAGTCTTATTCTTTCAACTCTGTCAAATATTGCTATGATATCACAATATTTGATAACAAAACTGGTTGTTAACTGTTGTGATATTATAAAGGCTTTTGAGGCCAGATGACGGTGATTCCGGAGAGCCTGACTATACCGCTCTGCTTGTCTGCTTTGACTGAAAGCAGAAAGCACGGCTGCAGGAGGGGGGAGGAATGCAGGGAAGGTAGTGGGTTTTGGTTAAGGATTGCAGGTAACATATTTATTTTTCAAATTTGCATCAGGGAAAGAAAGGGCATGTTATGTATAACCCTCCCAATATCCTCTGCCCCTGCGTAGTAGTTGAAGTCAGGGTCATATGATTTTGGGAGCCATACATAACCAAAAAAATTGTAGAGGGGCAAGAAGTGAATTACTGGAATACTTTTGACCCCGGGGTTCTGACGTACATCATAGACAACTCGAGGTTCCCTCAAGTTGTCTATTTGACGTCACTCAGAACACCTCGGTGAAAAACATCCCCATAATGCACTGTTCAAGATCTATAATTTTATATAATAAAGTGCTACCAGGAGCCGACACTGGAGGGTAGGCTGTGACGCTGGCCCTGACGCTCGACTGCAGCGAACAAATTGATGCCCGGAGGACCTGAGGAGAGCGGGACCGGCTGGTGAGGCCTCCGACCCCTACTGTCGGCAAAACCGGAGCCGCACTCCGCGCTCCAACAATCCCGGTGAGGCTCCTCCCTACCCGGGAGGCAGGAAATCGACCCCCCGGCTTCCCGAGGCCTACTGCTGCTGCGACTGCTGAAGGGAACTCCGGGGACCTTTCCAACGGTCCTACCGAGCTGGGGCTGCTGCGACGGGCCTCCGGCGGCGGGGTCTGTGGAGCCCGGCGACTCCGGGGCCCCCTAGGTCTGACTCCACTACAAGACGGCGACCCTGGAAGCGCCCATCTTACCTCCGCTGGCTGTTCGGGGGACATCCAGGCACTAGGGCCTGGAGGAGTGAGAGGCCCGTTGGGCCCACCGGCCTCCTGGGAAGCCTACTGCCACCCGCTCCATCTGGGGGGAAGAGCGCTCCTCCACCGCATTGGTGCTGGTGACTGGGGAAGTCCTGGGAGTCCTGGCCGCCCGCACTAACGCGAAGTACGCAGCGCAGGAGGGCCATCAAGGACACTAGACGGAGCACTTCCCCCCCCCCCAGGTGTTGCCGAGCGAGTCCCGACCTGTGGATGTAGCTGGGACCCGTGGAGCGGACGAGGGGGACGGGAGCTTCGGCCTGTGTTCGCCCCGGCTGCTGATCGATCGCTGCAGCTACAGGTGATTGAGGACTGGAAATAATCTCCTGCACGCTGGACCGCTATCGCAAACACCAGGGCGGTGCCGACTTGCGGCCATGCTGGTAGCGGGACTGAGGGGAAGACGTCCCTGCCAGGCGTAGGAAGTGTAACAGAGGGAGGCGCTGGACACAACCCCACGACGAGTGCTGAACTGCGCTGACCTGGGCGAGCGGGATTCCCTGGGAGCCGAATCTTTAAGTGGGCGGATGAAACTGATCCCAGTGGGGCCGACCAACCTGGCCTGACTGACCGCGAGCCTGAGAAGCGCTGGTACGCGTGAGGAGGCACGTGTCTGCTATCGCCGGCACCAGGAAATGCCCAGACCACACGCAGTGACGCAAGATGGGGAAGCCCAGAGGTCCGAAGGGCGAGGGAGGCCCTAGCTCGGAAGTGCCTGACGATGCATCACAGCCCGCGACGGACCTACAGCAGATGCAGAACCGTATCTTGGAGGCTATTGCCGCCACAAAAGACACTCCACACCAGGACATAGCACAGGTGGCAACAGGTCTGGGTCTGCTACGGGCAGACCATGGGAAATTATCGGACAGGGTCAAGACAACAGAGATCGCCCTGAAGGACCTGGTGCCTGCACACAAATCCATGGAGGGTCGGCTGACAGAGGCGCTGGACCGCATACAGTCCCTGGAACGGCGGGCGGAAGATGCTGAAAACCGCAGCAGGCGCAACAATATGCGCCTAGTGGGCCTTCCGGAAAAAAAAGAGGGCCCTGACATCGTGGAATATTTGACCGACTGGATGAGAACAGAAGTGGCACCGGAGGGACTTTCACCCTTCTTCACGATCGAAAGAGCGCACCGTGTACCGGCCAGGCCACCCAGCCGGGACAGCCTCCTGGCCCTGTGGTAATTAAACTACTGCACTACAAGGATAGGGACTGGCTGCTGCAGAGAGCGAGAGATGCGGGTCCCTTTCAAGTGGACAATAGCAGGGTGACGTTGTTTCGGAATTATACCTTCGAGACCCAGAGGCTACGCGCCTCGTTCTTATCCATCAAAAGAGAGCTGAGGACTGAGGGCTTACAGTACTCACTCCTCTTTCCAGCCAGACTGCGAGTGGTGGTAGATGATGGTGGTAGTGGTGGTAGAAATCGCTGTTCTTCCCTACTTCGGCAGAGGCGTGGGCCTGGTGGGACACTTATAAAGCAGGCACGGACGGAGCGCGGATCAGGGTGGAGGAGGCACGACAACAAATGCCGGTGAGGAGATCGCGGAGGGTCCGGAGACGTATGCAGAAGGCCGGTAAACCGACGGTCTCCCAGACGGAAGATGAGCGAAGGGCCGCTCTACAGGCAGTACTTGACTTGTCGGCCACAGCTTTGACTCAATCGGGGAGGGCCTCGGGCTCAGAGGATCAAGCAACGGGCTCAGAAACAGAACTGTCGGAACTTGGCAGCACGAAGGGCCCAGAGGTCACGCCGCAAACATCGGGAGAGATTATTGAAGGCTGAGAGCGGAACATTACCCCTGTGCTAACTCTCGACTATTGGAACTTGCCACGGCAGCAACCGGAGCAGGCAGCAATTGTACTGTAATATCGTGAGTTACGAAGAGTATTGCGGGGCGGGGGGATGGGAATGTGGTTCAGGTCCTTAAAGCCAGTTCACGCTCCTTAGGGCCCTTAAGGCCTCCGTAGTGCAGACTGCGGATTAGGTGGGTTGAAGAGCACGGTTGCTCACACACAGTTTGGATGGGAGCAGCTTTCGTGAAGTTAGGTCCTGTTCTGGGGGGGGGGGGCCTGAGGAAGTTGGGGTGATCCGAGGCACAGTAAAGGGTGGGGGGAAGGGGGCAGTTAATGAGGGGAGGGGTAAATGTTCCGCCACAAGCGCCTGGAGACGTAACGGTGTTGCAATGTACCGAACGACATGGGACAATGGCTAATGCAGCAACGCTAAAATGTGTGACTTGGAATGTGAGGGGGCTCCACACCATGGCAAGACGACACAAGATCCATGCGTATCTGGTTCGCAGAGGGGTCCATATTGCGCTACTACAGGAAACACACTTGACGAAAAAGGAGTGAATAGCGCTGCAGCGTAGATGGAGAGGACACTTGTTTAACACCACGTACTCGGCCTTTGCTAGGGGGGCACTAATTTGGATAAGGGCGGGTACACCTTTTCAAGCAATCAGACAGATAGTGGATCCGGAGGGGAGATTTGTGGCAGTGGAGGGGAAACTCAGAGGCCGACACATAGTGCTTTGCAGCGTATACGCACCTAATGTGGACCAAGCGGCATATTTTGCAAAGCTATCTGGGGAATTGGCTAGTTACCTTGCAGGTCCTATCTTGATGGGGGGGGACTTTAATTCGGTGGCAGATATTGAACTAGATAGGTCGCACCCACCACTACACACTTCCCCTGTGCGCAGACTAGCGAAGTGCAGATCAGACTGGCAGGCGCAGTGGGAACTTGCCGATGCTTGGCGCACGCAGCACCTAATAGAACGGGATTACTCGTTCCATTCCAGCCTCCATGACCTCCACGTCCGTATTGACGCCTTTCTGTGCTCACCACTGGTGCTCCCTGCGGTGGCTCGCACCGAATACCTAGCGCGCACGCTGTCAGACCATAATCCCCTACTATTATCACTTGATTGGATGACTGAAATATCCCGAGTCCCGACATGGCAACTGAGGCCGGACACATTGGATGACCCACCGTTCCGTGAGGCACTGGGGGAAAGAATCGGCCAATACTTCGCGGAGAACGAAGGCTCCACTGACTCCAGAGCTACGGAGTGGGACGCCTTCAAAGTAGTAGTGAGGGGGCACTGCATGAAAAATACGCTGGGGCTCGTAGAACCTTGCTGGACGACCTGGACAGGGCGGAACGCGTGCTACGGGAGGCTGAGCTGGCGCGCCCTAATCGACCCGAGCTCCAGGAGAGCCTCTGCGAGGCGCGTGAGGCGGTGGCGGTGGAAATTGAGCGCCTCCGCAGTTATGACTACAAGACTTATCTAACGAAAACGCATGCTGAGGGTGATAAGGCTGGGACGCTACTGGCTTGGCTGGCCGACCCCGCCAGACGCAGCCATCCAATCCTAACCATATCAGAGGAAGGGGGTCACACGAGTACCACGCAGACGGAGATCCTTGATAGCTTTAGATCCTACTATGAAAAGCTGTACAAAAGTGCGCTAGGCGACAGGGGTGAGGAAATAGAAGCATTCTTGGATGGCCTGCATTTACCACACCTGGAGCAGGCGCAGGCGGACGCCTTGGGCAGTCCAATAGACCTAGCTGAAATCAGAGGAGCAGTGAAGCACATGGCTCGCAATAAGACCCCAGGGCTAGATGGACTGCCAATAGAGTTCTATGGGCGATACATAGAACAGCTGGCCCCGCGGCTCCAAACGGTCTACAATGAAGCCAAGGACAAGGGGCGGCTACCGCACTCTATGCGCGAGGCCCTGATGATTCCCCTATTGAAACCGCGAAGGGAGAGCACCAGCACGGCGTCATACCGACCGCTATCAATGCTGACGACTGATTATAAGATTCTGAGCACTGTGCTAGCGTCCAGGTTACTACAACAGATGCAGGAACTAGTCCACAAGGACCAGTCTGGGTTCATACCCACGCGTAACACCACTCACAATATCCGAAGGTTAACCCGATTAGTGAGTAATCCGCCGCCCGAGGCTAGAGCGCCCCTAGTGCTGGCAGTTGATATAGAAAAGGCTTTCGACAGCTTGGAGTGGGGATACTTGTATAAGGTGCTGCAGCGCTTTGGTCTAGGAGAGGGCTACATAAAGTGGACGAGGGTGTTGTATACGGCGGCGAAAGCGAGAGTGAGGGTGGGCACCCTAATATCAAACCAATACGAAGTGTGCCGCGGAACTAGGCAGGGATGCGCGCTGTCCCCACTGCTGTTTGCCCTAGCGGTGGAGCCTTTCGCGGCGATGGCTAGGAAGGGTGGCTACAACAGGGGTCTGGAACACAATGGAATTCGCCACTTTATCTCGCTGTACGCGGACGATCTCCTCCTCTTCTTGGAGGATTCCGACAAAGCTGTGGAGGGGGCGGAAAGACTCCTTGCGCGCTTCGGCGAGCTGTCCGGCCTGAGAGTCAACTGGCTGTTTCCCCTACGGAAGGGCGAGACACAGCCCTCCACCCGCCCACTGCTTAGATGGGAGCCTAATTGTTTAGAATATCTGGGAGTATACGTGTACCATGATGCCGCGAACATGCTGGAGGGCAATTTGGGTCGCTGCCTCCGCACCCTGAAAGGCAATATGTCCTTCTGGGCTACTCTCCCGCTATCAGTGGCAGGCCGCATTTCCCTACTAAAGATGATAGCCTTACCCAGGTTGCTGTATTATTTCCGGACACTACCTATATGGGTGCCAGGTGCGATATTTCGTCAGTTGAAATCGATGGTCATATCCTTTTTGTGGGGTACGGGCAGACGCAGGATAGCGCTGACCACGCTGATCCGCCCGAATGACGAGGGAGGCCTGGCGGTCCCTGTATAAAGGGTGGATGTACAGACAAGGGGGCGAGAACTCCACGCTGATGTCAAAATTCCTGTTCATGATGCTATGCATTTGGTTCTGCAATAAAAATGGTTTAACAAAAAAAATAATAATAAAGTGCTACCAGAATGGTTTCCTGGTTGTAAAAGGACGGAAGACTAACAAAAGAGAACCAACACAGTATACTGTGAGTTAACAGAATAGAAAGGTCTTCGGGGCATTCTGAATAAGAAAGTAGTGTTCCATCTTTCAAATCCCGTGATCTGCCTGTTCCAGAGCTTCAGGGTCATGTAGCTAAAAAAAAAAACACCCTCCGATGTATTCCCTGTCTGTTCGCAGAGCTAGAAAAATTATACAGGAAACATGCTTGTGTAAAACAAAAGCTTTGATTTTTCCATGTCACAGAAGATCTTGTTGCCTTTTTTATAGGTGTTTAATCAGTGAGCCTGATTCACGACGGTAAACATACACTTTTGTGTAAGTTTACGTTTCTTTTGGAATTCACAAAACTGTATTTTAATAGTACGTTAACAGTTCAGAGACTGCACAGTAGGGGTGGAGATCTACACATATGAAAAAGATAGGCATCTTTTACCTTTTTAGGTGCTTAGTTCTGCACTCGTAAACTTACTATTTAAATGCAGTTTTGTGAATTCCAAAAGAAATGTAAACCTACACAAAAGTGTACGTTTACCTTTGTGAATCAAATCCAGTAAGTCCAAACTTCTCTGACGGGGGTGGGGGATGAGTAGGTGTCCAGCTGAGCGGAGGTTTCTAGTAGGTTATTGGATGTTCATGCACTTATTGGGGTATTTTGGGCCAATGTTATGGAAGGCTTTGTATGTGTGCGTGTGGAATATGAAGAATGCTTGTTTGTTGATTGGCAGCCAGTGGAGCAGTTTTGAGGTTCAACAGGGCCCCGAGTACGAAATCGCCATTTTAGATATACATGCAGTGCATTTCTTAGTAAGCACTTTATCAAGTTGCCTAGTACTTTCTGTTCAAAGCTAGGAACATTGGTCAGGATGCCTTTATCTTTGGTTGTCCGGTTGGAGTCAGCTCTGAGTCGCAAGACAAACAAACACATCAGCGCTGCACCTCTGCACCTCTGGCACAGTGCAATTATATGAACCACCTCTGAGCTAAATGCGCCAGAGGAGCATGTCTAAGGATTAACCTGGACGCTGTGACTGGGATGCAGCTCTGCTGATTCCAATCTCTATCCTGCAAAGGTTTGTGGCCACCAGACTGGCTTACTGATACATCATACACCGGTTTGGGAAGTTTGGTTGTCCCAAGAGATTTTGCAGAGTGTAGTCTGACTTTGCTCTCAATAGCATAATATTAGGTAGGAGTATAATTATATGCTTAATCATATATTCATATAATCACATATTGCTGTCATAATGGTGGGATTGTTTATCTTCTTCGTCATTCTGGTAATGCTGGTAACAATGCTTTGTTTCCTTTAGCTAATAATTGCAGCTCATGTTTTTTTACACAAGAATACAATTGTTCCATTAAATGTTTGGAAATCCAGTTCATACATTTCTTGTGTCTCCCTTTGGGCATGCCTATGTAACAACGAAAGGGTAGATCGGTTTCTACTATTTACTTGGGGAATTAGAGTGGTCATGTTCTGAGGTTATGGATACCATCTGCAACCATGGAAGGTCAGGGGTTCAAATGAGGCACTGTGAGCTAGCTAGGAAGTAGGCCAATATACTCTGATGATATGGATGGACTAGGTTCCCATTATCTGACAAGTTGTCTGGATACGCAGTCCTACTTGATTTGTAGGAACCATATGAAAGAGCTTGCTACAGCGCGGCTCCAGAAATAATTTCTAATCAATACTCACCATTTCCCTGAAACCTTTAAAACACATAAATCATGCATCAGTGGGGCCCATAACTTACACTTGGCTTCAAGGCTTTTGGTGAATCGTAATGGAGAAATGCTGTAACATTTGGTGGAGCGTCTAAACCTATTTTACTATTTATTATTTACACCTACAAATTATTACACTTTACCATGGTTCTATTTAAACATTTAATTATTCAGACACACCACCATAATGGCAATGGATCTGCTAGAAAGAAAATTAGGCGTAGGAAAATCACAAGACCAGCTTTTAAGATTCCATTTTCCCAATTTTATTAACAGCAAAACTTTATTATGTCTGACATTTATGCATTAGTTCATTCTTTATTCAGAAAATCTTAAACTTCAAAATGATCATTTTATTTAGAGCTCAGGAAAGAATCGCTTTATTTTAGAAATCAGTTCAAATTTAGCAAAGGACAGATAGTTCCAAATTCATTCTCTCCTAACATCCCTAACTAAAACCCTCATCTTATCCTTTAACTCCTGCAAAGTAAAAAAGTAAAAATCATTAGAGTCTTACATCCAGGAATCGGTCATCAGTCGGGCAGCACTTCCAGTAGAAATCGAAAAAGCGACGCCTTCTAGTCAAATCCAGGGGTTTTTATACCCTAATTCCCTAACTTAATCTATCTAAAAAGTAACTATCACTTCTTATTCAAACTCTCATTGGACAAATTCGGGGTGGGTGAGCATCATCTCACCATTACAACATCATTTTCTCGTTGGTTCAGCAGAAAAATAAAGGGTCTTTGTTTTAGGACAGTCCATAGCTTAGTTATTTTCTCGAGTTGAAACATCGATAGCTTTCCCATGATCACAACATTCAAGCGTCCATGTTTGGCACCCATCCTAGGTTCCGGGCTAAGGCAGTCTTGAACCTCCTCGAGCACAGGCAGTTCACTCTGACATGCAGGTTTTGGCGCGCCTGCGCTGTCCAGCTCTTGCTCATTGTTTACCCGAGCGTCCATTTTAACTAGGCCTCAGAAGCCACTTTTGGAACTATTATAGAAACAAACACAAATTCATGTTAATTATTGAATTTAAACCTGCTCTGTTTACCTCCCACCATTCTAATGTTTCCCCATTAGTTGTTACCTAGCAGTATAAGCTTACACAAATATGTTTTATACTTACATTCTCGACCTCTCCACAGCACAAACGAATACAATAAGCACATTTAAATTGCGTTTGTTTACAACTAAGCTGCACATTAGTTCACACATCATGACAATGCATATTAGCTAGTTTTATTGCAACATGCAAGCAAAATTAGTATTCCCGAGTATAAATTTAAAAAAAATATATATGTGTGCATCTTATTCTATGGTTGATTAATTTCACAAAACATACTATTAATAAATGTTAACGTTATGGGACATTAATTTTGAGAGGGGTACACAAAATTTTGTGTTTGCCACCCCGCTCAATCAAGCTCTTTGAGGTGTAGGGTAATGTGAGTGCAGGGTGGGAGGGTATGAGTGAACCTGGCAGCGGAGATCTTTATGGTCTGGAGCGTTCTGGTCAGTTGAGCATTGATTCTGGCATAGAATGCTTTCAGAAGTCCAGCTTGCTGGTGACGAGTGCTTGGGGGATTGTTCTGCGAGTGTTGTTGGGGATCCATCTCAAGATCTTCTTGAACATGTGAAAGCAGGAAGTAGAAACCATTTTCACTTGGCTGGTCATGGTAATATGGTTGTCAATTACTCAATCAATCAATAAATCAGTGGTTTATAAAGTGCACTACTCACCCGTGAGGGTCTCAAGGCACTGGGGGCGGAGGGAAGCAGCTCCAGATCAGTGGAAGAGCCAGGTCTTGAGGTCCTTCCTCAAAGCGGGCTGGGTCGGGGAGCGTTTGATGTTCACAGGGAGCTTGTTCCAGGTTTTTGCTGTGATGTAGGAGGAGGATCTCCCGCTTGTTCTGTTTCTGAGAATGCGGGGGACCTCTGCCAGGGCGAGGTCGGTGGACCAGAGGTTCCTCTTGGATACGTGAAAAGAAACTCTCTCATTGAGGTCTTTGGGTCCAATGTTGTTGAGGGATTTGTAAGCGTGGGTGAGGAGTTTGAAGGTGACCCTCTTCTTGACGGGCGCTAGTGGAGGTCTTGTAGGTGTTGGGTCATGTGTTCATGATGAGGTGCCCCGAGGACGAGTCTAGCCGCTGCGTTCTGGATGGTCTGGAGTCTGTGCAGAAGAGTTCTGTTGATTCCGGCGTATAGGGGGTTTCCGCAGTCCAGTCTGCTGGTTATGAGTGCATGGCTGACGGTCTTTCTGCAGTCCGGGGGAACCATTTGAAGGTCTTGCGGAGGATGCACAGGCAGTTGAAACTGGTGGAAGCGACAGAGCTGATCTGGCGGGTGATGGAGAGGGAGGAGTTGAGGATGATGCCGAGGTTTCGTGCGTGATCTGTAGGGGTGGGTGGATTCCCGATTGTGGAGGGCCACCAGGTGTTGTCCCAGGCAGAGGTGCAGGGTCTGAGGATGAGGACCTCAGTCTTCTCTGAGTTGAGCTTCAAACAGCTGCCTTTCATCCAGGCTTCCACGTTCTTCATTCTTTCCTAGAAACAGAGTCTGGTGTCTTTGGGATTGTTCGTGAGTGAGCCGATGAGCTGGGTGTCGGTGGCGTAGGATACAATGCTGAGCCCATGCTGTCTGACGATGACACCGAGGGGGGCCATGTAGATGTTGAAGAGCATGGGGCTGAGCGATGATCCTTGGGTTACACCGCAGTTGATATCGGAGGGTTCAGAGAGGAAGGGAGGGAGTCTGATCCTCTGGGTTCTGCCGGATAGAAAGGATTGGATCCAGTTGAGGGTGGCTTCTTGTATCTACGCGTCGCGAAGTCTGGCTGCGAGCGTGCGGTGTGAAATGGTGTTGAAGGTTGCGGAGGTCTAAACGGATGAGGGCCACAGTGTGTCCCTGGTCGAGTAGAATGCAGATGTCATCAATGGTGCTGTGGTTGCTGTGGAATCCAGACTGGGAGGCATCTAGGATGGAGTTCTCTACGATGAAGGCTGTCAGCTGGGCGTTTACGAGTCTCTCTGTGACTTTGGCCGCGAAGGGGAGGAGAGAGATGGTCCAGTAGTTTTTCAGGTCCGTTGGGTCAGCTGTTGGTTTCTTGAGGAGGGCTTTAACCTCCGCCCGCTTCCAGTCGTCTGGGCAGATGCCGGGTCTGAAGGAGGCGTTGATGGTCCGTCCTAGTTTGGGTGCAATGGCGGCGGCGGGCCTGTGGAATATGTGCAGTGGGCAGGGGTCCATTGGGGCTCCTAAGTGGGTTTTATTTATGGTTGCGGTGATGTGTTTGACTGTGGCAGGGTCCCAGGTTGTGATTGCTGGCTTACTGGCGGCGGTGGGTAGGGGGGTGGTGGTGTCTGGTGTCGGTTCGCTGAAGTTGTCGTAGAGGACCCTGATCTTCAGATGGAAGTAGGAGCTGAGCTTGTCGCAGGGTTCCTGGGAAAGTGTGACGTTGTGGCTTCGCTGGTGGGTTTTGCAGACTGGTGTATGACGTTGAACAGTTCCTTGGCGTTGGTTGCGTTTGTCTGGACTTTGTCTCTTATGAAGGTCCATTTGGTTTCTCTTATGCGCTGGTGGTATTCCTTGAGGGCGCTCCTGTGGATGTTCCATGCTTCCGTGGTTTTCTGGTTTCACCAGGTTTTCTCTAGGCGTCTGCAGGAGCGTCTGGCTTCTTGTAGTTCTGTGGTAAACCAGGCGGCCTTTGGAGGGAGTTGTTTGGCGTGGTGGCGGAGGGGCACGAGCTTGTCGGCGCAGCAGGAGATCCAGCGATGAAATTCTATGGCAGCGGAGTTGGTCTCGGTCGTGGCATTGGGGGGGGTTGGAGGAGGGTGGTGTTGAGGAGGTGTTCCTCTGTGACCTTGCTCCAGTTCCGTCATGGAGGGTGCGGGGCGGGCTTGGGTGCGGTGGTGGTGTTGAAGGGGAAGTGGACGCAGTGGTGCTCTGTCAAGAGGGGGTGCGAGGTGTGGCTGAAGTGGATGTTTGTCCCTCCCGCGAAGATGGAGTCAAGGGTGTGTCCTGCTCTGTGGGTTTGCGTGTTGACCAGCAGCTTAGAGTCCGAGGTTGGTGAGGTTGTCGATGAGAGTGGTGGTGTCCAGGTCGTTCCAGTTGTCGAGGTGGAAGTTCAGGTCCCGAGTAGAATGTAGTCCGTGGAGGTGATGGTGTGGGGTGCGGTGAGCTTGGCGATGGTAGTAGTGGGCTGGGTGCGAGGTCCTGGTGGTTTGTAGATGAGGGTGCCATGTAGCGTGGTCCTGGGGCTGGTCCAGATCTGGAAGTGGAGGTGCGCAGTGTTGGAGTGGGGATCACTTGTGCTGGATGTGAAGAGTCAGAGAGGGGTCTTGTGTTAAATGGTGAGTCCTCCTCCTGGGCGGTGGGGGCGGTCCCTTCTCTGGATCTTGTAGCCGTCTGGGATGGCCATGGTGATGTGGGGGCCGGAGGTGGCGTTGTTCCAGGTTTCCGTGAAGTAGGTTGAAGATTACTATTCCGAGGTTGCTTGCATCAGTTGCCAGAGAGGTGAGGTTCTGAGATTAGCAGGCCACTAGGTGGAGTCGCAGAGAGAGGTATCTTTGTCAAAGATTATTACTTGATCTTTTCTGTGTTGAGCTTGACGCAGTAGGTTTTCATTCACCTGACTACTTCAGTCATGCAGGCAGAGAAATTGGCCTAGGCATTTTGTGTCTTGTCAGAGAGAAGGTATATGAACTGGGTGTCATCAGCATAGAATGTGATACTTAGGGCCTGATTTAGATCTCGGAGGACAGGTTACTCCGTGATGGATATTCCATCCGCTGAAATATAACTCCCATTATATCCTATGGGATTTTTATTTCGGCAGACGGGATATCCATTACCATTGTGACGGAGTAACCCATCTGCTGAGATCTAAATCAAGCCTTAAGTCAGTCAGAGTGGATGATGATGGTGAGTGGAGTCATGGAGGAGTTGAACAGGGTGGGGCTGAATAAGGATGTTTGTGGAACTCCGCAAATGAGGTTGACAGTGTCATAGGTGAATGGGGCTAGGCTGATTAACTGGTTGTGACATGTCAGGAAGAAGCAAGTTGTGGGTCCTTGGATGTTGACTTTGTGCAGTTGTTGGATAAAGATGATTTGGGAGACAGTGTCAACGTTTGCAGAAAGGTCCAGTTAGATGAGGAGCATGGTGTCACTTCTGTCCTTGATCATCCAGATATTGTTTGTGGTGGTGAGGAGGGCGGTCTTTGTAGTGTGGTTGGGTCTGAATCCAGAATGAGAGGTATTGAGGAGATGGTTTTGTTAAGGTGGGTGGCTAGGTGTTTGTTTATCATCTTTTGCCGAATACGTTAGTATGAAGCTAGGTCAATAGTCGACTGACCTGATGAGCATTTGGCCTGGCCTGCTTCTGGTATGCTGAGCATTTCTTGAGGGGGGGAGTACTGTGGTGTGTCTCCATGCATCCAAATAGGTAGCTTTAGTGATTGAGTTGGCATGGATGAGGGGCCAGTCCTTTGAAGAAGACATAGTAAAAGAAGGGGTACGATAGTGCTCTGGAGTGTATAGAATGCATGTTTATTGCATTTTCTTGAGAGGTGGTGGTGGCCAGGTGGTTAGGGTGGTCCACTGGGTGTTGGTTTAGATGGGTATAAGAGCTGCTAAAAGGGTCTGGTTGGGGCTTGAAGTTGTCATAGATTCTGGTAATCTTGTTGCTGAAGAATAAGGGCGAGCCGGGTGCAGAGGTCTTGAGGGGGTGTTACGCTGGTGGAGCTTGCTGCGAGAGAGATTAATTCTTTCACTTTTGTAAAAATGTCTTTGGTACTGTTGGTGCTGCTTTCGATGCGGTCAGTGAGTGCAAAGTTTTTGGATGGCTCAAATTTTCTGGAGGTAGTTTCTGAGGGCACATCTGCAAGTGCTCTTGTTGGGTTGTCCTGTCTTTGTCTCCATTTGCGTTTAAGTAGCTTTCATTGGTGTTTGTTGAGCCTGAGGTCTTTCATTAACCTGCTTGCCTACAGTCTGGTTCTCGTGGCTTTGTTGGTTTTGAGAGGAGCCACGGTGTCTGCACAGGCAGTCATTCAGGTATTGAAATTGGAGATGGATTTGGAGAATTTGTTTTTGTGCCAAGTTCAGTGGTGTAGGAGTTCTGAAGATCAGGGTGCTTCTGAGATATTGTTCCGATCCTGTTGTGAACATTTGGCAATGGTGTTCCAGCAGTGGTGTGGGATGAGTATGCTGAAGTTGACCAGGGTGAGGTCGAACCTGGTGATGGGAGTGGGTTTTTCTACTGGATGTTGCTGAAGCCAGTGAAACTGAGGTCCAGTAGGTGTCCGGCAGAGTTTGTGGGGCCTTTCATAGCTGGATCAGCCCGAATTGGAACATGTCCTCTAGGAGGTTGGTCGTGTTGGGATCGCTGAGGTCAGGGCCGGACTGGCCATAGCGGGCACCGGGCAATCCCCTGCTGCGCCGCACGGGTGGGGGGCAGTTTTGGGCCCCTGGGTGCTGTTTTTGTTACAGGGCCGTTTTTGCAGCATAGCTGCAAAATCGGCCCTGTACCAAAATCGGCCGAAAACCGGCCCCGGCAAAGAGCTTGGTGGCACCTCCAACCCCCCGAGCGGGGAGGGGTGCCGGCCGAGCACTTTGCCAGGGCCGGTTGTGGTTCCCTGGGTGAGGTGCTTCAGGTGGTAGTTGAGGTTGCAGAGGAGGATGAAGGCTCTGGAGTTGAAGTTCAGGAGGGACGAAGTCCACAATGATCCTGCTGAAGTTGGTGCATGTCCCGGATGGGGCAGTAGATGGCAGTGCTGCTCAGGGTGCAGTAGACGGAGATGAGGAGTTTGAAGGTCAAGTGTTCCACGTTGCTGGTGGGGTTTTCTGATGTGGTGGAGTGTTGAGTGGATTCTTTGAAGATGATAGCGATTCCACTTCCGGGTCTTTTTGTGCTGTCCTTTCTTGTGATCTTGCCGTGGCAAATATGGGATCAATGACCGAAGTCCGGCAGGTTTTAGTCAGGAAGAGAGGTAGTTTAGCAGATCCCAATTTTGGTAGTTTATTTAGGGAGGGAGCGAGTACTGAGGAGTATATTGGGAAGGAAGATGTGCGGTATAGTGGCATCAGGTGTGAATGGTCATGCATGTTGAGTGTCTTTGCTGTGTGAGGTGTGGGGCAGATTGAGGTGGGTGTGGGCTGGTGAATGTGAAATGGCAGGTGGCGCAGAAGAATGCACTTTCAGTGTTGGGTGGTGAGGTACAGCAGGAGCACTGAGAGATGTGGATTGGGTTTAGGGTGACGGTTCTAATTACAATGGGGGAAGTGGGTGAGAGGAGGGCCAGGGGTCTGGTACTGGGCACAGGCAGGCCACAGACTGGCACTGCCAGCTTGTCTTTGGCACACTTTTGGCTTGTGAGCTACACATGCATACCTCCACGATGCAGCCACCATTAAGTGAAGACAGTTTTAGGGGAAAACAGTGAAGTTACTTCCTGTGCAAATGGATGATGAGAATTTCAGTGATGACACTTCCTGGAGAGTTGGATGAGGGAGAAATCCAGTGATGTCACTTCCTGTGTGGATTGTGATGGGAAATTAGTTCTCTTGCTTGGCTTCTTCTTGTAAAGACAGTTTTGGTGGGAATCCAGTGATGTCACTTCCTGTGCAGATGGAGGAACTAGGAGTCGCAGGCTATTCTTACCCCAAGTCCAGCTCAAGGTCTATGTTAGATTTGGGGGTCTCTAGTTGGCAGAGGTAGATATCTTTGACAAATAGGGACCCATGTGTCTTGTCAGAGTAAGGGGGTACACTCCTAAAATAATCCTTGCTCACCCCGCTTGGCATGAGCAGACAGGCTTATCTCGGAGGCAGTGTGTAAAGCATTTGTGAACACATACAGTAACCCAGTTGCAACACTACAGACGGACACCACACAAGTTGTACTATAAAAATAAGAATTCTTTATTTAGGTTTAACACAAGACCACAAACGACAAAAGTTCACAATACTATACTTCAAAAATGGTAGAATTAGCTCAGTTCTCTTAAGATGTAAAATGCACACTTTGAGTTCAACGTAGCCTAGGATGCGTAACGCTATACAATGAAAGTGTTGCAGGGAAGGTGATGCGTCGGTTCCTTACACGCGAGAATGGTGATGCTTTGGGTCTCCACTGATGCGTAGGGGATGCGTCGGTTCTTCTCTGCGAGGGGAGGCGATGCATCGGTTTCTTACTGAGCTTCCGTGGCTTATGCGACCAGCAGCGCCGTGATGTGATGAAGATCCGGTGCAAAGAAACAAAGACGGCGTCTTCTTCTTGATACGACACGATGCGTGCACGCCCGACTGTCGTGCGGCGACTCAACAATTCTTCTGAGCCGCAACAGGCCCTGCAACACGCTTCCCGGTGATCCAGTGGCGTCTGCTGCGACGTCGATCCTCTTCTCCGGTGATGCGAGGCGCTTCGGCGATGATGCGACAGCTGCAGTGGCGGCGACACGCTTCTCCGTTGATGCGGCGGCATCTGATGCGACGTCAATCCTCTTCTCCGACGATGCATAGACAGCAGCTGCGGCTGCGACACACTTCTTCTCCGTGAGTCGCGCTTCCAGCTCCTTGTGACACGCAGTTCCTCAGAAAGCCAAACACAACTGCAGGCACTTCAAAGAACTCCTAGGGAGCTGGTGGGTGAAGTCTGTTGTCCCTGAGACTACAGCAGGAGACAGGCTCTTTCTGAAGCCCTTGGAGATACTTCACAAGTTGATGAAAGTACACACAAAGTTCCTCTCTCCTTTCTTTGGCAGTCAGGCAACCACTGCAGACCAATCCCCCAAGCAGCACTTCAGCTTAGAGATAGTCTCTCCTCAGTCTCTCGTTCCTCTCCTCAGCAAAGGTTTCTTCTTGTTTCCCAAAAGTGATCTAATGTTCTGGTGTCTGGGTCTCCCTTTTCATACACAGTTTCTCTTTGTTCTCTGAAGGCAGAGAGGCCTTTGCATAGTCCAAATCAGTTCTGGTCAGTCCTGGAGCACTCTGTTTACATGACTCCTTCTTTCCTTTCACAGTGCAGGGCAGAGACATCAGATTCACCACATGAGGTGGAGCCAGCATTGTGGAGGGAAGGCACAGCCCTAATCAGGTCCCAGGTGCAACTCCTCCCACCCATCTGCATGTAGATCTCTCTATTCAGCCCTGGGCTGACTCACCCTGTCTCCTGGAATCCCCCAGCCCCTGTCACTCAAATTCCAGACAAGGAATACACAACCTAGCAGAGGCAGGCTTGGATGGTTAGAAAAGAAAATACCTACATTCTAAAAGTGGTATTTTCAAACACAGAATGTTAAAACCAACGTCACTAAAAGATGTATTTTATCATTCTGAGTTCAGGCGTAGTTATCTCGAATTTCTACCTGGTTCCCTGAGTCAGTTAGGATTATATTATGTAATAATCAAACTGCCCATTCTGGCCTATGGGGAACTTGTAGCCTTGCAATAGTGAAAAACGAAAATGAATGAATGAATGAATAGTGATTTGTAAAAGCGCAACTTTGCCCATGGACATCAAGGCGCTGCAGATGGTACTGGCTGTATGAAGGGGGAGGGCGTACGCCGGCTATAGGTAGGCCTCCCTGAAGAGCCAAGTCTTTAAAGCCTTCCGGAAGAGAGAATGGGAGGGTTGTCCCTTAAGTTCAGCCGGAAGTATGTTCCAGATCCTAGGGGCGAGGGAGGAAAAGGCCCTCCCGCCCCATCTGGCTTTGGTGACTCGTGGCACAGCAAGAAGATTTTTAGATGCTGAGCGAAGTGCCCTGTCGGGGTATAGAGGGAGACAAGGGATCTGATGTCTTCGGCCCCGGATCCATGCAGGGCCCGGTGGGTGACACATAGGACCTTGAACTCTATCCTGGCCTGTATGGGGAGCCAATGCAGATCCCTCCTAATGGAGGAGCCTGATGAGAATCTGGGGGCATCAGCGACAAACCTGGCAGCTGCATTTTGCACTATTTGCGGACGTTGAACTAGTTGTTTGTTGACTCCTAAATATAGTGCATTGCAGTAGTCTAACCGTGAGGAAATGAGGGCCACGGTGACCTGTTTTCGGGCCTCGATTGAGAGATAGTGTACAATTTTCCTCAAGATTCTTAAGACCCTGCAGCAGGTTGAGGTAGTCCTGCTGATTTGTTTGTCGAAGGAGAGCTTGGTGTCAAAAATTACACCCAGATTGCAGGCAGACTGTGAGGGCGTGGGGCAGGCTCCAAGAGCAGAGGGCCACCATTCCATCGACCAGATCTCATGCTTACCTCCGAAGATAAGGACCTCTGTTTTCTCCCCATTTAGTTTAAGGAAGTTCCTTATCATCCAGCCCGCAACTGCTTCCACACAGTTCCTAAAATTTCGGGCAGTGATGTCTATGGATTGCGAGTGGGAAACCATGATCTGAGTGTCGTCAGCATAGGATAGGACTTCCAAAATGGCTGTAATTCACTGTTACTGCAAAAAGTGGAAGTGGGTCGGGTGGGATAAATCATCAAATACTTAAATCATGAGGGACTCCAAATTCCCTTATATTGCAAACATTAGTCTCTCCATCGGGTACATATATACATCAATGATTGCATACCTAATACAAAAACTGGGTTATCAATTTTATTTATAATAATCCATCTAGCAAGTCAATGCTTGTATAAGATTCAGTCAATAACAATTCATTTACACATATATACACAAATATCTACACACAATCTGTACAGCTAACAATAAACAGAAAAGCGTGCGTTTATTTCATTAGATACATAAACACTTTTCACCCAAAAGGTGTATTCAAAAAAGAAATGTGCCCCCCTATTACTTCAGGGAGTCCACTAAGAGGAAGTCCTGTCTCAACACAATAAATTCTACTCAATCAAGAACAACCAATCAACAATTTTGATGACCCAAAATCTCCTAGTTAAAGTGATATCCTCAGACTCCTCTTATGGATTTGAAGCATGTCGACGCGTACGCGTTTCGGCCTTCTGATATCTTGGCCTCCTCAGGACGAGGGTGAAATCAAAATATCCTAAACAAATATACCACAATTAGCTGCCTAGGTCAAACACCTGCATCTATCAAACAATTCTGTGCCACCGTGATCCGAACCGCATGCCGCCAACTGCCAACAGTGAAACCCAGAGGGTAGAGGGCCAACACCTCAAGCAATCAACAACACCAGTGAATGAACTAAGGACACCCAATGAAAAAAGTGATCCTAAAAAGGAGGAACAAATACATAGAGCTGTGGCTAGGTTTCGAGTGTAACTCCTCGTGTCAACCAAACAGAATACACAACTCAGAGTGTGACAACTCATGACAAACAGAAGAATACATGTAGGTAGTGATGGAGCACCCATTTAAAGGGGAATCAATACCATTACATCCCCAAAGAGCACCGTTACTCAACAACAATACAGAACAGATACTTACTGTCATCCAACATTAAGTCTGGATGGTAAATCCACACAAATACTTCATGGGTTCAAAAGATGCAATACACAGGGGGGCGCTAATCTCAGTATACTGTAAATGGGGCAACAAATACACTCTTAATCCACAACCACCTTATAGTTAAGATATCGCTTACCTCAATACAAGGGAAAGCGAACACCGACCAAGACTCTTCCTCTGGCGGCAAATATCATATCTTCAATTGTCTTATTACTCGCTGTTTTCCCAGACCTGCCGAGAACACCACGCTTTGTCAGTAACAAACCCAAACGGGCACTTAGTGGACCTCTACACGGGTTGTTATATATACCACCTCAGCACACTCACACCGCGCTATCGCCTCGAATATTTACCACATTCAATCAATAACCATCCATCGCGGGCACTTAATATACGCCCTCGCGGGTAATCGAATATGTTAACCCCACCGACTCACAACGCGCTGTCTACTCGGGCGTTCTTCATACCTGCAAAACACAGGATCTCCGGCCGCGGCACTCTCTCCTCACTCTAATCCGACATGCACCGGCGTTCACTACGAGTGCCATTTTAACAACGGCAGCGTCATGATCTTTCTGTTTGTAGTTTTTTATGATGAAATGTTGCATTGTTTGTTTATATTTTTGTCCGTCCATAAGAAAACTGTAAGTCATGTTTTTATCCAGAATGTACACTGCTGATGTATATGGAATGTATGTCTTTTCTGTGCTGCCTTGGTCATGGGTTGTAGCCCCCGCCTGCCGCGGTGATCCCGAGAATATGCTTTTTGTTATTCAGGCTTATAGTAAGTCACATTGGGGACTTGGGGGGGCAGCCGACCAAAGGGAGGCTTGCCCACCCGGGGAAATTTGGGGCAGCAGGGGCGGGGGGGGGAAGGGGAGCGCTGCAGGCACCCGTAGCTTGGGCTGGTTGGGCTGGCTGGGCTGGTTGGGCTCCTTTTGGGCGGTTTTTGGGCTGGCCGGGTTAAATACGGCCATTTTGTAGAATCGGCACCATTTCAGGTGCTGTGACACGGCTGCCGGGGGGTTTCTGACCGATCTGTTTTGTACCGTGGTGCAGTAGGCCGGAGGCGTGGGCAGAGGCGTTGGCCAGCGGGGGTCAGGCGGCGCGATCGGAGCTGTGTGGAGCGTCGTTTACTGCGGACTGAGGCGGCGTGGTAGGAATGGCGGAGCGGGACCCCAGGGTGGCCGAAGCGTTGCGGCTGTTGGGGGAGGCAGGCCAGTTGCGGCCGGACTTGCAGGTAAGGCCCCCGCCGCGGCGCGCTGCCAACGGCGCCGCGGCGGCCGTGTGGGCTTGCGAGCCGCCGCGGTCACGACCGCGGCCGGCTCAGGCTGCAAACAGAGGGGGCGGGGCCGGGGGCAGTGGCGCGAAGGCCGGGAAGCCGCGAGGAGCGGCAGTGCCGCGGAAGGCGGCGAAGAAAGGGGCATCGAAGGCTGGGCAGCGAGGCGCGAAGATGAAGGCATTGGAGTTTGTGGGTGGGGGGGAGGACCGGCTACGGCGGCGGAGGAGGCGGTCAGGGCGGAAGGGGGGCGGGAGGCCACGGGTTGTGACGCGGGGGTGGGAGTCCAAGGGGGTGGGGGGAGGGAGCTCCTGAGGTGCCGGCTGGATCGCCTGCTGGGGGGGCGGAGGGGGTGGTGGAGGAGGGTGCAGGGGGGGGTCTCCCCAGGGGGTGCAAGGAGGTGGGCTGGGGGGAGGGGGGGAGGGGAAGAGGGAGGGGGGGCAGTTTCCCCCGTGTTGATTGAAGAGACGGAGGGGGAGGAGATGGGTGGGGGGGAGGACACGGAACTGGACTGGGGTTCTTCAGGGTCGGAGGGGGGTGGGGGCGTGGGGGGCCAGGAGAGAGGGCCGGACACGGTGCGGGGGAGGGGGTGGCCACGGGTGCCAGGGGGAGGGGTGGCGTGGAGTGCGGGAGGGGCGGGGGTGCCTGGGGGAGTGGGGGGGGTAGGGGGCTGGGAGGGGGGGTTCGGAGGGGGTGTGGGGCCCGGTTGGGGGCCGGCCGGGTGGGGTGGCCTGGGGGGCTGGGATGGGGGGAGTGGGTGGGGCATGGGAGGCAGGGTTGTTCCCTCGTGCCGCGGCGGTCACTCGGCGGGGTGGGGACGGGGGGCGCCGCGGGGGTGGGAGTGTGGGGGGGTGCGTGGGGAGGGGATGGCGGGTTTTTTCACCCCGGCATGCTAGACTCCACCTTTTTACCTTGGCAGGAGCTGTTTGCGAGGCGCTCGGGTGAGCAACATGCGGCTCCACTCCACCGAGAGGATGGGCCGGCTCTGTCTGGTGCGGACGGCCGAGCTCCAACGAGGGACCTGGCGATGGAGCAGGGCGGCTGGCGGCGGGGGTCATCACCGCCGGCCCCCCTGAAGGGTTGTTACGGCCGCCGGGGCAGGGGAGTGAGCTTGGATGCACAAACTGTTGAGCCGGGTGTGAGTGGAGTGGAACGGCGTGGGAATGTGGATTTGGGTGTTTTGATGAGAGTGTGTCGGGAGAGAGCGGGCTTGAGCCGGCTGGACCCCCCAGGGGGGGTCGGGACTGTGTGGAGGTGGCGGATGGGGAGTCCGAAGAGGAAGGGGAGATTCGGGAGGAAGGGGGGGAGAGTAATGTTGTTGGCAGTGTTTTACAGGTGCCCGCGAGGCGGGAAGTGCCGAGAGTAACAGCCCCCTCAGCTCCACTGGTTAGGCGGCGGGATCCGGTTCGGACGCCGACCTTGACGCCAGGTAAGATGGGTGACGGAGCGGGGAGTAGCAAGCGGCGCTGTGTACAGGTCTCAGTGGGGACTGGGGGCGAAGGGGAGGAGGGATGGAGGCTGGTGCTTGGGCGGTATGTGCAGGACACGGGCGTGGGCACGGATGGTGCGGTGGATGGGCAGGCTGGTGCGCGGCCGGGGTCGGAGGCGGTCGCCGGGAAGGATGCTGCGAGTGGGGGGAAGGAGAGCTGCGTGGTGCCGGTGCGTAAGTTACCATACATGGGTTTGACGAAACCACTGGGGGCGCACCTGTCGTTGGCGACAAAAGAGAAGATATGAAAAGGGGAGTACATAGACATCCTGAAGCTTCTCCACAGGGAGTTGACGTCTAAGGAGGGGTCGAAGGAGGAGGAACAGGAGCTGGCCAGGAGTCCGAAAGTGCCTTTGACATTGGACAATTGGTCAGCGGCTTTCCTTATATACGCAAGTGTATACTGCGAGAAGTTTCCCGACCGTTCCGTGGCGCTCTTTAAGTACATGGATGTGGTGCGGAGGGCCCAGGTGACGTACGGCGGTTTCGCGTGGTCGCACTATGACGAGGTGTTTCGGGCGCGCATGGCGGCTGACCCGGAGGCTTTGTGGGGGGAGCTGGACGCGGACTTGTACCAACAGACGATGGGAGGGGCCAAGTTCGGCCACACCATTTACACGGCCAGCGGTTTGCCAGTGGGACCGCCCCCCTTTGCCGCGCGCCCCACCCGGGGTGTGGGGCGGGGAGAGTCCGGCGGACAGGCCACGGTTGGGGCCTGTTGGGACTTCAATAAAGGGTCGTGCGGGCGGGCAGCCTGCCGTTTTAGGCAAGAGTGCTCGAGCTGCGGAAAGCGGCACCCGGCGCTGCGGTGCTGGGGGCCCGGGGGCCAGCCGGGACAACAGCCGGGGCATGGAGGTCCTCAGGGAGGGGGGGGCAGAGGGGAGGAGTGCGAGGGGGGGAGCAGGAGCTTTGGGCAAAAGCTCGTACGCCGGTTAGGCTGGAGCGGATGGAGCCCTGGTTGGCGGCGTATCCGCGGGCGGAGGACGCTGCAGTGCTGCGTCAGGGTTTTCGGGAGGGGTTCCACCTGGGCTATGAGGGCCCCCGGATTGCTCGCTGGGCGGACAATCTGAAGTCGGTGAATGCGCACAAAGGTATTGTGCGGGAGAAGTTGTTCAAGGAGGTCAGGGAGGGGAGGATGGCGGGCCCGTTTTCGGAGCCGCCGATTCCTGGATTGATCATTTCCCCCATCGGGGTGGTGCCCAAGAAGGAAGAGGGACAGTTCCGGTTCATCCAACATCTGTCGTGGCCGGAAGGGGAGTCAGTGAACGCGTACATCTCGGCGGACTTGGCGTCGGTGACTTACTCGTCGGTGGACGTGGCGCGGAGGCTCGTCTCGGCGGCGGGGAGTGGTGCATTGATGGCGAAATGCGATGTCAAGTCGGCCTTTCGGCTTCTCCCGGTCCACCCGGCAGATCACCAGCTGCTGGGGATTCAATTTGAAGGGCTCATCTTTGTGGACAAGGCACTGCCGATGGGGTGTTCCATCTCGTGCTCGCTCTTTGAGCGTTTCAGTTCGTTCCTGCAGTGGGTTTTTTCCAGGCGCACAGGCTCGGAGTCAGTGACGCACTACCTGGATGACTTTTTCCTGGTGGGGCGACCCGGTACGACGGACTGCCAGCGGCAGCTGGACGGTTTGGCCGGGTTGATGGGGGAGTTTGGTGTTCCCCTGGCGCCAGAGAAGACGTATGGTCCCAGTATGGTGTTGTCCTTTCTCGGTATCGAGCTCGACTCGGTCGCCATGGAAGCACGCCTACCGGACGATAAGAAATCAGTGATGTTGGAGCTGGTGGCAGGCATGCTGGCTTGCAAGAAAGTGACGGTGCGGGAGGTGCAGGTGCTGTTGGGGCACTTGAACTTTGCGTGTCGCGTGGTGCGGGCGGGTCGGACTTTCTGCAGGCGGTTGGGATTGGCGTTGTCTGGGTTGTCTTTGCCTCACCACCACGTACGATTGTCGGCGGGAATGAAGGAGGACCTGCGCATGTGGCGGGCATTTTTGGAACGGTTCAACGGAGTGCCCATGGCACCGGTGGAGGATTGGGAGAGGGACGTCACCATGTACTCGGACGCGGCGGGTGTTGGCGGTTTCGGTCTGTACTGGGACGGACGGTGGTGCGCGGAGCAATGGCCGGAACACTGGCAGGCGGGCGGCCGGAGCATAGCGTTCTTGGAACTGTTCCCGTTAGTGGTGGCGGTCACGGTGTGGGCCAGGGAGCTGGCGCATAAGCGCGTGTTGTTTCGAGTGGACAACATGGCGGTCGTGCAGGTGGTGAATAGGCAGTCGGCCAGAGACCCGCAGGTGTTGAGGTTGATGAGGGTGTTTGTGTTGCGCTGCTTGGAGAATGACATCCTTTTTCGGGCACGACACGTGCCAGGTGTGGACAATGACATTGCGGATGCTTTGTCTCGTTCGCAGTGGGAGAGGTTCCATGGGCTAGCCACGGCGGCGGAGGAGGTCAAGACGATGGTGCCGGGAGAGCTGTGGTCGGTGGGCGAGCCCGGGTCTTCCAGCTGGTAAAGAGGTCCGTAGCGGCGTCAACGTGGAGGTCTTACGAGCAGACATGGGAGGAATTCTTGCGGTCTGGCGCGGTAAGGCGGGGGGGCCGGTGGCAGCGCGAGGAGCAGGTGGTGCGTTACATGGTGGGGCTCATGGACAAGGGTTTGTCACGGGTCACTATTGCGGGCAAGTTGTCAGGTGTGGCGTTCATGGGTAAGCTGTGGTGGGGTTACGTCCCGTCGGCTGGGGAGCTGGGGGCCCGGTTGCTGGAGGGTTGGGCAAGAGAGCAGGGCGCTGCGGTTCGCTTGCGGGGGCCAGTTACGGTGGCTTTGTTGGTAAACCTCATTGGCGCGTTGCCGGCAGTGTGCAGGGATGAGGGAGAGGTGGTGCGCTTCTCTACGTTAATGTCCTGGCTTTTTTATGGAGCGTTTCGAGTGTCAGAATTGGTGGGGACGAAGGGGGCGCCTGGGGTGGTGTGGGAGGATGTGGACTTGCGAGATCGTGAGGTGGCGGTGCGACTGCGGCGCTCAAAAACTGACCAGAGAGGGGTTGGAACCTGGGTGGTCCTAGGCCCGGGGGTGTAGGAGGGGGTCTGTCCCGCGGAGTGGGGTAGGCGGCTAGTGGCGATCCGGAGTCGGGACGAGGAGGAGGTGTTTGGCCGGGGTAGTGGGGGCAGAGTGACGGCGGCGCAGGTGTTGTGGGTTATGCGACACGCCCTGCGGGGCTTGGGTGAGGACCCCTTGGCTTTTGGGACTCACTCTTTCAGGATCGGGGCGGCGACAGAGGCGGCGCGTAGGGGTTGGGGGAAGGAGGAGATACAGCGGCTGGGATGGTGGAAGTCGGACTGTTACCGGACGTATGTGAGGCTGAGGGAGGTAGAAGGGGTGACGTCTTTGTGATTTCGAAGCCTGATATGTGTTTCTTTGCAGGTGGTGTGGCGGGGCCGGAGGTGGCAGTTTTGAATTTGTATTTGGTGGGACACTCATTTGTCAAGCGGGCTGAGCAGGCGGAGTGGGACAAGCATCGTGCACTGAATTTGGGATTGGATAATGGACTGTATCGGTGTCAATGGAGAGGAAAAGGGGGTATGCGGTGGCATGAGTTGTTGCCTATGTTGAATACGGTGGTCAAAGGGGGTGTGTGTCCGGATGTGGTAGTGATTCATTTAGGGGAGAACGACTTGGTGCAGTGCAAGGGCCTGGCTGTGGTTAAACAAATGAAGAGGGACCTGAGGGAGATCAAACAACGATGGGCGGGGTGCCATGTGATCTGGTCCGAATTAATCCCCAGGCGGGTGTGGAGGGGAGCTGAGCGCCCAGGTGCGATAGACAGGGCACGGAGGAAGATTAACCGGGTGATGGTGGATTTCTGTGCTAAGGAAGGGGTGGGGAGAATGGTACATCCTGAGTTGCGTTATGGAGCGGTGTAATTTTTCATGGAGGATGGGGTACACCTTTCCAGATATGGTATGGAACTGTACATAGTGCAGTTGAAGGAGGCACTGGATGGAGCACTGGGGGTACTCAGATATCCTAGGAGGCAGGAGGCCTAGGGGGGGGTCGGAAGTAGTAAACAACTTCCGAGTGGCGTTTCCCTATGAGAAAAGGGGGGATTCACAGGAGGCCTGGGGCGGTAGGGGCAGTTGGGGAGCGGAGGTCAGTAAGGTCACTGAGGTCATTTGCAGTTGGGGGTAGGTTGCTGAGCGGATGTGGACACTTTGTTGCACTGTTGGGGATACAATTAGGGGTGGGGGTGGAGGGGGGCTGTTAGGCAGTTATTACTTAGCGAGCACTAGTTTTGTTCGGCACAGGCCAGGTGGGTGTTTGTTGTGTAGGTGCACCTGATTCCAAATAAAGCGGCCTTTAACACACTAAGTTGGTGTCTGTGTCAGTGCTTCCCCCCCCCCACCTACTGGTGTGCCCCAAAGACCGATTGTGTAATTGGCGAAGGGTTATGGGACAGGTATGATGGTCTGATTTTTGTGCTGCGGGTTTTATTCCATGGTGCATTGTTTTGTGTGGTTTCGACTCTCGAAGAGCAGGTCGCTGTTTATTGTAAAAATGGGGTAGTGAAGGGCTTTGACAGTCGATCTTAAAGGAATGATTTGCGCTAGTCCTTTGTTGTTGTTGTTGTTGTTGTTGTTGACGAGTGCGAGCCCGATCGACTGTCGAAGCCCTTCACTACCCCATTTTTACAATAAACAGCGACCTGCTCTTCGAGAGAATCAGACCATCATACCTGTCCCATAACCCTTCACCAAATACACAATTGGTCTATGTGACTTACTATAAGCCTGAATAACAAAAAGCATATTCACGGGATCACCGCGGCAGGCGGGGGCTACAACCCATGACCAAGGCAGCACAGAAAAGACATACATTCCATATACATCAGCAGTGTACATTCTGGATAAAAACATGACTTACAGTTTTCTTATTGACGGACAAAAATATAAACAAACAATGCAACATTTCATCATAAAAAACTACAAACAGAAAGATCATGACGCTGCCGTTGTTAAAATGGCACTCGTAGTGAACGCCGGTGCATGTCGGATTAGAGTGAGGAGATAGTGCCGCGGCCGGAGATCCTGTGTATTGCAGGTATGAAGAACGCCCGAGTAGACAGCGCGTTGTGAGTCGGTGGGGTTAACATATTCGATTACCCGCGAGGGCGTATATTAAGTGCCCGCGATGGATGGTTATTGATTGAATGTGGTAAATATTCGAGGCGATAGCGCGGTGTGAGTGTGCTGAGGTGGCATATATAACAACCCGTGTAGAGGTACACTAAGTGCCCGTTTGGGTTTGTTACTGACAAAGCGTGGTTTTCTCAGCAGGTCTGGGAAAACAGCGAGTAATAAGACAATTGAAGATATGATATTTGCCGCCAGAGGAAGAGTCTTGGTCGGTGTTCGCTTTCCCTTGTATTGAGGTAAGCGATATCTTAACTATAAGGTGGTTGTGCATTAAGAGTGTATTTGTTGCCCCATTTACAGTATACTGAGATTAGCGCCCCCTGTGTATTGCATCTTTTGAACCCATGAAGTATTTGTGTGGATTTACCATCCAGACTTAATGTTGGATGACAGTAAGTATCTGTTCTGTATTGTTGTTGAGTAACGGTGCACTTTGGGGATGTAATGGTATTGATTCCCCTTTAAATGGGTGCTCCATCACTACCTACATGTATTCTTCTGTTTGTCATGAGTTGTCACACTCTGAGTTGTGTATTCTGTTTGGTTGACACAAGGAGTTACACTCGGAACCTAGCCCCAGCTCTATGTATTTGTTCCTCCTTTTTAGGATCACTTTTTTCATTGGGTGTCCTTAGTTCATTCACTGGTGTTGTTGATTGCTTGAGGTGTTGGCCCTCTACCCTCTGGGTTTCACTGTTGGCAGTTTGCGGCATGCTGTTCGGATCACGGTGGCACAGAATTGTTTGATAGATGCAGGTGTTTGACCTAGGCAGCTAATTGTGGTATATTTGTTTAGGATACTTTGATTTCACCCTCGTCCTGAGGAGGCCAAGATATCAGAAGGTCGAAACGCGTCCGCGTCGACATGCTTCAAATCCATAAGAGGAGTCTCAGGATATCACTTTAATTATGAGATTTTGGGTCATCACAATTGTTGATTTTTTGTTCTTGATTGAGTAGAACTTATTGTGTTGAGACAGGACTTCCTCTTAGTGGACTCCCTGAGTCCACTAGGGGGGCACGTTTCTTTTTTGAATACATCTTTTGGGTGAAAAGTGTTTATGTATCTAATGGAAAAAATGTATGCTTTTTTGTTCATTGTTAGCTGTACAGATTGTATGTAAATATTTGTGTATATATGTGTAAATTAATTGTTATTGATTGAATCGTATACAAGCATTGACTTGCTAGATGGATTATCATAAATAAAATTGATAATCCAGTTTTTGTATTAGGTATGCAATCATTGATGTATATATGTACCTGATGGAGAGACTAATGTTCGGAATATAAGGGAATTTGGAGTCCCTTATGATTTAAGTATTTGATGATTTATCCCCCGACCCACTTCCACTTTTTTTAGTATTGTATTCTTTACCCAGGTTCGGGTGGGTTATTTGGGTATACCCCTACGGGTGCTATTTCACGTAATTCACTATTAGACATGCCACACACATCAGGACATGTCCTACCTTTTCCCTACAATGCACCCTGCCCTTGGGCCTACCATAAGGGTGACTAATATGCAGAAAAGGTAAGGTGTAGGGACTGGCAAATGGGTGCACTTGCCCAGTCAACATGGCAGTACCAGACTGCACACAGGCTCTGCAATGGCAGACCTGAAACACACTTTTACAGGCTGCTTCTGTGGGTGGCACAACCAGTGCTGCAAGCCCACCAGTAGCATTTGATTTACAAGCCCTGGGCACATGCAGTGCACGGTACTAGGGTCTGACAAGTAAACCAAACTAACCAATCATGGAGTCACTGCCGTGACCCCTCACTCCGTTCTGGCCTGTTTCCCCGGAGAACCGGAGTTCTGGGGTCCAAGATCCTGCCAGTAATCAACGGAACGGAGATGGGTCGGACGGAAAGTGAACCATCACTGAAGACCGTCCTGATAGCTATCGGGGCTCTGCAGTCTCATGTGGAGGCTCTGATCCAAAAATTGTCCGCTTGTGCAGCTGGGACTGAGCGCCTGAGACCGGACCTTGCTTCATTGCATGAGCCCAAACGTACGGGGCCTCCTACAGTAAATGCTTTGCCGACGGAGGATGACCTTGTTCTGGATGCGGAGTTTGATCCCTTGGTTGGTAACCGAATAACTGGAAGTAACCCTGGTGCCGTGACTGCATTACCACATTTATTGATCCTTCCAACGAAGATGGACCTGCTCGACTCTCCGTTTCTGGAGCTTCTTTTCGACTACTCTCGAACCGCAATAACAACTCCCTCCTCCCCGGCAGTATCAACATGTTTTCGGAGGAAACGATATCGGGACTTACTGTCGGAGAGGGGGTGCGTTTGTGAGACTGGGATCTGTTATGGACTACTACTATTGTTCCTATGCGGACTGAACTTTATTGCCCTTATTTTCCATCTTGTTTATCCTGTGGGGAGAGAGTGGTTTAACATGTGGGGGTTCGTATCGCAGAACGTAAGGGCCAGGGTTGAGACTGACTATAAGGGGCTTGCAACGCTGCTTCTATTGACATGGGTTTGCTACCACTATTCTTACGGAGGGTTGGGCGGTGTGTATAACCTCCCTTGTTAGCTTTGATTGATTATCCTGATTGTTTCTTTGGTTACGTACACAGGGGTCGTAGTTTGTGACGGGGGGCAGGGGGGACCGGGAGCCGTATGTCAATTTCCTCCCCCACCCTTTTTCTACGTTTAGAACCTAGTTTAGATGGGGCAACAGGCACACTGCTAGTTGGGGTTAGGCGAAAGCTACATGCAGGGGTGCAGAGTGGGGGGAAGGGGTGTTTGTATTGGGTGTGTTTTTGTATGTTCTTACAATCCTATCAGAATCCTGTAGTCGGGTGCCTTATTGAAACATATTTTTGTATTGTGGGTAGGCGGGACCCGAGTTCCGTACTGATCGAACTGCCACTAGCAATGAGTTAAGTTTTATATTGTTGCGTTTTAGTTTCAGTCATTGCCGAGCTCCGTTGAATTGCTGCACTTCAATCTCCCCCCCCTTCCGAACTATCTACCAATGACTATCCTGTTTTTCTTTGGGGGCGGAGTTAGTGGACTTTAATGCTCGCATCGGACTTTGGCGAATGTTCGCACATTACACAGCCGCAAAGTTTCTACAATGCATGGCAGTTCTGTTCTGATTGATCTTCCGTTTATTCTGCGTTATATGTTCTTATATTATCCTGTTGTTTCATGATGTATGGCACCTGATGTTGATCCTTGCTTTATGTTTCTTTTCACTTAATAAAAAGAAATATAAGAAAATGAATCATGGAGTCACTAATCCATACATCAATATACAATAGAGAGAACATATGCACTTTAGCACTGATCAGCAGTGGTTAAGTGCCCACAGTCATAAAACAGCCAACAGCAGGTCAGAGAAAATACAGGAAAAAGGCAAAAATTTCAGGGATGACCCTGCAAAAAGGGACAAGTCCAACAGCCAGGATCGCAGAGAATATATCAGCACAGTACCCAGCAGAGCCATGTGGGCTGACTTTCCAAGTCCATTGTCCAGTCAAATACTAGACCAGACCACTTTTCATCCTGGAGTCAGCTATAATCAAGTTCTGGCTCCTCAGGCTAAGCAGCGCTGGTTGTGCAAGCATCAAGGTTTAGGTTAACGATGGGTGCTTGAGCCTCTGCACCTACCCATTCCAGTGGCTGCCCATTCCAGCGGCTTCCAGCGGCTGCCAAGGTAGCCTGTGGAATGGGTAGGTGCAGAGGTGCATCGTTAACCTAAACCTTGATGCTTGCACAACCAGCGCCGCTTAGCCTGAGGAGCTAGAACTTGATTATAGGGCACACGTGGAAAGATCTACTTACAGAGATCGCCTGACTACTCTAGCACTACTGACTAGGGTACTCCACGGGCCTGACAGGGTTATCATCTTGAAACCCTTTCCTTTTCTTTTGTACACTGACGTGCACTTTTTATACCATTAATTTCTAGGTCCTGAAGAAACGCTACTGATCATTAGGACTTTTCAAGCGTGAAACATGTCGACCTTGTGATTAGTTACACTGGCACATTCAGCCCCATGTAACTCACTAACCTGTTGTTTTTTTAGCTTACCAAGGACACCACGAGAATAAATAATCCGAGAGTGGATGCCGTTAGGTAATTTTAACTTCACTTGCACGCACCACATCACTATTTTTCACAGAATCCTTCCCTTTACCTGTCCCGCCCCCACACCTGCACGTATTCTCTTTTTAAAGATCTCCGCTAAAGAGACCCTTCGGGGGCCCGTCAGACATTGCAGCGCCGGTCTGACGAGGAGCACCAAAAAGCCCGATGATGAAGCATGACATCCTTCTGGGTGTGTGAGGGCGAACAAGAGACACGACTTGGCCTTCCCCTTCGGGATTGGATCCTTGAAACTGGGGATATACATCTGCCTCTTTTCTCTTCTTCCACTACTGAAAAGTATCTGAAACATGCTCCTGAACATTTGTTTGTACTTACTTGAAGCACATACTATCCCTCGCAAGGATTAAGGAAAATGTATGAGAAGAAAAAAACATTACCAGGCCTTCAAAAATCTTGGGGCCCATTCACAGAACGAATCTGAGACAGAATCCTAAACTTAATCCTTTTGTTATTCACGAAAGGCAGTTAGTAGTCTTAAGTTAGGATTTTGTAGTTAGGATTTTGTCTTAAGACAAACTTAAGTTTAACTTAATTTTAACTTAAGTTTAATTTAAGACAAAATCCTTACTTAAGACAAAATCGTAATTTAAGACTACTAAATGCCTTTTGTGAATACCAAAAGTAGTAAGTTTAGGATTTTGTCACTGATTAGTTCTGTGAATCGGCCCCCTTGAGTTGGAATCAACACACCTGTAGACTGGTCCAGCCAAAAAATAGTATACTGCTTTTTCCACAAAAATATTGAATTTGGATGTAAAAATGGCAGCATCTCAGTATTAAACTGTACAATTAACTTTTGCTTCATTGCCCCAACACTCTTACTGTCACAAGTCCTTTAGCTGTAATGTTACAATACAGCAAAAAGGTCATCAAAAGGCGGCATTTTTGTTTTGGCTTTTCAAAGACAAATTTTCTTTGATCTTTTCAGGTGTTGAAGTTCTGTATTACAAGCTTCCTTTGCAATGAGCTGTTTTCTATGGATGGCCACTGACTGGCACTGCACACACTCCTCATAAACTCTCTAAAAATAAAAAAGAAAGACTTACATCAGTACTTTGTTTATATTGGGTTTTCAAACTGGTTTTAATGTTAGTTTTTTTACAGCATGATGCAGCCTTTCAAGAGCTACAGAGTCATTCATATTGTAGCGTTTCTGGTGATAAACATTTATTATGTTGGAAAACACTATGGCCATAGGGAGAGCTGTGGTAGAAATCTATTATAACGATTGCATTAGGTCATTGGTTGGGTGGGATGTGGAGATGAAAACCATGTCCTTAAGCTCCTTTCTGAATTGTTAGAGTATTGAATTAAACCTTCAATTCAAGACATCTCCAGAATTTGGTGGTGTAGTTAGAAAAGGACCAAGAGCAAGCTTACCCTTTCTTCGTTGTTTTCCCAACACAAGAGGACAGAGTTGTATCTATATTATTTGTATTTATAAAACAGAGTTTATTGGTGCTTCATCTTGTAAACATTATAGACACATAAACTTACAAACACTCTTTCAAAATATATTTTCAAGGAGTATTTCCAAAATATTTTATTAAACAGGCCTTAAAAATATCCGGCACACATGAATCCATTAAAGGCTAAAAAATGTAAAGCTCAAGTCATATACAAAATCACATGGGAAACATGGATTCTGCAGAGAAGTTGAGCAAATGAGAAAGGCTGCGGAGTTGGTACCACCTGGGACCAAATGTTGTCCCACCTACATGTAGTGTGAGTTAGTAATGGGCTGGATATCACATATGGTATGCTCAGATCATGTCTTTTATGGTAATCCTAGTCCTGGGCAGAGAACTCTAGTGATGCCCACCCTAAAAGAGGTCTCTTCATCCCTCCATCATCCATCTATTTCCGCAGCCTTTAAGCCTTTCATTCATCCATTTATCCATCTACCCATCTTTTCACACATACATCGGTCCTTCCTGTACAATTCATCCACCCTTTCATCATTGCTGCCTTCATCCTTCCTTCCACACACACTGCAATTCATTATTTTACCCATCCAAACATACTTTTTCATCCACCCGCTCTCCCATTATTTCACCCTCCTTTTATCAATCCATCCATCCCTCCTTTCATCTTTCAGTGCAGGTTTGCATCAATTCTCCATTCAACCCACCTCTCATCAACCCTTGCAATTCCCCATTCATCTCACCTCGCATCAATCCTTCCAATTCCCCATTCATCCCACTTCTCATCAAACCATCCATTTCCCCGTTCATCCCACTTCTCATCAATCCTTCCAATGCTATAATCATCCAGCCTCTTATCAATACTTTTGATTCCCAATTCATCCCACCTCTCATCAATCCTTCCAATTCCCCATTCATCCCACTTCATCAATCCTTCTAATTCCCCATTCATCCCACCTCTCATCAATCCTTCCAATTCTCCATTCATCCCACCTCATCAATCCTTCCAATTCCCCATTCATCCCACCTCATCAATCCTTCCAATTCCCCATTCATCCCACCTCTCATCAATCCTTCCAATTCCCCATTCATCCCACCTCATCAATCCTTCCAATTCTCCATTCATCCCACCTCTCATCTATCCTTCCAATTCCCCATTCATCCCACCTCATCAATCCTTCCAATTCTCCATTCATCCCACCTCTCATCTATCCTTCCAATTCTCCATTCATCCCACCTCATCAATCCTTCCAATTCCCCATTCATCCCACCTCTCATCAATCCTTCCAATTCCCCATTCATCCCACCTCTCATCAATCCTTCCAATTCCCCATTCATCCCACCTCATCAATCCTTCCAATTCCCCATTCATCCCACCTCTCATCAATCCTTCCAATTCCCCATTCATCCCACCTCTCATCAATCCTTCCAATTCTCCATTCACCCCACCTCTCATCAATCCTTCCAATTCCCCATTCATCCCACCTCTCATCAATCCTTCTAATTCCCCATTCATCCCACCTCTCATCAATCCTTCCAATTCCCCATTCATCCCACCTCTCATCAATCCTTCCAATTCTCCATTCATCCCACCTCTCATCAATCCTTCCAATTCCCCATTCATCCCACCTCTCATCAATCCTTCCAATTCCCCATTCATCCCACCTCTCATCAATCCTTCCAATTCCCCATTCATCCCACCTCTCATCAATCCTTCCAATTCTCCATTCACCCCACCTCTCATCAATCCTTCCAATTCCCCATTCATCCCACCTCTCATCAATCCTTCTAATTCCCCATTCATCCCACCTCTCATCAATCCTTCCAATTCCCCATTCATCCCACCTCTCATCAATCCTTCCAATTCTCCATTCACCCCACCTCTCATCAATCCTTCCAATTCCCCATTCATCCCACCTCTCATCTATCCTTCCAATTCTCCATTCATCCCACCTCATCAATCCTTCCAATTCCCCATTCATCCCACCTCATCAATCCTTCCAATTCTCCATTCATCCCACCTCTCATCTATCCTTCCAATTCTCCATTCATCCCACCTCATCAATCCTTCCAATTCCCCATTCATCCCACCTCTCATCAATCCTTCCAATTCCCCATTCATCCCACCTCTCATCAATCCTTCCAATTCTCCATTCACCCCACCTCTCATCAATCCCTCCAAATCCCCATTCATCCCACCTCTCATCAATCCTTCCAATTCTCCATTCATCCCACCTCTCATCTATCCTTCCAATTCTCCATTCATCCCACCTCTCATCAATCCTTCCATTCTTTCTTACACCCATATGTGCAAAGGCTCATTTACCTTTCCATCCATCAATGGTTTCACCTTTGCACCCATCCTTTCATCTTTTTGTCTCTTTATTCTTGTAACAGTTTTGTCCTTCTTTTCGTATCTCCTTCCTTTTTCTCTTCCTTCCTGTCCTCTCTCTGTCTCACAATATCCCTCTCTTTTCCCTGTATTCCTGCAGCTGGGGCTTCCTTTCTGTGATTTAATTTGCCTCCCTCACATCTTCTATGTTTTCCTTGACAGAACAGAACAGGTTCAAAATTATCAGTGTTCTAGTGTCAACACCAGCCCTGATTAATCTGTTAAAGATGGGGGTACATGGCACCACTGCCTATCACCAACTATACCTAAGCAAACAAGCATTGGTTACGACAATTGGTCTGATGCCCATCACATATTAAAGGAAAGAGCTATTGATTTTGATATTGCTTGTTTTATTTTTGGGTGGTTTCTACATTTACAACGCATTAGTAACACGAATGCCATTGTACATAACAGCTCCGTGGTAACTTCCCCCAAAGAACAACTCACCCAGAGTGGAGTGATGCTCTCTACAGACTGGATGTTCCAATAATAACTCCAATGCAGCTTATTGTGAGGATTTTTCCATTGTACACGAACTGCTAAGAGAAAGGTTTTTGGAAGAAAAAGATTGTATGTAGAACAGCAATAGTAACACAGGGAGAAGAGATAAGCAGGGTCGTACTGGAGCAGAAAATAGGCCTGAGCATCAAAATAAAAGTGAACCGCATTAGTGAATCAGAGAGCTAAAAAAGGTCCCACACTTGCAAACTGGGGCTGCTTTGATTTTGTACAGACATGTCGTGTACCTGTTTTGCAATATGGGAGACTGTGCGTTTGTGCTTGCCGGAGCAGCAAACACCGGACCAGCAGCCCAAAGAACAGTCCCACAAGCTGCCAAAAACCAGCCCATACACTGACCTGTCAGACCAGCCCTTCTGGTAATGCCCTACTGGGCAGTCCAACCTGGCGATAAGGCATAAAACCAGGAAGTCGATCATGCATTGAAATTACTGTAAGGTTGGTCTGACTCTACCCCTATGAGCTCCTGGGAGCTTTAGAAAAACACTGGGAAATTGTGCATTTTGCAGCTCAATGGATGAGGAACATTATCCAACAATGGAGAGACTTGTGGATGGGGGAGGAGAGAAATGTCCCATGGCTTAGGCTTGCAGATTTCAACTCCAAAGCCAGTAGCAAGACAAGGGGCCGTATTACAGTGAGTGACCCCGGGGGCGCAACGGGTGATTGCGCCCACTTTGCGTACCCCTGGGGTACTTTGGTTTTGCAGAAGGGGGCGCAGATGCTTGTGCAGCCCCTTCAGTAATACCGATAGTGCTGACACACTTAAAGCGCCAGCGCTACCTTCAGAGGGTGTTCCCTCATTTGCATAGGAGTGGGCACTGTGCAAAGGAGGGAATTCCTTTGCCTCTGCGCCCCTGCCATGTTATAGACAAGCATTAGAAATGCAATTGGGCTCGGATTTATTTGAGTTTGAGCTAATGGCATTGTAAATGCCAATGTATTGTTGCTATGTGTTATGGAGTGTGTTCATGTGGTGTGTACTGCCAGTGATCTCCTTGTGAGTGTGAGAATATTGCACAGTTACTGCCTGTGTTGTCCTTCTTGTGAGTGTGAGAAGCTTGCACCTCTGCTGCCTGTGGTCTCCTTGTGAGTGTAAGAAGCTTGCACTGCTGCTGCCTGTGATGTCCTTCTTGTGAGTGTAAGAAGCTTGCACTGCTGCTGCCTGTGATGTGGTTCTTGTGAGTGTGAGAAGCTTGCACAGCTGCTGCCTGTGAGTATGAGAAGATTGCATTGTGCATCTCTGTGCTGTGCCTGTTCTTTGTAAGGGACTCTTGCTCTGTTGCTGCTGCTGCCTTGGCACAGTACCTGCTGTGAGTGTGTGAGGGAAGCTTGCACCGCTGCTGCTTGTGATGTCCTTCTTGTGAGTGGGAGAAGCTTGCACCTCAGCTGCCTGTGGTATCCTTGTGAGTGTAACAAGCTTGCACAGCTGCTGCCTGTGATGTCCTTCGTGTGAGTGTGAGAAGCTTGCACCGCTGCTGCCTGTGAGTATGAGAAGATTGCATTGTGCATCTCTGTGCTGTGCCTGTTCTTTGTAAGGGACTCTTGCTCTGTTGCTGCTGCTGCCTTGGCACAGTACCTGCTGTGAGTGTGTAAGGGAAGCTTGCACCACTGCTGCTTGTGATGTCGTTCTTGCGAGTGTGAGAAGCTTGCACCTCTGCTGCCTGTCGTCTCCTTGTGAGTGTAAGAAGCTTGCACTGCTGCTGCCTGTGATGTCGTTCTTGTGAGTGTGAGAAGCTTGCACCGCTGCTGCTTGTGATGTCCTTCTTGTGAGTGGGAGAAGCTTGCATCTCAGCTGCCTGTGGTCTCCTTGTGAGTGTAAGAAGCTTGCACAGCTGCTGCCTGTGATGTCCTTCTTGTGAGTGTGAGAAGCTTGCACCGCTGCTGCCTGTGGTCTCCTTGTGAGTGTAAGAAGCTTGCACTGCTGCTGCCTGTGATGTCGTTCTTGTGAGTGTGAGAAGCTTGCACCGCTGCTGTTTGTGATGTTCTTCTTGTGAGTGTGAGAAGCTTGCACCGCTGCTGTTTGTGATGTCCTTCTTGTGAGTGGGAGAAGCTTGCAACTCAGCTGCCTGTGGTCTCCTTGTGAGTGTAAGAAGCTTGCACAGCTGCTGCCTGTGATGTCCTACTCACTACTCTACTCTACTCACTACTCACTACTCTGCACTCACTACTCACTACTCTACTCACTACTCACTACTCTACTCACTACTCACTACTCTGCACTCACTACTCACTACTCTGCTCACTACTCACTACTCTCCACTCACTACTCACTACTCACTACTCTACTCACTACTTTCTACTCACTACTCTACTCACTACTCACTACTCTACTCACTACTCACTACTCACTTCTCTACTCACTACTCTGCACTCACTACTTTACTCACTACTGTACTCACCTCACTACTCTACTCACTACTCTACTCACTACTGACTACTCTACTCACTACTCTGCACTCACTACTCACTACTCACCTCACTACTCTACTCACTACTCACTACTCTACTCACTACTCACTTCTCTACTCACTACTCTGCACTCACTATTCACCTCACTACTCTACTCTACTCACCTCACTAATCTACTCACTACTCTACTCACTACTCTACTCACTACTCACTACTCTGCACTCACTACTCACTACTCTACTCACTACTCTACTCACTACTCACTACTCTGCACTCACTACTCGCTACTCTACTCACTACTCACTACTCTACTCACTACACTACTCACTACTCTACTCACTACTCTACTCACTACTCTACTCACTACTCTACTCACTACTCTACTCACTACTCTCCACTCACTACTCTACTCACTACTCACTACTCTACTCACTACTTTCTACTCACTACTCTACTCACTACTCTACTCACTACTCACTACTCTACTCACTACTCACTTCTCTACTCACTACTCTGCACTCACTACTCACCTCACTACTCTACTCTACTCACCTCACTACTCTACTCACTACTCCACTCACTACTCTACTCACTACTCACTACTCTGCACTCACTACTCACTACTCTACTCACTACTTTACTCACTACTCACTACTCTGCACTCACTACTCTACTCACTACTCACTACTCTACTCACTACTCTACTCACTACTCACTACATTGCTCACTACTCTACTCACTACTCTACTCACTACTCTACTCACTACTCACTACTCTCCACTCACTACTCTACTCACTACTCACTACTCTACTCACTACTTTCTACTCACTACTCACTACTCTACTCACTACTCACTACTCTACTCACTACTCACTACTCTACTCACTACTCACTTCTCTACTCACTACTCTGCACTCACTACTTTACTCACTCCTCTACTCACCTCACTACTCTACTCACTACTCTACTCACTACTGACTACTCTACACACTACTCTGCACTCACTACTCACTACTCACCTCACTACTCTACTCACTACTCACTACTCTACTCACTACTCTACTCACTACTCACTACTCTGCACTCACTACTCACTACTCTACTCACTACTCTACTCACTACTCACTACTCTACTCACTACTCACTACTCTACTCACTACTCACTACTCTGCACTCACTACTCACTACTCTGCACTCACTACTCACTACTCTGCACTCACTACTCACTACTCTACTCACTACTCTACTCACTACTCTACTCACTACTCACTACTCTACTCACTACTCTACTCACTACTCTACTCACTACTCACTACTCTGCACTCACTACTCACTACTCTACTCACTACTCTACTTACTATTCCCTACTCTACTCACTACTCACTACTCTACTCACTACTCACTACTCTGCACTCACTACTCACTACTCTACTCACTACTCTACTCACTACTCACTACTCTGCACTCACTACTCACTACTCTGCACACTACTCTACTCACTACTCTACTCACTACTCTACTCACTACTCTACTCACTACTCTACTCACTACTCTACTCACTACTCACTACCCTACTCACTACTCACTACTCTACTCACTACTCTACTCACTACTCACTACTCTGCACTCACTACTCACTACTCACTACTCTACTCACTACTCACTACTCACTTCTCTACTCACTACTCTGCACTCACTACTCTGCCCTCCCTACTCTGCCCTCCCTACTCTGCCCTCCCTACTCTGCCCTCCCTACTCTGCCCTCCCTACTCTGCCCTCCCTACTCTGCCCTCACTACTCTGCCCTCACTACTCTGCCCTCACTACTCTGCACTCTGCCCTCACTACTCTGCCCTCACTACTCTGCCCTCCCTACTCTGCACTCCCTACTCTGCACTCCCTACTCTGCACTCACTACTCTGCCCTCACTACTCTGCCCTCACTACTCTGCCCTCACTACTCTGCCCTCACTACTCTGCCCTCACTACTCTGCCCTCACTACTCTGCACTCTGCCCTCACTACTCTGCACTCTGCCCTCACTACTCTGCACTCACTACTCTGCCCTCACTACTCTGCACTCTGCCCTCACTACTCTGCACTCACTACTCTGCACTCACTACTCTGCACTCCCTACTCTGCACTCCCTACTCTGCACTCACTACTCTGCACTCCCTACTCTGCACTCCCTACTCTGCACTCCCTACTCTGCACTCCCTACTCTGCACTCACTACTCTGCCCTCACTACTCTGCCCTCACTACTCTGCCCTCACTACTCTGCCCTCACTACTCTGCACTCTGCCCTCACTACTCTGCCCTCTGCCCTCAGCCCTCACTACTCTGCCCTCACTACTCTGCCCTCTGCCCTCACTACTCTGCCCTCACTACTCTGCCCTCACTACTCTGCCCTCACTACTCTGCCCTCACTACTCTGCCCTCACTACTCTGCACTCTGCCCTCACTACTCTGCCCTCACTACTCTGCCCTCACTACTCTGCCCTCACTACTCTGCCCTCACTACTCTGCACTCTGCCCTCACTACTCTGCACTCTACCCTCACTACTCTGCACTCTGCCCTCCCTACTCTGCCCTCCCTACTCTGCCCTCCCTACTCTGCCCTCCCTACTCTGCCCTCACTACTCTGCCCTCACTACTCTGCCCTCACTACTCTGCCCTCACTACTCTGCCCTCACTACTCTTCACTCTGCCCTCACTACTCTGCCCTCACTACTCTGCCCTCCCTACTCTGCACTCCCTACTCTGCACTCCCTACTCTGCACTCCCTACTCTGCACTCCCTACTCTGCCCTCACTACTTTGCCCTCACTACTCTGCCCTCACTACTCTGCCCTCACTACTCTGCCCTCACTACTCTGCACTCTGTCCTCACTACTCTGCCCTCACTACTCTGCCCTCCCTACTCTGCATTCACTACTCTGCACTCACTACTCTGTCCTCACTACTCTGCCCTCACTACTCTGCCCTCCCACTCTGCCCTCCCTACTCTGCACTCCCTACTCTGCCCTCCCTACTCTGCACTCCCTACTCTGCCCTCACTACTCTGCCCTCACTACTCTGCCCTCACTACTCTGCCCTCACTACTCTGCCCTCACTACTCTGCCCTCACTACTCTGCACTCTGCCCTCACTACTCTGCCCTCACTACTCTGCCCTCACTACTCTGCCCTCACTACTCTGCCCTCACTACTCTGCACTCACTACTCTGCCCTCACTACTCTGCCCTCACTACTCTGCCCTCACTACTCTGCACTCTGCCCTCACTACTCTGCACTCACTACTCTGCCCTCACTACTCTGCCCTCACTACTCTGCACTCTGCCCTCACTACTCTGCCCTCACTACTCTGCCCTCACTCTGCCCTCACTCTGCCCTCACTACTCTGCCCTCACTACTCTGCCCTCACTACTCTGCCCTCACTACTGTGTGTGTGTGAAAAACGTACGTAAAAATCAACTCAAGGTGATGGCAAATAAAACACGCCGCAAACTACATAGGTGTTTTTGTTTATTGCGAAAATCTCTGTTAAACTCTACCATATTGAAGGGAGGAGAAAACAGCTACGGAAATCACTCCTCGCAGAGAAGAGGCAAATGTTCGTGCAACAACAGAAATATCTTTTCAGAAATCTTGAAAGACTGCGCACTTTTATTTTAGAACACACGCGGATTGGCGAGGCAAGGGTGCTTGTATGCGAGGTATCTTAAAAAATACTGTGACTGCCCTTGAAGCTACAGGAAACTTCTTTCCATTATCTCCGCCGTGAACGCGGCACTCTGACAGCTCCTAATTAAAATGAATGGACTGCCGTGCGCGAAAGGTAAATGTTAAACGCACGCAGGATACATACAATGCAATGGTGAACGCGCTCGCACCATCTGGATTGCATTACACGGGCTCTCTGACAGCTCCTAATTAAGATTAATAAGTCTGCCGTACACGTAACCGCAGAGAATATGCCATGAAACTAACATCAATGACGGACGAAAAGTAAAAATAGCCTATCACGTCAAGGCTACTACATAGACAGCACAGCGAAAACGAATCACTAGGCACATGCCATAAAAAACGTGGCGCGCACTAAAGAATGTGCCAGCCCGGACCCCTTTCAGAATTCTTTTTTTTTTCGAATACATAAGAGCTCGGAAGCTCCGTCCCCACTTCGTGGTGACGTAGGCCGGAGCCCTAATAAAGGAGCAGGGGTGCAGAGCCAAAGGAATTCCCTCCTTTGCATAGTGCACGCCCCTATGCAAATGAGGGAAAACCCTCTGCAAGAGGATGTCCAGTCCCCTTTAAAAGCACAAGCAGGTTGCCTCCTGCACTGTGAAAACACGGAACAGCTGCCAGCAGCCTACTCCGTGTTTTGACATGAATGTGCTGCCCTGGGGGCAGCGCATACATCGTAATAGGGCGCATTGTCATCGTTTGTACGGGGCACACCTTTTAAAAGAAGCACAATGATAGGCAGCTGCCCAGCCCCTGGCCACGAGCTCCAAGCCACCAGGACACAGCCAGTGAGCCGTGATGCCAAGGTTTGGGTCCAGACTTCCACTCTGTGAATTACTTTTTTTTCACAATGCCGTCTCGATGAGGCACAAAATGCAGAGTAAATTATGCTGAACGCACTTAGATGCTACATTGAGTATTTAGTTCTCCAAAGATCCACAAAACATATCAAAGCAATCGGTCTTAACTAGTCAGGATCTCAGTTTATATTTGTTAGACATCAGGGCACCAGTAAGTCCTAAAAAACAAAATGGAGGGACTAATTAGAATAAGTAAAGTACAATCTGTCACATGACATCACAGAACAAGCAAAGGACAATGCCGAAACATGACATCACAGGAAGTGATGTCACTATTCTATCACCATCCAATGAAATCAGTCTTAAATAAAAAAGGGATGGCTAGTTTTCCCTTCCTTGCTTGCAATGGTCACCTCCTTTGACAGTTTGTCTGGAGTCTCAGTGGGAGCTCTCAGCAACTTGAAGAGTCACAACAACACATTTAGGTATTTGCCCGACTTGAGGCAAATTACTGAGGAGGTGGCTGGGCTGCTCCAAACCACACCGACCACATGGCGACAGCTGTAGAAGTAAAACTATCTGACTTAAGAAAAATGAAAGAATCCACCCAAGTCCAGCAGATTGTAAATTTCCCCAAATGTTTTGCTTCGTTTTTACAACCAATTAGCCATGGTTTATCTTGAAATACTCATTACATTGATTCAGGTCTACAGTCCTGCACATGATTTGCTGAACTGACATTAACAGGGAGGCCTCATATTATTATTATAATATTGCTTAGTTGCGAAGCACATATATTTTATGAGTGCCGTTTGTAAAAATATGATTCAACACTTGGCATGGGGAAGATAAAATGAGAAAGTACCCATGAGAAACAGGAGATGAGAAAAAGAGTGGGCATGAAACAGTGAGGTTGAGTTTGAGGGATGTTAAAGCCCACAAGAGAAAAGGAAGATTTGAGAGAAGGTACTGTGAGTGTGTGTGATGGGGAAATTTTAAGTGATAGGATGGCGAGAGAAAATAGATGCCAATGTGTGTAAGACAGGGAACAGGTTGGCAAGAAGAGACAGGAGGAATTAAGAAAAAGGTGTGTGAAGACAATAATGGAAGATGTGGGATAGGATGTTTTAAAAAACATAAGGCATAGATAGGGGAGTGAAAAAGAGATTGAGGTGTGTGTGCGTATGAGAAGCTGGCCTGGTATATGATGGACACTTATGTAAGTGGACACCCTGCACTAGTCCAGACAACCCTTATTGTGATTTAGGAGTTATTAGACAACCGTAGAAAGCTCTCTAAGTGGTAGCTCTGCAGGGCAGCCTTCAGGCTTATTCCAGAAGGAGTGTAAAGCAGCTTGTTTTACCAGAACACAATCTTATATGTATTGATTGAGTGAAAAAGAACCACACAAGGGGCCTCATTTATGAGAATTGACGCATCGCTGCGTGAAAGCAGCGATGCGTCACTTCTCAGGGCGCACTCCTTGTGTCATGATTGATGCGTCATATTTATAATATGACGCATCATGTCGCAAGGAATTACAGATACGTCAGTATTTCTGACGTATCTGTAGGCGCAAAAGTGACGCATTGCTGGAGTGTGTCACAAAAGTGACACAACTTCAGCAATGTGTACTTTCACATGGGCAAGTCCCATGTTGTTAGTGCCTGCGTCAGTCTTACGCCTGCCATGAAGCAGGCGTAAGATTTTGACGCATTAGCGGCCAAGAAATGGCGCAGTGAAATCTTATAGATTTCACTGCGTCACTTCCATGACACTTTCTTGTGTCAAAACGCCCCCCTTGCATACATTATACCTGGCGCAGGTATAATGTGGCGCAGGGTTTTACAAAGTGACGCATCTACCTAGATGTGTCACTTTGTAAATATGGCGCAACAAGGCGCATTTTTTACGCCACTGGTGCATCACAAAAAGTGACGCACCGGCGGCGTAAAAGTGATGCACAGCCTCATAAATGAGGCCAAAGGTATTTATAAAAATATGTATCTATATATATAAAAACGAAAGTATGTCTGTCTGTCTGTTTGTCCTTTATGCATTACTACACCATTCATCCGATCACCATGAAACTTTGGGAAGTTGTTGAGTACACTCCCGCGAAGGTTTCCGGCATACAAATGTTTTAAATATCGGCCCCCCAGGGCCCTCATAATCTTTTGAATACTGATGTACGCACAAGACAGAAAAACAAAAATTTGTGTATCCACAAGCACTCAAATAAATAAATAGATTTAAAACACCATTCATCCGATCGCCAGGACACTTTGGGAAGTTGTTGAGTACTCTCCCGCGAAGGTTTCTGGCATACATTTTTTTAAAATATCGGTCCCCAGGGCCCTCATAATCTTTCGAATACTGATGTACGCATCAGACGGAAAAACAAAAAATCGTGTGTCCACAAGCACTCGAATAAATAAATAGAATTAAAACGACACTTTGAAATGTTTTCCATATTAAAATGAATAAGTGTCAATAAAAATGACACACTGTAAATTGAATGTTATCATAACGAGTTTCCTTGAATTTCCTTTCTTCGGAGAAAGTAGCAACGTGCGAAGGGTTTAGTTTTTTATATAATACTTTCTAATATGTTTAGATATCTCCTACCTGGAGAAATCACACTGCACACAATACTTTGCCTAGGAATCACAGTTAATAGCCCGAAATACACAGTGGACCCCAGGGGGGGAACAAACTATATACTAAGAAAGGGATGTATGACGGTAAGACGCGGGCTATTACCACGCGTACCGTTACAAAGCGTGTTTTACAACGCAAGTCGTTACCACGACTTGCGCTGTAGGGTGCGGACTTAGGAATAGTTTAATTTACTATTCCAACACCAGTCCCCGTGGATAGTAGGGAAGGTGTTGGAATAGTAAATTAACTATTTCTTGTCCTTGAGCGCCCTCCAGCGCAAGTCGTGGTTACTCAGGAAGCAACTCAAGACCTGGCTGTTCGAGCAGTAGCGGACCCCTCTCCCCCAAGCGACTTGAGACCCTCCGGGTGAGTAGCGCGCTATACAAATTTCTTGATTGATTGATTGACTTGCGTTGTAAGAGACGCGTCGTAATGGTAGCACGGGGTAACATCCGCGTGGTAAAGGATGTTCCCCCTAAGAAAGTGGTATAAGAACCACGACTCAAGTCAAGACAATGTAGTGAGGATGTAGAAGTGCTGGGGACCCAAGAAACCACCCAAAGTGAGAGAATAGGAACCCCACAGAGAGTGTGTGCAGTGTGAGATGTAGTTCTGAAAATTCTGGACTCGAGAATTTTACTTCATCATAGCATGACGATTTTTATATCAAAAGACCGATAATGGCTAGTACAAGCATTTTCGTCATATTCGAGTGACGATTTCACCTCAAAATCGTCATTTGCGTTCTGAACCCGTGGCTTCCATTTTGTGTACGGCAGCCATTTTGTGAGTTGCCCTCACATAGGCAGCGAATTAAGCCAAATTCGATTCCAAAGGACACGTACACCTTAATTGACTTTTCTCTGACCTGGGCAAGCTGGAACCATTGCCCGAGACCAAACCTGTTTGGTCAGTTCCTCTCCCAGTGGCCGAACGAGATAGCATCAAGGCACAACAGGCCATAAACCCTTTTCATCGCACACACGCCCTGCCGAATATTGCTCACACCTGTCCCTGCTCTTTTCTCTCTCACTTGCTTTATGATGGGGAGGTGCCCATTTTTATTGGGGGTCCACCGGTATCTGATGGAAATGTTGGGCCTTGCCGGGTAATTTGTTGTGGGCTGAACGAACTGAAATGTGAGCTTGTCATCATGACTCTGCTTTTCCTTTGTAGTGAAAATATTTGAATGGTATACTGCAAATCCAAGAATGTTTGCCTAAAGCACAATATTTCGTATAAAAAGAGAAGCCTGACTTTGTAAGATTGAGCAGTCTCCTGAGAATATACATCCCGTGTTGTTGTACTTCTAGGACGCCTGTTACTTGGTTGCAGCCAATAAAATCGATCCTTGACTTCACCTAGAAGACTCTGAGTTTCTGTGGTCTGAATCAGGAAAGTACTCGAGGTGTACCCTGACACCGCTGGGTTACCGGTTCGGTACCGGTTCTGAAAAACCCAGTTCCTCAGTTGGCGCCCAATGTGGGGCGATACCAGCGGTACCGGTACAGCCAGAGGTTAGTGAGGAGCTTCGTGTGAAAATTCTGGAGGAAGGCCAACCACTTCATCGACCCCTGCATGTCGACGTGGTCCGAAAGTCTTTGCTGCGAGGTTCCCCGCTTCCCGACGGCTACAAAGGACTGCTGCCCTGGCTATCGCCCTGATTTGGACCCTTGAAGTTTGGTAGAGCGAAACGCTAAGAGGAGTCTTCTGGTGACGTCATCGATATCTCAGTTAAGTATAAGTGGAGCGTCTCCCAGTCCTTAGTTGGTTCTTAGTTTTGGGTATCCTTTGGGATCACTTTGTTTGGAACTTGCAAGTGCCAAAGCCGAAGGACTCGTGTTTTCACGAGAAATATCGTAATTGATAATCCTTTGAAGTTTGGAGCTACACTAGAGAGCGAAGATGCCTGGTCTTAGCAGACTTGGAAATTTGTTTTGTCTTGGTTGTAATAATAGGGATTCCCGATTGGAGGACTCATGTCCGGTTCCTCCGATTGGAACTCCAACTTATGAACTGTATGTGAAACATGGAGTAGGCCCCATCACATACAATGAAGTGTGGATCAAATACACCAGAAAAGACGGTGTTTTAAAATGGCCCCAATACGGTAGCTTTGACACGGAAATCTTCGATAATCTTGAGGTTAAACTTTTTAAGAAGAAAGCCCGGCCGGCGATGTTTGACTCTTTCCGCCTATGGCGTAAGGAAGCCAAACAGAAGGAAATTAAATTAGCGAAGAAAAATAAGAGAGAAAGGGGTATCTCGATAATGCAAGCTGGCATGCAGTTTAAAGACAATGAAGAAGAACAGATGAGTGAGCAGTTGCACAGGCAACGTAAAATGGTAATAGATAAATGCTATCCAGTTTTGCCGCCTCTTCAGCAAGATGCAGCAAAAGAGCTTGAAAAAGATCCGTTAATGGCGCATTTGTTAAGTTCGCCACCCCCCTATGCGCAGAATGCTACGGCACCTCCGCAGCCTTTAGCTGCGCAACCTGTGATTGCATTGCCTCCTGCTCCTCCACAGCACCCACCAGCTACTCTTCAGCTGGCTCCTGCTCCTCCGGTGCAGCCTCCTCAAGGGCCACCGGCTTTTACATCTGCTCTTCCTATACTTCCTACAACTTTGACTACTATATCGACTATCACTCCTGGTACTTCTCCTGACACTGCCTCTGCATCTGCCTCGTCTCACCCTTCTTTCCCTCTTGCCTTTTCATCGACTTCTCCTTCTGTTCGTCAGAGAGTGACTAGCACGGTCACCAGTCTTCTATATCCTTTCTTTGGTGCAACAAGTGTAACTCCTGACACAGAGCGTAAGCAGTTGCGTAGTCAGCTGCCCGATTCTAGGGAGAAGGAAGCGTTGAATTATTTGGCACATAGATGGATGACCGAACCGACAAAATATGGTCTAGAGTCTGTTATGGATGTCTTCCATCAGTGGGAAGCATCAAAACAGAGATACGTTTTTGAGAAAATGTGTGTTTTTCTATGTGAAGATTTAGAGGAAAATGATTTGGACTCTAATCCGCCCGAGTTGAGCCATGTACGGTTTGAGTTTTCAAAAGGCGCAATTGTGGGTTCAGATGGTAAGAAAGCAGTTGCGACGTTGTTGTCGCTCAGGACTGAAGGTGTTTCCAAGTCGTTGTTTGAGTCTGATTCTTCTGTTAAGAAGAAGGCGAGACAATACCCAATAAGAGAAGTTCCCCCGGTATGGAAGGAAGCCGTGCAGGCTGATGTCGCTAATCATATTGACGCTGTACCAGCACATTTTCAGCGTGTGTGGGTACATGTGCCATGGAAGCGAGCTGAAGTTTTGGCCCTTAAACAGACATTGCCTGATCCCCGTAAGAATCCTGCAGGGTATTACAAGGAATTGTCACAGACTGCAGGTTCATGCATTATGAATTTAGCCAATATCGATATGTTATTTGGGAACGTTGTTCCACAGCCTTTATGGGGAAAGATTCGCCATGCAGATCATGATCAAGAGTTAGGTGACTCATGGGCTAATATTACTGCTGCAGATGCCCGGCAAGTTGGTGGTGCTAAACCCGAGCCTTTAGTAGCAGAACTTCCTGGTAAAATCATTGATTACATGAAAACGATAATGCCTGCGATGCGTGTAAATTGGGATAAGTTGTCTGCGTGTAAGCAGAAGAAAGATGAAACGGTGTCAGATTTCTTCACCAGGTTTGAGGAAACGTTTGTCGACCACAGTGGTCAAGATATGAGCACAGAAGGTGGTCAGCGATTGTTCGTCGATAAATTTGTGCACAATCTGCTTCCAGAGTTGTGTAAAAAGTTGAAAGATTCAGAGAGTTCTTGGGCAGTTTCCTCTTCAGCACAGACATTGGCTACTGCACAGTACTACTAAAATCGAGACAAAGATGAGAAAGATAGAGCAGAAAAGAAAACTAAAGAGTTGAAAACGAAGGTTCTGTTACAGCAAGCGTATCCGCCACGTGGTGGTGGTGGCCAGAATAATGGTGGTCAGAGTAACTATCAGAATAATTATCAGCAGCCCCAACAGTATCAGAGGAACTCGCAAAGAGTCGAGTATACTCAACCACGTGTCCCCGTAGGTCCCAGTGTTCATATTGTAAGGAAGAGGGTCATTTTAAATATAGTTGCCCTGCCTTGTTACAGCGCGCAAATGGTGTTCCTGGCTCAAGAGGTAGAGGTGTTCAGCAAGCGCCTAGAGGTAGAGGATGTGGAAATTTCCCCCAGAACGCTCGTTCCCTTCCGCCTCAGAACTCAATGAATAGGTTCGATCAGCAGAATAACGCATCTGGTAGGACAGCTCAGTACTATGCTGTTGATTACTATACAGAAGATGAGCATTGGAAGGTAATGATTGCTAGGACAGCCATAGACAAAGAGAGGGAGTTGTTTCAGTTCCAGTAGATCAGAGTGGACCATACGTTGAGGTGATTACATCAGGTGTGTCAGAACCTTTTCTGTTGGATACTGGTGCTACAAAGAGTTCTATTATGCACTCCAAACTCCCTGGCGCACCTTTGTCTGGCGAAATGAATGTTTCTGTAGGTTTTTCTGGCGCCCCGGTTAGAAATCCGATTTCTGACCCTTTGTCTCTTTCTGTTGGTCCTTGTTAATTAGAAGCACCCCTTATTCTGACAACAGGTTGTGGTGAAAAGTTGTTGGGATTGGATCTGTTAAAAAGATTGTATGCAACTTTGTACTGTTCTCCTTCGGGAGTACAACTTACACTGGGTAAGAAAGTAGTTTCTCCAATGTACTTGTCAAGGGATAAACTTCCAACAGAATTGTCGTTTCTTCCTGATATTCTTTGGGCTACGGGTCCTAATGATGTGGGTCTCTTGGAAATACCACCATACGTTGTGACATTGAAAGCCAATGTAAGAATGCCACGAATTCCCCAATACAGAATCTCTATGAAGGTGAAAAAGCGTTGCTAGCGATCGTTTACGATCTGATTGAAAAAGATGTAATTGAAGAGACAAGAGGCAACGTTTGCAATAGACCTGTTCTGCCTGTTTTGAAACGAACTGACCCTTCTCAGCCACCTGTGTACAGATTTGTGATTGATCTTAGAGAGGTGAATGAAATAGTTGTGCCACAATTTCCAGTTGTTCCCGACATTACTGCCCTATTGACTATGATTCCAGCTTCTGCCACCTGGTTTTCGGTGATTGACTTGAAGAATGCTTTCTTCAGCATCCCGATTGCCGAGGAGAGCAGGGATATTTTTGGCTTCCGTTTAGGAGGACGAAGCTTCCGCTTTAAATGCGCTCCCCAGGGCTACTGTGAAAGTCCATCAATATATAGTCAAGCTTTAAAGACACAGCTTGATACGATTGTTTTACCTGAAGGTGCTACTCTTGTACAGTACGTTGATGATTTGCTAGTTGCTGCAGATACTGAGGAAATATGTAAGAAAGCCATGTTGTCATTGTTGCGTCATCTGTGTGATTTGCATCACAAGGTGTCACTTTCCAAATTGCAATATTGTCGACAAGAAGTGACCTACTTAGGTCATCTCTTATCGAAGGAGGGAAGGAAACTGACCCCAGAGAGAATTCAGGCAATAGCAAAATTAAGTGTGCCAAGAACACAGAGAGAAGTGCGTGCTTTCTTGGGCATTACATCGTACTGTAGACAGTGGATTCCAAATTTTTCGTTATTAGCCAAACCCTTGGTGGCATTAACGTGTAAAGATACACCCAATCCCGTTCCTTGGTCTGAAGAGTGTCAGAAAAGTTTCTCTGAATTGCGCACAGCATTATGTTCGGCTCCTGTGTTGGGTACCCCCAACTACAGTAAGCCCTTTACATTGTATGTCCATGAGAAAGAAGGTTGTGCATTGTCCGTGTTGACACAGTTATTTGGAGACAAGCAGCGTCCATGTGCATATTTTTCGTCGACTTTGGATCCGGTAGCTAAAGCATTGCCAAGTTGTTTAAGAGCAACAGCGGCAGCAGCTGTTTCTATTCGACAGTCTGCTGGTTTAGTGATGAATAACACGTTAGTCGTGATGGTTCCACATGCAGTAGACACGTTGTTAAACAGAACCAAGACACAGCACTTAACTAGTGCTCGATTGTCAGGTTACGAATTAACATTGTTAGCAAGTCATGTGCACATAAAAAGATGTAACACTCTAAACCCAGCTACGTTGTTGCCAATTGTAGAGGAATTAGATGCTTCAGAACAGCATGATTGTTTTCTTAGAACAGAAGAAGAAACAAAAGGGAGAATAGACCTCCAGGACACTCCTCTTACTGAATGTGATGGTACATTATGGGTGGATGGTTCATGTTTCAATCTTCCGAATGGTGACACGACTGCAGCATATGCTGTCACGACTTTGCATACAATTGTTGAAGCTGCATGTATTCCACATAATTCAGCTCAAGCAGCAGAGTTGATTGCACTTACAAGAGCATGTGTGTTGTCGAAAGGAATGAAAGTGACCATCTACACCGACAGCCAGCATGCGTTTGGAGTGGCTCACAGTTTTGGACGATTGTGGAAAGAACGTGGGTTCCTGACCTCGCATGGAGCTAAGATTCAGCATGGTCAGTTGGTGAATGAGCTTCTTGAATCACTGACCTTGCCTCTGCAAGTTGCGATTGTGAAATGTAGTGCTCACAAGAAGGTGACTGATGATGTTGGTCGTGGAAATGCATTTGCTGACGAAATCGCGAAAGAAACTGCAAGGAATGTGATGAGCCGAATGTATGTTGCAGGCCCTGCAAGATGGGTTGGTGATGTTGGAATGTGTGAAGACACGATAGAGAGTGTGAAGTCTATTCAAGCTGAGGCTACAGAGAAAAAGTTGAACATGTGGAGAGAAAGTACGGGTAGAATGGATGCAAATGGTTGTTGGGTTGAATTGTCAGAGCATCAGAGATGGTTGCTACCCGATGCGTACGTGCTTGCAGTGGTTACAATGGCTCATGGAATGGCTTACATCAGCGTGAAAGGGATTTGCAAGTTGTTGGCTCCAGTATGGCAAAATTCAGGAATTCCCAAGTGTGCAGAGAATGTGGTCAAGAATTGCATGGTGTGTCTGAAACACAATCCTGGTAGGGGAACCCCAACTCCAGCTGGTCATTTTGCACCTCCTACGTATCCGTTTGAGGTTTTGCAGCTAGATTTCATCCACATGGAGAGGTGCAACAACTTAAAATACGTACTCGTTGTTGTTTGTGCCTTCTCAAGATGGGTAGAAGCATATCCCCTAAATGACAATACTGCCTTGTCCACAGCGAAAGCCCTTGTGAAAGAATTCTTCCCCAGATTCGGAATGCCTAGAATGGTCTGGAGCGACAATGGGAGTGAATTTGTGGGTCGTGTGATGAAGAAAGTATGTGAAGGGCTAGGCATTCAGCAGAAGTTTCACGCTGCAAATCACCCCCAATCAGCTGGATTAGTAGAATGCTACAATGGCACGCTTAAGTTAAAACTGGCCAAAATTCAAGCGAGCACAGGTCTTAAATGGCCTGACGCTCTCCCTTAAGCACTCCTATCCACCAGAATGACTGTGCATTCGCGAGTGAAACTTAGTCCATATGAGATAGTTTTCGGCCGCCCGGCCAATATATGGGGAGTGCCAAGGCCCACAAAGTTCAGTGAAATCGAACACCCTGTTTTGCTTGATTATCTGTACGAATTGACGGCTAAATTGCGTGTTTTACATCAACAGGTCCATGACACCCTGCCTCCGGTCTCTGAAACTCCAGGTCATCCCATCGACCCTGGATCCTGGGTTCTTGTGAAGAACTTCCAGCGCACCAAGAACGACCAGCCCAGGTGGACCGGACCGCACCTCGTTCTTCTTTCCACAAGATCAGCTGTTCGAGTGGAAGGGAAGAAGCACTGGATCCACGGGGTCCATTGTAAAAGGGTACCATTACCTCTGCCGTATGACCAGTGGGTCCAGAAGGGTGTCGGCGGACACAGAGACTGAAACCGTGCCTCGTTTTCTGCTTTTTAGTGATGCACCTGTAAAAGGAACAATTACTGAACAAGAGAGTGATAACATTTTGCAACCAGCTGTATCACCATCATTTCGACTGGACACTACAGAACCTGAACTCCTTTTCCGTGATCACACCATACCTGGAAAGCAAAGATACAATCTGAGACCGAGAAATACGAACTAATAAAAGTGTTTTTTTTTCCTCCAAGTACTATTTTTGAAAGCGCAGCTCTCCCATCTGAGAAACTTGCTTATTTTTGTTTTTCGAACCGCCATCCGGGTTCCGCTGCTAGGGCCGCGATTGCCCAAAGTCTTTGGGGTGCAGCTGACGACGTTAGGTCGACAGTTCTGGTTGGTCCAAGGGAGTTGCCCTAGACTGACAGAAGCATTCCTTAGCAGAAACAACCTCCCATCGCGGGCAGCACTTTAGAGAGGATGGAGTTTTTCGAGATGGAGAGACCTGCCAAAACAACGAACTTTAAAACCAGGATTTGTAAAATGATGACAAAGAAAAGCTTTTTGATATTGTGCATTTTTATGTTATTCAGTATGATAATGTTTTTAATAGGATATGTTTTATTCTCTTTTCAAGTGACATTTGCACCCACTACATCGCCCATACCTCCTCCTTCTACTGTTTCCCCACACTCTTTTCAACTCCTTCCTGAACACGAATCCGCTAGGAGATTAGAGTTTATTAATAACTCCTTTGTTCAGCTCTTGCACCAACACCAACTTGTAATGAACACGACTAACTGTTGGGTGTGTGGTCTTATGCCTCACACAACGGATAAAGGTATCCCTTATCTGGTCCTGCCTTTCAGCCATAATGGTTCTGAGTGGGCATACAGAACAATGTTCGTATATGCTCGTGAAGTCCACCCCCTACGTTCTGTAAAAGACAATCCTAAAAATAGTGCTCTGGTTAAGGGTATAGTCGACATGATTAAGGAAGATATTACTTATGAAACTACCCCCGAAGATGAGACACTTGCATATATAGGATGGAACGTGACCAGATATGGAGCTACTCTGAGTGAGAAACAGCAAGCTAAGAGATCGTCCCCTATTTGGATTGTACCCCATCAGGGTCACCTGTGTCTGCAAGGTACTGGCAAGAATCCCAGAGCTCAGTTAGGGGAAAGTATCTGTACTGAAACGTATGTTTTTGGGTCTCAGACTTCCCCTGCATTTTTAGCAGCTAAGGGTACCTATTTCATCTGCCATGATAGAGCCTATACGTGGTTGCCCCCTGACTTTTTGGGCTCATGTTTTGTTTCGTTCCTGTTGCCTTCCACCTACACAGCAGCGGCAGACTACCACAAGACAAGGGTAGTTAGAGGTGTCTTGAGTAAAGAAGACACTGCAAGTCAAGAATTTGGGGACTTCGTAAAGGGTTTTCTGCCGTTCTGGGGACCCATGGTTAACAGCAGGAACATAAGGCAATTGACAAGGGTGGTTGAGTCCACCGTAATTGAAACTGCTGGTGCCCTTAGTAACTTGACTGCTGAGCTCCAGTCGGATCGTCTTATGACCCTTCAGAAAAGGGTCGCATTAGATGTCATACTTGCAGACCGAGGTGGGGTATGTAAATTGATCCAATCGAGTTGCTGTGTTTTCATTCCAGATAACGCTCCAACAGTGTACCAGGCCATCTCCAAACTACATAAGATTTCCGAATATATTCATGTGGATAAAGGAGATTGGTCGTTAATGGGATGGTTCTGGGAACTGATATCCGGCTGGGGATGGAATATTCTGATGGTCATTGGGATGGTCTTAGCCATTCTTTTCCTGTTCTGTCTGTGCGTGCAGTGTGCTCCTGCAATATGTGGCCTCTGTGCTACATCATGTGTAAGGAAAACTGTATCAAGAGATGAACTAAGTACTAGAATGATGTTACAGAAACATCTCAATGACTTTAGGAATATAGACCTGGACTCAGATTAGCATGAGATTAGGTTAATATGCCTATGTAAGGGCAAAAGGAGGGGCTGTAGTTCTGAAAATTCTGGAATCGAGAATTTTACTTCATCATAGCATGACGATTTTTATATCAAAAGACCGAGAATGGCTAGTACACCATGTACAAGCATTTTCGTCATATTCGAGTGACGATTTCACCTCGAAATCGTCATTTGCGTTCTGAACCCTTGGCTTCCATTTTGTGTACGGCAGCCATTTTGTGAGTTGCCCTCACATAGGCAGCGAATTAAGCCAAATTCGATTCCAAAGGACACGTACACCTTAATTGACTTTTCTCTGACCTGGGCAAGCTGGAACCATTGCCCGAGGCCAAACCTGTTTGGTCAGTTCCTCTCCCAGTGGCCGAACGAGATAGCATCAAGGCACAACAGGCCATAAACCCTTTTCATCGCACACACGCCCTGCCGAATCTTGCTCACACCTGTCCCTGCTCTTTTCTCTCTCACTTGCTTTATGATGGGGAGGTGCCCGTTTTTATTGGGGGTCCACCGGTATCTGATGGAAATGTTGGGCCTTGCCGGGTAATTTGTTGTGGGCTGAACGAACTGTAATGTGAGCTTGTCATCATGACTCTGCTTTTCCATTGTAGTGAAAATATTTGAATGGTATACTGCAAATCCAAGAATGTTTGCCTAAAGCACAATATTTCGTATAAAAAGAGAAGCCTGACTTTGTAAGATTGAGCAGTCTCCTGAGAATATACATCCCGTGTTGTTGTACTTCTAGGACGCCTGTTACTTGGTTGCAGCCAATAAAATCGATCCTTGACTTCACCTAGAAGACTCTGAGTTTCTGTGGTCTGAATCAGGAAAGTACTCTAGGTCTTTGGGTGTACCCTGACACCGCTGGGTTACCGGTTCGGTACCGGTTCTGAAAAACCCAGTACCTCAGAGAACACAACTGAGTCCTATGTGCAAGTCTATGTGCAACATTGCGGTTAGATTTTTAAAGATTAAGGACCCTTCCCAGTGGACCCTGAAGAAACCCCATGGAATACAAAAGGTTGGAGATCACCCCATCCGTGGATACCCTAGTACCCACGTTACCTACACCATGGAAGCCGGGTGCCTAGGTGTGAATTGGTGTCGGAAACCGCAGTTGAACCCAATGGAGTACTTCAGGAAAGTGCAGCTGCTGAAGAAGGGGAAAGTGTCCGTTGGAATCCGAAGGTGGATTCTGGTTGAGGGGTACCTGCAAGCAGAGGGGACAGAGTCTATGCCACCCAGGAAAGAGTGACCAGGAGATCTGGAAGATGAATGCCCACCGATGTCGGGAGTTGCAGGAGTGTTGACAAGGACCTAGTCTCTACAGCTGTGAGGACCAGGCAACGCTGAGGATGACATGAATGTGTGCATGAGCTGTGCCATGTTGGATGTCGATTGCTGAGGGGTCAGTGTCTGGCGGGAGCATCACCACGCCTTGGCAAATGCAACCCACGCAGCAGTCGAAGAAGGTGGAATGTCAGGACCAGCAAGGTCCAGGGGACTCACCACAAGCAGGAGAGTCAGGGAAGGCCCTAAGCAATCAGGAAACCCAACAGAAGTAAAGGTGACCCTCAAATGGACCCATAGGCTGTAGGCACTGAAGTCGTGGGAGAACCTCAAGCAGCTCACCAACAGATGCAGGCCACGATGCGCAACAATGCGGTGTGGCTGAAGATTCTGGTCACAGGAGATGCATGAGGTTAGGGCTCCTTGGAGCCCGAAGATCTTCTTGGAAGGAAGCCAATAAGCCTTTGCAACTGCAAGTTGAAGCGGTGTACAGGGGTTAGGTTATTGCAACCCCTAAGAGGGATACTGCCCTCTAACTTGGTGGGAGGGCAGGGCCGGCGTCAGGGCTGTGAAAAACCACTACCTGTGTTGCAGAGCCTTTGGAGTCCGGAAGAGCTCAGGATTGGCAGACCGGTTGACTTAGTTGCGGTGCCTGCGAATGCAGTGGAGTGACTCCTTCACCCCAAGGGGTATTCCGTCAGGTGTTTTGATGCCCAAAGCCTTCAAAGGTTCCTGTATGGTGCATAGGCACAGACAATGCAGCAGAGTGGAAGGGAGAAGGAGTCAAACCTAAATGAAGTCCAGAGTTCCCGAATGGTAGAATAAGAAGTGGTGTCTGATCTGAATCTTATCCCATGACGAATCTAGGGACCCACCCACTGGTAAGCCCTTAAGTACCCTTATTAACGGACAGAAGCATCCTCTAGCAATGTATCTAGTGATGAGAATGAAGACACGCTAGACGCTACAGCAACCCCCACAACAACAGAAATTAAATTTTTTAGAAGAGGTTCAACGGTTACGCAGGGGGAACCGAGATACAGGGAGAAACCGATTCACAATTGCAAGAGGACCAGGAGAGGCAGGAGAGGAAGCGGGAGATCCAGGGTCAAGAATAAAGAGGAGCCTGAGGTCCTGGAAACAACAGACCTAGAAGAAGAGGTTGAAGTAAGTGATATCGAAGTAATCAACCTATCAGACTTACAATTATCAAATTATATGATCTGTATACTTAGAAAAGGCTTAGGATTCTGTCCAGCTAGGAGGCAAGACTGGGTGATGACCAAAATTGATCTTTTTAAGTTCACATGAAGATTAAAACTAAAAAAAAAAAATTCAAATGTTCCAGAGAAACAAATAACACCTACAAAAAGAGGGATAAGTAACCTTACAATACAAGAACTGAAAGATACCCAACTTCTATTGTCCCTGACAGAAAATGAAGATGTTCCCGTAACAATATTAAGATTAATGGAAGACCTAGATGTAGAACGTTATTTGACGGAAGGTAGCGGACTAAAACTACGCTCTAAATGGACCCCTAGACTTGCACATGGTAACACGATAGATGTGTTTTTTAAAGCTGTAAGCACTGACATAGACAAAGAATTAGATCGACAACAACAGAGGTATCTTAACCCAAGAGAGGATAACTTATAACCTGGAGAGAGGAAAGCTCTAAAAGAGCTTATGGACAATAAGGACATTATAATACAAAGAGCAGATAAAGGAGGCAATCTTGTAATACGAAATATCATGGATTACAAGAGGGATGTCCTTACTCAACTTAATGACACACGCTACTATGTTAGATTAGCAACTAACCCAATGAAAGATCTTATCGAAACTATCAATAATATGGTCAAAGAATGGTATGACTTATCTGTAACAAATAAAGTTCTTAAATCCAGTATATAAAGCAGGTATGATTTATTGTAGATAAGTCCAAGTTAAGTTAACAATAAATGATCAATAGATGTAATAATAAAAACCCCACCAGGAGCAGTTCTTCTCTCGCTCAGCCTGTCTCTATCAACTGCCTCTACTCAGAGCAGTCAGGTACCAAACATTCTAAGGTGTCATCAAACATTCTACAAGATGCAGTGGCTAAGCAATGGGGAAATCCAAGCAGGGGATATGCAAAACATAAGCAAGATGTAACACATCCCCCTTCTTTAGAAAACAATAAATAAAGATGATAGAATACATTTCATTGCATTCTTACATATAACAGTTGAAATATAATAAGGATTGCATTTTCAAATATAATGACCAAAGGAACACATTACATTGCATTCTATGATGACCCCATCCCCTTCCCTAAAAAAAAAAAAATTATAATCTACAACTTGGACACAAGGTCCCTAAACTTTAAAAAAATTTGAATTGTAGTACACAGCTCACACAACTTCCATATCAAATATAAATAATACGTTATATTACATAATATAACAAAATCCACTAGAATGGAAAATATGGATTATATGCATAACTTAATAAAATCCACTAGAATGGAAAATTTGGATTTGATGCATAACTTAATAAAAACCACTAGAATGGAAAATTTGGATTTGATGCATAACTTAATAAAATCCACTAGAATGGAAAATGGATGGGTTAGATAAATAAATACATTTGTAAATAGAGCAAACAACGGCTCCTTAAACTTAATAAACTGAACGCCTCTAAAACCTTAGAGCACTTGCGTGGTTCATATAAGCCAGATAGGGTAACCTGCGGCTTTTCATAACAAAAACAATTTGAACTCCTCAAAGTACATATAAAGAAAATTGATCAACCTAAACAATTGAATTCCTCAGAGTACATATCAAGAGAATTGAGCAACTTACTGCTCTCCATAACATAGAACAATTGAACTCCTCAGAGTTCATATAAAAAAAAATGGAGCACCTCAAAATGAGCACTGATGTGGCTCCTCAAACTACACATCCAATAAATCCCAACTCCTCAGAGTTCATATCAAGAAATGGAGCGCCTCAAAATGAGCACAGATGTGGCTCCACAAAATACATATTCAATAAATCCAACACTAGGACAACTAATCCTCTGAAAAGAACACCTCAAAATAATTTGAGCACATAGTGGTTCACAACAATAAAAGAAAATGCATGACTCTACTCAGTAAAACATGTGAACTCCTCTAATATTTTAGAGCACTAAATAACGTGGTACATCAAAAGTAAGAAAGAATAACATTGAACACCTCAAAGGAAATTGAGCACCTAAATGGTGGTTCAAAACAGCATATCGATATCAAACATATCTGCAAATAATTACGAGAAAAAAAAAACAAATTGAGCACCACAACCAAAAGTAGAGCATAATAATGGCTCACTCCATAAATAACTAAAACCAGAAATCTGAATAAAAATGATAGGGCACCTCAACATACGTTGAGCATAAACATGGCTCCCACATTCAAAATACATCATGCAAAGTACACACATACAAAGTACACACATGCAAAGTACACACATGCAAAGTACACACATGCAACTAATATGAGAAGAAATACATTGCAAATTAAAAATGATGTGCTGTCCTCCCAATAAATACATAAATGAAACTTCCCTCTGAAAACAAGTTATAATAAAGATGTTAAATTTCTACAAAAAAGATGAACATACACTCCGGTGAGCGAACTCTCTCACCCGAGAAGTGCAGAACTCATCCAATGCTGATCGACAAAATCTCTTTTCCAGTATCCACGTAGATTATCACCAGCAGTCACTAGTAGAAGTCCAACAGTCACTTGTTGAAGTCCAGTCACTAGCTGAAGAAGAACGATGTTACCGCTGGACATCGCACAAGTAATGTAGACAAATGACACCATCCAAGAGTCAAGCTACAAAATTGCTCAAGAACAACCGGTGAAAATAAAAGCTCTTGAAATCAGTAACCAGAAGAAAAAAGAAAAAAAAAAAATCCCCGAAGGTGTCACATAAATATGACGTTACGCACAGTTCACTGCAACGTTATGACATGTAGAATCTTCCGATTGCCATGGGGAGAGTAGAGATCCCAGAGCGGACAGAGCGTCTGACGTATGCTCACAGTAGAGATTCCAGAGGGACAGAGTGTCTGAGGTACACCCACAGTAGAAATTCCAGAGCGGGCAGAGCGTCTGACGTACGCTCACACGCCAGAGACACTCTTCACAGACTCCCTTCGAACATTCCACGACGTCACCAGAAAGCAACAGATAGCAGTCAGGAAGGATCACTCTGCTCCTGACAACCAACTGCCACAATGCCAGGGAAGACAGCATGGCACACGTTGAAAACAAGAGGTAACAATCTCAAATATTGCCAAACCACAAATGTTTCCTGCAGACTTTAAACTCTTATCTTTGAGGAAAAACACAGCTGGCAATGTGAAAGACTTAGCTGACAGAGTTTCCATGCTTCCATAAATCAAATATTATGACGAATACCTATATCTTCAAACAACCTATCCGAAGTCACCATGTCTTTATACACTACCTAAAGTCCACAAATGCCGAGACAGACCGCCAGGTAGGCCGATTGTCTCTGGCATTTGTGGACCAACGGAACACCTCTCAGAATACATAGATACATTCTTGAGAGGATTTGTATACAACCTTCCCTCTTTTGTAGAAGATACAAAGTTCATATTAAACTTACTCAATGACATGAAATGGGAAGACGGGATGCTACTAGCTACGCTAGATGTAGTATCCCTATACTCGAATATTGACCATGATCTGGGAATAAAAGCACTTGATTTTTGGGACCGCGATGGGGGCCAGATTTGCTCCGTCTTTTGCCAACCTCTTCATGGGGTGGTACGAGGCGGAGCGAATCTGGGGCCCCAGCAACGGTGAATGGATCCAGTATATACATTATTGGGGTCGATTCATCGATGACTGCCTCCTAATATGGACAGGATCGGTAGAACAACTAAAGGGCTTTTTTGATTACCTTAATGATAATTCTTACAACTTGCAGTTTACAACTCAATATGACTCTAAGAAAATTACATTTTTAGATATTGAGTTATTTGTTGAGGAAGGTCATCTTAAGAGTAAAATGTACAGAAAACCTACCAGCTGCAATGCAATACTCCACGCCAAGAGCTGTCACCCTAAAAGTCAACTGAAAGGTATACCATATGGCGAAATGATTAGAGCCAGACGAAACTGCTCTCAGGACAGAGACTTTCAGAAAAACCTGAAAGATATGTCAGTAAGCTTTAAGAGAAGAGGATATGAGAAAGAAGTAATTGGTACAGCAATCTCAAAAGTCAACAAATTAAAACGAGAAGACCTGTTAAAAGCCAAATCAGATAAAGCTACTTTAGATACCGAGGCCAAAATACGACTAATTACACATTACAGTACAGATAGCACTAAGCTGTACACTATCCTTAAGAGGCATTGGCCTCTTTTGATTTTAGATCAGGACATATTACCATACATTACCAGACATCCCTTCATAACATATAAGAAAGGGCTGACACTTGCAAATATACTTAGCCCAAGCTACCCTAAAAAACCTGTGAACAAGGACTGGTTATCCAAATTTAAAGCTTTTCACAAATGTGGGAAATGCCCTTCATGCAGATGGGCAAAGAAAAAAGTTGTAAGCTTTAATTACAATGGAACAGGTGAAATTACCATAGAAAAATTCATAAACTGTGACACAACTTTTGTTGTGTATGTAATTGCATGCAGTTGTGGAAAGATATATGTTGGGAGCACCAAAAGAAGGCTCAGAGATCGGATGTCCGAGCACTTTAGAGCCATAAAACAAGGGGACACCCGGTACCCAACTTCGGCTCATCTGATTAGAAACTTTTCAGACGAGGCTAAGCATAATTTCACCTATCATGGAATTGATCACATTGAACCTGACCCCAGAGGAGGTAATAGGGTACTTACACTCAGGAGGAAGGAAGTGACTTGGTTGATTAAACTTAAAGCCGTAGAAATGGGTTTAAATGTTGACCATGAATATGAATTTTTTTCTAGGAAATGATTAAACATTCGTGCAATGGATGATAATACATATTGACTGTTAAGTTGTAAGGAAAATCATTTTGTATGAATATTTATCATTCTACATTAATGAGATGACTGAATATGTTGTGACCTATAGACTAACTATAAGAATGAAAAGAGGATTTAGACCATCTATGAGCTTGAGAATGTTATCCTTGGTGACCATAATGAGATATACATTTTCTTCTGTAAATAACACAACTTAATGTGTAGTGTTGATAACATGTTATATGCAACAACTTGGAATCTCCCTATAACCTGCTTATTGTTATGAATAGAAAGAATGTCTGGATTTTGCCTTCTACCTCTCATCTGAATCTCCTACAATCATGCCTTATACCTGTCTACTTAATATAAAGTGACATGTTGGTGGGACCCGATGCATATGCTCCCTCACATTGCGTCCGATTAGAATAATGTAGTATATGATACAAAACGGCTTCATATATACTTATATCACATACTACTTGCGAGTAGTGCTATTCTCTACAAATACGAGAAGTCCATCTAGTATACACATATGATCAAGTTATATAACAACAAACTATCCTTTAAACAATAACCACCATTAATGTGAAGTTTCCGTTTTTGACTCTAACCCATTTGGTCTTATACTAATGACCACTTCAAAATGGCGAACTCTTTTACATATTTTGAAGAATGACATGCAATGTTACAACGATGATAAATATATTAAACAGCGAGTTTGGAAGACGGGACATTCCCCTCAATAAGTTAACTAGACATTAGGTAGCGATTCAAGTATTACCGAATTTTGGACTCGTCCCGTTACGAACAAAAACATTAGTGTTATTGACGATGTTAAATTAATCATTACAAATAAATAATTCACCCCAGTACACGCTGATATTACAGCGATCTTAACAAAATAGAATAAAACAAAATAATTTACTACAAGGTACTATCGCGTGTTTTACTAAGATGGCGCTCATGACCTTCTTACAGTACAAATAAGTAAAGCAAGATGGCGCCCAAATAGAACGCCAGAATCGAGATGCGTCCTCCGATGTACTTGATACTGTACAGGAGGTAAGATTGCCGGCAGATGCGATATGGCAAAGAATCTTTTAGATAATAACTGGATAACATTTAGGATTATCGCTAATACGGAATTTCGTATCAACAGGTGACGGATATTGATACCTGAAAAGGACTATGGGATACTCGCAGACACCAATAATAACTAGGTAAGAGGATCCCATGATAGAGTGGACACGTTATTACCACAGACTTTAATATGAATTAGAGTTGCTAATGATAATTATACTATTTTACATAGGACAACACAAGATACAAATAGGATCTGAAGATACTACACTGAGCAACGTGGAGGAGATTAGGTATTGGGCCCCCCACCATGATCACATTTGTTTTCTACTAACCCATTATGAATTATTTGTTTATACCTAACAATACACTACGTAAAAATAAATGGAGGTGGTATTTTAGACCCACACTAAGGTGTTTCTAACCTAGACTTGGTGGCAAGCTTTCAGCAACAGTGCATAGTATTACTATTGAGCACCCATACGGTTTTGGGATGTTTCCCTTAGTATTCCAATAAATTCTACATTACTGTTGTCATAAGGTTGACAAATTTGAATTATTAATTTAGTGGTATTGTCATATTTTGTTTGGGTTGCAGCCCTGAGGAAGTCTTTGGTCTTATATGACCAGACGAAACACGTGTTGTACTTGATACTGTACAGGAGGTGACGATATTGATACCTGAAAAGGACTATGGGATACTCGCAGACACCAATAATAACTAGGACAACACAAGATACAAATAGGATCTGAAGATACTACACTGAGCAACGTGGAGGAGATTAGCCCTGAGGAAGTCTTTGGTCTTATATGACCAGACGAAACACGTGTTGGCTGCACGGCTGCATGGCTATATGTAGAAAGAAGAATTTCTGAATATTGAAGATTGTTTCCAATGAAGAAGATAATTGGAAAGACACAAGAATAAACTGATACGATACAACTGAACATTGATAATCTGTGTTGACTTTTGAGTGCTCGACGAACATTATTGGTTTACCCTTATTAACGGGTTGGGATGATTCAGGGGACCCTTCCAGGGGAGGGTCTGGACAGTGGGGATGATACTCACATGTCCTTTGTCCAGTTTCATGCCAGAGCGGGAGACAACTGCTCCCAGAACTGATTAGAACTGGAATGTGCATGGGGACACCAAATGTGCCCCTCATGCAGACTGAGTGGCACTGGCAAGTGCACCCACCCAGCCCCAATACACTAAATCCTGTCTGGGAGGTGGTCACACCTGCCTGTGACAGGATGCCTATTGTTCTGCCTTCCCCCTGCGCAAGATTGGCTCAGCAGCAGGAGGGCAGGATTATGTCTCAGGATGTCAGCAACCATTGAGTGCTGTCCGGGTCTGGAAGACTGGTACCAGGGACATGGAGAGCCTAGAGAAGGGCTCTTCCAGTGCTTGAAATCATACCTCCACGCCGTTTACGGTGTGGGAGGTACGATTCAAACATTTTTGATACCAAACATGATAGGATTCATTGCAGCCAGTTTTGAGATGGTCATCGCGTAATTTTCAGGATTGCAAAGGCCTGCTGAACTTATAGGTTTTAAGTCCAGTGACCTATATATTTAGTAAGTGGTGGTAGCACCAGCTTACACAGACTGCAATGGAAGGCCTGTAGTTCCATTTTGAACGGTCTCCCATGGGTGTCATAATGCATTCTTCAGCCTATGGGGGACCTCTGGGGTACCTATGCCCGGGGTACCTTAGTACCATATATAGGGACTGATATGGGTACCCCAGTATCCAGACTGGGATGTGCCCAAGTACTGAGCATAACAATTTAGGGAGAAAGCAGATACACTGGGGTCCAGATTAGCAGGATCCCAGTCAGACAAGTCAAAAACAGCTTAGTACCAGGCAAAAAGTGGGGGTAACCATGCAGAAGGATCCTACCTTGAGACGAGAGAGAGAGAGAGCGTGCCACAGAAAAGTGTGAGATAGGACATAGGAAGCAAGACCAGGGTGTCAAAAAATGGAGAGCTATGGCGCATGTGAGTAAAAAAAAGTAAATGGTGTGAGTGGAGCATTTACAGGATGGATAAAGGAGAGGCGTAGTTTGAGAAAGGTGAGTGTGGGGTGCATCTGTGTGTACCAGGAAAAAGGAAGACGAGTTCAAGAGTTCAAGAGAGAGGGGGTCACTGTGGGAAATAGGGTGGTGTGTGACATAGAGATGGGTGGAGGAACAATTGTTGGGGAATGAGATTATAGGTGAATGCCTAGGGTCCTCTTTCAGAGAGCAGCATTGGTAGAGGGAAATGTACCATCTTGAAGAGGGTAAAAATCCATGCCCTTGCCCTCGGAGGTGGTGAGGTAGATACGAGTGCATCTTGGAGGATGTGTTTGAGACATAGGAGAGGACGAAAAAAAGAGGAAAATGAGAGGAGAGTGATAAGCGTGGCTCAAAACCACCTGAGCAAACTTACCTCACTCAGATATCATTCCATCAAATAAGCCAGCCAGACAGTGGAGAAGAATTAGAAAACATTTATTAGGCCATTAGTTTCTCTATAGAGAGGCCCGTCAGGACTTCACTCCAAGGAGGGAACCGAGAGGACTGCCGGTTCTCAAAACGACAATACATTATAACACGTTACAGCAACATTAGTCACGCCCCTAATGGAAGAGTACAGGACTGGAGAAATGGTGAACAATGTGCGTACACATGAAGCCACTGCACCTGCGGGAGGATGGCCTGTTATCACCCCCAAGGCCACGGAGCCGAGACTCCGCTCCTCCCGGGCATGGGAACATTACTGATAGCAAAGAAACACATTTTCGTTGTTAGTTTTCTGCAAATGCTAACTCAAGACCAGTGATTTTCTGCTCATAAGGGAGGGGCATTGTAGTCGGGTCGCGGAGACATGTTCCCAAGATGGCGGCACAGGAGCTAAGCTAAGAAATTGCTAACTGGAACACGAAAATAACCAATTAGTCCTAAATACATATGCAACACATCTTTCGGTTAGACACACTATGCTAACTTATATGTCATCATCTTATGTGAATTGAGGGGCGGGAAATGCAAAACCTATCAGACCCTCCTTTTAGCATTGTGTGGCTAACATGAGTGCAGCCTTTATTGGCCAAAGGAGTGCCTTTACAATAACTATGGGAAAAGCAACTGACTAATAATATCCTCAATCCTCAAAGATGCTCTCATCAATAGCCATATGTGATTGAATCTCTTTGTGTATCACATTATTCAAAACGGGATATTGTCGAGATTGATGTTTGGAGGAGGTCAGAGTACTGGCACAAAGCGAGCAACAGGGAGGAAGGCAATAAACACAAAAACAGCAAATCAAGATAATCCCCAAAACTCCCACTACCCCCATCAAAATCTTCCAACTACAGGAACTGAAAGCACCCCAGAGCCACCCACTTAATGACCAGGTGCCAGTGTCCTGATGTAACTCAGCAGCCAATCGATGAAGTTTTAGTACAGCCAAATTAACAGTGGGAGCGGAATCAGGTATATAAACACAACAGGAGGTCCAATGATGCGGCAGGCTCCACCCCTATCAGCCAGGATGACGTCAAGAACCATTCTATTTTGTAAAGTGAAATGTCTCATAACCTGCATCTCAACGGTCATATTGGTCACAATGTCAGCTTCTGTATTGACCACCTTCTCCATAACCCTAGATAGTCTCCTAATAGCCCTACTATTGAACATGGGACCCCAAAATGGTAACAACCCCCATGTAATGTCCGTCCATTGTTGAAAAGAAGTATCAGTCTGGTCAATGTCATCTGCTTGAAGTTCCCTCCTTTTCCTCTGTCCGGGAACCACTGGGGACCAACGATGGGTCTTATGGTAATTAGAAGGAGCCAAATAAACTGGGGGTAGAAGATACGCTAAATGGCAGACACCCCCCACCCCTCAGGTAACCAGAAGTATCCATTCTCACCGCAGACCAAATAGATATCCGGTGGAGGGACTAAAGGGGTTGATGGACAATCGGATTGAAGAGGTCACATTACAGGAACTGTTACCAACCTTTATAGGTCCCTTTCCTAGAATTCAGAATGGAGACTGAGGAACCCCCACAGCAATGTCTGCTGCTATTCCCTGGGGGAGGACGTCGGAAAATCAAAGAAGAGTTCAACTGCTGAAAACTCTCTCTAACGAGATTTGTGTCATTCCGTGCAGTATACCGTCCCACCTTTCTGTAACATGTATTTACAAAAAGTCTGGTCAAAATGTCCGTCATTAAGAAACGGTCCAAAAGGGGATTGGTGTATAGGGCGTACTCGCATTGTCAGGGTGGATCCACTATTGGTAAGTCGGGGCTGCAAAGGAATCCGGTTGCTGGAAGAATTTCACCAAACTGATCAGGGTGTACCATCCCACACAACTATTCACATAAGATAATGGAAGCGCCAGCAACCTATCCTTTTTGTGTACCACTGAAGGCAATCACCCACAAACCCAACAGTCAGTAACATTGTATACAGCATGAGCATGATGTAATGTCTTAATGAAAACATTACCTGGTAGCCCTTACGCAATGATTCTTCTCGATGATCTAAAGTAACCACATTATGTTCCAGTGTCGGGGTCGTGGTAGACATGAATTGGTGAACCGGGTACTTTTCATCAAGGAAAAATAGAATCCCAAGAACTATTATGAATACAATGATGATCACCACAATAACTACAAATTTTGCGTTCCTGGATAATGATGACCAGGGTGAATCAGGCTCAGCTCTGAGAGTAGCCGCAAAGGGCTGCTCCTCCTCGGGAATGGGACGGCCAAAAGGGTACATATTCACCTAGCTATAAGTCCAATAATAAACTAAAAGAAAAAGGATCAGTTCACACTGAGGCCAACCAGAGGGGATCTTCTCCCTGTGTCGGTTAGAGCCTCACAGGCAAGCTCCTATTGTTCATGCCCTAACTCCCACGTCGGAGTTGCACAGCTTGCCAACTCAATGGAGCACTTAATCTGGGCCCAGACACGACCTAATGTTCTCGTAACAATGTCTCGACTGGTGCACCAGGGCTTAATCAGTAGTCCTTCCCTACTTCTCTCACTTTAGTCCTTCCCTATTTCCCTCGCTCAGCCCCTCTTCCAGTGCACTGTTCTCCTTTTCTGAGCCGCAGATTATAGTGAGTGCTCCCTCGCACCTCTGGATCTGTGAACAAAAGGGGGGGTCAACGGCAAGGGACTTATCCACTGATGTCGAATCAATTTGATCTCGAGAGGCTTTGTCTCTCTCAACTGAGGTCAGCCTCTCTGCGTTCTCAGCTAGCTCCTCTACCCTCAACTGAGCATCAGAGAAGGTCAGATACCGAGGAACTGTTTCACTTTCCTGATCAGTGACGCCCTCCCTCACCCACGCATCATAGGGCAATGGAAGTGGAACCTTCTTCACGTGACTGACATGCGTCCACGACTTGTGGCCCTGGATCCTGAGTGCGGTACGCGTTGCCAACAGCACCAAACGAGGCTCGCTCCACCTCGCCTCCAAGCAGGATTTCCGTTGGTATTAACAAACCAATACCCAATCACCGGGTTGGATGAAATGTCCAGGCCCCTCCGGTTGTGGCTTCAGCGTGTCTGCTACCTGCTGGTGAAGGGAACGGAGATCTTTAGTCAAAGCATACAAGTAGTCTGTCAACAGAGGATATTCTATATGCGCAAAACATTTAGGCCTCGGGACACCCCAAACATTAGCTGGGCGACCAAAGAGCACCTCATACGGGGAGATACCTGTCATGGAGTTCATTGTCACCCGAGTAGAAAGCAGAGCTAAAGGGAGTGTGTCTGGCCATCGCAGCCCTGTACTCTCTTGGATCTTAGCCAACTTTAACTTCAAAGTCCCATTATATCTCTCTACCAAGCCTGCAGATTGGGGATGTCGTGCTGCATGAAATTTCTGCTGAATTTGCAGTCCCTTACATATCAGTTTCATCAATCTGGCATTAAAGTGTGTCCCGTTGTCACTCCAGATCATCCGAGGCAATCCGAATCTAGAAAAATATTCCTTAATCAACACCATTGCTGTTGCCATAGCTGTGCATTCCTTCGTTGAGAAAGCCGCCACCCATCTACTAAAAGAACACACCACCACCAAGACATGCTTGAGATTGTTGACCCTCTCCATCTCAATATAATCCATCTGGATCACCTCAAAAGGGAAAGAAGGGGGTGCAAAATTACCGGGGAGAACAGGTGTCCCCCTCCCAGGATTGTATCGCAAACAGACCATGCAACGTTGCACTAAATGTGTCGCCACTCTAGAGATATTGTCATTACGCCATACTGGGTCCAGTAATTTACAAATCCCCTTTGCACTAACATGTGCCGGTGCGTCAGGGAGCAACCACCTTCATTTGTCTGATAAGTCTGTCCAACAATCATCAGAGTCCAGTCGCCCCACACTCTCCCTCCATATCTTCAACTCATCCTCTGTTGCCCCCGTCTGAATATCCCGTACACTCTCCATAGTGCTCATAAACATGTCATTGTCTGGTACCCACCTAGCTGGTCCTGCCACAAACATATGTGGAAGTTTTGTCTTAGCAGTTTCCTTAGCTGTCTGATCTGCAAATGCATTTCCCCGGCCCACATCGTCCACCACTGCTTTGTGTGCACTACATTTGATTACAGCTAGTCTTTTGGGAAGTGTTAATGCTGCTAACAATCGTAGTATCAATGGGCCATGCAGTGGAGTAGTGTGGCTCACTGGTTAGAGGCGGCAGGCCTGAGAGCAGAAGTCAGCCCGGGACCAGGGTTCAATTCCCGACGCGGCAGGGTCGTGGACCTTGGTCAGCGGACTCGATAATTCTCGCTTCGGTGCTTACTCTAATCAGGGGTTCCACTCGGCAACTCTGGGCATTAGCTTGCCTAATCTCCACAACGGCCCCACCAATTCCGGGGATGCCTGGCTCCACCTTGGGGACTCCCAGCAAGGGACCATCCCACAGGGAAAGCCAGGACGGGTTCCCCAGAGTTATACAGCGCCGGGACGCCCCGTTGCTGGGGCAGCTGTGCGCTTTACAAGTATACTACATTTACATTTATGCTGTATCTTCTGTCCATGCGATGTCAAAAAAACCCTTTCTGCCCACAGTCGCCCATAACTATGAGCCACGCCAAAGGCGTATTGCCTGTCAGTATAAATATTCACATCCAGTCCCTCACTCAATTCACATGCTCGTAACAAGGCCACCAACTCCGCAGGTGTGCTGACTGATAAGGGACCCTAGATGTCTCCACAACCTTCTGCAATGTTGTTACGGCATAGGCTGCAGTCGTAGTGCCCTCTGGAAGTTTAAAACACGAGCCATCGACATACAATTCCCCTTGGGGTACAATTAGGGGAGTGTCTGTCAAATCTATCCGTCCCTTCGTTTCTTCCTCAGTCCGAAACAAACAATCATGGACGTCATTGTCCTTTTCGTCCGAAGGGAGGGGTAGTAACGTGGCTGGATTCAGAGTGGCACATCTTTTAATTGTAACATGAGAAGCAAACAACGTCAACTCATAGCCCGTGAGACGAGCACTAGTTGAATGCTGTGTCTGTGTCTTATTCAATAGGGTGTCCACAGCATGCGGTACCATCACTGTGAGATCAGTGCCAAGGACGAGCCCCACCATTTGTCTAATCGACACCGCAGCAGCCGCTGTGACTCTAAGACAGCTCGGCAACGCTCTTGCCACATTCTCAAGTGTAGCGGAGAAATACGCACAGGGTCTCTGCTTTCCCCCAAAACACTGGGTTAACACCGAGAGCGTGCAACCATTCGCCTCATGCATATAAAGTACAAAAGGCTTTCTGGTAATTAGGGGTGCCAAGTACAGGTGCAGAACACAGAGTAGTTTTCAACAACTCAAAAGCTTCCTGACATGCGGGGGTCCAAGGCAAGGGCTCATGTACCTCCTTGGTAGTCAAATGAAGAAGGGGCTTGGTTAGTAAAGCATAGTTAGGTATCCACTAGCGACAATACGATGTTATGCCAAAGAACACGCCCACCTCTCGTTGGGTCTTAGGAACAGACATATTAGTTATCACCATAACACGCTCCGACGTCAACCTCCTCCCCTCCTTCGATAGGAGATGACCTAGGTAGGTAACCTCCTGTTTACAATACTGAAACTTAGAGAGCGACACCTTATGCCCATTACGTGCCAAATGATGATGCAAAAGTCGGACAGTGGCCTCCTTACAACCTTCCGCCATGTCAGACGCAATCAACAAGTCATCCACATATTGCAACAACACATTACCCGCAGGGAGTTCCAAATCATCCAATTGCGTTTTCAATGCTTGACTGTAGATACTAGGGCTCTCAGTATAGCCCTGGGGAATTCTACAAAATCTGAAACTACGGCCAGATAACGAGAATCCGAAAAGATGGCGGCTATCAGGATGAAGAGGGATACTGAAAAATGCATTCTTGAGGTCCAAAACAGAAAAATACTTGGCCGTGGGAGAAATCATTGTCAAAATTGTAGTTATATCAGAACCTACCGGGTATTGGGGCTCAACTTCTTTATTACTCTGCCGTAAATCAATTACAAATCGATAAACATCTTGTTGATCACAACTAGCATCAGCAGAAGGCCTCTTAAGAATCGGAAGAATAGGACTATTGCACACATTGGAAGCCGTCTCCTCCACCACTCCAGATTGTATCAAATCGTGAATGATCTGTAAGAGAGCCTTTTCACCTTCCTGTGAAATCTTACACTGGGGAATACGCGCTAAACGAGCTCCCTGCTTGACCTTAATGGAGATGGGTGCAATGTTCAATTTACCCACATCAGTGTCACTACTTGCCCAAAAAGCTTCTGGCACCTCCTTAAGCTCCAGTGGGAGAGGTTCGTCCTTAGAAAAGCATTGCTGAGCCCGTGCAACAGAGGGGCCCAAGGTAACATAAACACCATCCGGTGAACAGTAAATCGTAGCATGCAATCTCTTCAACAAATCTAGACCTAGAAGATTTTCAACACAATGGGACGTGAGAAGGAATGGAGAATCAACAGTAAAAGGACCAATCGTAAGAGTGAGTGGTTTAGAAATGGGGCTAATCACCGGTGTACCTGAAAACCCAACGGAGATGGTATTCTGGCCAGACAGAGACGCCCCAGGGACCAGGGAACATGCCACGGAACTCTTCATAGCTCCCATATCCACTAAAAACTTCTTGGTGGACCCCAGCAAGTCCGCAGTGACATAGGGCCCTCGCTGATCTACCTGCACTGACACTGGTCCCTTACTCTGCCCTACGCTGTCCTAATTGTGTGAAAACCCTGTCACTTCGTCTACATCATAGTCATCTTGATAATACTGTCTGTCCCGCTCCCCATCACAATCTGCAAATGTCATGACCATTGAAGTAGCCGCCTCAGTCAATTCCTTATAATAGGCAGTCAGATTCTTTCTAGAGTCAGGTAACTGTCCCTTCAGTGCCAACACCTCACTCCTCTTCCAGGGGACATAAACCCATTGCTCTTGATAGCGAGCCTCTACCCGCGCCCTTGTCACTGCATTTGTCACTGGGTCCACCAATTCAGGTATTTCAGGGTGAAAGACGGGGTGGACCTCACGCATGGGGTGTGCCCCAAGCATAGAGGGACCTGTAGACTGTAATTCATTTCTGTAGCCAACCAATGTACGCAAATTTCCATAAACCTCTCCCAAACTAGTATTGGCCCTGTAAGCTCTGTCTCTAATATCATAGATAATCTGGGGCGCCATATCCCCGCGGCACTGCTCCCACAACCCTATCAACGTTTCTGACATATGATACAAAGCATGCTGCTGCATCAAAGGTTCATAATCTTTCATCGTAGACCAAATATCCTCCATTGTATGAATGGCATTCCTAGACCATTGACATGCTTGATTGGCCACAACCAGTTTCTCTTCCATACCCACATTAGAACTCGTTAGTAATTTACGTACATGGTCAAATATCATACGCCCATCCAACCCCCCTTTACCCCGAGTCGGAGTCTTAGGCATAGTCTGAGGGGTAACACTCGCCAAAGCCGTAGGTAACACTGATGCAGATAGCCGTGTAGCCACAAGGGGGGCAGACGGGACTGAAGTTTCCGCCGGCAATAGAGAAACGAGGGGCGAGGTTACAGAAGTCAATGCAGCTTCAACACCTTTCAAAATACTGGAAATAGAGGCTAGTATAGTGGAAGGGTCCGAGGAAGAGGGTGCCTGTGAAGAGTAAGATGCAGACAGAACAGTCGGAGAAGTAGATAGTGCAGGATATATCGATTGCGGTGCATAAGGGGGCGGGGGTCGTGCATCCAAAAGGTCCTCTGTCTCATCCTTCTCCTCCGCTCTTACCACTTAACTCTTATCTGTTTGCAACCTATGAAGCCTATATGCGCGGTCAATCCCTGCCTCTGTCTCCATTTTATTATAGGCTCTCACTTTCTGTACCATCGACTGGGTAGCTTTCTTCTGGGCCATCTTCTCATCTCTCATCTGTCTTTGCCGAACCTCTTTTTGCCACATCCTTAGGGAATCGAAAATGCTCTGACGACTGCGCCTAGCAAACAATCTATCCTGCAAGTAATCTATCTTAGATGCATCGAATGAACCGGTCAACGGCCATTGCAAATCCACATTAGAGAGCCTTCTAAAGGAGCAGGCAAACTCGCGGCCAATCTGGCATCCGTTGAATGACAACAACACCCAAAACATCGCAACTTACTGAAACGGGGCATCTTGCTCACACAATCAGACACCGCCAAGGAACTCACATGCACCCAGACTACAACTACTCATGTCCTTACACACATATATTTCCTATGGGCATACATCGAATCACCATGCCAAACACGTGTTACCACAATGGGACAAGGCCCGTCGACCGAGTCCTGGGGAACCAGACCCTACCGCAGACTTAATAAACACTGAACAGTGCAGAAACTGTTCCGGAGGCCGGAGGACAGATCGGCCACACGGGCGGCACTACGGACCACTGCACGGATTCACCCCGGGAGACCTGGGACCCTTCCAGCAAACCCCCCTTCCGGGTTAGCTTGGGTCCTTTCCCAGTGTTCCACCATGATCAACCGCGACTCCGTCCGAGTACCGTCCGGCCAGATGCTCCACAACATAGGAACATCAGGCGTCCCCCCAAACCTCCACCAAACCACAAACAGTCTGTCAGAGCATCTCATGCACTCTGAGTTCCCCGGGGCACCCTAGCCCCTTGGAGCACCCTAGCTCCTTCAATCATCAGCCGGACCACTCACATCCTGTTCGCAGAACCCGACATCCACTGATCTCCACCGCCGGCTGCTTGGACCAACACGGTCAGCTCCCAAAGGTCCGCCTTCTGGACCCTGGCACAGGATCATAAGCCGTGACCTCTCCCGATCAGCAGGGTGGGGCAGCGCTGCGAGAACCAAGCCCGGCATCAAATGGGTACCCAGACCCACCGTGCCGACTACACGGTCCCCTGCCTTCTACAACCCACCTACGGGCGAGAAAGATCCATATCGCGGGGTCCCTGTTCAGGCGCCATCTGATAAGCGTGGTTCAAAACCACCTGAGCAAACTTACCTCACTCAGATATCATTCCCATAAAATAAGCCAGCCAGACAGTGGAGAAGAATTAGAAAACATTTATTAGGCTATTGGTTTCTCTATAGAGATGCCCCGTCAGTACTTCACTCCAAGGAGTGAACCGAGAGGACTGCCGGTTCTCAAAACGACAATACATTATAACACGTTACAGCAACATTAGTCACGCCCCTAATGGAAAAGTACAGGACTGGAGAAATGGTGAACAATGAGCGTACACATGAAGCCGCTGCACCTGCGGGAGGATGGCTCTGTTATCAACCCCAAGGCCACGGAGCCGAGACTCCGCTCCTTCCGGGCATGGGAACATTTCTGATAGCAAAGAAACACATTTTCGTTGTTAGTTTTCTGCAAATGCTAACTCAAGACGAGAAACGCTGAGACCAGTGACTTTCCGCTCATAAGGGAGGGGGCATTGCAGTCGGGTCGCGGAGACATGTTCCCAAGATGGCGGCACAGGAGGTAAGCTAAGAAATTGCTAACTGGAACACGAAAATAACCAATTAGTCCTAAATACATATGCAACACATCTTTCGGTTAGACACACTATGCTAACTTATACGTCATCATGTTATATTAATTGAGGGGCGGGCAAAACCTATCAAGAGTGAGGGAGTAAATATGAGAGTACGGTGGGTGGATGGAAAGAAAGGGAGGCACAAGAAAGAAGAGAGTGCGGTGAGGAGGGTAAGAGGAGATGCTGAAAAGAGAAATTGAAAGGAGGTGAACAGGTTTGAGGGAGAGGGGAAGCAGGCAGGGTAAGGAGAGGCAGCGAGATGGCGAGAGAGATGCTATCCTAAAGTGTTGCTGCTGTGCATAGATTTCTTCAAATAGCCCCTATCACACACTGGGTACTGAAGGACTTTCTGAATGTCTAGCTTCTACACCATCTTATCAAAAGTTAATCTAAAATGTGAATGTATGTGCCTCCTCATCACCAGAATAGTCGAGGCTGTTGCATGTCACTTTTGAGGTACTTTGATCTGACAGAACTGTGCAGGGGTTCCAAGCTGTGGCCAAGGTGCAGAGGGTTCCTGGGGTCCATCCACCCCCTCAACAGGTAGGAAGGCGATCATCAAAGAAGGAAGGTACCCGCCAGATGCCCAGCTGTGTGCCCACCTCTTAGGTGATCCTAAAGCAGACCTCAGTGATGCCACACAGAAGCAGAGATGTATTTCGCAAGGGTTTGTGTGTCTCACTGCACACATTTTACACACCTATCAGCTTTTGTATGCGGTGGTTGTGATGGTAACATTGGGTAGTTCTACCTTTTTAAGAGCAGCCCATGTGTCCCGCCACACAGATAGCAAAAATAAGGAGATCACGCGGGGGCGTGTGGCGGTGGGGAGGAAGGAAGATGATCTGAAAGAAAGTGGGAGAGGGCTGAGTTGTGATTTTCATGACCTGATACTGGCATCTCACCAGTAATTAATTTGAGTAAGTGTTTTCAGGTGCACCGCACGCACTTAATTGTCACACCGGGTTTGCAACAGTCTGCCACATTGTGGAGCTGTCTGTCTAATTTGAAGATGAGCACAACAACAGTTGTTTAATAATTCAATACACATTAGAAATGACTATATCCTGCCACCCAACTTATAGCTTATGCGGCTTGGAATAGTCTGAATTGTCACACGTGTAGGAGTATGATGATTAGTGGTTGTGTTGATACGGTCATTGGCAGCGCTGCCGGGGCAATGTGTAGTGCAAGCTGCAGTGGCCTCCTGACGAGGACCTTGGCATTTACTTTTTTAGGTTGAGCCTGGGTACTGCATGTGCTGCTCTGCGGCATGCTGTATATGAGTATGGACTTGAAGCTCTGCCCACTCTCTGCCCATATTTTTCATTGGCTTGTGTCTTGGCTCTTTGTAAATGCTGGCTTGTGATTTGTTATTAGGCCTCCTTGGCACCACCTTGTCTTCATTTGTAACCTCCCATGAGGACTGTCCCTTTTACTTCTGTTGTAACACGGTATGTCCTATTTAGTCTGTAAGCACTATTTTCTTTAATGAGTTTCTCCTATTGCAGGCATGACTTCTTTTCTGCAACATTCAGCGAGTCATGTGCGCTTTCACTTTCCAAGCATTCAGGACATTGGCGGCCGCTTCTTTGGAGTGAAATAGGTCTCGCTTTTACAAGAGTTTGAGGTATTGGCATTGGAAATGACATGGCCTGTTATTTATGTGTTATCAAAACAGATAAAAAGAGCATTGTCATTTACAATGGCAATAGCTAAAACTCTCGCAAAGGCGAGACCTATTGCATTGCAATTTGAAATGCTTGTTTTATAAACTTGGTAATGCATATCCCTGATAAAGAACGTACATTAACAATTCCTTCAAAACAAAGGTAAATGTTTAAGGATAGTATGTCCTGGACAACGAGAGTCTGTGGTGTGTGTGTGTGGGGGGGGGGGGGCACGTGGGGGAGGGAGGGGGGTTTTAAGTTATGCGCATAGCACCATCAGCAATGACACCCCCTCCTGGAAAAGGCTGGGTGGCTGCCGGGCTCGGAGGGCGCGAGTCAAGTGTATGTGCATCAAAAAGGCCGCACCACCGCCTCCGACTATCCCTAGGACGGCGTCCCCTCTTTAAGATAAGTAGGGGGACTCTGTCCAACCGGTCCGTCCCTGACTCGAGCTCGTCCTCCATGAAATGCAGGCTCTGGCACACGTGTCCCTGAGGCCCTCTGTGGGTGGTGGGAGAGAGTGCGCACGACCTCCCTCCTCCCCGCATCCAGCCCCGCAGCCGATAAAGGAACGCCCCCCATGGACACCCCCATGAAATGGTATGACCTTTGCAAAGGCCGCACCCAGCAGCGGGGAGGCTGGCGGGGCCGGCGCTGCCATCTTCACTTGACTGCTCCTGTTCGCACCTGTCACTTCTCGTTTCCTGCTCTGCGGGGTCTCACCTGCGGGGCTCGCGCTCTCCGTCACATGTGCATCTCCAGGCGCGGTCCTGGAGGAATCTTTTACCGCCCCCGCCTCCCAACTCGCTCTGGTGAGGGGAGGAGGGATAAGAAGGGGTAGAGGTAGAGGTAGACAGAAGGGGGGCGGGGCGGGGAGGGGGGGGGGGGGGGCTAACATTTAAAACAAGGGGGCGGGGCTAACACTTCAAGTAATGGGAAAGAGCTAATCCAGAGCCAGTATGGCAGAGGGAGTGATAAACTGTGCTTTGTGAACAGAGCCTGGGAAGAACCCGATAAGATCATAACAAACGTGCGTGTGTGGGATTGAGACCTTGCAGGCCTCTGATCACTGAAAGGGGGCTGGGTGCACTGAAAACTACAAAAACACCTTCCACCGACTTCAGTATAAAGCATTAGAATCTTTTTCGCAAAGTTACTTGAAGATGGCAGCACTTTTTGCCAATTCACCCACAGTTTCCTTCTGTGACAGGACGAAGCGATGGTGAAATATTTATCACTGCAGGTCCAGGGAGGCGCTCCTGCCTGACGGTTCACTGAAGGCATGTCCTCAATCTGCCAGTAAGGACATGCACCATGTCTATGTTTGAGGCTCATAAACATGCGCATGTCTCCAAATACTGAGCTTGGTACATTTGCACCGGGCACTGAATTCAGGGAGTGGGTGTGGGGCGAGTTGTTAAATATATTGTGGATCTAAAATCACATACTGCAGCTTCTTTGCCTTTTATCAATTTCCAGGCAACAACAAAAAGGTAAAGATAACTCTGAACTCTGATGATTAATGCTCATGCTTCAGAGAGATCTGCGGTGTGTCTAGTGGGATTGTTGACTGATCATAGCGTAGAGGGTTAATGTGCCTGCTGCAACGAACGTGTACCATGTAGATAACAGGACTGTATTTTATGTGGATAGCTCAGTGGGTTACTACTTTTGTCACAGAGATAATTTGTTAATTGCAGTTTATAAATTAAAATCCTAACTTAGAACAGTGCGCTATTACCTGTCTTCAAGGCGCCGCATGCAGAAATGCAGGTGAAAGAGAGCTGTTATGAAGATATAGGGGGCACTGTTAAAGGGTAGTAGTGAGTGAATCTGTAGCAAAGGAGGTAATTGGAGGCGCCAACAATCACTGTCGCATCGGGCGACACTAGCGCTAAAGCCGGCCCTAAACACACATGATCAGGACTGGACTGGCTTTAAAGCATACTTTTTTAAACATTTGTTTTGCATTGTTTATTAAGGAAAGTCCGGTAGCCAGTCTCGCCCTACATCTGATGCTGGGGGCTGGAAGTGGGACTAGCAAATTACACATCTGATTTCTATCCTCCAGTTTCAGTGCAATTAGTTGTCTAAATTACTGCTTATTAATACTCTGACAATGAATCTGCACTATACTGAATAACATAAAAAAAAGTAGTTGTTTGCAGCTCACATTGAGCAGTTCCCACGTACATGGGAAACTGCTTGAGACCATCCTCAAGACCTCCACCTTTAAATGAGCACAATTTAGGGAAATCATTTTCTGGTTGTTCCGAATCAAAAGGAAAATCTTCCTTGCGGCAAAAATATGGAGTACCTGACTATGCCAGCATTGGCTCAGACTGGTCGCTTGTAGGTCAGATATATCATTTCATGGACAGCTGTGAAAAATCGACTTCAGATGCTAGGGTTCTAGAGGCAAAGAAAAATAGATATCAATTCAAATTCTCCTGTATCCTAAAGATCCTCAGATGCTCCATGTCCTTTTTCCCATTCCAAAAGACTTGCCTTGCTACAAGCCGTCCTTTCCTCATTACAAAAACAAGCAATACTTCATGTACCCTGACGCATCAGCAAGACTCATCCACGACCTTCCTAGAAGGACCCACATCACAGCCCATCTCAGGAAGCTACACTGATCCTGATTCAGAAGAGATGCCAGCTCAAGTTTCTGATCCACACCTGCAAGGCCTTGCACAACAAAGGACCAGCATACATCAACAAACGCCTGACCTTCTACAAACCGACCAGACACCGTCGAAATGCTTACCTTCCCTCGCAGACACCCCACGGATGTGCGGAACCAACTGCGGAGGGCGCACCTTCTTGCACCAGCAGCCAAGGTATGGAAAAACCTCCCACCAGACCTCAGAACTAAATGGTCTCTACAGCAATTCAGGGAGGAAAGAACTCGACCTGCTTGTTTGAATGATCAAACCACCTCGTAGCAGCCAAAATCTCCAGTGCCTTGAGACACTCACAGGTGATTTGTCGCACTCTATAAGTGTTGATTGGTTGATTCAAAGCAACAAGGGACCAGAGAATACTGTATAGTCTTTCTTAGTCCCAAGTCTACGGGGGATTCCAAATGATCGTCAGTCTCAGGAGGGTCAATCTATGGGCACAGAAGATTCCTTTCAAGGGGAAGACCCTACGGAGAATAATTCCATTGGTTCCGAAGGGCGCATTCATGCCAATGATCAATCACCTGGATGCTTATCATCATTTTCCTTTGCTGTCTGTCACCAAAAGTACCTGGGCTTGGCCTTCAGACTTTGTTCTGTCTTTACCAACATGGTAAATCTTGCTCTTCCCCATCTTCAGAGATGGAATAAATTCCTTTATCTAGTTGACTAGTTTCTAAATGCCCTTTCTCCAACACAAACTTTGAAAGGAAGGGAAGCTCTTTTCTCTTGTCTGATTCTGCAAGGATTTCTCTTAAATCTGTCAAAATGCCAGACGGAGCCATCTCAGAACAGAAATCTCATTGGAGTCCATTTTCTCACAGATTTGCAGTCACAGCAGAAAGATTAAGGAACACAATCAGGGGTATATTTTCTAGGAAATGGCGCGGTACGGTGAGCACTTTTGCAGCGCCTTCATTAAAAAAATGCTGGGATGCACCGTATTCAAAAGAACTCCTAGCTTTCCCTTGCACAGGAGCTGAGAACAGCTGCCTAGCACCAGCGCAGACACCCTTGTGCCATTTTGCAAGGGTGCCTGCGTTGCAGAGAATGATTGTTTATCTGCAGAAATGTGTCCCCTTCCTGCAAATAAACAATCGATAATGGTGATTTGCTACTTTTATGTATACTGCATTATGCTGCACACATACAAGAAGCAAATCACTGAGAGAGCGTAAATCTGGGAAAAAAATGTATAAGTGCACCATATTTACAAGCACGTAGTTGGTTTTAATATACATTGCACAAGAGTGTCATATATCCAGAAGTGAAATATACAAGAGTGTTTAAGTAGAGTAACAGTAAACATAGCAGTGTGAGACTAATGTAGAAATGTTAGAATGATATGAAACCTCACGTTTCTCACGTTAAGTGACTGTGTGGAAAGGAAATGGAACTTAGCAAACCAAATGAGAATGTGTAGGCCGCATGGCAACTCACAGTAGAGATAAAGTGCTGCTAATTAACGTGAGACGTGGTTAACATTGTTTTCTAAGATATTTACTCATTGAATTGAAATATATTTTATATAGATGTGTCGCATTATATTATAGAGTGTTGGTTAAAATACTTTTTAAATGTAGAAATTAAATGTTTCAGAGGAGCAGAAACCGTTCTATGTATTCCTGATAGGTCTGAGGAGACAAAGTCATTTCTTTTGATATAAGGGGGCTCGTTAAGGGGAAAGTCGTGTTAAGCACTAACTGCAAATCCTTTCACATGTTTTATGGTCCAAGATATGGTGGAGGTTGGAATTTGAGGCCCACAGTACATGTGTTTGTTGCAGGTGCGAGGAGCCCTAATCAGTATCGTGATGAACAGTCCCTTTGTTCAAGAGAGCCAGGCGCAGTCCTGGAGGAGTCTTCAGGAATTTTAGGGGGTACTGTCTCGCTGAAGAAGAAGCCTGGGAAGCAAGGTCAACTTTAACGAGGGTCCCGAAGAGTATCATCATGGAGTTTGCCGCTCAAAACTGCACCACGTGAGGGGCGTCCCGAGGGGCGTTCCTATTGGAAATGTGATTTCGTATTAGGGACAGCGACCCGGGGAGGAGAGGAGAGCAGATGATTTTGGGAGCCTAAGAGAGCGGTTGGGTAGGCAGATAGGGTGAGCACAAGATACTGATTTACAGAAGAGACAAGGAGGAGTGCGTGATCTTCTTAGGAAGTCACCACGGCTGACACCTTTTGGGTAAAGATCTTGTTAAATAGGGATGTCACTTAGTTTAGTGTAGGGGCAGACTAACCTGAATTTTCTTTCTGTAATGACTCTTAAGTTGCAACTTGTATCTATTCTTGCAACCTTGATGATCTTCGAACTTGTGCTCATCATTTTGTTTTGTAGACTCAGAGCATTTAAAGAATATATGTTTGTAGTGATACCAGTGTACCTTTTAAATCTTATTTTGAGAAGTTTGTATCTTCAGTTATCTTTAACTTTACATTAAATCTTAAAACTTCATCTGTAGTCAGTGGTTATTTAGAGTGGTGTAAGTTCTTAATTGACTAACCTAGTAGTAGATTGTCTTTTACTCAATGACAGGTACCAACGATTCAGTCGAAATTATTTGGGATCTGGTAAGGTAACTAGAGACCAGAAACCCCGCGTTAACAGTTGGTAGCAGACTAGGATGGTTATCTTCTTGAGGAAGGTAATCTAGGCTAGGTTAGTTTACCCCAAGGCCCCTAGAGCTAGGCATCGAGAGATGAGCAACGGAAGAATCGAGCGCCGAAGAGGGTGCTGACGGTGCGAGAGAAGCAGCAGTATCGGAGGAGTGAGTATAACAAGGGTCATGCGTGAACAGATTGCGGTGTTTTGTATTGTATTTGTATTGTAATGTCTTGCGGAGTTGAATGCCTGTAGAGTGAGTGAGAGAAGGTTGTGAGCGCGCGCAACCTGGTGAACTGGTAAACCTGGTAAACGGGTAAACTGGTGGGAAATCTTAAGTTCAGGCCAGAGCTTAAGTGGTTTTGGGTGTATCGAACATCCAGAGTAGTTGTCGACCAAGGTACGGAGGTCACGAGGTACCATTGACCGCCGTGGGACCGAGATAGGGGGAGTGTAAGAGTGAGTGTGTGAAGTAACGGACGCTGGTCGAAAGTTACTGTGTGTAAGTAACCTATCAGAGAAGGCGATTGTCTGGAAGTAAACGGAAAGACATTTCGTCAAGTTAAGGTGACAACTACAGAAAGACTGTGGGCATACAGTCAAGGAAAGTGATCGCTTGGACGGAAGTAATCATTTTTCAGAGTATGAATGGGATGTATGCATGACCGAGGAGACGAGCTGAAAAAGGAGGGGAACTGCTGCAAAGGGGGACGGGTGACGTCGGTTAGAGCCGCGCTGTGAATGAGCGGTTGATGTGACGTTAGCTAGAGCCGCGCTCTGGTTGGGCGGCTAGAGGGACGTCGGAGAAAAGCCGCGCTCGGATAGGCTAGTTAGCGAGAACAGCGCTGAGATTGGTGGATTGTCATCAGGAAGTAAACAAACGCGGAGAAAAGAGAAATCATGAAGTGCTTTAAGTGTTTGAAAGGGATTTTTAAAAGAAAAAGAAGCGATTACTATTACGGGGAAGAGGCACCGCCAGAGGGTACACCAGCTCATTATATGGCAGCGAATGTTGGGCTGCACACCATATTATGGATTGGGGCTTGGAATAAGCTTACGGAAGGGAACGAGGAAATGCAGTTCCCAAAGTATGGGACGTTTAAGTTAGAGGTGTTACATCGGCTAAAAGCAACCATGTCCTCATTGAAACCCCCGCCTAGACCAACCCAGTTTGAGGCTCTAAATGCATGGATTAGGGCGGCGCACAACAGAAATTTGAACAGGCGTCAACAAAGACTGACGCGATCGGTAAGAGCAGTGCGAGATTCTAAATGGGACGAGGATGCAAAGAGATGGAGGGTACAGGCTATTGAGGTGGATAAATTGTATCCAGTGAGGGAGGTGGCGGGAGAAAGGAACCTCATGGAAGAGGATGAGGAGAGCGATTCGGAAGACAACTTGATTAACAGATTGCTGATAGATAGACCACCTCCGAGGGTTGGGGAGATTGAAGATAGAGGGATCGCAAGGGAGGATGGGGTTGCCATATAGGGGTTTACACCACTCCCTATATCGGAATGGACACCTATCAAAGGAGAGGAGACACCTCAACATAATACAGTACAGAGTGTAGTGGGAAGGTTTGTGGTACAGAAGACGCCAACCACCGAAAAGGTGGAGTCTTTTGGATTGCCAGATGCTCTTCAGGTGCCTGTTACCATAGGACCTATAGTATCGATCTATAACCCTGAGAGAGACAGAGAGGAAGAACAGAGGCGGTTAGATAGAGAAAGGATTGAGATGGAAAGGAGGAATAACGTGACAAATGCATGGAAGCAATTGCCAGGATCGGTAACATTCGATACAACTGTGGGTCTCAACACAGGACAGGGAGGTCAGAGAGGACCGATGGACCTGAGGGGACCACGGCCGAAATCCTATACAGAATTAAGAGCTGACTTGAGAGAATGGGATGGGTCCGCAGTAACCCCGAGTAATAGGTCAAGAACAGAACCCGAGTGGGAAAGTCGAGGTAACGGGACTGTATCTCATTGCGGGGCTAGCGAAAGCAGTCAGGGGCGAGAAGGTCAAAATCAGGAGAATAGAGGAGTTACACGTCCTATAGATCGGAGGGAACAGCAGGAGCAGAATGGTAGGAGTATGGAGTGTGAGGAGATGTCTCGCCTCATGCAAAACGAGGGAGACCAAAGAACACAAGAGTACAGAGATAGGTTTAGGTGCACTCATCACGCACCTGGGGAAGATGTACAACACTGGCAAAGAGGGAACAGTGAAAGATCACGTCATACATCAAGTGATCAGAGGTCACAGATGCAGGGAGAAGAAAGAGGGAGTAACGGAATGTCTTATCATGCATCCCGAGAACCTAGACAGGATGGGGAATGCGGGGCTATGAGGCGCGAAGGAGTGTTTCACCATCCACCCCGAGAAGATGGAAAGGCATGGGACCTAGAGAGATGGGAGCATGGGAGGACTCCACATACCACACCAGAGCCTAGACGTAGAACTAGGAGCTGGGATGGGAGGGATGCGGAAGGAGCACCTAGAGCCGAAGTACTAAAAGCTGCGATAAAGGTTAAAAGGCTTGATGTCTCCAGCCTAAAATCCGATCTAGACGAGATTATAGAAGGGACGGTGCCTTTAGAAAGGATTGATTTGTACGAACAAGATGAGCTGCTGTTCATAGCAAAGGATATTACTAGAAAGGCCAGAGCAATTCATGAGAAACTGTCTAACTTGGCAGACAGGTACGTGGTAGATTTGTCCAGAACAAAGACATTACAGAGTAACCATAGGTTGCAGTACTCAGATCAAGACCTAGACGAGAAGAGAACTACAGGATTAAAAACACACATAAGAGAGTTGATATCGGGAATAAGGGTGTGGAGAGATCTGGACAAATGGGAAGAGAGATGGTCCAAAAGGGGTACAGTTAGACGGAGTACAAGTGTGATGTCTCCAGAGGGAAGGGTAATGCAGATGGAGGCGTTCCCTTTGCGAGAAATATCGAACGGAAATTATGTACATGTGCCCTGGAGTAGAGGAGATTTGGCTGCATTCACCAACTCATTTCCGAAGCTAAGGGACAATCCGGTAGAATGGTATAAACAAGTAGAGAGGTTTGTTAAGATTTCCAAAGTATTGTGGATTGATCTGAACACTTTGTTTGACATTGTGGTCCCAGGAGATTTGTGGACGGCATGCAAGACTGCTGTCGAGTGGCCAAATGTGGAACCACAAAGGGATGCCCAGACTAATGGACCGTCAGAAATTGTAATGATGAAATATGAACGGGTGATAAATTGGTTGAAAGATAAAGTGCCACCACAGGATGTAGATTGGGTGAAAATAGATCGAACAAGACAGGAACCCAAAGAGACAGTTCACGAATTTTATGAGAGATTGTTGAAAACATTCAAACAATATAGTGGACTAGATGTAATGGATCCCAAGGACATGGGGCAGTTTGTGTCAAAATTCGTATTGGGATTAAGACCTGAAATTTGTTTAATGATTCAGCACCACTTAATTTGTTGGCAAAACAGACCATTAGACGAGATTCTGCGGTACGCAAGGTACTGCAGTGATGAAATAGATTCCAAAGCAAAGAAGTTAAAGGAAAAGTTAATGGTGGTGCAGATGCAGTCAGCTGGAAAGGGTGGACAACAGAAGCAGGGAATGGGGACAATGGGACGAAAGTCAAATGGTCAAAACAAGGATAATGAAGAAAGCCAGAAACCTAGAATAGACTTTGCCACTTTAAAGAAAACGACAAAGTGCCACCAGTGTCACCAGGTGGGACATTGGAGACGCGAGTGTCCCTTAAACTCTGAAAATGGAGAGCTAGAATTAGAGGAGGAAGAACAAGAAGTTCCAGTTCAAAAGATGACCGTTACAAAGAGCAAGGTGGCCAAAGGGGGGACTTCGGCTCCACGAGCCCAGATTCCACAGCCACCTAAGATTGCGATGGGGGGAAAGGTCTTTAGACAAATGCCTCTCTTCATAGATGAGGAAAAATGTTATTATATTGATCCATTGGCGGGACAACGTGTGAGTAGAGAAGAGGACTGTACCCTCGGGGCAGTTCTAGAAGTGGATCAAAGAGGACCGTTTGTTGAGGCTGAAGTGGCAGGGTGTCCTACAACGTTCTTGGTGGATACTGGAGCTACTCGATCAACTCTGAGATCAGCGGTGGTTCCAGATTTGCCGATGTCAGGGGAAACAATTCAAGTGGTAGGAGTTGCAAACAAAAGGATGACTAGTCCCTTGACTGAACCGGTGTCCGTAAAAATAGGAAACTATATGAATGAACATCAGTTTGTAGTATGTGATTCGAGTCCCGTATGCCTGTTAGGAAGGGATTTGTTGTGCAAATTGAATTGCACAATATACTGCACACCGCAAGGAGTGGAGGTACAGACTACAGACGATGATGCTACCTTCAAAGTAGCCAATTCAAAATCTTGCATAGAACTATATCCTACTCTGACTGTAGAAGATCTTCCCCAGGATTTAAGAGATGCAGTGGCGTCAGAGGTATGGGATTTCACAGGTGAAGAAATAGGATTGATCAAAGGGGTAGAACCAGTAAAGATCATGGTAAAACCGAATGCCAAGTATCCAAGAACGCCTCAATACAAATTGTCACAGGAAACGATTGCAGGAATAAAACCCGTGATCGAGTCAATGATTCAACAGGGAATACTAAAAGAAATTGTGGGTAGTCCTTGTAACTCCCCGATTATGGGCTTGCAGAAACCTAGTGGGAAATTCAGCATAGTTCAGGATTTACGAAAAATTAACAATATAGTTGTTTCATGCTGTCCAGTGGTACCGAATCCATCAGTGATACTGTTTCAGATACCATGCCAAGCTGAGTGGTTCACAGTGATAGATCTTTGCCAGGCTTTCTTTTCAATCCCATTGGATGAAGAAAGCAGGTATCTTTTCGCTTTTAAAATGGAAAATCGCGTCTTAACATGGTGTCGAATCCCACAAGGATTCACAGACAGCCCATCAATCTTCAACCAGTTGTTGGAGAAGAATCTCGAAAATCTAGTACTGCCGCAGAATTCGGTTCTGGTCCAGTACATAGATGACCTACTTGTTGCGTCAGAGACCGAGGAAGCCTGTAAAACAGATTCCATTGCCTTGTTGAACCATTTAGCTGAAAATGGACATAAGGTATCTCCGAGCAAGTTACAGTACTGTCTGACAGAAGTACAGTATTTGGGGCACCGGCTAGAAAAGGGAAAGCGTAAGGTGTCTCCAGACAGGATTGAGGCGATAATGAAGATGAATGCGCCTACGACACAGAGAGAAGTTAGGATGTTCCTAGGAATGGTTGGTTATTGCCGACAGTGGATAGTTAACTTTTCACTGAAAGCAAAACACTTACAGAAACTGACGCACAATGAGGTGAGTGATCCGGTACCATGGGACGATGAATGCTTAGTGGCATTCCTGCAGCTGAGAGATGACTTGTGTCGTGCTCCGGCCCTGGGGATGCCCGATTACGAGAAGTCTTTTTCACTTTACTGCTGTGAGAGAGAGGGATGTGCCTTGTCAGTCCTGGCGCAAGCCCATGGAAATGCCCGTAGACCAGTTGCCTACTTTTCGGCTACATTAGATCCGGTAGCCGCAGCGTTGCCCGGATGTCTCAAATCCGTTGCTGCAACGGGTGTCAGCATTGAACGGTGTGAGAGCATTGTCATGGGACACCAGTTAGTGGTGTATGTACCACATTCAGTAGAATTGTTAATGACCAGGACCAAGACGCAGCATCTGACCAATAGTAGGCTCACGCGCTACGAGCAAGTTATCCTTGCTGCGGAGAACGTGACCCTTAAGAGATGCTCTGTCTTGAACCCTGCTACTCTGACGCCACTACCAAGTGTAATAGAAGGCGAAGAATGTGAAGACCACGATTGCCTTGATGTGACTGAACTATGCACGAAGCCCAGACCAGATATCGTGGATGAGCCGTTGACTGACCCTGATGAAATTTACTTTGTCGATGGCTCATGTTTAAGAGACGATACTGGTCGGTTGAGAGCAGCCTATGCTGTTTGCACCATTACTGGAGTTGTGGAAGCCGCTTGCCTGGAAGGAGTACATTCCGCACAGGTAGCAGAAATCATTGCATTAACTCGTGCCTGTATAGCAGGTAACAGAAAGAGAGTCACCATATACACTGACAGCCAATATGGTTTCGGTGTGGTTCACGATTTCGGGCAGTTGTGGTCTCAGAGAGGTTACATGACCTCTTCTGGTTCGCCCATTCGAAATGGAGAATTTGTGCGACTGTTGTTGGAAGCACTACAAGGTCCAGCCGCCATTGCTATTGTAAAGTGTGTAGCTCACACTAAGAATACAGATTTTGTGTCACAAGGTAACCGTTATGCAGACGAGATCGCCCGCTACTGTGCGGAGCAGGATTATTCCTTCACAAAAGTAGAAATAGATGGGGCGGAAGAGAAGACAGAATTGAGCATGATGTTGGAAACAGTAGACACTTGGGAGGATTTAAGAGTGATGCAGGAGAACGCACCTGAAACAGAGAAAAAGGCATGGGAGATAGCAGGTTGCGTGAGAAGCGAAATGGATTTTTGGATTTCAGCAGATGGGAGGGCAGTGTTACCTGAGGAACTAGCGAACCCAATGGCAAGACAAATACATGGTCCAGTACACCTAGGAAGAGATGCCATGCTGAGAGTGTTTAGGCAGACTTGGTATTGCTCTAAATTTAGGATAGCAGCAGAATCAGTATGTAAGCGATGTGTTACCTGCCAACAATTAAACATAGGGAAGCGAACACCAGTTACACTGAGTCACATTGGGAGGTCAGGGGGGGCCTTTCAATAGGATGAAATTAGATTTTATTGAAATGCCAAAAATAAAGCGCCTTAGATATGTGTTGGTGGTTGTATGCATATTTTCCAGATGGGTCGAAGCATACCCTACACGCAGGTGTGATACACTCACAGTAGCCAAACTGTTGCTCAGGGAGTTGATACCACGCTTCGGGGTGCCTGCCTCCTTGGAATCGGACAGAGGAACACATTTTAACAGCGAAATTGTGAAGATGTTGTGCTCTGCATTAAAGATCGATCAGAAACTGCATTGTAGTTATCGACCAGAGGCCTCAGGGATTGTGGAACAAGTAAATGGCACCCTGAAGAGTCGGCTGGCTAAAGTCTGTTCATCCACATCTTTGAGTTGGCCTGATGCTCTTCCTTTAGTGCTCATGAGCATGCGTAGCACACCTGACAGAAGGACAGGTCTCTCTCTGCATGAGGTTCTGATGGGGAGGGCTATGAGACTTCCTACTGTCCCAACTGCTGCCCTATTGAACATTACAGATGATCTGATCTTGGATTATTGTAAGGGACTGTCTGACGCCATTCATTCTGTGTCCCTTCAGGTGCAGGCGGCTGAAGTTCCATCATCAAGGAATCTGTGTCATGATCTGTGCCCAGGGGATTGGGTGTTGATTAAGAAGCACGTCCGGAAGAACTGCCTAGATGTACGTTGGCGTGGGCCCTATCAGGTAATCCTGATAACAAACACCGCGGTGAAGTGCGGAGGGCTGCCAAATTGGATACATGCATCCCACACTCGAAGAGTTCCAGCACCCCTAGAAGAAACAGCTCCTCTCCCAGACGAAAGTCTAGTGGTAGAAGAAGAATCACAAGAGGGGACCAGTCAAGCTGTGGGGGTGTCTGAAGAAGTTGAGAGTGCATCAGATCAAGAAGAAGAAGAAGGAAGGCAGGACGGCAGCGAAACTGAAGTTGCAACAGAAGGTGAGAGCTGCAGTGAATACGACTCAGACACAGACCAGTACCAGAGCGATCAAGAACCGAGTGTGAGGACGAGAGATAGGAGAACAAGGCGTGGAGCAGTCATTTGGTCGGAAGGAAGAAGGAGGCCAAGCTTGAGGTCAGCTCGAGAAGAGACGCTTGCTCCTATATCCGAAGACTCGGATCTGGAAGAAGATACCCAGGATCAAATTCAGGAAGGTCCAAGAAGATCAAGGAGGGTGCGAGTGCCAAGCAGAAGATACTCTACTCCTGATTGGACCTACCTCGTTGCAGATGTCCGTGGGACACAGAACGGGGAGGGTGAGGGAAGTGACCCTGACCAGAATTGAACCGATCATCACAGTGGAAATACGGTTCCTGCTACCAGGAGTGGAGACCGAAAGACTGCTGACACTCAACATCATCTATCCTCCTCTCCTGAGCGGAATAAGAAAATTGATTTTTAGAGACAGTTGACTTTCCGGTTTGTTGTTCACAATATCCAATATTAGAGGGAACTCTCCTTCGCTTAGAAATGCTTGAGCGAGTAGTGGAAGTTCTTGGAATGCTCATTGTTTTGGATTAATACCTCGTTGCGGATGTCTTCAAAGGGGCGCAGAACTGGGAGAGTGAAGAAAGTGACCCTGATCAGAACGGACCCCTTTATAACTGTGGATGTAGAGTTGGTAGTACCAGGAGTGGAGATCGAAAAACTATTAACTCTTAATTTTGTTCGTCCTCTTGTTCTGAGCGAAATAAGAAGAATAATACTAGAGACAGTCGAATTCCCATGCTGTTGCACGAAATGTCCAATAATTGAGGGAATCCTTCTTCGTATGGACATATATGAGAACGTGGTGGGGCTTCTTGGAACACGCATAGTTTCAGATGGCTAAAAGACTTTTGAAAAGAACTTTGTAAATACAGCTGAAAGACAACTTAGCGCCGAGAGGAAGAAGAAAGAATAGTAGGGACTTCCTTTTAGTGGACGGAGAAGGGCTAGGGTTGTCTATTTCTACAGGATTCAAAGACTGTTTTGCGGAGAAAATCTGTCAGCTTCCAGGGGTGTTCAAAGGAAAGAGAGACATTGTTCGAAAGAGAGACTTTGTTCAGAGAAAAGGAGGCGTTGGCACGGAAGAACATACAGGACTACACTGTTTGAGATCATGGAGGCCGGCAACCCGAACCGCAGGGCAAAATGCATAGTTGGCACACTTTTAGTGGTAGTGATTTCTCTTATAGTTTTAGTAGTTACTATATCATATATAGTGGGACATGAGAACGAAACAAAGGCAAGATCAGAAACAAAGAAAGCATCAACACAAAAGCCTACCACTGTTGCTGGGGTAAAAGGGGAAAACACTGTGAAAGAAAAGGCTTTGCTAGATGCTGAGATCAAAAGATTACATGTCGACGAATCTCAAGGGAACTTTAGGTCAAATGCTTATGCCAAATTACTTTACGAATACATTGATGTCATGGAAGAGAAGAATTGCTACGTTTGTATGCAATTACCAGCTTCTGTGGATGAGGGTATCAGATACCATCATCTTCCATTGACGTATGGAATCACATGTAGTTTGTTGTTGAGCATATTTTATGGACGAGATGGGTTCGAGTATTATTTCTCGAATTTTGACTCGACATTACCAGAGGTCCCAAATTATAAGCATCTGAATAAGTGGGACTACTACAAGTGCGAAGACAGGTTACAGAAATTTTTCATTCCATGGAAAACGTTAGATACTTCACATGCCCGAAGAAATAATCTGACTTGTCAAGTGTCAGAAATTGAGAAAAAGTTTATAGGGCAGGTGGATACTAGATACAGGAGGCAAAAGATTCTAAAAGCTTCAGGACAATGGGAAACGGATTGGACCAAGGTAGAAAGGGAACACTAAAGAAAGGGTAGCAAGGGTCCAATTGCTTTAGACAAAGAGAAGAGGGGGAAACTGTGCATTCACAGAAGTTACTCCTATTATGAGAATTTGTTTGTAGGTGAAGTCAGTTGTGAACATGCTTTCCAATTGGAGTACTACTCCAAAGACTTTTTGAAGGAGATGCAAGCCATCCCAAATGTATATTTTGTATGTGGAAGAAATGCCTATGTGAAGCTACCAGATAATTGGTACGGATCATGCTACTTAGCAATTGTCTTCCCCAAAATATATCATGTTGAGGATTTAGAAACAACTAAGAGAGGAAAACAGACTAGAGGGAGAAGAGATCTAGGTGCTGAGGAGGTAGTTGGGGATGTATTTGGTGCTGCATTCCCTCTTCTGGGATTGATACTGAATGACATCAAAATTAGAAGATTGGCTACAGTAGTAGATAGGTTATCTGCCAGTACTGCTAGATCTTTAATGCTGGTGGAGGGAGAGATGCAATCGATAAGGACAATGGTTCTTCAGAACCGACTTGCTCTAGATGTTCTGTTGGCCAAAGAGGGTGGAGTTTGTAAGGCTTTGAAGGTCCAGGAATGTTGCACTTACATTCCAGACAATTCAAAACCTCTAGAGAAGTACATACAAAACATTACTGCAATTCACCACGAAATTGAGGATCTGACAAAAGTAAATGTGTGGGAAAAGGTAGGTCATGGAATGGGTAAAGTTGGAGGTTGGCTTGCCAACCTAGGAAAGGGTATCATTTGGTACATATTGAAACCCATCATCATAATAGTGATTTGTGTAATCACTTTGTGGGGATTGGTGCGACTGTATCAATGGTATAGAGCAAACAGGTTGCAGAGGTCTATGAGAGAACAGGAAAGAAGACTGACTGCGATGCAAGATACACAATATAGGAGTCTGAAGGCATTGGAGACAATGAAACGGGGTGGTACCGCAGTGACCTCACTTTGAAGGATCCTACATGTTAGAAATGGTGTTTTGATGGTGATGACTCCTGAAAGTCATCAAAGGGGGGACTGAGAGAGCGTAAATCTGGGAAAAAAATTTATAAGTGCACCATATTTACAAGCACGTAGTTAGTTTTAATATACATTGCACAAGAGTGTCATATATCCAGAAGTGAAATATACAAGAGTGTTTAAGTAGAGTAACAGTAAACATAGCAGTGTGAGACCAATGTAGAAATGTTAGAATGATATGAAACCTCACGTTTCTCACGTTAAGTGACTGTGTGGAAAGGAAATGGAACTTAGCAAACCAAATGAGAATGTGTAGGCCGCATGGCAACTCACAGTAGAGATAAAGTGCTGCTAATTAACGTGAGACGTGGTTAACATTGTTTTCTAAGATATTTACTCATTGAATTGAAATATATTTTATATAGATGTGTCACATTATATTATAGAGTGTTGGTTAAAATATTGTTTAAATGTAGAAATTAAATGTTTCAGAGGAGCAGAAACCGTTCTATGTATTCCTGATAGGTCTGAGGAGACAAAGTCATTTCTTTTGATATAAGGGGACTTGTTAAGGGGAAAGTCGTGCTAGGCACTAACTGCAAATCCTTTCACATGTTTTATGGTCCAAGATATGGTGGAGGTTGGAATTTGAGGCCCACAGTACATGTGTCTGTTGCAAGTGCGAGGAGCCCTAATCAGTATCGTGATGAACAGTCCCTTTGTTCAAGAGAGCCAGGCGCAGGCCTGGAGGAGTCTTCAGGAATTTTAGGGGGTACTGTCTCGCTGAAGAAGAAGCCTGGGAAGCAAGGTCAACTTTAACGAGGGTCCCGAAGAGTATCATCATGGAGTTTGCCGCTCAAAACTGCACCACGTGAGGGGCGTCCCGAGGGGCGTTCCTATTGGAAATGTGATTTCGTATTAGGGACAGCGACCCGGGGAGGAGAGGAGAGCAGATGATTTTGGGAGCCTAAGAGAGCGGTTGGGTAGGCAGATAGGGTGAGCACAAGATACTGATTTACAGAAGAGACAAGGAGGAGTGCGTGATCTTCTTAGGAAGTCACCACGGCTGACACCTTTTGGGTAAAGATCTTGTTAAATAGGGATGTCACTTAGTTTAGTGTAGGGGCAGACTAACCTGAATTTTCTTTCTGTAATGACTCTTAAGTTGCAACTTGTATCTATTCTTGCAACCTTGATGATCTTCGAACTTGTGCTCATCATTTTGTTTTGTAGACTCAGAGCATTTAAAGAATATATGTTTGTAGTGATACCAGTGTACCTTTTAAATCTTATTTTGAGAAGTTTGTATCTTCAGTTATCTTTAACTTTACATTAAATCTTAAAACTTCATCTGTAGTCAGTGGTTATTTAGAGTGGTGTAAGTTCTTAATTGACTAACCTAGTAGTAGATTGTCTTTTACTCAATGACAGGTACCAACGATTCAGTCGAAATGATTTGGGATCTGGTAAGGTAACTAGAGACCAGAAACCCCGCGTTAACATCACCATTAATTAATGATTTTTTTTATTTAGGAAGGTACACCTTCCTGCACAAAAACAATTATTGATGGCGTTTTGCTCCTTCTATGCGTGTTGAGGAATGCCGCACAGATAGAAAGAACAAACAAAGAGGAGAAATATAAGTATTTCTCCTTGTTGCTCCACTCTAACACCTGCTTTCTACTGGCATTAGTTTTAGGCGCTACCTCAGACTTACAGATTCTTGTAAATCTGTGGCAGCCTCTAAATGCAATGGTTGTTTAATGGAAACGGCCAGGGCATCACTCATAGCACACCCTTTTCACACAAAGTGGTGTGAGAAGGGGTTGTATTTACAAAGTGGCTTTGTGCCACCTTGTAAATATGGAGCAGGGCATAGCGTCACCGAAGCTTCAGTAATAGTGATGCTCTGGTGGCACTTAGCATCTTTATTGTCTCTCAGTCATGCTCCAGCCGGACTGTCCATGGAAGTTCAGGGAGACATGGTCTCATGCATATTTACAGTTCCTTAGGTGCATCTAAGTCCTCTTTTACCCCTTCTTGTTCTGCATCATTGGAATCCAGAGCCCGAGATATATGACCTGTTGATTCCTGTGTTAAGTTCTCCTCATCCTCGGCCGCAATGGTGGTTGGTCCCAATACCCTAGTGAGATGTTTTCCACTTTATGCCAGTTTGCCAACAGTGTCAACAAGAGACGTCAGCTCCTTAGGATGGGGTGCCACCTTAGAAATGTTGTTGGCTCAAGAATGCTGGTCACTGATAGCCCGCAGGCACTCTCCAAACTAGAGGAATCCGTCTGCAGTATATTGATCCCTGTCACTTCCAACATCAAATGAAGAGGCACCATGTTCTAGTACAACCAGACAATCCAGAGACCGGGCTTACGTGAACCCACAAGAGTGATCACACTCAAATTCTCTCTGTGTAGTAGCCCTACAGTCAGAGGATTGGGGGAGTCTCATCTCCTTAAGGCAGAGGTCTTCAAACTGTGGGGCGTGCCCCTCTGGTGGAGCGTGGATAGGTTCCCAGGGGGGGCTCGAATACCTCTGCAGATGCATGTAAATGAAGATGTCCTGGATGTGCGGCGATTTTGATTTGCCGCGTTTCCAGGCTGTCTTCATTATAGTGAGGGCAGGGGTCAGTAAATGTGCTGGCAGGGTCAAGGAGGTTGCTTAAAAAGAAATCTGGTGAGCGCAGGCACAGCGCACGCAGCACACGCGACTTATCGCATCATCCCCGATGGCCCGGAGACGCACAGATTTTACCACGGGCGGGTGCGGTGGTTCAATCAAAGGCACCTGCCCTGGTATCACCGTAATGCAGACCATTGTATGCATTGTATTTCCAGTTGAGGACCATATATGAGTGACCGGTCTTGCAAGCTGTTGGGACAGAATGTTGAGCTGTGTCAGTCACGCTCCGAATACAGAAATGTGAAAGACAGAAGCTCCTCGATACAGGGTTCAGGCTCCACTCAAACAGCGAAACAGCTCAAATGGGGATTATCACTGGCGTCTTTTGTATACAGAGATTAGCCACGTGCAAGCGGGCGCTGCTGCCTGGGAGTTTCTGTCAGGTGTTCGCCTTTATACACATGAGAACCGATGGAAGCAAGTGATTTGTGTTTTCACAGTAAAGGTCTGGCATTTGTAAAAGTTAAAGCTATTGCCGTCATAAATTGTAATGTTTGTTATTTACTTTTTGGGTCTGTAGTGGAGTGATTGTTTAAGGAAAAAAGTGCACATGATTCTATATTATTAGAATTAGTTGGGGCCTTAAGGAGTTGGGGTATGGAGGCTATGAAGACAGGGAGAGGAGGAAGGTGGTCAGAGGTTTAGGTGGGAAAAGATGAGGTGTGAGGTAGAATAGTAAGATGAATTGAACATGCTATGGATGGAAAAGGCAAATCGAAAATTGCGAGAGATTATGGAAATCAAAAATGGTAGACGTTTGGTAGGTTTGTTAGCTGCACACTAGGAGAGCAACAGGGGAATACATGAGCGAATGTGGGGAAAATGCAGATAGATTTCCATGCAGCATACTCCTGTACATGTGTGTTTCTCATAAGGAACAACTATAAGAAATCATCTTTAGTAGTCTACTGGCCTTTTAATGGCCCCACCTTGTTAGTTTCAATGTCCCCATGTTGTTAGTGTGCTTGTTAAAGTTGCAGACGTCAAAAGATCCTTTTCCTTCTGGTTCTGTTTCAGTGGAGACATATTGCTCATTTTTTATTATGTTCAGTGAATCGAGTGTTTCATGTGTCTGTTATTGTGCACTAAGGAAATTGATACATTTTCTCAAAAACACATATGCTGGATATATTTATGACTCATTGTGGACAGCATTAATTGCATGTGGCGGCTAATTAGGTCTTTGAGTGTTTGAATTTTACCTGAATGGTACCTAGGAGTGCAATTGTTTTGTTAGAGTACCAGTACCTACTAAGGCCAAGTGTTGTAAATATGGTTTATTTAGGTCTTTGATTGATTGTGTGCCTGTCCCCTGAACATAGCCATGTCCCTTCTGCTCCCCTAATCTATACATAAAGTTTTGGAGGGGGGCCAGACCTCAAAACATTTTGCTCAAGGGGGGCTCAGAGCAAAAAAGTTTGTAGATCTCTGCCTTAAGGGGTTCTCACATTGGCGGTCCGACAGATGAACAGATTAAGAAGGATATGTCCAACCTCCCAAGACCCGTCCCTATGTCCATCTGTTTTGAGGAGATTATGAAGAAGCTTTAGGGGACCTTTTCTACACCAGTTTGTCACACAATAGTATATAAAGGGCCGGATGGAATGCTTGAAATAATCTCAGCCACTGGTAATTAGTCAGGGTGCATCCCAGTCCATCGGTAATTTGCACACCATGTCACCTGAGTTTGGACCCAGCCATATGCAAATCAGTCTTGCCCCTGCTCCAATGGGAACAGTTCAGCTCAAACTGCCAGAGCAGGTCTTCCCTAAACCAGAACACAAGCCACTGAGGACCGGTTTTGCCTTAGTTAGAGCTAAACAGCCGAGTGTAGCTTGATTCCAGTGGCACAGTGAGCACGAAACCCACGCCTGGGCATACCTGTCCCACTTAGGGTAACACACAAAAGTGTACATTTGCTTGTTTGTGTTCCAGTTTACGGAGCACCTGACTTGGTAGTTTGGACTTGGCTGTTCCTATTGGAGCAGGGTCAAGACTGTTTTGCAGATGGCTAAGTCTAATCTGAGATGGCATGGTGGGCAAAAGAACGATGAGCTGGAATGCTACAACCAAGTGATTACCAGTGGTTAGACTTATAACTACCATCCTTTAATCACCCTTTGTGTGTCTGACCTGTTTACCGCCCCTAAAAATGCCCAACTCCCCATGTGCTGCTCACACTATCCCACTCCAGCGGTTTAGAAAGTGGATGCTTGTAGCCTTCCCTTGGCCTCATCATCTACTCAAGGCCTTTCCTCCTTTACCTTTGATCCCTCAGACACTTCTTTTCAATAGAGACAAAGCAGAGGATGTTGACTAGTAGTTCCATTTTAGCTTCCAAGGTCCCTGTTTCTCTTTTTATGTTTCTGCCCATTCTTTCAGTTTGGAAGCTCCATCTGTTTCTCTTTCTACTCAGTTCTCAGATGTGTCTTCTAGTAGTGTTTCTTCCTCTCTCTCTCTCTCTCTCTCTCTCTCTCTCTCTCTCTCTCTCTCTCTCTCTCTCTCTCAGAAATTGGTTTTCAGAACAGCAGACTCACAAGACATATTGCCAAGGCCAGTACAATAAAATATCTAAATGCCCCTCCACCGTAAAATCCTATTCTAGATGCTGGAAATCTTTCCAACATTTGTGTACAACTCATGATCTCTCCCTTATTCAATGTAAATCCCCTTCTGTATTTCGGTGTAACTTGGCGTATTTTCAGGAGAATCTTCCTGTCCCCACCCTAAGAACACACTGGGCAGCAATTAGAGCATTTCATGTTGCCTGGGTCAGTTTGAGTGAAGAGGAGGTACTGGTCCCCCACGCCCTGAAAGGTTTCTTCTACTCTCATCTATTCCTAGGCTTTCTTCTCCTCCTTGGGTCTTGCCTCTGGTCTTACAATCACTTTGGTTCGCCCCTTTTGAACTTTTCTCTTCTGTTGATCTTAAATTTCTTACTATGAGGTTTGCTTTTCTGCATTTTAATCTCTTAAGCTCATTGAATTTTTTTTTTTTAAATATATGTTTTTATTATCATTTTGCACTTTTATTGCAAGCCGTACAAGATTACTGCAACATTGCTAGTACATCAAATACACAGGAAAATAAGATTTAACAGCCAAACAACAAATACAGGGGAATAAAAAAGACACATTCCAAAAAGAAACATCGTAGAATATATACTGTGACAAATTAAAATAATCAAGCCAACTCCCCCTGAATCCATTGCCGAACCGGGTCCCAGGTTTTCATTCCAAAGGATCTTTTCCTTCTACCTTTTGTTCTATATATAGCTTCCTCTATATTATAAGAGGCTAAAAGACGTGCTCTCCATGCTTCAAATGAAGGAGGAGAGGGGCTGATCCACTCTTGCCTAATACAGGCCCTAGTTATGGCCATAGATATAAATAAGAGAGCTTGTTTTCCCTCTGGTAATGTATCCGAACTTACACAGAATAAAACATGTTCCCCCGTTAGAGTAAGTGAAAGCCCCAACACTGTAGTCAGGAATGTCTGAATTGCCTCTAAAAAGGGAGTTAACATAGGACAGGCAAAAAAACATATGTATCGAGTCTGCGGCCTGACAGCCACACCTATTACATGCTATGCCAACCGTCGCGCCCCATTTTGAAATTTTCAAGGGCGTATAATATAAATCATATAGGGCCATGTAGTGCTGGGTGCGCGATCTGCCAGTAATCAAGACGGTATTAGCCAAAGCGATTGATTCTTCTAAGCGGATAGTTTCAGTGCCTAACCTCTCGGCCCATCTTGCTGCATAAGCAGCTAGATCATCTGGACATTTAGCCAAAAGAACTCTATAATAATGACCGATCCGTTTTTTAATAAACAGATTGTCAATAAGTGGGATCCTGACAATGCCAGAAACTTCCAATGATGACAAAGAATTAAAAAAGCTATGGATCTGTAAATATTTAAAATAGTCCTGAGTCGAAAGATTATATCTACCTGTTAATTCCGAGAAGGTAAGTAACCGACTATCCTGCCAAAGATCGTTTACACAATAGATTCCTTTATTTCGCCATCGAGACATAACCGAATCCTGAAACACAGGTGGAAATATTTTAGAGGCAGAAAGGGGTGAATAGATAAAAAGTTTCATAATTCCTCATTGAATTTGTGAGCGGGGTTTTCTTGTCCAGATCTCCCTCCATGGAAATGCTTGAGGCTTGAATTGGTCTTTGGCCTGATCTTGACGTCCTCCTCAATGTAGCAATCTTACCATATATGTATAAGTAGGTAGTCTTGTTTTCTGTTTCCCTTTATTGTTTTCTATGGATAGAAAAGCCTCACATTCAATGGATGTCAAAGAGGACAATTTTGATTTATATGAACTGTTGTAAATGTTTTTGTTGGATGTATGTGGCAGCACTCGCCAGGGCCGGACTGGGAACCAAAACCGGCCCTGGCAAAGTGCTTGGCCGCCCCCCCCCCCCCGGGCGGGAGGGGGGCGAGCGCTTTGCCAGGGCCGCTTTTCAGCCGATTTTGTTACAGGGCCGATTTTGCAGCTGCTGCAAAACCGGCTCTGCAACAAAAACAGCCCCCAGGACCCAAAACCGGCCCCCACCCTTGCGGCCGACCGGGGGATTGCCCGGTGCCCACAACGGCCAGTCCGGGCCTGGCACTCGCGTATGTGAACACAGGGGTGTGAACAAGTGTGTATGTGTGTGTCTGTCCTCTCCACCTCCTCCCTGCTAAAATTACCGCCTGCGATTGCATCAGTCATTGGATATGTTCCACAAAATATTGCACCTGTTGTTACCTGGAACTCACTCACACAGAGAGTCTCCAGAATAGATCCACAAAGAGTGAGTCTACATCCAGGTGGGGGGGACTCCATTGTTTCCCTTAATCTTGACTTCAAAGAACAGTCATTTGGGCTTCCTCTCACACATTTGTACAGTAGCACGGGCTCCAAAATCTATTGTCTGAGGATTGTTCTTTTGGACTGGAGGTACTTAGGTCTGCCCTGCCTTAAATTGTGCATGCCACCCATGAACTATTTGCTGGGTGTTAGTGAGTGACATGCTGGGGCATACTGTCTTATGCTCTAGGTTTACCTCCTCTAATAATGAGGAGGGAGGTGTAAAGGTAATGTTTTGATTACTTACCAGTACTCGTCATCACTCCATATCTCACTCACCCTCCTCCCTGACATCACCCTTCCTTTACTTCAGCTTTTGAGTTGGCCAGAATAAGTCAGGAAATATGCTGGGCATGGGTGATGTGGCACCCAGTAGAGCGGGCATGCTCTGTCTTTTTAGCTTGCGCCTGGGTTCTTCCTGTCTGGAGAAAGCGTAACCTCACAATTGATAATGTGACCAGGACAAGTAGGATTAGGAGTAATGAAAATGGCTGGTAAGTAAAGAGAACACCAGTGATTCTGGGAGAGGTGTGGCGCAGTGGCTAGAGTGGCTGAATCCACAGCGCGGGACTCACGGTTCGATCCCCCGCATCGGTGTCAGCTCAGCTCAGCATCATGTGACTCTGGGCAATAGCTCACTTAATCTCCCCCACGCCTTGAGACCCTTAGGGGTGATTAGTTTGCGCTTTATAAATACAGGAGTGATTTCTTCTGCCCCAATCCACCGATCTGTGCAAATGTCAAAATAATTCCCATGTAGATGACATGTCCAAGGAGAACCTATGCAGCTTGGACTGTGCAGACTCAACATTTCTGTTAAGATGCTGGACATTGTACTTGTGATGTTATGCAGTCACTTTGTAGTCATCTTATCCCTAATTAATGTTAACTTGTCTCCTAGCCAATGGAGTCCATAATTACTTGGCTGTCACAGTGTGATGAGTGGCAAATCCCTAACAGGAATACATTAGCTGCAGCCCCATAGTTTGAAAACAAAATACACTGCACACTGGCATCCTGGTCTAGGGGTGTACACAGCTGGAAGCACCAGAATAAAAGAGGGATACCTTTACCTGTGAGGTGTATGTATGTTCGCAGCATTTGCGTAATACAGTTGCACCATTGTTTGTGGTTTAAAAATGCTTTTCTACGTCTGCTGTGTGTGCACATAGAAGTTTGTGAATTGCTGATTAGAACAAAACAAAGGTATTACATACAGGGTGGAGTGACGTCAGCACTGGTGCACTCCCGAGGACCTTCTTTTGATGCCCCTGCACTGCATCCAGCCTGTTCTGCCCAATAAAAACACTCCTTTGCTGTTCACCAGATAACTTATAGGTGAGAGGGTGGGCTAAGAAGGGCTAGGGTGATGAAATCAGGAAAGGAGAAGGGTGAAGATAAACCATGCCCAGTACACAGGTCAACAGCACCCATAAAACACAATGACTGTGTCCACAATTACCTGGGAGGGGGCATTCACCTGGGTGCAGCGGAAAAAGTGAGCTGGAAGTGCTGAAGCAATGCAGTTAACAAGCATGTATGCCCTTGTGAGGATGATATGAAGTTGGCACACAAGAGGAACAAAGAATAGGGTGGGAAAAAGGTGGGAGAGGCAGACTGAATGAAAACCTAACAATATAGGTGTAGCATCCTCCCCAGCCCAGATGTGTGCAAAATGAACACGCCGCACACAAAGCTCATAACTGATATCTTTATTCTCCAGTGTACAACATTGAACTCCTCATTCTCCTAACCGTTAATGACCACACTGAAGCACCTCCCTAAATGGTTACACAATTCTCTCTCATTGAGTTCGCCCCTAGCAACCAGGTCCGGACTGGCTACCGGGCGGTTGTGTGTGCTGACGAGCTCGGGGTTGATTTCGTTGATGGGGACCTGCGTGTGCTGAACAAAATAAATTTTGCTTTTTTTTATTTCAAAGCGCACGCAGGGCCCCATCAACGAAATCAGCCCCCACCGCAGAGAAATTAGCCCCCAGCTCCGCAGCACACAGAAACACCCGGTAGCCAGTCCGGCCCTGATAGCCACTGGGTCCTCACGCTCATAGTCTCAAGACACTATGGGGCAGATGTATCAATGTATTTTTTAGTCGCAAACGTTGCGAATCGCAAAAAAACAGCATTTGCGACCAAAAAAAAAAGAAATCAGTATGTATGTAAAAAATCGCATCACAAATTAAGAAATCGCAATATTTGGGATTACTTAATTTGCGTGTCTCAAGATTTGCGAATTTCGCAAACAAGAAACCGCAGCATAAGAAATCGCAACGAGATGTAGTAAAAAATTCGCAGATTGTGAATTTCATAAAATCGCAAATTAAGAAATCGCAGTTAACACCAACTACATGCAGGTGGTAACTAGAAAAAATATATAAAAAGGCACCCACTATGCACTGAGTTTTTTTTTTAAATGGCTGGACTATACCTGATAGCCAGGAGGCTGCGTATTCAAGCTGTTGCACAGAGGAGACAGAGACAGGAGAGAATTTTCAGACTACGCATCACGCCCTTCCAGCAGACTGAAGAGGACATATATGACAAATACAGACTTCATCCAAACACCATTTTGGATCTCATTGATTAATTGAAACCTTTTTTGGAGCATCTAACAGGCAGGACACAATCAATTCCAACTCATGTGCAGGTATTGTGCTCACTGCACCTTTTGGCTTCAGGGTCTTTTCAAAGCATCATTGCAGAGGTTGGCGGGATGTCCCAATGTGTCCTTTCACGGTTTTTTCATGCCTTCCTGGATGCAATGCTGAACAGGCTTCAACATCTCATCTACTTTTCAAACACCCAACAAGCCATACAAGAAACCAAGTTGGATTTCTATCAAATTGCACGTTTCCCACATGTGATTGGATGCATTGACGGAACCCATATTGCCATCATTCCACCAGCAGCCACAGAATATGTTTTTCGAAACAGGAAAAGCTACCACTCCCTCAACATCCTGATTGTGTGCAATGCCAAATACATCATCAATGATATAGTGTCAAAGTACCCAGGCAGCACACATGACTCCTTCATTTTCAGATATCGTGGAATTCATAGACGTCTGAGTGCTGGACAGTTTGGAGAGGGATACCTGCTAGGTAAATAATACTCTTGCATACATCCATCCATCCATCCATCATTCATTTGACAATGGAACACACAGTTACTCTTTTGTTTCTTCCATGCAGGTGAGAGTGCCTATGCAGTGCGTGACTTCATCCTAACGCCATACTTGAATCCAGCAAATGCAAGTGAGAGAAGATACAACAGGGCACACCGGTCAACACGTGGGGTCATTGAACGCACATTTGGCATTTTAAAAAGCCGTTTCCGCTGCATACACAAAAGTGGAGGAGCTTTGCAATACAGTCCTGAAACCTGTTGCAAAATTGTAACTAGCTGTGCAATGCTGCATAACATGGCTGTGCGCAAAGGCACAGACATTGAAGTGAGTGAGTCAGACACATCTGATGATGATGCCATACCTGCACGTAGAAGGGCTGCAGCTGGAGTAGGAGCAGCGGCTGGCCGTCAAAGACGGTCTGAGATTACACGGAATTACTTTTAGGTAAGACAAGCAATTTCACAAAATTTCTCTTTTTTGCAAGTGTTGTTTTTATTCACAACACACAAACCATGGTACAGTTGTCAAACTGGAAATGTTAGTACACTGTAAGGGTAAAGTAACATAAATGTGACAGAAAGCCATGTTAGACAATGCATTAATGAAAAAAGTATTGCACTGTAAACTGTCACTTCTTGCGCTGGCGGGTTGGCGCTGGACGTTCTTCTGATTGCATGCTTTCATGATCAGGTGAAGTGCCAGCACGCCTTCCACTTCTGCGCTGGGTCATTTGAGAAGTTGGTGTGGGGTTCCTACTACTCCTGCTGGATGTGTCCTCGCTGTCAACTGAAGCAATGAGAGCGCTTGCGCCAGAGTTTGCAGTTTGTAATATTTCAACTGCAGAGGTGACTTTATCCAAGCCTTTTGCCATGTTATGAGTGAATTCACTCATTTCCCGCTGCATGTTGATGCAGCGCCTAGTGAAGTTGCATGTCACGGTAATTAGCCGGTAAATGGCTTTTGTATAACCATGCATTCTCCCACGTGCATGGTGTGCAGCCCTGTTGCGAGAAGTCTCAGTACGTTCGAGGGTTAAACACAGTCTGTCAATCAATGCAGCCATACTCTTCATTCCTTCAACCATGCTTTCTTGGTTTGTGTTTAATTTTGAAAGCTGTCTATTTATTGAACGAAGGGCCTTATGTTGCAGGCGCTGCACGTGAAGCATATCCTGCTCTAAACCTGCAAAAACTGTTGGTGTTTCCAGTTGACCACTGCTGCTCCTAGATGTATCCAACCTGTATGTACGTGGCCTTCTTTGACTTTGGGGTTGCTCTTGAGAGTCACGAGGGCCCACTGTGTCATGGCCACTGTCTACTGTACCCCCATAATTATTTACATCTTCTTCCTATGGTGTCAGAGGAGGTACCTGCGCTTTCTGCGCACAATTGGAGTAGCGACAGTCTCATCAGTGCATCCTCCTTCAGCATCAGATACAACATGCGGAGGTGATTCATCGCCCTCACTTTGATCCCTGGATTCCCTTAATTGTTCTGTAGATGTAGAGTGAGACATATGAGTTTGTGTTTGTATGTGCATTTTCTGACAAATAAAGTTTTTTTTTAACAACTAACTTTCACTATACTATATTTCTGCCTTCAAAGTAAAAGAACAAAGTTTTCATGTGTTTCTGTGATGGCAATTTGATACAATTATGAGTGCACTACTACTCCCATGATGCATTGCTTGCTATGTGTTAAACTGTCTCCCAGGACTACTACATTACTCACACTGAGTACAGGCCCTACACAAACACACATGCATTAAACTCTTTTGCTGGACTTCTTTGCATGCATCTTACCTTGTGCAGTTGGTGTAGGGTCAGAGCTGTCTATATCAGCCACTCCACTCACACTCTCTGGCAGCAGAGTGGATTCAACAAGTTCCTTGTGTGGTGTTGGTTGATCTGCTGTTGAAGTTCCACCACCAGTTTTGTTTGCTTCCTTAATTCTTTCAGCAACCCTCTCTTTAGATCTTTGACGCATGTCATACCATCTTTTATTCAGTTCTTCTATGGTACGGTTTGTCACTCCCACAGCATTCACATTTTGCTGAATCTCCAGCCAGATTTTTTTTTTCCTTGATTCAGGAACTTTTAATGCCTTTTTCTCAAAAAGCAACTCATGGCTGCACACCATTTCTTCAATTAGAATTTCTTGTTCCTTTTCTGAAAACTTGTGTTTTCTCTTCCTTTTGTCTCCAGCCATTCCCTCCAGTGTGTTCTGGGACTCCATTACACTCCAAACAGGTCTGCTCTGCCTCCAAAAGTTTGCCAACTACCACTGGGTGTGGCTCAGGCTAGCAGGTGCAGGTAATCATTCCCTGTTCCTGGGTGTGATGTCATCAGCCGGTACTGCATTGCAGATTCCCGTTTTATGCGATTTCTTAAATTGCGAATTTCGCAATGTAAGGAATCGCAAAATATTCTCAGAATTTTTAGCGATTTTTAGGGAATCGCTAAAAAATCACAAAATACTACATACATACCATTTTGCGATTCGCAAAAAATCGCAATTACAGAATCGCAAAAATCAATATTGATACACCTGCCTCCATATCTCCCCCATTGCTAAATCAAAAGGTGTAAACAACAGCAGTATTTTATTTTTCTTTGATAAGTCATCTAGGTGCTTGCACTGTTTGGCCAGATCACGTGGCCTGAGGCAGTTGAGATGCACCCAGAGGGGACACCGAGGGGACAGGAGCTGATGTTTGACCTGGGCGGTCAGGTGCGCAACCCCATCTGGGATTACAGGGGCTGATGACTGTCGAGATAGATATCTCAAATTTGACGTTCCCTTATGATGGACTTTCTGGGACGTTGCGCTGTTATCATATGTCCTTAGTGCATTACAACTCTCAGAGGCTCAACAGCAAACAGAGAATGTGTTTTCCCCTTCTGTTTTTGTTTGACAGGAACCCAGTCACTTTTATCTACAGAAATTTCTGAAGCATATGTCCTGACAAATGAAACACATGTCTTCATTTGACATTTTCTAACAGTGTCCGTGGCACGAACCTTGTCAGCAGTCTGAGTTTGTTCATTGGTCCACTGTGGTAGCTTTGTTCTAATAGCTCCCAAACAGCAAGGTGGCAACACTCTCGCCAGTGGTGGAGTGAGGAGTTGAATGATAGGCATGGAGGGCTTGACATAAGGACTGACTCAGCTCGATTCCCTCCATCAACGCACGTTGGATCATTCTCTCTAGGGTGACTATAAATCATGCCAGAACACAATTATCTGGAGGCCACAAGGGTGTACTTCTTTGATGCTTGATATTGAGTCTAGTTAGAAACTCCTTGCTATGTAATGGTGGGCTGTTGTCAGATTTTAAGTGGTCTGGGATGCCCCATGCTGTAAAGATGCCGGGAAGCAGCTCAATAACCTTGTCATGTGTTGCTGATGAGAGGAAAATGGGAAAACTCATCAATGACTACCATGAGATGATGTGCATCCGTTAGGGGCCCAAAGAAATCAACTGCTTCTCTTTCCCACCCACGTGCAGGGAGACCAGACATGGTTAGTAGATGATGGGTCATATTAGGGGACAGGCAATTACATAAGTGGCACTCCTTTAGTTTCCTTTCAACTCGCTCGTCCAAGCGCGGGAACCACACTCGATCTCTCAGGGCTCTTTTGGTGGCGACAATGCCACGATGTCCTTTGTGAGGGAGTTTAATGACTTGGAGTCGGAGACTCTCGGGTATGACAACACAATACCTACTTTTGAAATTCAGCATAATCACAGTTAGGCCTAGACCCTTCAGGTAGCATTTCCTCAGACTTTTTTTCTTTGGGGGTTTCTTATTCTCTTGTCTTAGCCATAGGGATTGGTGCACTTCCCCACTACAGATGAAGTGGTAAAGTGCGTAAGCACCCTTCCTACAGACGTTAGTAAAAAGTGCTTATCTGGTGTGTGCATTAACCCAGCTGGTATTTCCAATTTACATGTCCTGCCTGCCCTCGCAGACTGTGGTGCTTGATGCAATGCTGGTATTTCAAATATACAGGCCCAGCCTGCCATTGCAGAATTGGGTGCGTTTTGCAATGCTAGTATTTCCAATATACATGCCCAGTCTGCCATTGCCGACTAGAGTGCGTGTTACACTGCTGGGATTTCAAAATACAAGGTCAGGCACCCTTGTAGACCATGTGCCCAAACCTATGTCCACTTTGTCAGTACAGTCTGGTAGGCGCACTGGCACCGATAGTGCCTCAGAGTATGTGTTCAGCCTATCATTGCAGACTGGTACATTGGGATGCAACAATGGATTGCTGTGGCGTAGCCTTATCATGTTTCCAATTAATGGATTCTCAGAGATAACCCCTTTCTAATGGTAAAGATGGCTTTGTCATGTTTCATGTAGAAATGCCAAGGATTCCACATTTTCTAGCTTCAAATGATTCATTTAAAGAATCCCATCCAAAAATCATGAAATAATTCAGTACCTTCAAGAAATTATCAGAAGATATATTTTTCATTAGGAGAAATTAGTAGACATCAAAGATCTCCTACGAGGGACCCACACCATCTACTTGTGACACCTGGAAATCGGTGCCCTTTCAAGTTCCCACATCATCTGCAGGATTCCAACTGGTGTTACGGTGTGAGCATGGACCTAAGTATTGTGCCTGGAGACTGGAACGCCTGATGCAGAGCCCCAAAGTCGGGCCCGCAACTAAAGTCTGTGGCCCCCTTAATATGGGAACCTTTGGCACGCATAAGTCTCTTGTTTGCAGTGTGCGGATTCACCGGTTGTGGGACCCATGTGGTCTGCTTCGTCGATTGTGCCACATTTCTGTCATGCGACACTCCAACTGCATGCTCATTGCGACCCTCAGAGTTGGGGGCGTAACCATAGTTGTGCTTCAATTTACCTCATGAGGCATTGCTGAACTTGCATGTATACACAGAAGGGGCCTGAGGAGATTTAAAAGACCAGGGAGGGCAAACTCCCCACTTACAATAACTCAGAACACACAAAACCCTCTGGTCTGGTAAAATAAGAGAACGCAAACAAGGGGCTGACAACAGGGGGGTGTCCCTTTTAAGGACGGTTTCCCTCACACACCAGGGGTTTCATGCTTTATCATTGGAAATTCTCCTTGCACCATGAAACCTAGTCATGGTGCGGACTACAACAACCTCGCTGCAAGGGAGGAGCTCAGGGATGTTTTATTGGATGGGTTGTTACTAAAAACCCAATGTGAGCCAGTGGAGTGTCATGAGAGGTGCAGTGCAATTAAGTGAATGAGTTAAAACTAACTACAAGGCTAACCTCCTGACCTTAATTCTGGCTACCTTGTGCTAGAGTTAAAAACAAAATGGTATAACTGAAACCATTAGATTCAGTTGTACTGGACAGTGATCAATACGTAGTTACTCCCACAAACTCACTCAGCATCGATACACTGTGTCCCGCATATCAAGCAGGCCCATATGGAGCACAATCGCACACACATACACACAGCACCGTAGTGTGGTGCCGCTGATGTCCGGCAGGTCAGTTGATAATACATTAGCAGACCCCATGGCACAAGCCCTCCTCCACCATTTAGCTAACCCCAACTACCCCACACCCATGGGCTGGAGATAAGGAAAACCTCCCCCCCTGATTCTAGGCTGATTGCGGATGGAGTCACACTTGATCAGGGTTCCAAGGAAGAAGGTGAAATAGCTGGGACGGCCATTAAGATGGCAGCCGACGAATGAGGGTTTTGCCACTACTCAGAAAGTTCACGCACGCTATGTGGAGCAGAAGCAAAATATATAAAAAGCCCCCCTGACTTTTATGTAATAAAGACATAGGACCAGGGGGAAAACACAAAAAGGAATATAGTAATGGGTCCTACCTTCCTAAAACCCTTTCACATTGTAACAAATCCAGACCACATTTTACTTATTTTTTATTTATAGCATATTACTTTGCCATTTTGTATTCTTGTTATGATCATTACAAAAACGTTCAATGTCTGCTAGTTTTTACAAATAAAACAGATATTCATTTCTTTATATCATACACTGTATTACACATTTTCAACTAGTATTAAATTGTACACATTTATTTTTTTACTTAATTTTAAAACACCTTTACTTCAGAAAACCAACAATTCTATTTGACCTTCTATAGCTCACTTTCTACTAACATCTCACTCACACTACATACCATACATTCATCATACAACAGTCTAGAAAAGCAAACGTCCCGCATACACCGGCGGAGTTTCTGTAATATTCTGTTTCTGGTGTTGTGGCACAGGACTGGACACACTAGCAGTCAATGCATGTTTCGGTGGTCTCAAATGTTATGCTACCACCTTCTTTATGAGCATATTGTACCTAAATATGAAATAGCACATCAGGAGACCAAGTAGCAAATAGAGAAATTCTCTTCTATTTTTCATTAGAATGTGGTATAGTATTCCATATACTGAAGGAAGATAAGAGTGACAGGGATTTCAGGCACTACGGAGGCAAACTTCACATGTATGACTGGAAAACCCCCCACTTGGGATTCCACTATAATATCTCGCAGGCAGAGAAGGTTGACTCTCAGTTTGAATTCCACTCATACATTCCACAGATATGAATATTCAGCTAAAGGCGACCAGCCTCTCTTCTTATGCAGTGTTTTCCAGAATACATAGAACAGTGCACACAACCGATTCTGAACTCTCTCAAGCCTCTTCAAACAGGCTCCCGCCTCCACCTATTTCCACAAACAATGCGGTATGCTGAGCAGAAGCGCCGAGGGCACTAGTCGTTCAGTCAAGGGATTCCATACTGTGCCTTCTGGCGCCAGCCCAGTTCTATGAACCACAGAGGGGGTTACGCTGACTCTTGACCCGCTACCAATTACTCTCGAAGTGATTTAACCAAGTCAATTACTCTTTTATCATGCCCGGTCCAGGCAATACTACCTGACAACACAAAATCATCGGGCCGGGTGAGAAGAGGGCAGTTGGTCTGCTGCACTCACAGGCGCAAGTTGAACAGTGCCGCACAAGGTAGAATGAGGCACTAGTATGGGTACACACTCACCTTCTAGGGTCGCAACCTGTGAATCGTACACCGGTCACAATGAGCATGAAGTTGGCGTGTTGCACGAGAGAGATGCGGCATGATCGGCAAAGCGGACCACATTGAGTCCTGAAACCGGTGAATCCACTCGCCACCAACAAGATGCTTATGTGCTTTGAGACCCCACAATGCAAGAGCCACACTCCTTAGATGCAGGCATTGCTTTTGGGGCCCTGCACAAGGCAATTCGGTCTCCAGGCACAATACTTAGTTCCACGCTCACGACACGCTATGATTTGGGACAGTGTGGGTCCCTTGCGGTAGGTCTTTGATGTCCCTAAGACCTCAACAAGAGAACAGGCAGCAAGCCAGCAAGCCCGTGGAGAGCACACTTAAGGGTGTCACGCAGCAGAAGGTAGTCACCCCAGCCCAGCTACTATTCAGGAAGGGTGCACAGTCCATCAAATGGCAGCAATCCTTCTTGTGCACAACAGATTCCTCTGACAGTGTACACCGTGCGCTTCCATGATCTCCGGTCCCACATCCCCACAAGTATATTTCTCCTCTGCAAAAGTATGGCACCAGTAGTTATACTTGAGTGTGCCTTTGAAGTTGGGGTTGGCTCAGAGATTTTCCCTTTGAACCGCAGATGTCTACCCAAAATTTCACTCCTGTCTGCTATGAGGCCATGGAATGCAGATCTTAATCTTTATTGAGGCCATGATCTGGCTTCCCAAAGGCCAAGTATCAAAACCTCTGCCTCCAATCTATCCAGCCATGCCCTCAAATGGCAGAGGTCTGTTGTTACAATTGTATGCCTAATGTTCTTAGCTGTCTCTAGAGAATGCACAGATGTGCGCCCCCAGCCTGCAGTGTGGACTAGAGGCAAACTAAAAGGCATAGACGGAGTTTTAGAGCCGAGAAACAGCCACTTTCTGGTAGTGGCATTTCTAAGCTAGTAATGACAAATCCACCTTCACCACAGGCAGGGTTTGATATTATGAATCCAATGACAGGAAACATTATGCGGCTGCTCCACTGCAATCCACTATTGCAGCCTGAAATCATTTCAGCCATTCTTCCATGTTATCCTATGGAAAGAGCAGACCTCTTAAGTAGAGAAAACACACATGGGTATTCTTCAATTCCTGGGCAGGGAACACAAAGGTGTACCTACCCTGCCTTTCACCTACCACTTGCTTCACCCCTTGAGACTTACCCCAGTAGTGCCCTAGTGGTCATGAAAGGTCCCTTCAGGATTTTCCAGTGGTTTAGAAAGGTCAACCTGATCATATGTGCAAGTGTTCACACACAGGCCTGCAATTGCAGGCTTGAGACATGTTTAGAACCATCAGGTAAGTACCATTTCCTAACAAGTGTAGGAAGGGCGCACACACTTTCACATTGCATTTACAGTGGGAGCGTGCCCAGAGCCCCATGGCCACTAAAAAGAGAATGAGCAAAACGCTGGTGTTGCCCCATGGAAAGAGCCATCCTCCTAGGTAGGGAAAACCCACATGAGGATTTATCACTACCTAGGGGCAGGGAACAGCCATGTTCATATGCCCTGCCTTTTCTCTTCCAATTGCTCCACCCTACAGGGCGTACCCTTGGGGTGCTCTAGTGGTAGTGGAAGGCATACTCAGGGTTGAATAATGAGTTGAACATGCCAACTTGAGCATAGGTGGAACTGCACACCCCAGGTCTGCAATGGCAGGCTTGATAAATGTTTGAAAATCTCTTCTGGTGGGTGGCACAATTAGTGCTATGTCCCACCATTAGCCAGTGCAGCACCTGCCCTGGGTATGCAGTACACCCTTTTTACAGGGCACTTACAGGTACAACACCTAAACCAATCAGATAAGCACCACTTCCTAGCATGGGTAGGAAGGGCAAGCAAACTTTCACATTGCATTACAGTGGATAAGCACCCAGTGTCCCAGGGCTACGAAAAGAGAATGAGCAAAAATCATATGGAGAAAGAAGCAAAAGGTTTTAGGGAAACCCCCTAAGAAGACATGACCAACTCCCAGCCTAATGCCAGGGTAGTTTAATAATCCTCTTGATAAATTTACCTGCTCAGGGCGTTAGAGCCTGGACGATGGCCTACCACTGTGGTGGTAACCCCCTGACCCCAATCCTAGGCCCATGATCCCAGTAGGATGCTTTTTGCCTCTCTCAGGGTCCACCCTTGGTTGTAGCACGGTCTGTCCCAGGATTAGTACTTCCAATGCTCCCTCAAATTTTTTTCCTCTGTGTGTGGCAGTGTAGGGTCGCGCCAGGAGCCAGACTGCTCGTGCGTGCAGCGCCAAATATCACACCAAACGTTTGCTCAGAAAAGTGAAGAGACAGTGCATTTCCATACATACAGCGCCACGTTTGGGTCTTAAGGTAGGTTTGCAATTTGGATATGCACGCCATGACATGAACTGGTGACACAGGCAAGTACACTTCAGGTTTAGAAAAGCACAAGACTCCAAAAGGTGGTAGCGGGCATGCCAACAGGGAACACTGAGTACTTCCGTCGTTACCCACCCTTGCCACCTTAGTTTACTGGAACAGCACCAGGCAAAGGGTGCCAACTGTCCCCAGCATCCATAACAAAGCACCTAGCCACCCAAGGACCTCCACCCTTCCTGGCTCCAGAAAGGGGGTCATGAGGCCGCAGATATCTTGCACCATTTTCCCACTTTTCTTCTGACCAGGTCAGGGATGGCTTCCTGCACCAGGTCCTCCAGCCCAGGGGCTGTACCCTTAGATGAACAATGGCCAGTGGTGAGTTATATGTTCCCCTTTTTGGATGCCTGTATCACCCTTTTGGGAGGGGTACCACCCAAACCCTGAACCGGTGGGACGCCGTTTGTGTTCCATCCATCCACCCATGTCCCCCCTGCCACAAGGGGACCCCCTTCAATGGGTTTTCTCCCAGCACAGAACAGCTTCCCCACCTGGGGCCTCCTTTGTTAATACACCTGGCACAGGGGCTGGGCATAGGGCATCCTGGGATTTTACCCACCCTGACTCCCCGTCACTTTGAGAAGGAAAATGGGACTCATTCCTCACCCAGCTCCACAGGGAACTGCCTATACTAACGTGAGTCTCCCTCACCCATGGTGGGAAGGTAGCCTGCCCATGTGACTGAGGGCCATACTCCAATGTCTTTCCAGTGTAGAGTAAGAAATCCACCCCATCTGCTGCGGACAGTTTGGGTCCTCCCCAAAACGTATTGCTCAGAATGGCTTTCTTGACCAGATAGCTCAAATTGTCCTTCCCTGCTGGTGTAAGAATAGCTACCCTCCCCACGTAAGCACTACCATAAGTTGCCCCCCTCCGCCACCCCAGATTTCCTATGGAACCCGAGTGCTGTTGATACCTGCTCAGAGGCTGCCAGCCATTTCTTAATGCCCCACCCCAACAGGAATCTTGGTACTGTCTTCTTTGGGATAAGACTTCTACTCTCACTGTCAGATGCACTAGTGTGCTGCCACCGCTACTTCAATGGGACTCTATCTGAAGGGTTCTAAAGTCCGGCTCTTTAAGGCTAAGTTGATGGGCCATCTTTTTCTCTTTTCCATGGCTAGCCTCTTCTCAGCCAAGGCTTGCTCTATTTCTAATGTGGCAAGGGCCTGTTCCTTTACTAATTTAGGAAGGGCTAGGGCCTGCTCCTTGTCCTGTCTGGCAAGCTCTAACTTCAGCATATATTCTTCCCTTCTGTCCTCCAACTCTTAGGAGGTCATGCCATTGGAGAACACACTGTTACCTGTGTCCAAGAAAACCCCATCCTGAAAGGAAAGGGTCTCCCATCCCCAGGCAGTCCATCAGGAAATCCCTGTGTCAGCTCCAATCCCTCCCAACACTCGGGATCTCCCCACCATTCACTGACCCTTCTGGGTGGGACTCGGCGCATGCTCGCAGGGCTGTCAAACACCCGACTCTCCTGGCAGAACTCTTTAAGCAGTGTCACCGCATACAGGTCCAGATCAGCAACTCAAACAAGTCCCCCTTAGGTAGGACCCAAGGGATGGTGTCAAACAAGCGGGAGCAGAAATAGAGATCTAAGTGGAACAAAAATCGCTGACCAATCAGTCCTTCAAGAACACCGTAGGAAACAAAGGAACACTTTGCCTATGTGAAGTTGCAGTGCGCAATTAGTTACTGTGCGATGCTGTGCATATGCAAGTCATATCCACACCTCTGATCAGCAAATGTTGGAACTGGCGCGTTGTGGTTGGCTGAGGCGATACCCTAACCAGGAAAAACCTGCTACTCTCTTCAGAACTGGGTGATTGCACTCACTGTATAACCTGTGCTCCCCCTTTGGTAGCATTGCACTGAGCAGTCAGGCTTCCCACAGAGGAAATGTGGTAAAGCATTGGCAAAGCAATCTCACACAATAAATACACTGAGTGTTACAAAACAGACCGCAAGTAGTGAATGTAAATAAAGTTTGTGTTCAACATATACATTAGCTAACACAACATGAACATGCAGAAATATCACTAGCAGTACTAGGCCTAACCTAGTTAAAATGACAGAAGGAGTTTGCACACTTGGGAAAGTTCGTATTTTACCCCCATCACCCTTATGAGATGCGAAATGTTGTCAGAATGAGGCCCACCCTGGCAATTATTGTAATACCACACAGTTATAAAGTGCACCCCAGACAACAACAACAATTTCAGCATTGTCTACACAGAGATAATTACAACACTTTTAAGCAGCACCATAGGCCAAGGCCACAAGAGAAAAAAACTATGTCAAACGTAGTATTATTTTGGCGAGGAAGCAACGTGTAATTAATAACAGGCAGCCACTCCCACACACTCACTCAGCACCGATATGTGATGCCAAGGATATCAGGCAGTTCCATATGGAGCGCACTTGCATACACAGCACACAGCACCGTAATGCAGTGCCACTGATATCCAGCAGGCCAGTTGATAATGCACACGCAGACCTCGTGGCTCAAGCCCTCTTCCACCATTCAGCTAACCTGGACTACACCACAACCATGGGCTGGAGATAAAGAACACCTTCACCCCGATTCTAGGCCAATCATGGATGGAGTAACACTTAGTCAGGGTCCAAGGGACGAATGAGGGGTTAAGTAGCAGGACTGATTAGGCTGCAATTGACAAATGGGGGTTTGGCCACTACTCTGTGAGTTCACCCATGGTATGTGGAGAAGAAGTGAGCTGAGGGAGATATCCTTTCAATCAAGGAATTCCACATTATGCCTTCCATCACCAGCCCGGTTCTGTGAAGTACAGGGGGGTTATACAGTCTCTTGACCCACTTCCAATCACTCTCGGAAGCAATTCTTAAGCCAGTCAATTACTCTCACCACCCAGGCTTGGTCCGGGCAATACTACCTAGCAACACAAAGTCGTCGGGCCGGGTGAGGAGAGGTCAGTTGGTCCACCACACTGAGGGCACAAAAGTGACAATCAATGAATGAGGGATGAAGCAGGGGGGCCCTTTAGGAAGAAGGAGGCACCCCAACAGACACACGTCGATCAAAGTAGCACCCATACAGACTGGAAACTAGGGATCATGAAGCCGCTCCACCACCACTCCCTGAAAATGAGGCACAACGTCTGGTGCACTTTGATACGAGTCGCACTAGACAGTTCAGGTCACACACAATGAAGAGTCCCAATAAATAAGATCTCTGTTAGCGTGCCTTCAGTATTTGCTAGGGGTGTGTATTAAGCCAGATCTCTGTTAGCATGCCTTCAGTACTAGCTAGAGGTTTGTAAAGTGTGAGCTCTGTTAGGATGTCTTCAGAATTAGCTAGGGGTGTGCAATAAGCAAGATGTCTGTTAGGGTGCACAGACATAATATCGACTCCAAAATATCGTCTGGACAGAATATCGAGTTTTAAATATCGTTTGGAGAAAATATCGACTAGACAGAATATCGACAGCCAAAATATCGTTTTTAAGGTAAGTGAAGTAATATCGACTGTAAATAATATAGACAGTGAAAATATCCAAGTATATAATCTAGATAGTAAAAAATATAGTTTTTTAAATAATATTTAATTATTTATAGTGTGTTTATGTTATAATATGTGTGAAAAGTGTCAATTTTTTTTATTTTTTTTTTTAATTAATTATTTTTTTAATTATTGTGTAATTTAATTCTGTAGCGGGTTGTGGGTTTATAGGGGAATAGGGTGGGAAGTAATTTAATTATAATTAATTAAATATGTAAATTTATTAATTGGTAGTAATAATTAATTAATTGGTAATTAAATAATATATGTTAATTATTTAAAATTTAATTGGTAATTAATTTTATTTAATTGATTACTTGCTAATTATGTTAATTAAAATAATTTATTTTCTCTAGCGGGTTGTGGGTTTATAGGGGAATAGGGTGGGAAGTAATTTAATTATAATTAATTAAATATGTAAATTTATTAATTGGTAGTAATAATTAATTAATTGTTAATTAAAAAATGTTTGTTAATTAATTAAAATGTAATTGGTAATTAATTTTATTTAATTGATTAATTGCTAATTATGTTAAATGAAAGGGGTATTTTTAGGGTTCAGTGTCAGTTTTTAGTTTTTGGGTAAAGGGGTATTTTTAGGGTTCAGGGTCAGTTTTCAGTTTTTGGGTAAAGGGGTATTTTTAGGGTTCAGGGTCAGTTTTCAGTTTTTGGGTAAAGGGGTATTTTTAGGGTTCAGGGTCAGTTTTCAGTTTTTGGGTAAAGGGGTATTTTTAGGGTTCAGGGTCAGTTTTTAGTTTTTGGGTAAAGGGGTATTTTTAGGGTTCAGGGTCAGTTTTCAGTTTTTGGGTAAAGGGGTATTTTTAGGGTTCAGGGTCAGTTTTCAGTTTTTGGGTAAAGGGGTATTTTTAGGGTTCAGGGTCAGTTTTCAGTTTTTGGGTCAAGGGGTATTTTTAGGGTTCAGGGTCAGTTTTCAGTTTTTGGGTAAAGGGGTATTTTTAGGGTTCAGGGTCAGTTTTCAGTTTTTGGGTAAAGGGTTATTTTTAGGGTTCAGGGTCAGTTTTTAGTTTTTGGGTAAAGGGGTATTTTTAGGGTTCAGGGTCAGTTTTGGGTTTTTGGGGTACATATACAATATTGCCTATTATTTAATTAAATGTTGTTACTATATATATATGTTTTAAGAAATATGATTAAAAATATATTTTTTTTTACTTTCATTAAATATTTAATTATTAAAAGTTATTTTAAGTATTGTTAATTATATTTTAGTAATTAATTTTTTATATTAATGTAATTAAACATTGTTTTTAGTAAAGTCGACATTTTTTACAACGATATTTTTGTAAACGATATTTTGTAGTCGATATTTTTGTACTTACCTGTTTGTACATACAAACTCGATATTTTTGTAGTAGATATTTTCACCTCGATATTTTGGGTACTCGATATTGTGGTAGTCGATATTCTTTCAGTGATCCGTCTGTTAGCATGCCTTCAGTGTTAACTAGAGTTGTGTAATAAGTAAAATCTCTGTTAGCATGCCTTCAGAATTAGCTCAGGTGTGTAATAAGTAAGATCTCTGTTAGCATGCCTTCAGTATTAGCTAGAGGTGTGTAATAAGCGAGATCTCCGTTAGCATGTACTCGGTATTCGGTGGGGTGTATAAAGTGCAAGCTCTCTTAGGATGCCTTCAGTATTGGCTAAGGGTGTGTAAAATGCTGTCTCAATTAGAATGCCTTCAGTATTGGCTAGGGGTGTGTAATAAGAAACATGTCTGTAAGCATTCTTTCAGTATTATCTATGAGTGTGTAATAAGTAAGATCTCTTTTAGAAGCTTTCATTATTATCTAGGGGTTTGTAATAAGTGAGATCTCTGTTAGGATCCCTTTCAGTATTAGCTAGGGGTGTGTAATGAATGAGATCTCTGTTAGCATGCTTTCAGTATTGGCTAGAGGTGTGTAATAAGCAAGATCACTGTTAGCACACCTTCTGTACTGGCTAGGGGTGTAATAAGCAAAATCTATGATAGCTCGCCTTCAGTATTAGCTAGGGGTGTGTACAAGGTAAGTTCTTTGTTAGCGCGCCTACAGTATTAGCTAGGGGTGTTTAATAAGCCAGATCTATGTTAGCACGCCTTCTTTACTGGGTAGGGGTGTGTAATAAGCAAGATATTGTTAGCACGCCTTCAGTATTAACTAGGGGTGTATAATAAGTAAGATCTCTGTTAGCGCGCCTTCAGTATTGGCTTGGGGTGTGTAATAAGTGAGACCTCTGTTAGCACGCTTTCAGTATTGGCTGGGGTATGTAACAAGTAAGGTCTCTGTTAGCACGCCTTCAGTATTAGCTAGGGGTGTGTATTAGCTAAGATCTCTCTTAGCACACCTTCAGTATTAGCTAAAGGTGTGTAATAAGTAAGACCTCTGTTAGCAGTCTTCAGTATTAGTTAGGGGTGTGTAATATGTAAGATCTCTGTTAGCACACCTTCAGTATTAGCTGGGGTGTGCATTGAGTAAGATCTCTGTTAGCACTCCTTCAGTATTATCTAGGGGTGTGTAATAAGTAAGATCTCTGCTAGCACGCCTTTAGTATTGGCTAGGGGTGTGTATTGAGTAAGATCTCTGTTAGCACACCTTCAGAATTAGCTAGGGGTGTGTAATAAGTAAGATCTCTTTTAGCATTCCTTCAGTATTAGCTAGGGGTGTGTAATAAGTAAGATCTCTGTTAGCACGCCTTCAGAATTAGCCAGGGCTGTGTAATAAGTAAGATCTCTGTTAGCACGCCTTCAGTATTGGCCAGGGGTGTGTAATAAGTAAGATCTCTGTTGGCACGCCTTCAGTATTGGCCAGTGGTCTGTAATTAGTAAGATCTCTGTTAGCACGCCTTCGGTATTGGCTAGGGGTGTGCAATAAGTAAGATCTCTGTTAGCACGCCTTCGGTATTGGCTAGGGGTGTGTAATAAGTAAGATCTCTGTTAGCACGCCTTCAGTATTTGCCAGGGGTGTGTAATAAGTCAGATCTCTGCTAGCACGCCTTCAGTATTGGCTAGGGGTGTGTATTAAGTAAGATCTCTGTTAGCACGCCTTCAGTATTTGCCAGGGGTGTGTAATAAGTCAGATCTCTGCTAGCACGCCTTCAGTATTGGCTAGGGGTGTGTATAAAGTAATATCTCTGTTAGCACGCCTTCAGAATTAGCTAGGGGTGTGTAATAAGGAAGATCTCTGTTAGCACTCCTTCAGTATTAGCTAGGGGTGTGTATTTATTTGGGAAATTTATTAAGCGCTCAAATACCCGAGGGTGTCTCGGCGCTGAGTGTTTATTGAACTAGTCCATGAGAAGTTATTGCTTAAACAGCCGGGTCTTTATCTGTCTGCGGAAAGAAAGAAGGGAAGTAGAGGTTTTAATATGATGTGGAAGATTGTTCCATAGTTTGATGGTGGTCACTATGAAGGATCTGTCTCCCCAGGAGACTTTCTTAGTCCTGGGGACCTGTATGAGACCAGCAGTTGAGGATCGAAGGGATCTAGCAGGTTTATAAGGGCAAAGTGAGTCTTTCAGAAATTCTGGGCCTTGAGCGTGAATTGCCTTATATGCAATGCAAAGAGCTTTAAATGTAGTTCTCTTCTTTACTGGTAACCAGTGAAGCTTTCGAATTGTGCCAGATATGGAGGTATACTTGGGGCTTGCTGTGATCAATCTGGCCGCAGCATTCTGCACCAGTTGCAATTTTTTTAGAACACCTTCTTGAGCATTGACTAGAAGGGCATTGCAGTAGTCTATGCGGGCCATGACAAGTGCGCTGATCAGAGTTTTTGCCATATTCATGGGGAGATAGGGTAGGAGTTTTTTTATCATTCTCATGGTGTAGAATGAGGAGGATACTACCGCATTAACTTGGTGCATGAACGTGAGTTTAGTATCCAGTATAACTCCAAGATTTCTTGCCTTGGTCACTGGGGGAGGGGGTGGTCCGAGGGCATCAGGCCACCATGTGGGGGACCAGGCAGGGGAGAGGTTACCAAACAACATCACCTCCGTTTTATCGGAGTTCAGTTTCAAACAATTTGTGGACATCCAATTACTTATTGCCAGCATTCCCAGATTAAAATTAGAGGCCACTTCATCTCCATTTTTGTTTATGGCTAAAACAATCTGGGTGTCGTCAGCATAGGATGTTACCGCCAGGTGATGGATTTTTATGATCCTCGCTAAGTCTGACACATAAATGTTGAATAGTGTAGGACTTAGCGAGGATCCCTGGGGAACACCGCAGGGGAGAGTGAAAGGAGGTGAGTTAAAATTGCCGAAGGCAACTGACTGTACTCGATCAGCGAGAAATGAGGCGATGAGGTCTTTCGCCGCCCCTGTAATGCCTGCCGCTGTGACACGGTCGATCAAGATGGAGTGAGCGACCGTGTCAAAGGCTGCAGACAGGTCCAGTAAAATAAGCACTGCTGATCCTCCATCATCGAGAGTCTTCCTGATTTCCTCTGTAGCTTTAATAAGCGCAGTTTCCGTCCCGTGTCCCTTCCGGAAGCCAAATTGTGTATCATCCAGACAGTTGTTTTGGTCTATAAAATCTGAGATTTGAGTGTTCATGATTTTTTCCACAATTTTGGCGGGGAGCGGGAGGCAGGCGATTGGTCGATAATTGGCGACTATCGACGGATCTAGTGAGCTTTTCTTGATGAGAGGTTTGATGGTGGCTTTCTTCCAGATGGAGGGGAAGGTAGTGGACAAGAACATGGCATTAAAAATGTCAGTGAGTTTTGGGCCTATAATTTCTGGAAAGTTTTTGAGAATAGAAGGGGGGCATGGGTCTTCCGGAGATCCACAGTTCGTGGTACATATGAGATGGGATACCAGTTCTGAAGAAATCTGGGTGAATTCTTGGAAGGAGCCAGAGGGGCTTGAGTGAGGGGGGCTAGAACATGCCCGGGCCAGTGGAGTGTGGGCATTGGGAGTGAAGGGTGGGTGTCCAATGCTGGTAGCATGGGCTTTAAATTGGGTAAAAATATCTGTGACTTTTTTTGGAAATGATTTGCCAAGGAGTTACATAACTCTTGGGTGTGTGTGATTGGGGTGGTCGCTGCTTGTCCAGAGAGGCGCGTCACTACCTGGAAAAGTTGTTTAGTCGAGTCTTGTGCAAGATTAATTTGATTGCTATAAAATTTACTTTTCTCCATGATAATTAGTTGTTTGTAATTGGATATCATGTTTTTGTAGAGGGATTTTTGATCTGGGTCGTAGTCACGTCTCCATTTGCGTTCCTGACGCCTACACTTTTGTTTTTCCTGTCTAAGAGTATCATTGAACCAGGGTGAGGATTTAAGAATCCTGTTGGTGGATTGTTTCTTTAGTGGAACTGTCAGATTGACAGTGTTTAGTATCCAGTTAGTTTAGTTATTAGCACCTAGTTCAGGATCGGTCAAAGTGGGTGGCAAGGAAGTTAATAGTGAGGACTGAGAAGCGGAGATGTCGATACTTTTCCATGCTCTAAATTGATTCGTGGGAGGGGGAGTATTAACTAGGGGGGGAGTAGGTCATAGGAAAAAGTCAAAAAGAATGGCAGAGTGATCCGTCCAGGTGAAGGGAAGGAGGTCCTTTACCACAAGTGATTTCTCGCTGGAGAAGAGACCATCCAAAAGATGGCCCGCAGTATGCGTGGAACCAGTGACTAGTTGTGGGAGTCCTATTGCATCTAATTCAGATAACAGGGCGGTGGTGTCGGGGTTATCCTGCAGCTCAAGGTGGAAATTAAAATCACCCAAAATGGTGTAGTAGCTTTCACATGCCAATGGTTCTAAAAAAATGGGTAAGTTAGCGAGAAAAGGACTGCGAGGTCCAGGGGGGCGGTAAATAAGTATGCATTTGGAATAGAGATAGTGAAAGACAAAGCTTCACAACATGGGGTGGGAATGGTTTCTGTTCGTACTGTTAGGTTTCTACGGTATATAATGGCTAATCCGCCTCCTTTTTGTGGGGGTGGTCTGTCCAGTCTAACATTTGAATATCCTTCGGGGGTGGCCGCAACGAAGTCAGGAGAGATCGCCCCATGTTTCAGTGATGAAGAGGAGATCGATATTGTAAACCTCAATGAAATTGGAGATCTCATATTTATGCTTGGGCAAGGAGCGTTCATTTAATAGTGCAGCTACACATGGTTTAGGCGGTATGATCTTTTTATTTGTGTTAGTTATTGGTGAGCATCGGTAATTATTAGTGATAAAGGAGCAACTAGGGCAAATATAGGGAAGAAAGTATGGCTGTTTAGCCAAATCGAGACGCTGGCATTGATGAGAAGTGGTATTTAGCAAATGCAGATAAGTAATAAGTAAGATCTCTGTTAGCACGCCTTCAGAATTAGCCAGGGCTGTGTAATAAGTAAGATCTCTACTAGCACGCCTTCAGTATTGGCTAGGGGTGTGTATTAAGTAATATCTCTGTTAGCACGCCTTCAGAATTAGCCAGGGGTGTGTAATAAGTAAGATCTCTGTTAGCAGTCTTCAGTATTAGCAAGGGGTGTGTAATACCTAAGATCTCTGTTAGCAGTCTTCAGTATTAGCAAGGGGTGTGTAATACCTAAGATCTCTGTTAGCAGTCTTCAGTATTAGCTAGGGGTGTGTAATACGTAAGATCTCTGTTAGCACGCCTTCAGTATTAGCCAGGGATGTGTAATAAGTAAGATATCTGTTAGCATGGATTCAGTACCAGGCAGGAGTATAGAAAGTAGGAAAGATAGAGCAGTTTTATTAGTCCTACCATTAAGAACCGGTGGCCCCTTTCTGACTTCGATGGTTGGTTACTGCCAGGCAGGGTTGGGGTCTGTACAAGTGGAAGCAGTAAAATGAATTCCCCCATTCACAAACTCACTACTCTCCATTGCTCCATTACTTCAGACATTTCATCATATGATTTTGATAAATAAAGTGGTTTTCTCAGGGATTTTTTGTGCATGCTTGAATGTCAGTCAGTCCAACTTAAAGGAAATGTCAAACTTAAAAATGAGAGCTGGGGGGGATGTTCAGCTTGGTGGGAACAACCTGATGGTAGGCCTTCCACCAAATTCAGTAGGATTCTGGTACGACTGAGAAGAAATTAACTAGGCAATAGTCCGACTCCATACACTGCTGGACTTTGGGGACTACACAGAGAGTGTAGTAGTTGTAAGAGTGTATTTACAGGCTGTGTTTCATGGCATCATTTTTCCTTGTATTTGTTTTCCTGTTTTTGTTTTGCCTTCATTTGGCGACGTACTTATAAATAAATAAATGAAATGACTGAATGAATGACCCCAACAACATTCACCCACAGATCATCAGTGAACACTTCTGTGCTTCAGAATGTCCTGTCCTCTGGGGGTGAACCTTCAGCTGCAGGGAACCGTCAGCAGTGGTGGGCTGGGAAGGGTAGTACCGCCTGAGGTGTGTCCCGTCCTATGCGGAAGGACCTTTCAGCTGCAGAAAAAGCATCAGTAGTGCTAGGCCAGTAAGTCCAATGCCGCGTTGTGAAGTCCACTCTTTGTGGACAGAACTTCCAGACGTAGGATATCAGTGTCAGGCTAGTAAAGCAAACGTCACTTCGAGATGTCCACTCTCTTGCGACAGACTTTCCAGCTAAAAGACCTCAGTGGTAGGTCGGTAAGGCTAACTTCACTTCGAGATGTCCGCTCTTTGAGGACAGACCTTCCAGCTGAAGGACATCAGTGGCTGGTGGGTAAAGCTAATGTAACTTCAAGATGCCCAATCTTTGGGGACAAACATTTCAGCTGCATTTATCAGTACGGGCTGGTAAAGCTAACATAACCTCGAGATGCCTACTCTCTAATGACAGACCCTCTAGATGCAGGGCATCAGTGGCGGGTCGGTGAGGCTAATGTCATCTCGAGGTGTCCACTCTTTGGAGACAGACCTTCCAGATGCAGGACATCAGTGGTGGGCTGGTAAGGCTAAGCTCACCTCACGATCTCCACTCTTAGTGGACAGGCCTTCCAGATGAAGGAAATCAATGTCAGGCCAGTAAAGCTAGCATCACCTCACGATCTCTACTCTTTGTGAACAGACATTCCAGATGCAGGAAATCAGTGGCGGGTAGGTAAGGCTAATATCACCTTGTGATGTCCACTCTCTAGCAACAGACCTTCCAGTTATAGGACATCAGTGGCGGGTCGGTAAGTCTAATGTCACCTCGAGATGTCTACTCTGTGGGACAGACCTTATAGATGCGGGGCATCAGTGGCGGGTCGGTAAGGCTAACGTCCCCTCACGAATTCCACTCTTTGTGGACAGAACTTCAAGATGCAGGAAATCAGTGGTGAGTCGGTAAAACTAACGTCAACTCGAGGTGTCCACTCTTTGGGGACAGACCCTCCAGATGCATGGCATCAGTGGCGGGTCAGTAAGGCTAACGTCCCCTCACGAAGTCCACTCTTTGTGAACAGAACTTCAAGATGCAGGAAATCAGTGGTGAGTCGGTAAAACTAACGTCAACTCGAGGTGTCCACTCTTTGGGGACAGACCCTCCAGATGCAGGGCATCAGTGGCAGGTCCGTAAGGCTAACGTCACCTCCAGATGTTCACTCTTTGGAGACAGAACTTCAAGATGCCAGACATCAGTGGCGGGCCGGTAAGGCTAATGTCACCTCGAGATGTCCACTCTTTGGAGACAGACCTTCCAGATGCCGGACATCAATGGCAGGTCAGTGATGCTAGCATCACCTTGAGATGCCCACTCTTTCGAGACCGACCTTCCAGATGCAGGACATCAGTGGTGGGTCTGTGATGCTAACATCACCTCGAGATGTCCACTCTCTAGCAACAGACCTTCCAGTTACAGGACATCAGTGGCGGGTCGGTAAGGCTAATGTCACCTTGAGATGTCTACTCTTTGGGGACAGATCTTATAGATGCAGGGCATCAGTGGCGGGTCGGTAAGGCTAACGTCCCCTCATGAATTCCACTCTTTGTGGATAGAATTTCAAGATGCAGGAAATCAGTGGCGGGTCGGTAAAACTAACGTCACCTCGAGGTGTCCACTCTTTGGGGACAGACCCTCCAGATGCATGGCATCAGTGGCGGGTCAGTAAGGCTAACCTCACCTCACGAAGACCACTCTTAGTGGACAGACCTTCCAGATGTAGGGCATCAGAGGCGGGCCGGTAAGGCTAACGTCACCTCACGAAGTACAATCTTAGTGGACAGACCTTCCAGATGCAGGGCATCAGTGGCAGGTCCGTAAGGCTAACGTCACCTCCAGATGTCCGCTCTTTGGAGACAGAACTTCAAGATGCCAGACATCAGTGGTGGGCCGGTAAGGCTAATGTCACCCTGAGATGTCCACTCTTTGGAGACAGACCTTCCAGATGCCGGACATCAATGGCAGGTCAGTGATGCTAACGTCACCTTCAGATGTCCACTCTTTCGAGACCGACCTTCCAGATGCAGGACATCAGTGGTGGGTCTGTGATGCTAACATCACCTTGAGATGTGCACTCTCTAGCAACAGACCTTCCAGATGCAGGGCTTCAGTGACGGGTCAGTAAGGCTAATGTCACCTCGAGATGTCCACTCTTTGTGGACAGACCTTCCAGACGCAGGACATCAGTGACGTGCTGTTAAGGCTAATATCACCTTGAGAAGTCCACTCTTTGTGGAAAGAACTTCCAGCTACAGGACATCAGTGTCAGGCCAGTAAAGCTAACATCACCTAGAGATGTCTACTCTTTGTAGACGGACCTTCCAGATGAAGGATTTCAATATGAGGATAGTAAAGCTAACATCACGTCAAGATATCCACTCTCTAGAGACAGACCTTCCAGCTACAGTACATGAAAGGCGGAATGATAACACTAACATCACCTCAAGATAGCAACTCTTTGGAGTCAGATCTTCCAGATGAAGGACATGGATGTATGACGGTACAATGTGTGCTTTTACAACACGTACCATTACGACGCAGGTTTTACAACGCAAGTCGTTACAACGACTTGCGTTGGGGGGCGCTGGATAGTGAATAGTTTAATTTACTATTCCAACTCCAGTCCCCGTGGATAGTAGGGAAGGAGTTGGATAGTAAATTAAACTATTCCTTATCCTGGAGCGCCCCCCAGCGCAAGTCGTTGTAACGACTTGCTTTGTAAAAGCTGCGTGGTAACGGTACCACATTGTAAAAGTTTCGTGGGAAAGGATGTTCCCCGAAGGACATCAGTGTCAGGCCGGTAAAGCTAACATCACCTCACGATCTCTACTCTTTATAGACAGACCTTCCAGATGCAGACCATCAGTGGCGGATCGGTAAGGCTAACATCACCTCGATATGTCCACTTTCTGTGGCCAGACCTTTCAGCTACAGGACATCAGTGGCAGGTCAGTAAGCCTTACATCACCTCAAGAGGTCCACTCCTTGGGGACAGACCTTCCAGATGCAGGATATCAATGACGGGTCGGTAATGCTAACGTCTCCTTGAGATGTCTACTCTTTAGAAATAGACCTTCCAGATGCATGGCATCAGTAGCAGGTCGGTAAGGCAAATGTCACCTTGATATGTCCGTAGTTTGGGGACAGACCTTAGAGATGCAGGAAATCAGTGGCGGGTCGGTGAGGCTAGCGTCACCTTGAGATGTCCACTCCTTGGGGACATACCTTCCAGCTGCAGAGCATCAGTGGCGGGTCGGTAAGGCTAACTTCACTTCCAGATGTTTGCCCTTTGGGGGCAAACCTTTCAGATGCAGGACATCAGTCTTGGGTTGGTAAGGCTAGCATCACCTTGAAATATCCACTCTTTGGGGACAGACATTCCTGTGGCAAGGCATCAGTAGCGGGTTGGTAAGGCTAACTTCACCTCGAGATGCCCGCTCTTTGGTGACAAACCTTCCAGATGCAGGACATCAGTGGTAGGCAGGTAAGGCTAACGTCACCTCGAGATATCCACTCTTTGTAGACAGACCTTCCACATACAGGACATCAGTGGTGGGTCAGAAAGGTTAACGTCACCTCGAGATTTCGATTCTTTGGAGACAGACCTTCCTGAAGCAAGGCATCAGTGGCGGGTCGGTGAGGCTAACGTCACCTCGAGATGTCCACTCTTTGGAGACAGCCCTTCCAGATGCAGGGCATCAGAGGTGAGTGGGTAAGGCGAACATCACGTTGATATGTCCACTCTTTGGGGACAGACCTTCCAGATGCAGGGCATCCGAGGTGGGCTGGTAAGGCTAAGCTCACCTCACGAAGTCCACTCTTAGTGGACAGACCTTCCAGATACAGGGCATCAGTGGCAGGTCGGTAAGGCTAACGTCACCAAACCAAGTCCACTCTTTGTGGACAGACATTCCAGATGCAGGAAATCAGTGGCGGGTAGGTAAGGCTAATGTCACCTCGATGGGTTCACTCTCTAGCAACAGACCTTCCAGCTACAGGACATCAGTGGCGAGTTGGTAAGTCTAATGTCACCTTGAGATGTCTACTCTTTAGGGACAGACCTTGTAGATGCAGGGCATCAGTGGCGGGTCGGTAAGGCTAATGTCCCCTCACGAAGTCCACTCGTTGTGGTCAGAACTTTGAGATGCAGGAAATCAGTGGCAGGTCGGTTACACTAACGTCACCTCACGAAGTCCACTCTTACTGGACATACCTTTTCAGATGCAGGGCATCAGAGGCGGGCCGGTAAGGCTAACGTCACCTCACGAAGTCCACTCTCAGTGGACAGACCTTCCAGATGCCGGGCATCAGAGGTCGGTCCATAAGGCTAACGTCACCTCCAGATGTCCACTCTTTGGAGACAGAACTTCAAGATGCTCGACATCAGTGGCGGGTCGGTAAGGCTAATGTCACCTCGAGATGTCCACTCTTTGGGGACAGACCTTATAGATGCAAGGCATCAGAAGCAGGCCGGTAAGGCTAACATCTCCTCGAGAAGGCCACTCTTTGTGGACAGAACTTTGAGATGCAGGAAATCATTGGCAGGTCGGTAAAACTAACGTCACCCCGAGGTGTCCACTCTTTGGGGACAGACCTTTCAGATGCATGGCATCAGTGGCGGGTCCGTAAGGCTAACGTCACCTCCAGATGTCCACTCTTTGGAGACAGAACTTCGAGATGCAGGACATCAGTGGTGGGCCGGTAAGGCTAACGTCACCTTGAGATGTCCAATCTTTTGAGACAGACCTTCCAGATGCAGGACATCAGTGGCGGGTTGGTGAGACTAACATCACCTCGAGATGTCCAATCTTTGGAGACAGACCTTCCAGATGCAGGGCATTAGTTGCGGGTCGGTAAGGCTAACGTCACCTCGAGAGGTCCACTCTTAGTGGACAAACCTTCCAGGTGAGGGCATCAGTGGCGGGCCGGTAAGGGATAGCATCACGTTGGGAAAAGGCAGGGAAACAGCTAGCTTTGTGGCTTAGCTTCAACCAGCCTATCTTTTGTGCCAGTCGCCTATTGATAGCGTTGGCATTAAAGGAAAAGAGATGAAAGTATCAAACACAAAGCACAGGCTGATGGGAGATTTCCTCTTCTCCAGAGCAAAAAGCGCTTGAGTGTGACAGTGGGCGCTGCATTATTCCCTCAGTGGTTCCTCAAGCCTTGGTGAATAAGAGGCTTGACTTCTTGATGGCATGCGGATCCTTTGAACTCACCCCATTCTGTGCATTTAAAAGGATTACCTACATTCTTACCTAACTAGTTACTACAATCGATCAAACCACCTTCCTCCCCCTTTCCTACATTCTGAGTAACTGTCCCCATTTCCTCCCTTTTTTCCAAAGGCAAGAAAAAGTGCAGTGCAAAGAAGACCTTTAAGCGTGACACAGTTAAAGTGACACACTCCTCAAGGGCCAGAACCTTCAAGAGAAGGGCATCTGTGGAAACTTAAACAGAATTAACATATGTAGAGCACCCGACATTAAAATGTAACCATGCACCTCAAAGGCGCCGAAAGCGCTTCACACAGCGCTGCGAGAGAAGCACAGAGGTGTCCACGCTTTCAAAAGCAGTTTATAGCTTCGGCTGGGAGTCAGTGGGCTACCCTGGAATGAATGGATCACTTTTATCTCACAAAGGAGGCGGCCCTGAAATCTCTGAAGCGGCCTCTGATGTGCAAGGCTTGCGTGAGACCCGCGTCAAGCGAGCAGCCCTTTCTGCAAAATGGAAAAGTGGAAAAATGCGTCACGAGCGGGCAAAGTGAGAATAATCCAAAGGAAAACGGTCCAGGTGGCATTGAAAAGCTGGGCAGCGGTCACAATTAATGCAGCAGCAAAGCAACAGAGGGGCCCTCAGTGCGGGGAGCAGCAGGAACACCCCGCCAGGAACCTCTTATTATGAGCGAAACCCCTTGAAACGGGTACTCACTGTGGGGACACAGTTTTATCAGAGACATTTTAATGCGTGGGCAAAGTGGGCCCAGACCCTCTGACCCAGCCAGTTCTTATCTGCAGAATCTCGCCCGATAACCCCGAATAATTCTTACAGAGATTGCTTAAACATCCTTTTCCTTTCATTTAATTTTAGTGTGGATGATCTGTGTGAGTCTATTGCGAGCATTTTGCTGAGAAATGTATGGTTTACAATACCATGCAACAGCTATAAAAAAAAGTTTCTTTTAGGTCAAAACAGGACATCATATGTGAGAAATGGGTAGGGGTTACAAAGATTATTTGTAATAATATTAGTGGGCTGCTGCTGTATATGCTAATATTGAAAACACGTCACTATCCTTGAATATTAAATATATTTTTTTCCTCATTTGCCGTCAATCTCACTTCAAAATCCACCCTGGGCGTCTGTACTCACTCTCAAAACACTGAGGAATGTGGGCTATTGAAATGGCGCCCCACCTAATAGTACTAGACCCGCCTTGGGTATCAAATGAAGAAACCACTGAGATACCCCTTCTGCCAAGCTCTAGAGCGAGATGACTTTCGCCGACACACCACCACAATACCTGGCAGCACGCGGCTTAGCCCAAAGAGTATTAACAGCATAATCATAGGGCTTAGGGGAAAGAAAACACGATTTTACTTGGTCATCTAAGAGTCCCATCTAAGTCCCAGATGATTCCAAAATGCCTTCTTCTTGCTACTTCCCTGTCTGGCTAGATCCAATTTGGAGACTGCCAAAAGTGATGACTGCCAATCCACAAAGGTGGGAGGACTAAATTCCGTCCATTTCATACAAATTTGCCTCATGGCTAGCAGAACAGAATAAAAAATCAGAGCTTCAGCGAGGCCAGATATTATCAGAGGTAGGTCTATATTGATAACGCAGCCTAAAACACTTGTCAGAAAATCTCCGACCTCCCGCCAGAAAGTAGCAAGAGAAGGACATTCCATAAACATGTGTATGTCTAAGGCGGAAACCAGGCCACATTTTTTACAACTGTCTGGTGGCCCATCTGAAATTGTTGTCAGTTTATAGGGAGTAAAGTAGGCCCTGGGGATGGTGAACAGGTGGTTTCTTTTTAGCCAGGCTGGTTTCAAAACTTCATATAAGGTCTTACATGATTTCTGCCATAGTTTAGCACAGTCCTGTGTTTGCAAAGGCCCCCCCACAGGTCCTCAGCGAGCTTGAATTCACCATCTACTTCTTCCAGCAGGGTTTGGAACCAGAGGGAAACCTCTTTCTTTCCTGGGGATTTGGTCACAAGCTGATATTCTAAAATGCTTCCGCATTCCAGGGTGCTCTTCCGTGGGTGAGATTGGACCCAACTTGCAAGTTGATAATGCTTAAACCGAAGGAGTCCTCCCCCAATCCTATCCTGGAGATGTTCCCAGGGAGTAAGGGTACCTGCATCAAGGAGATCTCCCCAAACCAATAACCCTGCATCGCTCAAAGGTTTTGCCAGACTGTCCCTTAAACACTCTGGGGTTCCAGGAGAATCCCAAAGGGCAGCCAAACTGGAAAAATAGTCGAGCGCCTACTGCCCTCCTAACTTGGGCCCAGGTTTTGGCTACCCCCTGAAGAACCTTCAGCCTGATTTTTAAAAAAAACTTTGGATCCCAGAATTTAAACAAAAAACCTTGCTATGACAATTTGGCACCCCTGAGCATAGCCAAAAACATCCCCCCCAGCACCAGTATCCACGGGCATTCTCAGTAACATACGTGAATGTCAGAGTTGGAAAGCCCAGGCATACAGCTGGAGGTCTAGTAAGGCCAGGCCACCTTTCCCTCTTCTCCGCCTTAGCTTTTTCCAAGCAATCCTAGATGTCTTAGATGCCCCGATGAATGAGTTAATGTCACTCTGAAGCTTCACAGGCGTGGATTTTTCAAAATAAAGAGGGATACAATTAAAAAGAAATGTAATCTTTGGGAGTATCATCATCTTGACCAGATTGGTTCTTCCCAAGATTGACAATGGAAGAAAAGCCCAGGATTTCATAAGCCTTCTACATTCCTTTGCCACTATATCTAGGGTGATCATAGCAATCTTTGTGATATCCTGCACCACATGAACTCCCAGGTATCTCATTTTGGAGCTAGGCTGGTGACATTGCTGTGTCTCTGCCAAATTCCAGGTCATAGTTTCGGTTTTTGCGGCATTGATCTCGTATGAATAATAAATGTTAGCACATTTAGAATATGGATCAGTGTGACTGTGCACCGTCAGTGACCTGCCCGCAGAGGGCACCAAACAGCCGAAGCTGGATCATACATTCAAAACAGTTTCATAAGGGGTCCCTAAATTTCATTTGGCCCAGGGCCCCTCAAATCCTTAAAATGCCCCTAAGTTTTTTCAGCGTAAAATCTCATGGGCTTCACAATTACAATGGTAAGTGCAGTCTTTTAGCACTAGCTCAAAGCGAGCTGGGGGTTGGATGGAGGGGGGTGAACAGGGCGGGGGGCATGGGGTGGGGAACGGAAGAGGAGTCCTGGCAGGCAGAGGCACTGCAGGCCCCACCCTTGCCAGAGAATGAGGTCAGGCTGGGCCAGGGGGCGTGGCCTGCACAGGACTGCCCGTGAATGTCAGCGGGTAAACAGCCAGGTACTGTCTGGCCACTCCCAACTGCTTGAACTCTGACCTCCAAAAGGGTGGGATAGCAGCCCAAAGGATCAGTGATAATGTTTCCTGCTATTGCAATAGTTTCCTCCTTTTTTTAAGGTATGCTCTTCATGAATCTTCTTGAGTGGTGTAAAAAAATACATAAAATTGCATAGTATCAGACACTGCAACTTTACATCCCCTTACTGAGAAATGCACCAAGAACTGAGTCTACACCTTGGAAGCGACTGGCCACTTAGAAAGCGCTCCCTCCCTCCGAGGGCCCACTACAAACACTGGGCTAGATTCATGATCAAGAGAAGCAGGACAGCCCTCAGCCTCTTCCTAATCTATGTCAGGGTAGGGGGGCATCTGCCCTTTAATGGAGGAAGTTCCAGAAGATAAGGACCAGTATAGGGAGAGTGGACTCCTTTGGTGCTCAGACTGCTACAAGGAAGACTCCAGGAGTAAGTACCAAGGCAGCAGTAAGTACCAAGGCATATATTGATCATAAAGACTTTGAAAGCCAATGTGCTCACTACAAGAAGTTACTGTAGGCATCTTCGGATGAAAAGGAACATGATGTTGTTTCTTAAGGCCAGGAGTAGCCCGGACAATGGCACTTTTTAGCCTGTGGGAGCCTCAGAAAGGGTTTTATGGCAAACCACAGTAGGGTAAACCTGCTCCTCGTCTTCATATTTTGACAAACTCAGTCTGTTTTCTTGTGTAGGAAGGAGACTCATGTCACAAGGCCTTTGGAAAGAGCTTTCCATAATGTTGTCTGCTGATTATTATCCAAATGTTAGACTATTTTAGCTGCTATGGAAACACCAGGGTGGCACTCCTTTCAACATCTTTAAAAAAAGTCTCTGTGACAAGGTCATGGTATGATTAGTAGATTGTGGCAGTTGATAAGTGTTGTGGTGTATAAGGCTTTTTAACTGTACCCACGGTAGGGTGGCAGCCTACCTACCCTAGACGAAGAGAAGGTTACCAATTTCTGTGTGCCCCGCACTGCTGAGTTGGTAAGAGTTCAGCAACAGCACCTGAATTTGGCAAGAGTTTGTTATACGGTTCCCATTAGAAAAGGCAGGACTGTGTATTAGGACAACAGAACTTCAGAATGCAGGGACTGAGTCCATCTACACCACCAGAAACTGTTGGCCCAATTACTAGCAAGCTCACAGTGCCTCACTCGAACCCCTAACCTTCCTGGGGTGGCAGGTTATTTTGACAACCACGAACATGACACTCTGATCCACAAGGGAATCATGGAAACAGATCTTACCTCCTTTCGTTGTTTAGTCATTCATGCCCTTGGTAAACATAAGAAAGATACGAAGGAAGCTTCCATACATTTATTGAAACAATCGTCATTTTTCATAGAAAGAATGAGCTGCAATTATCAGACAGATAAAAACAAAGCAAAAAGCATTATGGGCACGGTGAAAAGAAGAAACCATCCAACCATGGCAGTCTGATTTCTATATATAATCCTACTGTCGTGTAGTTCCTGCAAATCTATATAGGATCTGCGGTCCCAATTCACAGAATGAACTTAAGACTCAATCTTAAACTTACTACTATTTTGGTATTCACAGAATGCACTTACTACTTTTGGCATTCACAGAATGAACTTACTACTTTTGGTATTCACAGAAGTTAGGATTTTGTCTTAAGTTTGTCTTAAGACAGACTTAAGACAAACTTAAGACAGACTTTAGACAAACTTAAGACAAAATCCTAACTTCTGTGAATACCAAAAGTAGTAAGTGCATTATGTGAATGCCAAAAGTAGTAAGTGCATTCTGTGAATACCAAAATAGTAGTAAGTTTAGGATTGAGTCTTAAGTTCATTCTGTGAATCGGGCCCTGCATGTTTAACAACATAAACTAAGGGATTGGTGTCCAGACTGATTCCAGACACCCCCAAAGGATATTTTAGTCTTTCGACCAGCTAGCTCACAGTGCCACTATAAGCCCCATAACCTTACCAAGGAACAAATAGTTTCTGGCAACTATCGAACATGACAACCCTTGATCCTTCAGAGATTGCGGAAACAGTATAGTACATTCCGCAAAGTAACTGATGCTTACTTTGCGTCCGAGAGATATACAGAATAAACAGCGGGGACGTTTTCAATAAGCATTTATTGAATCAGCATTATTCTAGTATTAAATACATGTGCTGCAACAACCATTTGACAGAAACAGATATAAATGGTTACAAGCACCAACAGAGTAAATAAAAGGTAGAATTCTACCATGCTGCTAAAGCAATGAATGTATGTAGGCAAATAGATACAAGGCAGTAATCATGAGTGCTCCTACGATGCAAAGCCCTAACTAGATGTACCTAAGTGTACCTTACATGTATGTAGGTGTGTAGCCAAGAATCCCCCTAGGAACAAGCCAACCCGTTACCTTATGGGAGACAATGAAGGACCCCGTATTGGTCTCGAGTTGGACACCTTGCAAGGGATGTCAGACCACTGCGTTCTGGAGTGTCTGCGGGCTTGGTACTTCAGCATCTCATGTCAGCATGGAAGCTATTTCTCCTCTGGTTTGCCCAGCGAAGATGTGGTACTTATGCCCAAAAGGTACCCTCTAGTGTTCTACCTAGATGTGTCACTGAACTATGGGCATATCAGCCAAGGATGACGATAGCGGTGACCCTTATACAGAGTTATTATGTGGAAGATGGCAATCCTTCCATGATACTAAGAATCCACATGCATAATAAATTAGGCTAGTTTTCGGAGGAAACCACACAGCATTTATTTGGCACCTAACTAGGCAAAAGGTCAGCACCAGAATCATTATGAAGAGCAAGGTAGGACAAATGTAGGTAAATGGTTGTGCAACTACCTAGGCCTAAATTGGGGTTCATTGGGATTCATAACACTACCTATCACTACTCCTACTCTGAGAGCTTTGTGGGGGTACCCTCTGGCCGATCTCGAAGGTTAGCCTGAGACCCCATACCTGGATGACGTGTCCCGAAGTAGGATTGCCAATCCTTTTCTGCAGGATGGAACATGTAAAATATAAAACTAAAATGGAGAAGCAAAGTGGGTCCAAGAGGGCCTCACTACAAGTTCATCCAGCTCGTAACCGACAAACTCAGAGGGCCGGTTGCCATGCAGATGTTGGATACCTAAAGTAAATGCACTTTGATCTGATTGGCTTCCTGCAAATCTTGAAAGTCATCTTTGAATTTGAGTGGCCAGTCAGGTGGACACCACTAGAGCAGACGTAATCCATTGTTCACACCTTACTTGGAGGAGCTCTAAACTCCTGTGTAAAGGAAGACTATGCTAACACAAGGAGATGATGGACAGAGCGCTGAAACTTTTCAGACACTCACAGATCTATGTTGAATCCATCATCGTTCTTTAGCTCACTTTGCCACCCCAGTTCAGACACAGCTATATGCAAATCAGCCTTGGCCCTGTGCCTCATGGCAACAGTCCAGCTCGAACTGCCAAGCCAGAACTGGAAACAAGCATCCTGGGACCTGTTTCGGGATAACACCTCTCATCAGCGAGGCCAGCTTGAATCCAGTGGCAAAGTGAGCAAGGGACCCACGTCTGGGCATACCCTGCCAACTTAGGGCGAACAAAGCAAACACAAGGAGATGATGGACGAAGTCCTGTACTTGTATAGTTTAGTTATAAGGGAAGCCTGCAGAAGAGGGGTCTCTTGATCTCCAAATACACTTTTGCCTCCTTGCTTTAGTCTCAGCGCAACAGCGAGCTGGCTCCAGAACATGTTTGGACTATTTGAGTGGGAGCGGACTGCTCATTACCTTAGACATACCCATAGATGTTTTTTAATGACTGTCTGACACGGTAATGTCTGGCACCTCATTGTTTTTTTAAGAAATTCCTCACACACCAACCTGGTTTGTGTCATGCTTCATTATCGGGTCCCAGCTGAGTAGCAGAATGCCAGCCTGCTCCTGAGGACACAGAATAGGTTACACGGAGGGAGAGACCTCCACTCCAATTTGTGATTTAAGGGCCCCCCCCTCCCAGGAACAGATACGCGAGCCAACATAACGATTAGTTTAATAGGCATTGAGAGGACCCAAATCACGGTCAGTCCTTTTTGGCATACATAGTGCTCCTTAGTGTAAGCACTGAAAATGCCCTAACACGTTATTATTTTTTACCACACACTTTCACTTTCACTCACGTCAATTGAGAGGTCCTGAAGAAAGCCCCATTTATTTTTATAGTGGGCTGAAACATGTTGACCATCATAGGATAATAATTGGCTACACATAGTATCCTTTATCCACTCCATTGTTTTTAATAATATCCCGGATCACCAAGAATAAACAAACAGGTAGAATACAGGAGGTATTTTTATATTTACACTCACTTCATCACATTCACTTTCACCTCAAACCTGCTCCATTGTAAACAGGTGTTGTAGCACATCTGAGTAGCATTCGGCTACTCAGCTGGGACCTGATGATGAAGCATGACACCAACCAGGTTGGTGTGTGAGGGTTTTCTTAAAAAAACAATGAGGTGCCAGACATTACCATGTCAGACAGTCATTTAATGTGGCCGTCTTAGTTGGTTAATAACTGAATCTAGGGATAAGGACGGCCATCCACACGTCCTAGCTCTCTCTCTTGTTTTTTTTTGAATACCCATAGATGTGCCACATGCTCACATCAAGGGCAGAGCGATTCTGCCATCATGAATCTTACATAGAATGGTGCACTAAGGGATAGTTTGAAGTGACGCAAACATGGGTCCAGATATGCAAAGACTTTGCATCAGGTATGTGTTACTTTTTTAATGCAGGCCCGACAAAACGTGTACTGGTGGGAATTACAGTACAATAAAAATCATGATTGCCGCTTTGCATTACTTGGGTTTAAGAAGACGTTTCATGGGTGGTGCCTGGGCTTACACACGCAACCACCCATGTGTTTTGATGAAATTCCCTTTCTACAAAGAATTGGAGACATAGATTTTGCCAAAATCTTGCACTTTTCTGAGGCAGGCATAACAGAGAAATTTCTCATCAATTTTGCCTCTTTGCATTTCTTCTGCATTCCACAGCAGACATGCAAAGCAGAACATGCCTCAAAGCACAGGTTTGTTCAGGACGAGCCCCTACCGCCACTAAAAGCATGCTAACCACAACACAGGCACCCGCAAGAGAGTGCAAGTTTGCCTGCGTTGGAGCAAGGTTGTCAAAATTGTGCCAGTTCAGGCGGATAGCAAAACTGCACCACTTCTCAGTAGATATGGTACAGTTCTGTTCTCTCAAGGCCACACAATGTTACTTGCTGCGTTGCATTGTGTGACCCCTTTGTAAATCTAGCCCAGGGTGTGCTGTAAAAACAGGAAGGGGTTTGCCCAGGAGAGCCTTTTGGCCATTGCTTATGGAGTGTCCAGGAGTCAACCCTACCCACTGGCTAATGAACTGAACAATATCAGTATCTCTTTCCGTGCTCCTCACAACACCTCCTTTGTGGCTAGAGGGATATCAAAAGATGAAAGAGCCATTTTTCCTGAAGTGAATAGTTACAACTGAAGTTGGAGTGTAGCTTGCTGGTGTTCGCTGCTGGAGTGTGTCCTGGCACCTATGTGCTGCCCCTGAGGTTGTAGGAGTCCGAAAAGTGACTGAGAGGAACTGTTCAAGAAAGTCTGAAACGTTGTGACTTAAAAAGTATTTGGAGTTCCAAGACCTCTGGTGCTCAGCGGGACCACAGTACAAAGGTGTCAAATTCAGGGGATACAGCTACAGGCTTGCCCCACTGGAAGATGTTGAGACTAAGGGCCATATGTATCAAAGGGTTTTACCCATTCTGTGTCTATGGGAAAATGTGTTCATACATATAGCCCTAAGTTCAATGGTAGAAATCTTGACCAGGCAAAGGTGCAAAAAGTCTCCACCCGACAAGAAGACTTAAGCGGCTGTGAAATTTCCCACGTTGAGTTTTCCCTGCCAAAACCAAACGGTTCCATGAGACCTCATCCTGCGGCTATGTGGCTTTGAGAGGACTTTGCGGGATACAGTCTTCTACCTTGCCCTTCTCACAGACTCCAACTTCCATAAAAAAGACTAAGCAGCTAATTTAAATCCTGGCAGAATGCCTGTTGTTTCACGAGGGTGACAGAGTAAATTACTGCCTCCCCCTGGTGGAGGGACTGCCCACCACATTTATAAATGACCACCAAGCTCGCGGTCATTTTTAAAGCATTGCCACAGCAGGTCCTGTCACTGCATTTCGCTGTTTGGTGCAGGGCTCCATGAACATGACAGAAACCTGCAACAAGCAGTTTGTATTTTTATTTCAATAAGAAAATCCCTAAAGTAACTCCTATGGTGAGGGAAACATTTACAGCTAGATTCATCATTGAAAAATGGGCTCGCAAAGGGCCAGATTCTGAGAATCTTGCCCTTTGCGAGCGCAATTTTTGCATTTGGGATTCATCATCCTAAATGCAAAAATCGCTTATTGTGAATTTGCATATTTGCGAGGAATTGCATTTAAGGAATCTCTATTTGAGATTCCTTAAATGCAATTCATTAACCATTTTTTATTTGAGATTTCGCTATTTCTGGCCGCTATTTACCACGAAGTCTGACTTCGGGGTAAATAGCGAAAACTTAGAAAAATGCACTTTAGTGCATTTTTCTAAGTGGTATGTTACACATGTTGGACATGTGTGTGCACAACATCAGGCTCAATTTACATTTCAGGGGTGCTACAGGGTGTCCTTTGGATGCCCCTGGCACCCTTGAAATCGCATCCTTATTTGCGACTAGCAAATTGCTAATCGCAAATAAGGGATGACTCCCCATTCATTCCTATGGGCCTTTGGCCCATAGGAATGAATGGGGAGTCATTCCTTATTTGCGATTAGCAATATGCTAATTGCAAATAAGGAAGTTGTAGGATTCGCAAAATAAATTGCAATTCGTACATGATTCCCGTTTTGCGAGTCTGTAATAGCGATTCCTTAAGAATCGCTATTACAGACTCGCAAAACGGGACTTTAATGAATATAGGTGTTAGAAGTTTCACAGCCCCTTACCACTAGGGTTGTATGGGGGTGTCGATCAGTGAAGTCTGACCTGCGCTCCCCTCTGAATTAGGTGGGAGGAATTACAGGTCTGCTATCAATGGCCCTTACTCCGCAGGGCCAGTGGAGGGGTTTAATCACGGTGGAGACGGAGTAGTCTCCTCCGTGACTCAAGATCCAAGATATTCTTTCTGAAGAATAACAGCAATTGAAAGGTCACTTTCTCTTTGCATGTAAAGCATACAAGCAGGCTAAAGTTAAATGGTTGAAGCCAGTCTGTAGAGTGCTAGGAGTTAGGGACCATAGATCAGCTCTCCGCATTATTTTAACCAACACTACCTCTATGTTTATTATCTGCGGGGTTGCTAAATTCTTGGCCAGTGCCTGGATTATTCGGTCAAAATTGCTGTCCCATCCCTGTACAGACAGACCATCTATTAGTCTGAATTTTAATTATGATATTTTCCCCCCAGCTCTTAATTGTTTGTATTAATTGTTTGTATTGATGTCATGTTTTTAGGATGAATTGTAATACTCGATATACTTTTCTATGTACTATTTATGTTTGTACTTTTATGATACATGTATCGAATAAAGTATTACAACAACAGCAATTGTAAATCACACTACTGTACGCTGCCAAAACGTCTGCATTTTGATTGGCTATAGCTTGTCGATATTTACCTGCGAGATTCATATCTAGTACCAGAGACAAGAATCATTACAGTATCAACCCACATCTCACAACACTTTCTTTCCATAACAACTGCTTGTGATGATCACAGCGTAATAAAGACCTAGAATGCTCACTTATGCCACAGAACGGGCCTGAACTGGGGGACATGATGCCGGAGAAGACTGATTTAAAATCAATCACTTTCCTGTGCAGAAGATTGAATATTCACATTGTTCTTATCTCAACTACTACAAATTCCTCATATAAATGAGACCCTGAAAACACTGCTTTCACTTTGTTTGTAAAAAAATTTATTCGTGTTTTCCATGATAGTTTTGACTATGTTTTTTAAAAAGTTGCCTTAATGTTTTGCCTTATTTACAATGTTACTTACTTTAAAATGTGTTTTAATCAATTACTTTTGCGAGTAGTCATTTGTTAGGTATACCGGGCAGCATTTTTATAGACAAATATACATTTTAAATGTGTTTTATTATTTCATTGTATTTAACCCATGACAAAAATATTTTTGAAGCCAGTGGCAGCCGTGCAGGGAAATGCACCTACTTTCAAAGGGATGTCGGGAAAGGTTAGAAAGATACCCACACAGCAAATCATTCTGAAGGGTCTCACTACGTATAAGAACACAAATCTATTCATTTTAAATGGGAGATCATTCTAAAAATAACTTTATGCACCTCTAATAATCTAAAACCTTCCATTGAAATGGAAGGTTAAAAAACCTTCTGTATCTACAAAAACATTATTTTAAAATTAAAGAGGTATTAGACAAGAGAGAGATAGAGGATTCTGGGGAAACAAGTTTGGAAAGAGGATGCTACACTTGGGCAGAGGTCTCTCCCAACTACTTTTATCCCATTACAAATAAATTCTGCCATAAATGATTACAAATCTTTCCCCCAGACATTTGAACCAGGTGGTTTCATATCTACAGAAAGGCTTTAGGGCTCATTTGGAGCTTGCCACTGATCCTTCCGTTCAATAACATTGTACAGTTCTACTAAGGACGTGGCGGCGGGGATTATTTTTTCTCTCCCTTGCTTTATTTTTACAGCAGCCATGTCAAAGAACTATGACCAGCCCAACATGTGTTTAGGTTTTACCACTGCCATTGCCAATGTATCTGGGCCAGATGTGCGATGCTTTTGTGAGGCCACAAATGGCACGATTCGCAGAGTCAGGCTGTTTCGACTGGATAAAAGGATAAAAGCATTTTCCCATATACCAAAACCTCTTTTGCAATTCAGGAACCTATTGCCGAATTGCTAAATGGGTTAGTGATTCTGCATTAGGGAGGGGTGTGTAAATGGCATCCCTTCCTAATAGTGACTCACAGTGGTATGTGTGAATGTTTTACAACTGGAATGCGGTTGGAAAACATTTGCATTTTACCGCCTACTTCAAGTAGGTGGTAACTCATTTGCGAACCGGAATGGGTCCCAGGGGACCCCTTCTCTTTTGTGAATTAATGAAAAAAATACTTTTAATGAGAAGGCAGAGGTTCCACGGACCACTGCCGACTGTTAAAAAATGAAAAGAAAACTTTTCATTTTACATTTTGAAATGCATCACGTTTTCCTTGAAAAATGTTGCCTTGTTGAAAAGCAGAAACTGACACGGTGTGATCTGCTGGTCACAGCAGGCTACCATCCCTGTAATTTGAGCGATATTCAATGAGTCGCAAATTGCGACCTACCTCATGAATATTAATGAGTTAAATCAATTTGCAACGCATTGGGAATCGCAAACAGTGTAAAACACACTGTTGTACTGTTGGCAATGACCTATTAGCGAATCACATAAATTAGCTGTTAGGTAATCGTAAACCTGTATCTAGGCACATCTGTCCCCTGGTCTCCAACTGTAGAAGAAAGGACGCTGAAAGGGCCGACGGGACACCAAGAGGTCTGTCTTCCATGGACCCCATCCTTAATGATATTGGAAAATAATGAGTGAAGTTTCCACTCCCTGGAATCCATGCTGTATCTGGAGTTCCAGCTGCCATTCTGGTATCCTCGGCCGGGAGGTTATCTGCCAACACTGACATGTTGTGAGACAGTAATGCCAAAAGTCCTTGGTAATCTCTGTTAGAAAACAGTATATTTTTATACAAACACATATTGTACTTGAAATCCAGTGTGTTATTCCTGGAAACCATGCAACTGAGCATGTTTAACAATGCATATTCATGCAAATCAGATTGGTAAACATGCAAAGCAGCAGACTATGCATGTGAACCAGTAACTTATGCAATGTTATGCATAAGGACTAACTCATTACGAGGGAAAATCAGTAAAGTTGGCCTAAAAAAAAATATATTTTTGAAGCGAGCCACTGTGTCAGACATACATTTACTGTGCATACACTCATGCATTAAGCAGACAAACCAGTGTAGGCTGATGCAAATCAGCATATTGGGAGCATAAACTAGCTCGTTGTGCCTAAAAACCACACACCTATAACTATGCTTTCTTACATGCATCAATAGTTTACCTATATATAGTATAGGTGATAGAAATTGATAGAACGTGTGTGAACCAGTGCTTTATGCATAAAGGCAATATGTTCCATACATCAAAGTGATGTAGTTGCTATGCGAACCTCTATGGCTGATATAAACTAATTTATGTCACACATTAGGTAGTTGAATTTTGGCCTGTTTAGCACCTCATATGGAGCTGTATAAAAGTTCATATTTTCATTAATAGAAGTTTTTTTCAAAATGTCCCCAAGTCGGGTGAAAAAATTATCCAAAATTAAATTATTGCTGGAGAAAAAACTCAACAAAAACTACTCACACAAACTTTATTTCACTCAAAAGTTCACCTCCTGCAGGTTGGCTAGTTATGCTGTATAATGTGGCACATTTTGTACAGGTATTACTTCATTATTTCGTCATTTGTAAACTTGGAAAACATGTCTGGGCATAGGTTACACCTCATTAGTACAAATTCAACACCCAAATATAGCAATAATCAACAGAAAGGTGTGCAGTCCAGCTTTGCAAAGGGCCTTTACCTGCGCAGCAACACGTGTTGCTGAATCTTTAATAACTTTTGAATCATTAGAACTAGAAACAAAGGGGCATATTAGCAAGGCAGGTGATATGAAATTAACGCCGCTTTTGCGGCCGTTTTCGGCCGCAAAGCGACGATAATTTCATTGCCCTATTAGCAAGCTGTCGCTAACATCAGTTAGCGACAGCTTTTAGGTGATAGCGAGCGGTTTCGGGCCCGCTTTGCATGTCAGCGATATTTATCGCTAATGACATGCAAAGTGGGCGTATCGCCTATCATCAACGCACGTGTAGTGATGAAAAAATTTGCGCTAAGCGCGAATATCGCTGAAAACTAACGCCTGCTCAGACCACTTCTTAGCCAGTATATCCAATGGGAGTTGGATATTCAGGTTAAGACCCTATTGGCGTTAATGCCTGAATATCGCTGGATTTCCAGCGATATTCACGCATTAAGCCGCTATCGCCGGATATTTTATCGCATTTGACATAAACGTTGCTAAAAGCACGTTATCTCTGCAATAAAATCCGACGATGCACGGCGACAGAAAAATTGTCGCTAAGCTTACTTAGCGATAAATATCGCTAGTTGTTGATAATATGCCCCCAAATCTTTTTGTTGTAGTTAAAATCTATTAATCAAATTATGTCGCAGATGATGGGCTATGTGGCAAATACGGCAAAGCTATAACTATGCAAAACTGATACGGTTGCACAATCACATGATTCCTGTGGTCCTGCCAGAGGGGCAGCTGTGAACATGTACACTATTGTGGGTGTCTGAAGGCGTGCGTCCAACGTGCCTGGTGAATCCGCTGTCTGAGTTCACTTCAACTAGCATAAGCTAATCTTTGTACCTCATCAAAGCTATCTTTTAAAAATTACATGGGCATCCAGGGTCTCAAGCACCACAATCACAGCTGCCTGTTCAGTTGTCAGGGACCAGAGCTGAGCTGTTTTACTCACACACAACCTTTAGGTGTTTTACATATATATGGCCTTTGTATGTTGATATGTTTACCTTCAAGTACTGCTAGGGCAGTGCTGTCTTCAGTGTAATTCTAGAATCTTGCTGGGGACCGTCTCCAGGGGGGGCTAGTTTGCACGCAGTCCTGGTTGTACTCTGCTGTCACCAATAAAGACTTTTTTTTAATAATAACTTGTGCTGAATATAACAAGCTGCCAGCTCCCCGGTAACAAAGAGATGCCACGCTGTGCCCACGGCGGATGCACACATCACAGTCTCTTTGCCGAGGCCACAGTGCCCGTTTGTTGGCAAAACCCGGAGCAGCCCATTGGCACAGGAGGCGCACGATATGATGAAATAAGGGAATACATTTCACATCCTTACAGAATTCTCTATTATTTGCTGTAAATGAATCTGCATTACGTATTTTCCCTCCAGTTTTAACACCTACCTTTCAGAATTGAATGTCATCTCCTTTGTTAGCATAAATTTAGAAGTGCTCTTTGAAACATTCCAGAAGGATGCTCCCCCCTGGGCTCCATTCCAGGCGCGCGCTCGGATGCGCCGCGCGAGCCTCATGAATATCTCCCTTTGAGTGGCGGCTCCTGCGCCTTCCCCGGTGGGCGTTGATTGACAGGCATTGTTTCCATCTTTTATTGAAGCTCCTGTTGAAAGGTGGAAGCCATTGTCAGGTGGTAATTGTTCAGGAGCAGATCTTTCCGGGCCTTTCTCAGTGGGAAGGTGTGTTTCACTCAATCCTCTGTGGCATTTCAAGGGCCTTGGCAGCCGGGGGCCGTTCCCAGCAGAGGCCCAGGATTGGATGGGCAAGGAAACTGCATGTAACTCACGCGCCGCAGAGGTAGTCTCAGTTCAGACACCTGAAGACACCGTATCGAAACTAAGGCACCCCTGGCTCCACGCATATCCGTTATTAGCGCCCCAGTTGGGCTACATATGGTCAGATGGGCGCTGACCTGCTCAGTAGTGGGCCCTGGTCTTGGGCAGTCTCAGACAGGGTGGCCGCTATCCACAGTGATGACCACACTTATGAAAGGGTTGTGTCTCTTTTGCACCACCCAAAGGTATGCATGCTCGGCCCAACCCGTAAATGCGATTCATCAAGCCATGCTAGACCACCTTACGTGGGCCTGAGTGGCTTGATATATCTAGAGAAACGTCACAACCCAAATCGCTGTATCGCATCACTCTGCTCCAGGGAGGCATTCCATGGGTGTTCCCATGCAAAGCCCATATTTACCACAAATGGTGGCCTTGAAACTGCAACACCTCCTCAGGAGAGGCATAACTAGGGGAAATGTGTTTATTTTCCAATGTTTCCATTCTACAGCACATCTAGAAAAAAGAAAAAGCCTCCTGGGATTTTTTGTGTGCAGGAAGGTGCCCCGATAGCAATCCTGCGCACAATGCAGGGACCCTTGCACCATGGTGCAAGAGTGTCTGAATTGGCGCTAGGCAGCACACCGTTGTCCCAGTGCTGGGAAAAGGCCAGAATTTGCTGTATTATGTTAAATATGGCGGATTCCTGCCCTTTCTCTGTCATGGAGCATAAAGGTGATTTGCTGTGCTGTATGACATATTGGTAAATATGCCCCTGCAAGTATATATTTAAACGCATTCCCAACCAAGGGTGGAGACAGATCCTTCCTCCCTGTTTCAGTTGGCAGCCTTAGGATGACGACCCCACTGCAAGCCACTCCATAACGCCTAAACAAGCAATTGGTGGGTCTGGGTTGGATGACTTTTCTCCCATCCTCTGCACTTTCTCTGGCATCCTGTGGGCTGGTGGCTTTGGCGGTCCTAGTGCCAGGCAGCAGGCCTAGTCCCAGATGGCTGGTGTAGTGCCAGGTAGCAGGCCTAGTGTCCGGAGGTCCACCGTTGGTTCCACAAAAGGATGGTGGTTCCTCTTGTAGCGGCTTGATCCATCTAGGGGCGCTGTCCTCCTCTTGAAAACCCTTGCCGTACGTAGCAGAGGAACCCCGCCACAGAGCTGCCTGGCTTCCAGCATGCTAGCTGGATGTCTGTGTAACCCTCACTTTCAGAAATTTCATTGATGCTAGCAACTCCTGATTTCCCAACATTTTATGACTGTAAAAAAATCAGCAAAAAAATTGATTATTTTTGTCCTTATGATGAAATTTAGAGACCCTGGGCCTTTGAATCTGGTTCTGTTGGTTGTAGATGTAGTGTACTGTAGCCAGACTGTTTTGAGTAAACACCAATTTTTCAGGGGTGACAAACCTTAGAGGGCTATAAATAATCACACTAGCTTTCAAGATACTATCCGAGCACAAAAAAGGATTCTCATTTGTGTGACTTGTGTGCAACTTCATCTTAAATGAATATCCTGAAATCTTGACCTCAGAGCCTGGATTTACTAAACTTTCGCACAACGCAGCAAGACAACTTACAGTAGTGTGTTGCGTGAAAGGGAGAGAGCAGAAATGCACCATATCTATTAAGATGGTGAACTAAAGGTGAACCACACTGCCACACCTCTACACTGCACATGGTCTGCTCTAGATGCTGCAAAACAACAGTTGATGGACAGAATGCAGAACAATGTCAGACATTCACCCCAGTACAAAGATCTGGGCCTAAATCCATCGTTTTTTTGCACTCCACACCACCCCAATTCAGACATGGCCATATGCAAATCAGCCTTGACCCTGAGCCTTGAATGCTTGATTCCGGTCCAGGAAAGACATGGCTTGGCAGTTCGGGCTGGACTGTTCCCATGAGGCACAGGGTCAAGACTGATTTGCATATGGCCATGTCTGAACTGGGGTGGCTTGGTGAGCAAAATAACGATGGATTAAACCCAGATCTGTGACTGGGGGTGAATGTTTTGCCATTGTGCAACATTCCGTCCATCATCTTGTGTTTTTTGCTGCTCTAGATGCTGCTAGGAAGTCCTCCTGTCTTGGTGAGCCCAGCCTACACATGGTTCTGTGGGCACGGATACATATCAGGTAGCAGTCATAAGAATGGCCGTTCACCTGCTACGCCTGGCACTGCCCTCTGGTTCAGGGTATACAGGAGTTGTGCCAGAGACAATAGCGTACGAGCACCAGAGGGTTGAAAGTGCATGAATTCCAATTTAATCCCACCTCACTATGATGCAACCACAACACAAAAGTCACTCATAGATGGGTGGGTGAGGCATAGAGGCTGAAACAGGAGAAGTGTAGAGTATGAACAGAAAGTCTGTGAAACAAAATGGAGACCACACAATTTGTGGTTCCAGTCATGCTCCATTGTGAGCCAAGCTGCCTCATTCCTCCATGTCTCTACACTTTCAGTAGTCACTGCGATGAGCCGTGCCACAGGAGTAGAACCCAATTAGACTAACTGTATCTCAGGGGCACAGAGGCCAGAGCAGCCCCAGGATGTATTATGCACTCAGAATGCTGAAAAGGCGTTTTCATGAGAAAGACCACTCATCATGAACAAGTCACCCCTGATATTTAAACCTTACTAAGCAGAACCAAAACACATCCACCCTTAAAGAACTTCATTGTCTCTCAGTCAGCACTTAATTTGAGGCGGTGGTTTCCAGTGCTTGCCACTGGCACTTAATTGTCAACATCAGCATTCATAACAGCAGCCACATGGTGGTGCTGTTCGTGTAATTTAGAGATGAGCATTTCAAAACCTGTTTATTATTCAATATAAAGCGCTCTGATACCCGATACTTTCAGGTCAAATTTGCACTATAGTAAACTCCATTAAAAAAAAATATATATACATTAAAAACAACTAATACCTGTTGCCCAAGTCATTCTTTAAGCTTTGAGCACCTTGGAAAGTCTGTATTGCCACACTTGTAGTAATGTGATGGTTAGTAGTTGTGTAGGTACTGCTTTTGGCAGCGCTGACAGGGGCAATGTGTGGTGCAAGCTGCAGTGGCCTCCTGACGGGGGCCTGTCCCTGGCACTTAAGTTTTTTTTTACAAATGAAGCAGTGCCCTCAGTAAATGTCAATATTGCATTAAAGAACCATTGCAATGGCCATAAAGCACACTGAGGCAAAGGCCTTGAGAACCTACAGAATCTGACAACTCTCCAAATCCCAACCAGAGACCTACACTCAATGTCTTCTCATGTTAACCAATGACAGGCCAAGAGCTGTCGTAGTCTCTTCTGACTATCAAAGATACCTACTGTGGCATGAATGCAGACGGACTCTCCAGGGTTATATTTTCCAGGTAATAATGCAGGTGTGCACTGTTTCAAGGCTATTAATGGCACAACACTTATGAAACTCTGGAGAAATCACAGCCAACAGTTCTTCATTTGGAGCCAAAGATTTGCAATAGCAACGGTAATAATCATAAAGGCCGTGAGATTTTGTAGAGATCCTGGTTAATAGTCAGGGAAATAGGTTATAGTTCAATCTGAAAGTTGAGACTACCTAAAAGTTACATAAAAGATTGGCTGATGTGAAAATAAGATCACCAGGGTGAGTGATAACCTTGGATGTATTATGGTGTGCTCTTGACCTGACGACTTGTTAGATGGACGTTCAAATTGATTAGACCTACAAGAAGGACATCTTAATAGTTCCTGTAATGAAATGAGGAGACTATAATAATAGTTTCTAAACAATGAGGAAGGTGGCCACCAGAAAGGATGTGGTTCCCAATTGAGCATCCACTATAAAGAGTGCGACTGCTCTACATTGTTTTGTAGCTGAGCCTTCGATGTGATCGTTTTATGCTTTCCTAATCTTCTGCCAAGAACCCTGTGATGATCGCCTTGATAAAGCAATTGCAGGCTTGCTGTTTCAATCCTTTTCAGTAGAAGGTATAGAGTTCTCAGAAAAATACACATCTGTGGAAGCACTTACTTTTGAGATAAAGGTGCAAAAATTAGCGGCAAGCATTCTGAGAATTCTAAGAAAGATATTACATTTTCTACCTTCCTCTACGCGGAGGATTGTGATTCAGGCGCTTGTTCTTTCACACCTGGACTGCAGTAATTCTCTTTACTTAGGATGCCTGCAATATGTCCTGAAAAGACTGCAGGTGGTTCAAAATCCAGCAGCTCATCTGCTTTTAAAGATACCGAAGTATGAATCTATCTCGAGTGCATTGGCTTCTCTGCATTCGCTACCAATAAAATAGACATTCCAATAGAAGTGCCTTTTTATTGCTCATTGAGCTTATTACAAAAAGGGCCCTCTGTTGTTACATCATTTGATGCGATAATATAGCCCTATTACATTCTTGAGAACCTCTACCCTACATCTGGCGGCGATCCGGATGGTTCAGAAAGTGAGAAGTGGAAGCCAGTCCGTTTCCTGTCTTGTAGGTAAGTTATGGAATGCACTGCCAGGTTATGGAAGATGGAAGACTAAGAGTGTTTCAGGAACCATCTGAAAACGTATTTGTTTAATCTGGATAAGACAAGGTTCTGAACTATGTGCTAGTGCTGGGAGAACCCTTCTGGGTAGCCACACACTTTACACGTTCCCATGAATTGCATTGAATTGAATGGCATTGATTTGAATTGAATTGAATTGAATTGAACTAAATTGAACTGAATTGAATTGAATTGAATTGAACTGAATTGAGTTGAATTGAATTGAACTGAATTGAATTAAATTGACCTGAAGTGAACTGAATTGAACTGAACTTAACTGAATTGAATTGAACTGACTCGAATTGAACTGAATTGAATTGAATTGAACTGACTTGAATTGAATTGTACTGACTTGAATTGAACTGAACTGAACTGAACTGAATTGAACTGAACTGAACTGAATTGTACTGAATTGAATTGAATTGAACTGAATTGAATTGAAATGAACTGAACTGAACTTAATTGAATTGAATTGCACTGAATTGAATTGAATTTAATTGAATGGAATTGAACACTTTCTTAGTATGTCTACATACAGGAACCTTCATTATTATAGTCCTGTCTGAGGGAATTGGGAGAATATGTAGTATTGTATAAAAAGGCAACAACTGACTTGTCGGACTTGGTCTACTGGGGAACCAGGTTGTAATTGACTTTTGAGTGCTTTCATACCTGTACTTCCAAGCACAGGGAGTGTTGCATTTGGCCTCCTTCTTATAAGGCAGAAAGTTCCTCTCTCTCTTTAAAATCCATAGTGCTCCACAGTCTGTGCATCAACAAGTTACTACATTGAAATCTTTCTGATATGATTACTTTTCAGACGGCTTCGCTTCATTATCACCCTCATTCACACCACACCTGGAGATCTCTAAGCCAGCGGTATCACCGAGCTAGTATTTATTGGGATTCTGATGCAACCTAGCCCTTTGCAGCGCTGAGGAACACATGATTAATAGGCTAAAGTAAGCCTTTATCTGTGGGATTTTGTAAACCTACAGCAGTAAAATGTCCACATTTCAATGTACCTAGAACAAACTTTAATCCCCAAGAAATGAGTCCACAGAAATTACTGATCACTGGCAAAATTGAACTCGGCTGGAAAAAACACGATGTATGCTTGGGCATTCAAATATTGAAATTGTTAGTTGAATGATATTTTTTAAGATTGAATGAGCGTTACTCCTTACTTGAGTGAAGTTAGAGTAAAGAAATCTACTCTGCACACATTGTTCTAAATATATGTATTTTTTTTAAATAACACAATTGTTGATTTGTGACTACTACAAACAAGCATTTACAATGCAATGGTCTCGGCATTATTAAAGGTAGAGCTATTGGCATTGCTCATGACATTTTTTTTTTAAAATCATAAATAAATGGCATTGTCATTTACATTGCCAATAGCTTAATCGTTAAATAAATGGCATTGTCATTTACAATGCCAATAGCTTAATCACTCGCAAATGCATGACCTATTGCATTTACACACACACAGAGCCACACACACAGAGTCACTCACATAGAGCCACCTACACAGAGCCACCCTCACACAGACAGAGCCACCCACACATAGAGCCACCTACAAAAAAAGCTATCCACACAGAGCCACACACACACACAGAGCCACACACACACATACAGAGCCACCCACACAGAGCCACCCACACAGTCATTCACATAGAGCCACCTACACAGAGCCACCCTCACACAGACAGCCACCCACACATAGAGCCACCTACAAAAAAAGCTATCCACAGAGCCACCCACACACAGAGAGCCACACACGCACACAGCCACACACACAGATCCACACACACACACACAGAGCCACACACACAGAGCCACACACACACACAGAGCCACACACACACACACACAGAGCCACGCACACACACAGAGTCCCCCCCACACACACAGAGCCCCCCCCCACACACACAGAGCCCCCCACACACACACACAGAGCCCCACACACACACAGCCCCCCACACACACAGCCCCCCACACACAGAGCCCCCCACACACACAGAGCCCCCCACACACACAGAGCCCCCCACACACAGAGCCCCCACACACTGAGACCGACACACACAGAGCCCCACACACACACACACAGAGCCCCACACACACACACACAGCCCCCACACACACACAGAGCCCCCCCAACACACACACAGAGCACCCCCACACACAGAGCCACACACGCACACACACAGAGCCACACACACATACACAGAGCCCCAGAGCATATGGGGTGACCTCCATGGAAGCACTTCCTTTTAGCCCATCAGGCTCCGCAATAGGTAGTACAAACAACAGCTTGTTCAAGTAAGAAAGGTAAAGAAAAAAACTACTCCATTAACTTTAAACATGCCTATTTCAAACCTAATACTTTTTCTCGAATAGCTTCCATTTTTAAAGGCTGAAAACAAACAATTTTGAAGTAATAAAATTCAATTGTGTGCTGCAAAGTTTTATTTTTGGTGCTGCGAAATTTTCTAATCTATGATGCAATGTCTCTGGGGGTGGGGAGAGTCTATCTAGAGTCTTCTCGCCAGAGATGTGCAACCAGTAAGATAATCTCCATGCTGTCAGTTACATTTTAGGAGAATAGATAGTTAAGTGGCAAATATCAACAAATATTAGCAAAACCAATAGATCCAAGATAAGAATCTGTTGCGAAAGGAACTACAAATTTAGATGCTGAGTAGCCTTGGCTAAATAGCTGAAAGTAGTATATAGATACTGCCATAGACATCCAATGTGACCGTGTTCTAGTATCATGGTTACACCCTAGAACAGTCCTGTGATCAGTGAAATATGTTGTCAACACAAATATTTATGCATACTAAGCCGAAACAGCTAAAGGAAAAAATAGGAGGTGAAGGATAACCTCATAATTTCTTTTATCAAAATCATGTCATGCCTCACTCCACTGTATTGTGATCAAACTAAAAGATCAGCCATAGGCAGACTGATTCCGTTCCAAACCTATTCTTTCTATTGTAAAGGTGTGGTTATTATGAGCACACAATATCGTATACTGCCTTTCGATGTCCTAAATGGATAAAGTAATGCCATTAGTGTTCCCATATTTGACCAACGTCCAAACCAACTGTAAGCCCCCTAAGGTTCAACTCCTTACCGTATTCATCAATGCGGTTGCCAACCCAAATAACACTTCCAAGTACACAGTCTGTATTTAAATAAAATATATATGCATGTAATCCTATCATGTTATCAAGGACTATATTAACACTAAAACATATCAGCACCCTCACTATATCACTATATCTTCCTAACGTATCATATCTGTGCAGAATGGATATGGTATGTTTGGAAGATATAGTGAGGGTGCGGATATGTTTTAGTGTTTATACAGCCCTTGAAGATATCACCAGATTATATCTTATATCTATATCTATATCTATATCAATATATATATATATAGGGATGCAAACAGACTCTTGTTCCCGTGAGAAAGGGAAGGCTATTCCCGAAACGCGTCGAGTAAAGCTGTGAAATAAATCCGGATTTGAAAACTGATGTTGGCCTGGACTCCGTTCTTGGGAATCGTGAACGTGTGTGTTTGGTATGTGAAGGGAGTGGCAATCCCGTCCGTGGCCCGCCGCTGAAAGAGGCCACTGCAGCTTATTGCCAAAACTGTTTGTTGGAACTGATATATATATATATATATATATATATTTTTTTTTTTATCAACAGACAGTGTATTTGGAAGACATACGAAGATTGAGGATAAAGAGGAGAACATATCTACACTAACTCGTTGTGGGAACTCTGTGATTTGAATATTGGTGCTCGGGATTACATTTATTGTGATTGGGGGCAGTCTGGTCACCTACTTGAAGGGTGCAGTGGCTGCTTCACGTGCCTGGAGCAACATTTTGGACTTAGTGCATTAAATATTTAACATGATAGTGCACCGAAGTTACTCCGCAACCTCACTTTTGTACTGTAAATAAAGATACACCTGGAGGTACCTACATATCGTAGGCTGTCTTCCTAACCATAGGCAAAGGTGATACCTGCTTACTGACACTGCAAGAACTCTAAACTACCTTCGACATTGGTCATCTCAACCTAACCCATACCATTAAGATTCTACTTGGATTCCTCAGCATCATCTTTCATTGGTTCTCCTCCTGACTAGCCAACAGACACCAGGTGGTTCACATGACCACACCCACGGTTCAGACAGACAATCACTATCAACTCCAGACAGGGTCCTATCTTGCTTGGTCATCTGCAACATTTACATGGAACCCCATGGCGACTCCAATTGAACTTTAAAGTCTAATCAGCTCCACACATCCAACACCTCAAGCAGGCAGCACCTTAACCAGAAATGGAACTTAAGCATCTACCTGAAGCTCAACCCCGCCATGACAACATTTCTATTGAGAGCTACATCTAGTCCAAACCTGGCTCAAAAAGACGGGGGGAAACAAAGAGTGATCCCAAAAATCACCCAATTAAATGGGGATCCTGACTACACCCTTAAGAGTAGGGTGTGGAGAGAGACTGACATTGCATCTGCGAACACATCAGACATGCCCAAAACTTTAGAATATTTCACCATGTTCTGCTCGGAGGTGTCCACCCAATAGAGGGCGACACTTCTGCTGCTGATCAAGTCTTGAAGGGGCCTGGGAAATAGCCTGTCTCTCAGCTCCTAGCTGATGGCCCCCCCCCTTTGGAAAGTTCAGCCTCGGCTCCCACCAGAAAGCGCTGCAACTCTCCCTCTGAATGTGGGCAGGGGGCAAGTAGGAATATGGCGTTGCGGTTCTTCGGAAAGGTATGCCAGGTAGTGGCTCTTGGAGGTACCTCACCTGATCCCCCTAGAACGCAGCAGAGCCGGCTTGGCTGGTGAAGTGATGTCTGGCCGATCCCACTGGTAATCCAACAGCGTCTCCTTCAGTGCAGTGTGCGTCAAGGAAACCGGCGGCTGGACTCGGGTGCGGGTAGCACACGAAGGCTCCCGATCCCCTCGAATCTCCAACTCCTCTTCCAGTTCCTCAAAGCTGCGGGCCCGAGCTCCCGAAAACGGCAGAGACGAGATGGCTGGCCATGGAGCCCACGCGAGTCGAAGCAGCGGGAGCCCCAGCAGACCTGGCCGGGACCGAGGCGGCAGCCCAGATAGTTTAAAAGCCACAAAGCGACCAGCCTGAGGTGCAAGCGGTGCTCTGGGCTCGCGGGGGATGTGTCAACCAGGAGCACAGCAGTATAGGTGGAAGCCATGATGGCCGCGTTGCAACCCCCTGGACAGCTCCAGAGACCGCAGCCCTAACTCTAGTAAAAAATCCACTCCTCCATGCCCCCTTCCAGTTCTAGGTTCACTTCCACTTCATAGTGATCAAACATGTCGCGCGCTCCTCTGCCCCCGGCTTGTAATTGGTCCACACGAAAGACTCGTTTGTGTGATTGGGCCAGTGTTGTTCTTTTGCTCTCTCCAATGAACACATAGTAGTATGATGAGAGTGCATCATTTCAATTGGAGGGTGAATCTATTCAAAGCTAGACCGCAACTCTTTTATATCGTGCGTCCGGTTTAGCGGACAAGTTAGGTGAAGTGCAAAAACATTTGGATATAATAATCGTAGGGAAAGGATCAGCAATAGGGTGCCCTTGCCGTATCATGAGCACAGAGACCATTGATCTAACGCGGACACCACGTTATTTAATACTAACCAACAAGTTATCATGCAACACTGATCTTAGGCCCCAACTCCTAAAGGCTAGTTTTATTGGAAGGGAGCCACAATGTTTGTTAACGTAATGCATTCGCCAATTAAATTGCATTTCAGATCACGGAAACACTCCAGGCTTTAATAACGTGATCATATTTATTAAAAAAATGAATAGATCAGCTCAATGTCGTCTTTTCTATTAAGCAGCGGTCAAAGTCCATTGAAAACAAGCGGATGGATCCGAAAAAGACAGGGCTTAAAGGGAGTGACGCCCCTCTCCACCAATGGCTGGCCCGCATTTACGAGGCCAGCAAATGGAGAAGAGGGGCGGGTTCAAGCCCCCTAACTAAAAATCATTAAATCTTCGGACTGAACTGCGCAAGCGCAGCCTACGGTCCACCGACCTAAAAAGGTGTTTTGAGAAGGAATTAATAGGAGTGGATAGAATTTTATTCGGAGTTCGGAAAAGCAAGTAGGTATTAAAGAATCAATTTTGTTCCAGAGCAACACTGTAAAAATACTGTATACCAGAAGACACACAATTATATTTGAAAGTCTTGCTTTCCTAGAAATATACATACATTAAATGATATTTATTACTTGCCCCCCTTCTTTCCATATTTTTTTCCGAAAGTTGTAAGATGGTTATCAGATTCAATTAATGCAACCAAGAGTGGGAGTCATTACTAGTGCTTAACTTGTAAAAAAATAAGTGTCGGGCCCTCGTCAGGAGGCCACTGTAGTTCGAACCACACATTCCGACTGTACTTGCTAAAGTACTAACCATCACACTACTACAAGTGTGAAAATTCAGGCTGGTCGAGGCCACCAGAGATTTAAGAATGGCTTGGGTGGCAGGTACTAGTTGTTTATAATGTATATTGAATAATAAAAAACGTCTGTTTTTCTGCTCATCTTTAAATTGCACAAACAGCACCACCATGTGGCCACTGTCATAAGTGCAGGTTCTGGCAATCAAGTGCTGGTACCGAGAACCGGTAACCATCACCTCAAATTAAGCACTGTCATTACCAAACCTACCATTCACTGGCCATCCCTTCTGATTGTGCCGTCTCATTTGTAAAAGTTTGAACTGTAATAATGGCCATGGAAAACGGAGAACCCTCAATATCTCTGGTTGGTTTAATGTTATGCCCGCTGTTGTTACTGAATTACAGTTCTGTAGCAGCGGTTACTGAATTACAGTACTGTAGCCGCAGTTACTGACTTACAGTTCTGTAGCAGCGGTTACTGAATTACAGTCCTGTAGCAGCGGTTACTGAGTTACAGTCCTGTAGCTGCGGTTTCTGAATTACAGTCCTGTAGCTGCGGTTTCTGAATTACAGTCCTGGAGCTGCTGTTACTGAATTACAGTCCTGTAGCTGCGGTTACTGAATTACAGTCCTGTAGCTGTGGTTACTGAATTACAGTCCTGTAGCAGTGGTTTCTGAATTACAGTCCTGTAGCAGCAGTTTCTGAATTACAGTCCTGTAGCAGCGGTTACTGAGTTACAGGTCTGTAGCTGCAGTTACTGAATTACAGTCCTATATCAGCGGTTACTGAATTACAGTCCTGTAGCTGCGGTTACTGAATTACAGTCCTGTAGCAGCGGTTACTGAGTTACAGTCCTGTAGCTGCAGTTATTGAATTACAGTCATGTAGCAGCAGTTACTGAGTTACAGTCCTGGATCTGAGGTTACTGAATTACAGTCCTGTAGCAGTGGTTACTGAATTACAGTCCTGTAGAAGCACTTACTGAGTTACAGTTCTGTAGCTGCTGTTACTGAATTACAGTCCTGTAGCAGCGGTTACTGAATTACAGTCCTGTATCCGCTGTTACTGAATTACAGTCCTGTAGCAGCGGTTACTGAATTATAGTCCTGTAGCTGCAGGTACTGAATTACAGTCCTGTAGCTGCGGTTACTGAATTACAGTCCTGTAGCTGTGGTTACTGAATTGCAGTCCTGTAGCCGCTGTGGTTACTGAATTACAGTCCTGTAGCTGCGGTTACTGAATTACAGTCCCGTTGCAGCGGTTACTGAATTACAGTCCTGTAGCTTTGTTTACTAAATTACAGTCCTGTAGCGGCGGTTACTGAATTACAGTCCTGTAGCTGCGGCTACTGAATTACAGTCCTGTAGCAGTGGTTACTGAGTTACAGTCCTGTAGCAGAGGTTTCTGAGTTACAGTGCTGTAGCAGCGGTTACTGAGTTACAGTCCTGTATCTGCGGTTACTGAATTACAGTTCTGTAGCAGCAGTTACTGAATTACAGTCCTGTATCCGCGGTTACTGAATTACAGTCCTGGAGCAGCGGTTACTGAATTATAGTCCTGTAGCTGCGGTTACTGAATTACAGTCCTGTAGCTGCGGTTACTGAATTACAGTCCTGTAGCAGTGGTTACTGAATTGCAGTACAGTAGCTGCTTTGGTTACTGAATTACAGTCCTGTAGCTGCAGTTACTGAATAACAGTCCTGTAGCTACAGTTACTGAATTGCAGTCCTGTACCTCCGGTTACTGAATTACAGTGCTGCAGCTGTGGTTACTGAATTGCAGTCCTGTAGCTGCGGTTACTGAATTATGCGGTTACTGAATTACAGTCCTGTAGCTGCATTTACTGAATTGCAGTCCTGTAGCTGCGGTCACTCAATTACAGTCCTGTAGCTGCGGTTACTGAATTGCAGTCCTGTAGCTGCGGTTACTGAATTACAGTCCTGTAGCTGCGGTTACTGAATTGCAGTACTGTACCTGCGGTCACTTAATTACAGTCCTGTAGCTGCATTTACTGAATTGCAGTCCTGTAGCTGCGGTTACTGAGTTACAGTCCTGTAGCTGGGGTTACTGAATTACAGTACTGTAGCTGCGGTTTCTGGGGTTACTGAATTACAGTACTGTAGCTGCGTTTTCTGAATTACAGTCCTGTAGCAGCGGTTCCTGAATTACAGTCCTGTAGCTGCAGTTTCTGAATTACAGTCCTGTAGCTGCAGTTACTGAATTACAGTCCTGTAACAGTGGTTACTGAATTACAGTCCTATATCTGCGGTTACTGAATTGCAGACCAGTAACTGTGGTTACTGAATTACAGTCCTGTAGCTCCGGTTACTGAATTACAGACCTGTAGCTACGGTTACTGAATTACAGTCCTGTAGCTGCAGTTACTGAATTTCAGTCCTGTAGCTGCAGTTACTGAATTATAGTCCTGTAGCTGCGGTTACGTAATTGCAGTCCTGTAGCTGCAGTTACTGAGTTACAGTCCTGTAGCAGCGGTTTCTTAATTACAGTACTGTGGCAGCGGTTGCTGAATTACAGTCCTGTAGCAGCGGCTACTGAGTTACAGCCTCGTAGCTGTAGTACAGTCCTGTAGCTGATGTTTCTGAATTACAGTCCTGTGTCTGCGGTTACTGAATTACAGTCCTGTAGCAGCGGTTTCTGAATTAAAGTCCTGTAGCAGCAGTTACTGAGTTACAGTCCTGTAGCAGTGGTTACTGAGTTACAGTCCTGTAGCTGCAGTTACTGAGTTACAGTCCTGTAGCAGCGGTTACTGAATTACAGTCCTGTAGCTGCAGTTACTGAGTTACAGTCCTGTAGTAGCGGTTTCTGAATTACAGTCCTGTAGCAGCGGTTACTGAATTACAGTCCTGTATCAGCGGTTACTGAGTTACAGTCCTGTAGCTGTAGTTACTGAATTACAGTTCTATAGCTGCGATTTCTGAATTACAGTCCTGTAGCTGCAGTTACTGAGTTACAGTCCTGTAGCAGCGGTTACTGAAATACAGTCCTGTAGCTGCAGTTACTGAATTACAGTCCTGTAGATGCAATTACTGAATTACAGTCCAGTAGCTGCAGTTACTGAATTACAGTCCTGTAGCTGTGGTTACTGAATTACAGTCCTGTAGCTGCAGTTACTGAGTTACAGTCCTTTAACTGCGGTTACTGAATTGCAGTCCTGTAGCTGCGGTTACTGAATTACAGTCCTGTAGCAGCGGTTTCTGAATTACAGTCCTGTAGCAGCAGTTACTGAGTTACAGTCCTGTAGCTACGAATACTGAATTACAGTCCTGTAGCTGCGGTTTCTGAATTACAGTCCGGTAGCGGCGGTTTCTGAATTACAGTCCTGTAGCTGCAGTTACTGAGTTACAGTTCTGTATCTGCAGTTACTAAAATACAGTCCTGTAGCTGCAGTTACTGAGTTATAGTCCTGTAGCAGTGGTTACTGAATTACAGTCCAGTAGCTGCAGTTACTGAATTACAGTTCTGTAGCTGCGGTTACTGAGTTACAGTTCTTTAACGGCGGTTTCTGAATTACAGTCCTGTAGCAGCGGTTACTGAATTACAGGCCTGTAGCAGCGGTTACTGAGTTACAGTGCTGTAGCTGCAGTTACTGAATTACAGTCCTGTAGCTGCGGTTTCTGAATAACAGTCCTGTAGCTGCAGTTACTGAGTTACAGTCCTGTAGCTGCAGTTACTGAAATACAGTCCTGTAGCTGCGGTTACGGAATTGCAATCCTGTACCTGCTGTTACGGAATTGCAGTCCTGTAGCTGAATTACAGTCCTGTAGCTGCGGTTATTGAATTACGATCCTGTAGCTGCGGGTTTTGAATTATAGTCCTGTAGCTGCAATTACTGAATTACAGTTTTGTAGCTGTAGTATTGAATTATTGAATTGCAGTCCTCTAGCTGCGGTTACGGAATTGCAGTCCTGTACCTGCTGTTACGGAATTGCAGTCCTGTAGCTGAATTACAGTCCTGTAGCTGCGGTTATTGAATTACGATCCTGTAGCTGCGGGTTTTGAATTATAGTCCTGTAGCTGCAATTACTGAATTACAGTTTTGTAGCTGTAGTATTGAATTATTGAATTGCAGTCCTCTAGCTGCGGTTACGGAATTGCAGTCCTGTAGCTGAAGTACAGTCCTGTAGCTGCGGTTATTCAATTACGATCCTGTAGCTGCGGTTTTTGAATTATAGTCCTGTAGCTGCGATTACTGAATTACAGTTCTGTAGCTGTAGTAATGAATTATTGAATTGCAGACCTGTAGCTGCGGATACTGGTCCCTGGGCCAGCTCTCCCGCTGCTGTAGGCTGAGCTCCCACTCCAACCTGTAACCGCTGTTAGCCAGACACCTCACCGCTGCTCTCAACCTATCCCCATAACTTGTTTTCCTTCCACCTACCTTTAAGCTAGTTGTCTCCATAAACAGTCTTTTTTCCCACCTAAATCTTACCTTTGGCATCCTTTTATGCCTCCATAAAAAAAAATTCCCTCCTAAATTTACCCTTTTGCATCCTTTTACCCTCCATTAACAGTCTTTTTTCCCGTCTAAACTTAATCTTTTGCTTCTTTTTGCCTTCATAAACAGTCATTTTTTTCCCACCTAAACTTGACCTTTTTGTCTGTATACCCTTGTTTTCCTCCCGCCTAATAAAACTTTGCCTCCGTTTTACCTCTACAGCCTTCTTTTCTTCTGCCTATTTGTGACCTTCTCTTCCGCTAATTGAGACTATTTCCCCCCTGTTTTGTAACACTGCATCTTCTTCCTAATTGTGTTTTATGATTCCCGCCTTAACTTAACTTCTTTCCTCCTCCCGCTTCCTGTCTTCTCCTAACACCACCCAGCACCCCTCTCCCTCCCAGGAACCTACCTAATGGAGGCCAAGGCGTGACCCCATTGAGCAGGTACCTGGGCCAGCTCCCCCGCTGCAGCAGGCTGAGCTCCCTATCAAGCCTGTAACCGCTTTCAGCCAGACACCTTGCTGATGCTCTCAACCTCACTCCATAACTTTGTTTTTCTTCCGCCTAACTTTTTGTCTCCTTTTTGCCCCCATAAACAGTCTTTTTTCTCACCTAAACTTAACCTTCTGCCTTCATAAATAGTCTTTTTTTCCCACATAATTTTAACGTTTTGCCTCTATAAACAGTCTTTTTTCTTGCCTACACTTAACCTTTTTGTCTCCTTTTTGCCTCCATAAACCTTGTTTTCTTACTGCCTAATAACATTTACGCCTCCTTTTTGCCTCCATAACCTTCTTTTTCTCCCACCTATTCGTGGCCTTCACTCCTGCCAATTGAGACTCTTTTCCCCCTGTTTTTTATTGTTGCATCTTTTTCCTGATCGTGTTTTCTGATTCCCGCATAAACTCAACCTCCTCTCGCTTCTCGCCTTCCCCTAACTGTGCCCAGGAACCTACTTAATGGAGGACACAGCGCGGGCGCACCAACAGTGATCCAAAGGCAAGCCCATATGCACCACCTGTCCGTGCCTGCCCAGTGCCAGGACCCCTGGATCTCTAACCACCCACAACTACTCTAGAGCTGAGTTAACTGCCATGATCCCAGGAACTTGCAGTCGCGTCTGCAGCCTCACTTCCCTTCGATCAATGTCAGGATCCTTCTCCTGCCGACACTGCTGATTCTCCTGCAATGTCGACCCACCCCCCACTCGGAACCCAGCCCATACCCACTGACAAAAGAGAAATCCAATGCCTCCTGAGAAATGCCCGATCACTCCACAAACATGCCACAGAAATCTGGGACACCATCACCTTCCTCACCCAGACTTCATCTTCCTCACCGAGACATGGCTCAACCTCACTTCTACACCGGACTTCGCCACCACCTCTCCCAGTGGCAACAAGATCATACACCTAGGCCAAGTCAACAAACACAGAGAAGGTATAGCCTTCATCCAACAAAGAGTCCCTCCACTGCACAGCAGCCAACGACGACTCCACCCCCATGATGGAACACCTCAATTTCAAACTCAACACAGACAGCAAGTCCACCATCAGGTGCACCACCTTGGTATATAGACCACCAGGACCACACCCACCTTCTGCATCTCCGACTTTCTAGTCCCCTTGACCTCTGCCCCAAGAACTTAATCTCCCTCAGAGACCTCAATTTCCACATTGACGACTCAAGCGACACCAACATGACAAACTTATTAGAGAACATGAACAACCTCAGTCTCACCCAAATTGTCAAAGGCCCCACGCACATAGCTGGATACTCTCTGGACCCGATCTTCACAGGCAGCAAAATAATAAAATATAGCCACACATCGGAGACTTCCTGGTCTGACCACTCAATTCTCCAGTTCTTCATTTTTACCACCTCCAACACTGCCACCGACCAGACCAGCACCTTCCATAGGAGCTGGAGCAAGGTAATGGAAAATCTATGTACCAACACCCTCAACACCACCCCCCAGACATCACTGCCGACCTCAAACTGGCCATCCAAAATTTCAAAACCCAAATCAACGAATGCACCAATATAGTCGCACCCCTCAAACCCGCAAAACAAAGCAGACCCTTCAAACACACCAGCTTGTTCACTCCTGAATTAAACACCTCTAAATGCAATTGCAAACAACTGGAAAGAATCTGGAGCGCCAACAAAACACCCATCGCCCAAGCCAACCTCAAAGTGTCTCTCAATAAATATCATGAAAAACCTGAAAAACACCGAAAAGAGAGCACTAGCCATGCTCCTCGAAGCTAACTCCAACCATAGCAAGCAACTATTTAGCATCATCAAAGAGTTCACCAAACCCTCAGCAACTGAGAACATCGTAACCCCCTCGCAGGAGCTCTGCAACACCCTCGCAGACTTCTTCTACAACAAAATCCCCACCATCTACGAACACTTCAAACTACAACCAACCAGTGTCAACTTTAACGAAATTCTCAACGAGAGTGACTCCATTTCAAACACTATAATCACTACGTGGAATCAACTAACCACACAAACCACCTCTACCATCATGAGATTCACCCACTCAGGAGCCTCCAGAGACCCCTTTCCCCACGAAATATTCAACCTGGGAAGCAACTCCATCAGTAAGCAACTCACCACCATCCTGAAATCACCAATCACCTCGGCCTCCTTCCCAGAAGGATGGAAACACACTGAAGTAAAACCTCTGCTGACCCAGCAGAACTCAAGAACTACCAGTCCATCTCCCTGCTCCCGTACCCAGCGAAAGTCCTGGAGAAAGCAATAAGCAGACAGCTCTCCAACCACCTAGAGATTAACACCCTCCTAGTTATATCCCAATAGGGATTCCATGCTAATCACAGCACAGAAACTGCCCTAATCACAGCCACAGATGACATCCAATCTCTCTTAGACTAGAGGGAGATGACAGCCCTATTCCTCACTGACCTCTCTGCAGCCTTCGACATATTGTCACACAACACCCTCCTACATAGACTCCATTAGATGGGGATCCAAGGAAATGCCCTCAAAAGGATCATTCCCCCAGGGTCCTCACTGAGTCCAACCCTGTTCAATTACATACATGGCCCCCCTGGCCACGCTAGTCAAATCCTATGGTATGAACATCATATCATATGCTGACATCGCATCCTGGATGAGCAGCATCTGCCTGAAGCTCAACTCGGAGAAGACAGAAGTCCTCGTCCTTGGACCATCCCCCTCAGCTTGGGACAACACCAGGTGTCCCACCGCCCTCGGCTACCTCCCCACCACCACGGTCCACGCCCGGAGCTTCGGCATCATTCTAGACTCCTCCCTCACCATGACACGACAAATCAACTCCGTTGCCTCCACCTGCTTCAACGCCTTCTGCATCCTCCGTAAGACCTTCAAATGGATCCCCCCGAATCCAGAAAGACTGTCACCCACACACTCATAACTAGCAGACTAGACTATGGAAGCGCCCTCTATGCTGGAGCCAACAAATCCCTGCTACGCTAACTCCAGACCATCTAGAACTCCGCAGCCATACTCGTTCTCGGCATCCCACGACACAAACATATCACCCAACACATGCGAGACCTCCACTGGCTGCCCGTCGAGAAGAGGGTAACTTTCATGCTACTCACCCATGCCTACAAATCCCTCCACAACACAGGACCCAAATACCTCAATGAAAGAGCCTCCTTCCACATACCCCGGAGAAACCTCTGCTCCACCGACCTTGCAGAAACCCAGCGCATCCTCAGAACCAGTGCCGGTGGAAGAGCCTTCTCCTTCATCACAGCTAAAACCTGGAATGAGCTCCCGATCGACATCAGATGCTCACCCACTCTGCACACCTTCAGCAGGAGCCTCAAGACCTGGATCTTTGGCTGACTCGGAGCTTCCCTACCCCTCACCCCCCAGCGCCTTGAGACCCTCATGGGTGAGTAGCGTGCTTCACAATTCCCTGATTGATTGATTGATGACACTCAGCTCATCCTCTCCCTATCCTCAAACCTAACTTATTCCAAAACCAATTTACACAGATGCATGACCATGCATAGCCAGCTGAATGGAAAACAAATGCCTCAAACTCAACACCGACAAAACAGAGGTACTCATCTTCAAGAGCAACATCTCCCCATAGGACGACTCCTGGTGGCCAGCGAAAGTGGGCTCCTCGCCCACTCCCACAGACCACACCAGAAACCTCAGCATCATACGCAACAACAAGCTCACCATGAAGAAGCAGATACATTCTGTCTCCTCAGCCTGCTTCATCACCCTCCACATGCTCCGGAAAATATTGAAATAGCTCCCCATCAACACCAGAGGCATTGTCACCCAAGCCCTCATAACGCCTGGACTACAGAAGCTCCCTCTACATGGGCATCACCTCACAACTACTGAGCAGACTTCAAACCATCCAAATTGCTGCCGCAAGGCACATCTTCGACCTCCCAAGAAGAGCCCACATTACCCCCCACCTCGGAGTGCTCCACATGTTCCCCGCACAAAAAAAGGTAGCAGTTCAAAATTCAGAACAATGCCTACAAGGCCCTGCACAACAAGGACCAGCCTATCTCAACCACAGACTGAACATCCACCAACCCAGCACACAACTACGCTCCACCTCCCTCGCCCACATGCCTGCTTCCACAAAAGCATAAGCGGTGGCCGCACCTTCTCCTACGAAGCCGCCAAGACCTGGAATGGTCTCCCACTCCACCTCCGGACTACATCTACCCTATAGAAGTTCAGAGATTTGCTAAAAACCTGGATGTTCAACTGAAAACTCCCAGCATCAGCCTCCCCCACCCCCAGGATCCAGATACCCTCACGGGTGATAAACAGCACCCTACAACTCATTGATTGATTGAATTACTGTCCTGTAGCTGCGGTAATGAATTACTGAATTACAGTCCTGTAGCTGAGATTACTGAGTACAGTCCTATAGCGACCACTGTGCCCTCGGCCTGGTTGCCCCCTCGCTCCCCGCCTGCTGCCTGCCACTTACCTGCTGCCTGCTGCCGATCCATCCCGGCGCCCCAGCCGCCGCAGGGCCGCCCGCCTGAATGCCGATCCAGCCCGGCGCCCCAGCCGCCGCAGGGCCGGCCGCCTGGATTTCGCGCCGGTTTTGACGCGACCCCGCCCCCCCGCCTACCGATAGGCCCACGCGCTCCCCGCCTCCCGCCTGACCCGCCCTCCAGGATCCCTTCTTATGACGCCCCCTCAGCGACCCCCCAGCGCCAGGACCCCTGGCCTCCGCAGACCCCAGCCCACCCGCCGGACGTACGACGCCGCCACCCTCATCGCACTCAACGACGGACGAGCCCCGGGATGCTACCGTGCCACCCCGAGACGCACCCACGGACCCTTCATCTGCCAGTCCTGCAAGTTCACCTGCATCCGGACCTGCCTCGCACCAGCACCCGCCAAGACGAACACCAGCACCAACTACCTGAAGTGCATCCTGCTCAACACCCGCTCAGTCCACAGACACGCCATCGAACTCTGGAACCTCATCGACACCACAGCCCCTGACGTCGCCTTCCTCACGGAGACCTGGATGAACGCCTCTTCAGCGCCCGACATCGCCATCGCCATCCCAGAGGGCTACAAGATCACCCGGAGGGACCGCACTGCCAACCAGATAGGAGGAGGCATCGCCATCATCCACAGGGACACCATCCGCATCACGACCAGCACAGATGACATCCTGACCACCGCCGAACACCTACACTTCCAGATCCACACCGACCCGAAGACCACCCTCAGAGGCACCCTGATCTACCGACCCCCTGGACCACGCACACGATTCAGCGAGGACATCGCCGACTTCGTCAGCCCGCATGCCCTCCCCTCCGCTGACTACATCCTCCTGGGGGACATCAACTTCCACCTGGAGAACAACAACGACCGCAACACCACCACCCTGCTGGACAACCTCGCCAACCTCGGACTCAAGCAGCTGGTGACCACCCCCACCCACCTCGCCGGACACACACTCGACGCCGTCTTCTCATCCAGCAAAGACATCACCTTCAGCCACGCCACTGGACTCCACTGGACGGACCACAGCTGCGTCCACTTCACCTTCAGAAGAACGACGACCCACCACCACCAGCAACAGGTTGCCCGAAGAAGCTGGAGCAAGATCACAGCCGACCAGCTCGCCGCTGCCCTGAGCCAGCACCCTCCCGCCAGCTCAGCGAACCCCAGCCAGGCCGCCGACAACCTCACGAAGTGGATCAGCAACTGCGCGGACGTTCTCGCCCCACTGAAGACCCCGCTCAGCAGACCCGGCAGCAAGAAGGCCCCATGGTTCACCGACGAACTCAAGAGCTCCAAGAAGAACTGCCGAGCCCTCGAGAAAGCCTGGAGAAGGGAGCCAACACCGGACAACATGACCACCCTCAAGCTTGCCACCCGGAAGCACCACCAGCTGATCCGCGACACCAAGAAAACTGCATTCAAGGACCGACTGGACAACAACGCACACAACTGCAAGGAACTCTTCAACATCGTGAAAGAGCTCTCCAACCCCAACGCCGGAAACAACGACATCACCCCATCGCAAGAACTCTGCAACTCCCTCGCCTCCTACTTCCACAACAAGATCGCGGACATACACAACAGCTTCAACACCCAACCGACGAACGCCACGCCCGACTCAACCGAACCACCGCCCCCCACCACCACCCTCCGCGCCTGGACTCCTATCAGCACCGAAGACACCGTCCGCACGATGAACTCCATCCACTCCGGATCTCCGACCGACCCTTGCCCTCACCACGTCTTCAACAAGGCCGACGCTGTCATCGCACCCCACCTGCGGGACATCATCAACACCTCATTCGACACCGCCACCTTCCCTGAGAGCTGGAAGCACGCCGAACTCAGCGCTCTACTCAAGAAACCAACAGCGGACCCCACCGAACTGAAGAATTACCGCCCCATCTCGCTCCTCCCGTTTCCAGCCAAAGTCATCGAGAAGACCGTCAACAAGCAGATGGCCGCCTTCCTTGAGACGAACGGATCCCTCGACCCCTCACAGTCTGGCTTCCGAGCCAACCACAGCACCGAGACCGCCCTCATCGCTGCCACCGATGACATCCGAACCCTGATGGATAACGGAGAAACAGCGGCGCTCATCCTCCTAGACCTCTCCGCGGCCTTCGACACCGTCTGCCACCGCACCCTAGTGCAGCGCCTCTACAACGTCGGAATCCAGGAGAAGGCACTGGAATGGATCATCTCCTTCCTCGACGGAAGAACCCAGAGAGTCCGCCTACCTCCGTACAAATCAAAGGCCACCGAAGTCATCTGCGGCGTACCCCAAGGATCCTCGCTGAGCCCAACCCTCTTCAACGTCTACATGAGCCCCCTCGCGGCCATCGCACGCCAACACAACCTGAACATCATCTCCTACGCCGACGATACCCAGCTGATCCTCTCCCTTACCAACGACCCCGCCGCCGCCAGAGCCAACCTCCACGAAGGAATGAAAGAAGTAGCCGAGTGGATGTCGACCAGCCGCCTGAAGCTGAACTCGGACAAGACGGAAGTCCTCATCCTGGGATCCTCGCCCTCCGCCTGGGCCGACTCCTGGTGGCCCCCCGCCCTGGGAACTGCACCCAAACCGACAGACCACGCACGCAACCTGGGCTTCATCCTGGACTCCTCCCTCTCCATGACCAAGCAAGTCAACGCAGTCTCCTCGTCGTGCTTCAACATCCTGCGCATGCTACGGAAAATCTTCCGGTGGATCCCCACCGAGACCAGGAAGACTGTCACCCAGGCCCTCGTCACCAGCCGACTGGACTACGGCAACGCCCTCTACGCCGGAACCACCGCCAAGCTCCAGAAGAGACTCCAACGGATCCAGAACGCCTCAGCCAGACTCATCCTCGACATCCCACGACACAGCCACATCTCCGGACACCTAAGAGACCTGCACTGGCTCCCGGTCAACAAGAGAATCACCTTCCGTCTCCTCACCCACGCACACAAAGCCCTACACGATCAAGGCCCGAGCTACCTCAACAACCGCATCAACTTCTACGCTCCCAAACGACACCTCCGATCAGCCAGTCACGCCCTCGCCGCCGTCCCCCGCATCCGAAGAACGACAACAGGAGGAAGGTCCTTCTCCTACCTGGCTGCCAAGACCTGGAACTCCCTCCCGACCGACCTGCGCCTGACCCAAGACCACCTCGCCTTCAGGAAGAAGCTCAAGACCTGGCTGTTCGGGCAGTAGCAGCACCCCCCCCCCTAGCGCCTTGAGACCCTCCGGGTAAGTAGAGCGCTCTATAAATGTCTATGATTGATTGATTGATTGATTGATAGCGATGGTTACTAAATTACGTCCTTGTAGCTGTGGTGACAAAATTTCGAATTTACCCTTATGTAGCTGCGGTTAATATTAAGTTAGTAGGCTGAGATGATTATGTGAAGATAGCACCTCAATTTTTTACTTTTATGTATTTTTGTGTTTCCTACATCAGGCACTATTGATCCTGTTTCAACCTTTACCCATAATTGGAGAGGTTCTCCTATAGCTGCACTATTCTTTGACACTGAGAGAGTTTGAGTTTGAATATTCATAACTTATTTCCACAAAAGATGTTGGATCAAACTTGCATATAGCTTTTCGTCTGGCTGCTTTAGGTTTTTTAGCTGACTTTTTGTTGCTAATTCTTGAAAATATACAAGAGCCTTCAGACGAGTTTTATTCTTTCAGGTTGGCATTTGTGCCAACTTTTTTTTAAATTCAAGGCTGATCTATAATAGCATTATGCCTTTACATCTGCCAGACACTCCAGAGACATAGGGTGGGTCTGGGTCTAGTTTTTTTTTACAATCCTGCACTAATCAGAGTAAACAACTTAATAGTGGCTTAGGTGATTTTTCATCGAGTACTGACAGTGCACAACCTTAATATCAGCACAAAAATATCTTTGGGTACAAATATTGTGCCATTAATATTGTGATGTCAAGAATATCGTATTTCAGAAATCACCGCAAGAACATTGTTTTAAAAATGTTTATCATCTATTTTTTTTAATACAGATGCATATATCTTTTTTAATGACTTCATTATGTTTAATTACTTTTGAAGTCATTTTTAATTATAAGCTATTATCATTTGAATGTTAGCAATGTGGAAATTTTTTAAATAATATTTTATTTATTTTTCCTGTGGTAACATATTTAAAGACTTCTATGTGCTTTTATTTTAAATTATGGGTTATTGGATTTGTAGGTGAGTAGGGTTGATCGTTTCCGTTTTATACACGTTTCAATTGGTTACACATATTTATTTTCACATTTAAATATTAATTATGTAACTTCTTTTATTTACAAATCATTTAATTTCTAAAAGAATTGTTTTAATGTTTTAATTTTTAATCTTTCAATTTGATTATTTTGTGCGCTAATTAATTGTGTTAAACAATATTTTTTAGAGGACAATTAATGTTGAATACGTAAAATTCAATGTACTTATATTTTAATGAGAATATTTTGGTCCACAATATTTTTGTAGTCTATAGTTTTGTACTTTACATAGAAAGTATGTAAAGTTGATATTTGTGTCCTCAATGGGTTTTTTGAAGCAATTTAGTATTGCAATGTTATGTCATAGAAGTGTACCAACCATGCCTCACTTGATCATGGCAAATCTGATGAATATAAATTGATCTAGAATGTAAGCTATGCAAATTTGAACTGTACCCAATAATCTGAATTTAAGCTTAGCGGGTTATTATTATCACTCTGAAAAGATACCACAGAAGGTGTTATTTAGCCAAAGGGTGAAGGACAACCGCAGGTACATAGCTCGTGAATAAGTTGTCAAAACTCAACAAACTTTCCTGCTTTTCTCCCTTATATTATGAGAAACAACTTGTGACATGTAACTTCACGCAACCTCAAAACAACACACACAGCCAAAAATGACAACAGCAGACATACATGAACAACAGTATGAACTACGAAACCATCATAACGGAATACACAAATGATGGAACAAGAAGAAAATCAATTTTCACACATTTAGGGGCCTTTTAGGATGGCGAGCAGATTGCCCCCGCCAGGCTGGCGGTAGCCACGCCGGCCTGGCGGGGGCAATCCGCCCGCCATCCTATCCAGAATGACCCCCCACCATATTAGCGGTGTCTTTTTTCTAATAGACACCGCTAGCCATATTAGCATGGGCTTGGAGACATGCCTTTCCGTGGCGGCGATGCCGCCACGGAAAGGCATGCGGTCTTCACTTTGGGGGCCCCCTGAGGACCCCGGGAGTGAAGGAGAGATGGGGGGTGCACACGGGGGGTACCTGGGGTACCCTCCTGCATTTGCATAAACAAAGCGGCAGGCACCGCACGGTGCCTTCCGCTTTGTGTATGCAAATGCATACAAGCATTTTTAGCATTGTGGCGGGCGGTGCTGAGTGCACCCCCCGCCACAATGGTAAAAATGCAGGATGCGCCCGCCACAGTGGGGGGCGCATCCTAATACCCCCCACGGGACCCCCGCCCTTATGGCGGGCGGTCCCTCCACACGACAGGATGACGGGCGGTCAAAGTCCGCACGTCATCCTAATGGGCCCCAAAATCTCTCAAACTCCTTGGAGTTGACCACCTTTGACTTGTCCCACTCTCATCGCCGAAATGTAGACCGTAAGTTATGAAAATTTACTGAAGTGCATCTACCCTCAACTGGCAGTGCCAACGGGTGAAGACCCATTGCCCACACTGTACTTAACGTTCAGGAACGCAGTGAGTTCTAACTGGAACTGCAGGAACTTGGCTAGTGAAAAATTAGATACATCCCAATACCCTCAGAATTTTGGATGACCCATAATGCCAAGTAATTTATGAGGGAGTGTTTTCAGAGTGTTTTATGCTCTCACTCAATCACAATAGGAAGTCAAAAAAATTACAAACATTGCAATAGCTAACGACCTGCTATTTTGCATACCTAATAAATGTGGCTGGGCGTTTCATAGCACTGGAAAGTCCAATACTGTGTGCTTGCCTCGTGTGATTCACAAGATCCGTATTAGACCTGGAAGGTCTTGTGGGACTGCTGCATTATTTATGCTCAGGTTCAACCAATATCTAAGACCTATCAACCTATCAACCCCAGACATTTTGAAGACTAAAAACCAAGAGGAATCCAGAGAGATGTGGCTTTAGTGGACCCCACCACTTTTTCTTACCAAGAATACCCTGCAAAACTCAAACTTTGTAGAAGGAGATATCGCTGCCTCATATTTGTGGACAGAATGCTCTGAAATTTGTGAGAAGCGGTCAAAATCCTACCCTTTTTTAAATAGATTTTTGTTTTATTGTGTTGGTATATACTTGTACACATCAATCACAATACTAATATCAGTGATGACTAAAATGTTCAGTTCTCCAAGAGGTCATAGCACAGATACACATATACAGGTCAGTGGTAATTATCCCCAGACTTTAGCCAGAATCCATGAACCTGTTATAGAACATTAGGTCACAGGTGCCAAAGTCCTACCTTTGAGGAAACACTGCTACCTTGCCTAGCTGATTCACATACCTGGTTTTACGGTCAGAAGCCTGTGTGAAACAGCTGCAGGGTTTGGTAGGAGTTGGCCATTTCCCAGGAAAACCTACCTGCTCAAGCCACTTTTGTAAACTAGAAATGCAGGAAATTTAAGGTGGGTGGCGTAGTTTGAATGGGACTCGCCATGTATTCCTACCCAAAATGCTCTGAAAACGTCAAACTTTGGTTACAACTTTTCAGTTTCTTCACTTTTATGAGACAGAAAAAACTGGACATTGTAGCACATGGCAAAAGTTCAAACTTAATGATTTAATACATAGTTTCCTTCAGAATGTGTGACAAATGGAAATTATAGTTGGGTACAATGAGGCGTACCAAGAGCTTGGAGAGTTGGTTTGGTACATCATTTTATAGGACAGTGAACTCAACACAAACAATGGCCATTTTTCCTTTGATAATGTCAGAACATAAAGTCATGATTGTTTTCATTTGGCTTACAGAACAGACAAACACCTTTGAAGTTATTTGGGTCGTTGATCACCTGACCGCCATGTTCCTGTGGTGGCCAGTATATTTACATTTTATTGCACATATGCAGAGTGACTAGTAAAAATAAAGGTTCTGACTAATGCCACTGGATCCCTTTAGGGGACCAATTTATGGCAGGAATATGTTGACCTACATTTAGGGATATATTGGTTTGATCCCTAGTCCTCTCTATTTTATCTGTGTCCTTGAGGCCACCCAATAAAGATTTAGTGGACCCACAGAGACAATTTTAAATCACCACTCTTTTGGCATTCTGCTCCTCATTCACCTCTTTCCAATGCTCATCTTGAGACAACACCTCAGCTCCTCCCTTTGGGGAGTTGTAGCCCACACCTCGCTGTGAGAGGGAACCCATATGATGAAGCCTGTCACTAACGGTGAGTAAGGGTTCGCTCCCGGAAGGGATTTTCTCCTCCCTTTTCTTTGTTCCCTCACAGCTCCGCTGACATTACACAACTTCTAGTTTTCTCCTCCCTTCTTTTCACATATCCCAGATGTATTCTGCGTGACATTTAGTAAATGGAAAAACCCTAACATCAAGCCATCCCACGCTTCTCCCTATACAATGGGTATGACTAGTGCGGGTGAAACCATTGCCTGGGGTTGGAAAGGAACCAAACTGCGACCTGGCCGGGTGAGTAAACCCAGTAGCATTTGCAGTGCTCATAGCCCCCCAAACCCACCAACCACACACATAACCTCAGCATCATCCTTAACTCCTTGCTCTCAATGAACTGCCAAATCAACGGTATCTCATCCTCCTGCTTCCACACGTTCCCCCTGCTTTGAAAGATCTTTCAGTGGATCCCTACCGAGTCGAGAAGAATGGCCACCCAGGTGCTCGTCAGCAGCAAACTCGACTATGGCAACACACTCTATGCCGGCACCACCAAGAAGCTCCAAAAGAAATTGCAAAGGACCCAGAACACTGTCGCGAGACTTATCCTGGACATCCCCAGCTACAGCCACATCACCGGTCACCTGAGAAACCTCCACTGGCTCCCGATCAATAATAGAATCACCTTCAAGCTTCTCATGCATGTCTACAAGGCCCTCCACAACATTGAACCAGCATACCTTAACCACTGCCTCTCCTTCCGCACCCCCACCAAACACCCCCAGTCGTCCAACCTGGCCCTGGCCACTATCCCACGGATCCACAAGACCACGGCCGGAAGAAGATCCTTATCCTATGTCGCCGCAAAGAACTGGAACTCTCTTCTTCTACATCTCAGGCAATCACCCTCACTGCCTCAATTCAGGAAGAACCTCAAGAACTGGCTCTTCGACTGAACTGGCTCTTTGTGAACTACAGAAACCCTCCAGTCCCATGAGATCCTAATGGATGATTAGCCGAGCTCTATAAGAATCCTGATTGATTGTAAATTATTCTGGGCTTGGAAGGAACCACTTCTCATCACAAAACCTCTATAGTGCCCAAAGGGCAGTTGAACAAAAAGGGAATAAAACGGACCCATCATCCCTCTAGAGGGAAAAGTAGATAAAATGGACCCTACATCCCTCTGGAGGGCGACCAGCAACTGATTAGTCACTACACTTGAGTAATGTAGGGAAACTACCAATGTAAGGTCTGATGCAGTGCACCAAGAATGGTTGAGGCCAGGCACTGCCCTGTGATCCAGTCAGTTGAACCAGCACTGCACAGGCGCTGGCTGCAAGGCTTAGCATGTGAGGAGACTCTGCACCCAACCCACTAGGAGGCCAACCCCACTGCATAATTCTTTGACCCTAGAGAGTGGGATGCAGGTGCTGAGTATGACCTGCGGCCAGGCCCCGCGTTCAAGCTGCCTGTCTTGTGGCCAAGTCCAGTCTTGTGTACGGCTGCAGGGCCTAAGTAGGTTTAAAGATTTATTAACATTTATTTCATCGTGCGCAGTAGACTATGACCCGGAACTAGGGATTGGTGTAAGCCCATAATTCTGTGTTGCATATTCATGCAGAATTACCGATTGCACAGAATTACATAGGAAGAGTATTTCGCGCTATTATCTTAGTGCAAAAATGCCTCCTCACATTCAAAATGGACAAGTAGATACATTTTTTTCCAAGAACATAGTGCTAAATGCAGCAGAGCACACATGGCAGCACAAGCTGCCACACCCACTCGAGAAATGTGCTATGGTTGTAGGATATTACTCTTAATTACATCAGTGGGTGTAATCACATTACTATCAGTAGTTCTGCGTCAAAGAATAACACAGAATTACCGAATTAACTCTTATTATTCTGGCGTAATTGAAATCCCACCCAAGCCTACCCGCTAACTGGTTCTGTGCCAGCCCCATGCTTTCAGTGAACTTGTGCATCACCCCTGGTGAGTTACCATTAAAAAGGTGCCTTTTTCAAATAGAGAAATGCCTTTTGTTAAAATGGGAAATAGCGTTAGAACAGCACCTGGAGACCCTCGCGGGTGAAGCTGCTGCGCTTTACAAATCCTGATTGATAGATTGAACACTCTTCTGAGTAGCCACGTGCTTATCAAATTCACTCATTCATTTAAACCTAGGATGGGGGTGACACATATGGCATTTATGGACCTCCCCGTGCCTTCGACCTGGTTGACAGAAGGAAACTATAGGAGTTGATAGAACGAGCAGGTATCGACTCTCCTTTATTAGATCTTCTCAAGCACCTCCTTTGGGATACCACAATGACAGTGTGCTATGCCCAAAACGGTGCTTATACTCATTCTACACAGGCTTCAAGAGGGGTGAGGCAGGGTTGCACAAACGCATTTTTTTTTATATCAATGCCCTGGACTCAGCTCTAGCCACACGTGTTAAGGATATACCTAAAATTGGGCTTCGCCCGGTTTCCGTCCTCTTATACGCAGATGACGCGGTCCTTATTGCCCGTACAGCCATTTGTTTACAGGCTCCATTAGATGCATTCGGTGATTTCATAAGTAACACAAATCTAAAAGGCAATCACCAGAAAACTTTTATATTGACTAGTGGCCCAAAAAAACACGATCCAAAAATGACCTTATTGGGGACACCCCCATCGTCAAGGTATCTCATTTTAATTACTTGGGTATTTTGTTTGACGCCAATCTGAAATGGCACAGGTTAATTACCCAGAGAGCCTAGAAGATAGTTGTGTCTTGTCAATCAATTTGTAGCTTTGTGAAAAAGCTAGGCCATTTTGTTAAATAGGAGTAAATGCCTCTCAGTTGGTACTATGGAGTTATGCCTGTTTGGGTAATTTTCAGGTAGCAGAGAACACATCTTTGTGTAGCTCTTGACCATGCCAGGTTTAATTTCACACCTTGAACGCGGTTTGGGTTATTTCAAGCGAGAAAGGCTCCCCTACTTTTGTGGTTGAAACTGTGGGCTAATCCCGAGACCAGCTTTTCCCATTAGGTTTTAGAGGACTGCCTTAGTTTAAGCAACATGGCCACTATCCCCTGGCTAGCATATGTCAAGAACACTTTTTATGACCTTGGGCTGAGCCTCCTTTTTGACTCTCCAGACTGTATTGGCCCCCATTCCAAGGAAGTCGTAAAGCCAACATTTTCTACAGACAGGGAAAACACCAGAATAGCAAAGTCTCTTGATATGGTCTAGATTCTCCGATATGTGCCAATATCAACCACTGCAGGGATGTCCCCATACTTATCTTGGGTAGTGAATTCTGAGTGTAGATTCTATGACTCACCTTTAATATGGTACTCTGATATACATTTTATTTCTTCTGCTCTAAGATAAAGAAGTAAATATGCCTCATAATTAGGCTAATTTCTTATATTTCCCAGTTGTATAGCACCCTTTTAAAATGTTATTGCATTATTAACTAACGTGCATAGACTTCTTGCTTGCATTGATGAATGCTGTCATATTTGTTTTTAATTTAATGGGCCCAAAATGGTGGCCTTCGTTTTACGGGTCATGATGCGGTGGTCTATTACAGTGCACTAAGGACCACATTTATGAAAAGCATTGCATTGCTGCAAGAAAACAACGATGTGTCACTTTTCATTGCGCCCTCCTTGCTACACCAATGATGCGTCATATTTACAGTGACGCATCATGTCGCACAGAGTTACAGGTACGTCAGTATTTCTGACGTATCTGTATGCGCAAAAAATGACGCATTGCTGGAGTGTGTCACAAAAGTGGCGCAACTCCAGCAATGAGTCATTACACATGGGACTTGCCTGCGTCAGTCTTACGCCTGCCCTGAGGCAGGGTTAAGATATTGATGCATTTGCGTCCCTCTAGTGGCGCATTTAAATCTTATACATTTCACTGCGTCACTTCTACGACCCTATCTTGCGTCAGAATGCCCCCCGATACATTATACCTGGCGCAGGCATAATGTGGTGCAGCAGTTTACAAAGTGACACATCTACCTAGATGCGTCACTTTGCAAATATGGTGCAACATGGCCCATTTTTTTACACCATTGGTGCGTCACAAAAAGTGACACACCGACAGCGCAAAAGTGACACAAGGGCCCATAAATAAGCCCCTAAGTTGTCTTCACATAAGTGGACACGCCTACACATTTTTATGTTGTTATGTCTTTTTATCTTTTTTTAGATACGCTAATAATGAATGTTTATTTTATTACTGAGTTATGTTATGTTATGTTATGTTATTTTAATTTATAGAGCGCACGTATACCCATGGGTGTCTTGGCGCTGTGGACAGTGAGTGGGTCTGTGCTGGCAGCTAGTTCTGGAACAGCCAGGTCTTCAGTCCATTCCTAAAGATGATGAGAGAGGGAGCGTTTCTAAGCTCAAAAGGAAGAGAGTTCCAGAGTTTGGAGAAGTAGAAATGAAAACTGCTCCCACCCCATTGCGCGGTGCGAATTTTTGGTACCTGGAGCAGTTTTGTGTCAGATGAACGGAGGTTTCTGGGGGATCATACCAGGAAAGCATTCAGGGCTTTATAGGCTATGGACAGGGCCTTAAATTTAATCCGTTGCTACACTGGGAGCCAATGCAGCTTGCGAATTTCGGAGATAACCGAGTTATTTCTGGGGATGTTAAGAAGGAGTCGGGCCGCTGAGTTTTGTACACTTTGGAGTTTTTTTAGGCATTGTTTTGGTGCATTTCCCAGTAATCCATTGCAATAGTTCAGTTTAGACTGTACCAAAGCTGTTATTACAGTTTTTCTAGAATCAGCCGGAATGCAGGGGAGAATCTTCCTGATTTTTTTTAATAAGAAAGTGACTTGCTGACACAGTGGCATTAGTGTGGTGAGTGAGAGAAAGCTTAGGATCAAGCCACACCCCCAGATTCTTGACTTTGGCCGCAGGTTTTGGGGGTTCTCCCATCTCGGCTGGCCACCAGAGGTTGCCCCAGCTTGGAAGTACGTTGCCGAAGGTCAGGATCTCTGTTTTATCGGAGTTTAATTTAAGGCAATGGGTGTGCATCCAATGGTTGATCGTCTGCATTCAAGTAAGAAATTGTGCAGCTGGAGATGTCTCTTTCTTATGTACTGTTATGGCAATCTGAGTGTCGTCGGCATAGGACGTAAGGCAGAAACCAAAACTCTGAATCAGTGGGGCCAGCTCTGAGACATACACGTTAAAAAGTGAAGGGCTTAGGGATGAGCCCTGGGGCACTCCACAAGGAAGAGTGTACGCATCTGAACGGAAGGCGTCCAGCTCCACTGTGAGTCTTCTGTCTTTGAGGAAGGAGGATAACAGAGCCAATGCTGCGCCCCCGATCCCTATTCTCTCAAGCCAACCGTATCGAACGCGGCTGACAGATCGAGGAGTATGAGCACGGCTGTGCCGCCCCGATCCATCGCCATCCTGATCTCTTGTGTAGCTTTGATCAGGGCCGTTTCCGTGCTATGATCACGGCGAAAGCCAAACTGAGAGGAGTCCAGCAGATCATTGTCATTATTAAATTGACTTAATTGGGAGTTCATGATTTTTTCAATGATTTTGGCTGGAAGTGGTAGCCGGGCGATGGGACGATAATTGTTGGGGTCCGTTAGCTCAAGGGAGGTTTTTTTTAGTAATGGTAGGATGGAAGTATCTTTCCAGATCGAAGGAAAGCATCCAGACCTGAACATAGAGTTGAAGATATCCGCGAGACCCGGACTAACTAAATCAGCAATTTCTTTAAGTATTTTTGGCGGTCAGTGGGGGATCCTGATTAGGAGTCTTGTATGTATCTAGCTACAGTCTCAGAAGAGATGGGAGAAAAGGCCATGAGTGCATTGGTGTTATGCTCTCTAATGGTGGATTCTGTAAGGGGTGCAGGGGTAGAATTCTGAAAATTATTAAAGATGTTCAGTACTTTGGTCTTAAAAGCTGCTGCATTGTTGTAGCATAACTCTTGGTCATACTTAATTCCTGGAATTTTTGCTGAGGTGAGTATGTTCACCACCCGGAAAAGTTCCTTGGAAGAGCTTTTTGCTTCCCTGATTTGTCTAGTGTAGAACTCCTTTTTGCTGGCTTTTAGATGGACTTTATATTGGGAAAGTGATATTAATGTTTTTATTTTGTGCTTTTATGGTCATGTTTTGAGGGAATATAGATTTTACTGACTGACAATCACTCATTCATTCAAATCCTGGACTGCATAAAAGAGAACTGTCTGCAATGTTCACCTCCAATCTATGGGGCAGATTCACGAGGACTGGCTCATCCCTGCATATCAGCAGGGATGTGCCAGTAAAGATGCATCACGCAACTCTACCCTTGCACCACCACGGATGCGTCGTATTTACAATGCGGCGCACCGTGGGGCAGGGATAGACAGATGCATGTCACATCTGATGGCATAAGGGCGGCGCATTGCTGGAGTCGTGTTGCAAGTATGACGCAACTCCAGCAATGCTCAGGGGCCGCCCATACCTAACGTGCTCCGCCACTCCTTACTCCTGCTTCAAGCAGGCGTAAGGTTTCGTTGCAGCGGCCTCTGAAAAGTGACTCCGTGAAATCTTGAACATTTCACTGCGTCACTTTTACGAGGTTTCTTCCGACAGAACGCCCACCCTGCATTCATTAAACCTGACACAGGTTTAATGTGGCACAGGCCTTTACAACATGGCGCATCTCCCTAGATGCGTCACGTAAATAAGTCACAACGCGGTGCATGGTTTATGCCGCCGCTGCAGCACAGAAGTGACGCAACAGCGGCGTAAATGTGTCGCAAGGGGCTTGTAAATCTGCCCCTGTGTATCTTGGTCACAGGCAAGACTGTTCTTGTAGTTTGTATATATCTTAAGGATGCAACAGCCCACTCTGGCATCTGCTGTTGAGGCCAGTCTGCCATTGGCCCAGTGATGCAACGCAGGTACAGCTGTGCAGGCCTCACAAGACCCTGCCCTCTTTCACACTGCAGACAAGAAGAGACAGCTCCCGTTGCCATCATCTGAATTGTGAGTAGACTTCCATCCTCCTCTACTCTACATACCACAAGATAACGTGTATTTGTAAAGCACACGGTCACCCAGAAGAGTATCTTGGCGCTGAATAACAGATGTTTATTGTTACCCAACTCAATGGAACTCATTTTGTAAACCTCAGAAGGATGAAAGGCTGAGTGTGCTTGTCGGATTGTGGGCAGCCATCCATAACCACACCTATAAAATGGTTTTCCACGTTGCAGTAAAAGAATTAGACAATGAAAGCCACTCTGAGACCCTCTGGGCTTCCAAACTGCCAGAGCTGGAAGGAAGAGATTGAACAACACCGACAAGGACTGGGCAGAAGGAGTGCATTGTTGCATGAATGGATTTAAAAAGCAATAAGCAAAACCCTTTTGATCTCATCCATAAAAATACAAACACATCTTGATGTTGAAAACTGAGTTCTGCTCAAGTTCTCCATTAAATGCCTCCATCCAGCCCACATCCCACCCATCTGCAACCCTCAGAGATGCAATCAGCAGAAAGCTCTTAGCTGCTGTTTACCGAGAGTAACTGCTGCTACACGCTGGAATAAGAGGCAGAACAAGAGTGCAGGGAGGCAGGGGTCCTTGCTGATCGCCATGGCAACAGTCAAGCTCCGCACAGCCATGGTTGGCGGTCAGATTTGAGGAGCTGGACTGAAAGATTTGGGGTGGAGGGGCAGATGAACACGACCTGTCAACAGCATGTCAGCCAGCAGAAAGCTTAGAGTGGGTGATGCGTTTGACTTTTGCAGGTATTGAATAGAGGTGTGTGAAATTCGCGTCAAGCAATGATGCAAAATGTAGGCAAAATGATGCACAATTACGCAAAATGCAAATGTAGGGCCTCATTTATGAGGCTGTGCGTCACTTTTATGCCGCCGGTGCGTCACTTTTTGTGACGCACCAGTGGCATAAAAAATGTGCCTTGTTGTGCCATATTTAGAAAGTGACGCATCTAGGTAGATGCGTCACTTTGTAAACCCCTGCGCCACATTATACCTGCGCCAGGTATAATGTATGCAAGGGGGGCGTTTTGACGCAAGAAACGATCATGGAAGTGATGCAGTGAAATCTATAAGATTTCACTGTGCCATTTCTTGGCCGCTAATGCGTCAAAATCTTACGCCTGCTTCATGGCATGCGTAAAACTGATGCAGGCACTAACAACATGGGACTTGCCCATGTGAAAGTACACATTGCTGGAGTTGCATCACTTTTGTGACGCACTCCAGCAATGCGTCACTTTTGCACCTACAGATACGTCAGAAATACTGACGTATCTGTAACTACTTGCGACATGATGCGTCATATTATAAATATGACGCATTAATCATGACGCAAGGAGTGTGCACTGAGAAGTAGCGCATCGCTGCTTTCACTTAGCGATGCGTTATTTCTCATAAATGAGGTCCGTAGTTTTTATCACTAGATTCTAACAGGAAATATGCCATCACAACGCAAGTCACGCGAAAAGGTAGCAGCAAAGGCAAAAGTGCAGGAGATGAGACTCTGGCGATCCGGTTATTTATGACGTTTCTAAGCTCTTGCGCCATCATTTTGCTGCGGCCTAATTGTGCAACAAGGCTCAATGATGTCGTTTCGGGAATTTTGTATAACAAGCATAACATGAAATTCCTGAAATGATCCAGATTACACACACCAGTGTAACTTGAATTTCGCCTGAGCCTGGCAAAGAACCCTGGAGCAGGACAAGTCTGATTTGCTATGGTTGGGTCGAAACTGAGGCACCATGGTGAGCGAAATAACAACTGACTGGGAAGCGACTGTGATTGATTCAAGCATTCCATCCATCACTTCTTATAAACTTCAGTGCAATGGTGTGGCAAGATGAGGGTCCCACAGTGGGAGACTGGTTCTCATAAAACATTTCTTGTCAAGAGGTAGTTTCTGCTTGAGTCAATCTCTGGCTTGACTTTTTCTATGAGCGGCACGTCCACATTAAAAAAGTCATGAGAAATATCAGGCAAGTCACATTTCATGCAAGTTTGAGAATCTTTCATGGAAGTTTGCTAAAAAGTCATGCAATGTTGCTGAAAATATATGACATTTCTCCCCATGAGATAAGGGCACGGCATGAGTGTGAGCCGTGCTCACCCAGAGACCTGACAGTACTTATGCCCCCATACATTACCCATGATTATAAAGAACCCACAATCTGCTTATCATCATGAAGTCTAATTATGTATTCACAGCAGAAATAGCACAGGATGAATATATATACACATATACACACACACACACACACACACACACATACATATATATACATATATACACACATATACATACATATATTCATATACATATATATACACACACACATACACACATATACATATATATACAAACTGAAGAAGGGAGCCACCCGAAACGCGTTTGTGAAGCGCTAAGAAAATAAACTAAAATCTGATAAATTAATCCCGCGAGCGCTGCTACTTCCTTCCCGGCTGGGAGAAAGTTTTTGGAGGAGGATATATATATATACATATACACATATACACATCTACACACATACACACACATACACATGCACACACACACACACACACATATATATATATATATATATATATATATATATATATATATATATATATATATATATATATATATATATATATATATATATATATATATTACCTACTGGCGGTCGCCAGTAGGTATATATAGTTAGGATTTTTTCTGTATGGGATTTTTGAAAATTCTATGTCTAATAACTTTGGCGTTTGTGGACAGAATTGGCTGAAATTTGGGGGGGTTTCGTCAAAGGGGGGCCGAGAAAAAAGGGGGGTCCCAAAACGTGTTTTTCCCATGTAATTTTCCATAGGGCGGTTGGACTCACTTTTAGCTCGAACGGCTGAATGGATTTCCACGAAACTTGGCAAAATTGTAGATATTGTTTGCCCGATGTGCCTTTGCTAGGTCTCAATATATGTGCTACAGTGGTTTTTGAGAAATTAACGTTCAAGAAAATATATATATCTGTAACAGCGCTCCGGTTAGCGCTCCGGTTCGCGTACCTGACGCGTAACGGAACTTCGCGAAATGAAGCTGATTGGCTCTCCGGTGTCTGTCAACATTCTAAACAGTCCGGAGCGGCCGCCATCTTGTCTCTCGGTAGGATCGAGAGACAAGAGGAGGCCAAAACAAAGGGGGGCAATTACCATAAGGGGGCATAGTAGATCCTCCCTGACCCCGTAGGTTTGATGTAGAGGCTTTAAAAGGGCCCTGCGGGGCAAAAATAAAAAATAAAAAAATTTCATTTTTTTTGCGTGGGGAGCGCCCGGTACGCGCACCGGGAAGCGGTCCGGGAAGCGTACTATGAGGAAAAAAGAATGATAGACTTTTGAAATATTGTATGTTTATTGATTGTTCTTTTTGTTGTTTTTTTTTTTTTTTTTTAAGTAGCAATATTTATGATTATTAAATATAAATTTATTTTTGTGATTGTTTTTCAAAATTTAATAGAACGTCTAACATTTGACTGTCCGAAATGTCGTCATTTTCAGTGTCCGAAATGTCATTATTTTGAGTGAACATAACTTGCAACATTTGAGTGTCTGAAATGTCCTCATTTTGAAGGAGGAAATCTACAGATTGTACACATTGTAGTAGTTCATGGTCCCGTGATTCATCCAGGAATTCAATGTCATTTGGTTCAATGTTTTCTTGATTGGTCTCTGCAAGGACAATTTCAAATGACACTTTTTGTTCTCCTTCCATTTTGCCTGAAATTTGCATAAAAATATATATATATATATCAGTAGAGATAGGGCACTGTTGGGATTAATTTTAGATAGGTAGTTTTTAACAGTGAATTTATATTTGGGCAGTGTATGGTATCAGACTGGCAGTAGAGAAATATAAAAAAGTGTATGTGATGAAACCTAAGTAAATTCAAAATTATACAAGACAAGCCTAAATCCATCCATAACTATAACAGAGAAGTCTATCTAAATCTATAACTATTATAGAGGGATAGTATATAACTATCAGAAAAAGTTTTTCATATTAACTTAAAGTGCACAATATACTTCAGTTTTCAAAATAACATCTTACCTTTTAAAAACAAGTTTAAGTTGTCAGTGAAAATGCTCTTGCAATGTACTTCAGGAAGTAGTAGTCAAAATGGCTGTGTTTCTCTCTCTTTCTCTATATATATTCAGGTACATAACCAATCAAATGTCAGGTAAAAAAAAGTAGAAAATGAAAGTAACATTTTAATTGGTTGTCAATTCCAACACTTCAGATGTGTTTTGTGAAGTAATTTACCTCAGGGTATTTAGAGAGGTCTACAGGCTAAATGGCTAAATGGAATTCCAAACAAATTTGTGAAAATGGTAGGGATTGGTATGTAGTATGAGCTAATCTATATTTGGTGAAATTGTCTCCAGTGGTTTTTCTGTGAATTACTTTCCCACCTTTTTTAATCGAGCGCTTCCCGGTGAGCGCCCCGGTACGCGAACCGGCAGCGTTACGGGAGTCCTCCATTTTGTGTTTCGGTAGAATTGAGATACAAGATGGAGGGCAAATAATGTTCAGAATGAGTAGAAGGGGGCACGGTAGACGTATCCTGACCCCCTAGGTTTTCTGAGGGTGGCTGAGGAGGCCCATATGTGCGGAAAAAAAAAATCACATTTTTGCTCGGTTAGCGTCCGGTGCGCGTACCGGGTAGCGCTCCGGAAAGCGTAAATTGTGAAAATTTGTAAAAAAAAAGTTATATTTAAAATTTGTTTATAGTGATCATAGTTAGGGTAGCTCTGAGAAGAGCTTTTGGGTCTGTGGTAGATTTAGGTACTTATAAGTAGGTACCAATACATAGTCTTAAATTCAGGATGAAAATTCTGTTCCCCTCATCTGAGAAGTGAACTCCATCTCCTCTGTAGATATCTTGCATGTAGTAACGCAAGTTATTGTTGTACATGGAGCCCATTCCATGGTCTCTCATGTAAGCTGAAACAGACTTATTTACATGCTTCCTCGATTTCTCAATTTGTGGACAAAATTGGTTCGACCACCTCCATTTCTGTCTTTGGCATATATTTGAATATACCAAGGCAGTTTGAGGAAAAAGTACCATCAATTGGTCAAAGGTGTCCTTTAAAAGCATTTCCAGACCTACCCCAGTCAAAGTGCCCAAGTCATTTCCTCCACAGTGCACAATTAACAGGTCAGGTTTTGGCAAATGCAAAAAGGTTTTCACCAATGGTATCAATTGGTGACATCTTAATCCTCTGCGGCCAATCCACTTGATTTCCACATTTTGTAAATTGAGGTTGTGTAAATTTCTGTTATCAGCATACCTTGAGCCCAGTGGATGTAACTATGTCCAACAATCCAGACAGAAAACATGGTGAGAGGAGGTTCTGCTGCAGTTAGATGAAGTGTGGGTATGAAATGGCAGTTGAAACAGTAGGAGTTTATAATGAAAAAAACTGTGGAGTTTCTGTGCTAATGATTCAGTAGCAGTGATTGGTGGATTTTGATTGCTGAAAACAGAAAGTTAGGGTGCATGGATGAGTTCTTTGAAAGATGTAATTTGAATGGTCAAGAAAAAATCATTTTATGAAAGATTGCACTGGATACGCAGGTGTACTGAGAGTTCAGAGTTCAATTGAAACATTGTTGTGTGAACTTGTAAACATGAGAGGTCTTTCAGGAGGTGGTTGCTATGGAAAAAAGGCAGAAAGGGCAGAGGGGGAAAGGGTGTGGATTTGAAAAAAGTGAGGGAAGAGTTTTGATTGGGTGACATGAGAGATATGTGTGATGAATTACAGCATTTCTGTGCCATTGTTGGTTGCAGCCTCTGGAGTGCATAACTTTTGCTCTGCTAAAGAAAACTTGGTGTGTGTCTGAGACTGTTTTGAAACTCAAAAAGTATTTGCTAAGGTGAGAAAAGATTCATTTAATTTACATAGAGAATAGTATGCTTTAGGGAGAAAATTATGAAGAAAGTTGTGTATTTAAAATGTTGCTTTGTGTCAAGTGTTTTACAAATAGATTTTGTTTCTTTGAGTTACATAGCCATGTTAAAAGTGATGCAAAAATAGTGCAAGGGCCTTAAAAATATGCTTTCATGTGTGTTAGGGCATTTTAAGTAACTTCCCCATGAATGTGGTTGAATAATTACTTTACTTGATGTGTTTAAAAACGCTTTTTGAAATCAATTAGGTTTCTTGATATGTACTGCTAGAGTTTCATAGGTTGCTTGGGGCATATTTACAAGGCCTTTGAGTCCCTTTGATGTTATTTTCCCCATTTTAATTTAAGTCATTTCCCCCTGGTGCAAGGTCCTTGTAAATACGCCCCCATGTGTGCTTGGCAAATTTAGATTTTGTTTCTTTGAGTTACATAGCCATGTTAAAAGTGATGCAAAAATGGTGCCAGGGCCTTAAAAATACGCTTTCATGTGTGTTAGGGCATTTTAAGTCACTACCCCATGAATGTGGTTGAATAATTACTTTACTTGATGTGTTTAAGAACGTTTCTTGAAGTCATTTAGGTTTTCTTGATATGTACTGCTAGAGTTTCATAGGCTGCTTGGGGCATATTTACAAGGCCTTTGAGTCCCTTTGATGTTATTTTCCCCATTTTATTTTAAGTCATTTCCCCCTGGTGCAAGGTCCTTGTAAATACGCCCCCATGTGTGCTTGGCAAATTTAGATTTTGTTTCTTTGAGTTACATGGCCATGTTAAAAGTGATGCAAAAATGGTGCAAGGGCCTTAAAAATACTCTTTCATGTGTGTTAGGGCATTTTAAGTAACTTCCCCATGAATGTGGTTGAATAATTACTTTACTTGATGTGTTTAAAAACGTTTCTTGAAATCATTTAGGTTTCTTGATATGTACTGCAAGAGTTTCATATGCTGCTTGGGGCATATTTACAAGGCCTTTGAGTCCCTTTGATGTTATTTTCCCCATTTTAATTTAAGTCATTTCCCCGTGGTGCAAGATCCTTGTAAATACGCCCCCATGTGTGCTTGGCTAATTTAAGTACTGACAGGGTGTGCTTCTACATAGGACCTGTGTTGTGTTTTCAAATTATGACCAGAAAATCGTTGTTTTTTTAAAAAAAAAAACGTTTTTCACATTTATGAGAAGGTCATATTGGTGTCTGCTTCTTTAAATAAATATTTCACTTTCCACCATGAATATGTGAGAATAATATTCCTTGTTTGCCGGTTTAAAAACACGTTTCTTGAACTCATTAAGGTTTCACAATATGTTCTGCAAGAGTTTCATAGTCACTATGATGATAATGATATACATTTAGAACTGTGTAGGAGGCATGGAGAATCTGAGGCTTCTGTAAGTGTCAAGGGAGGTGAGTAATGTACATTGCTCTGTTGCATACAGTCCTCATCTTCTGCGTACTCTTGGATATGCTAGATTACATCTGCACAATGAGATACCTAAGCAAAGGAAACACAGGTGATGTGACTGTGAAATGAGCAAAAAAAATTGCACGTTTTTGAATTACATTACCTGTGTTTCCTAACATTACGAATCACATTGTGCAGATGAGGTTTAGGCCTGTCCAGGGAGATAGAGGAGGTCTGGCCTTTGTTCAAGAGTGCAGTGAACATGACTCACTTCATTGGTAGGCCTGCACATGTATTATCTCCTCTGTACTCTTCAACAAGCCTAAATTTCATCTGCATCCCTGAGTAGGCCTCACCTCAAACAAACCTCTGGATAGGCCACACCTTATCGTCATCCTGAATCAATCATTTAAAATGTTAGGGGCAGATTTATGATGGCCGTGCGCCTCTTTTGTGCCACTGTTGCGTCAGTTTTGTGACGCAGCAGTGATGCAAAAGATGCACCATGTTGCAAGATAGGCCTCACTTCATCTGCAACAAGATACTGTCAATTTAAAACTGTAAACATTTAGGACTGTGTAGGGGGCATGGAGAAGCTGAATCTTCTGTTAGTGTCAAAATTGTTGCATACCGTGCTCACCTTCTGCGTACTCTTTGATATGCTAGACTACATCTGCACAATGAGATACCTAAGCAAAGGAAACACAAGTGATGTGATTGTGAAATGAGCAAAAGAAATTGCATATTTTTCAATTACATCACCTGTGTTTCCTAACATTACAAATCACATTGTACAGATGAGGTTTAGGCCTGGTTAGGGACACAGAGGAGGTCTGGCCTTTGTTCAAGAGTGCAGTGGACATGACTCACTTCATTGGTAGGCCTGCACATGTACTATCTCCTCTGTACTGTTTAACAAGCCTAAATTTCATCTGTAAACCTGAGCAGGCCTCACCTCAAACAAACCTCTGGATAGGCCGCACCTTATCGGCATCCTGAATCAATCATTTAAAATGTTAGGGGCAGATTTATGATAGCCATGCAACTCTTTTGCGCCGCTGTGCGTCACTTTTGTGACGCAGCGGCGGCGCAAAAGATGCGCTATGTTGCGACATATTTACAACTTGATGCATTTAGGCAGATGTGTCACGCTGTAAAGTCCTGTGCCACATGAAACCAGCGTCAGGTTTCATGTGGGCGTTTTGTTGCAGGGTGGGCAGTCATTTGCATGAAAGCCGTGTAAAACTAACACAGTAAAATTAAGAAGATTTCACTGAGTCAGCTTTATGGCATTGCTGAATCAAATCCTTACGCCTGTTTGAAACAGGCATAAGGAGTGATGCACCATGCAATGTGTGGCTTGCCCCTGTGCATTGCAGTAGATATGTCGCGCTTACGACGTGATTCCTGCAATGCGCCGCTTTTGTGGAACAGATGCGTGACGCATCTGTGCTGTTTTTGCTGGATCACTGAAATAATATCGACGACCAAAATATCGACTACCCAAAATATCGACGAGAAAATATCTACAACCAAAATATCGAGTTTGTATGTACAAACAGGTAAGTACAAAAATATCGAGTACAAAATATCGTTAACAAAAATATAGTTGTAAAAAATATCGACTTTAATAAAAACAATGTTTAATTACATTAATATAAAAAATTAATTACTAAAATATAATTAACAATACTTAAAATAACTTTTAATAATTAAATAATTAATGAAAGTAAAAATATAATATTTTTTTAATCATATTTCTTAAAACATATATATATATAGTAACAAAATTGAATTAAATAATAGCCAATATTATTAACGTACAAATACAAAAGAGTAAAAATTACTATTCCCACTGCAAAGAGTGCAACAGTGGATATATGACATTACAACGCAACTTTTACAACGCACTACCATTACAACGTAAGTATTGGTAAGTATATAATAATTTTTTTTAATTTAAATTATTTAAAATTATTTAAATATAATTTAATTTAATTTAATTTCATTAAATTAAATTAATGTAAATTTAATTGTATTTTATTTTTACACTGTACCCCTGTACCCCTGTACCCCAAAACTGACCCTGAACCCTAAAAAAACCCTTTACCCAAAAACCCAAAACTGACCCTGAACCCTAAAAATACCCCTTTACCCAAAAACTAAAAACTGACCCTGAACCCTAAAAATACCCCTTTACCCAAAAACTCAAAACTGACCCTGAACCCTAAAAATACCCCTTTACCCAAAAACCCAAAGCTGACCCTGAACCCTAAAAATACCCCTTTACCCAAAAACAAAAAACTGACCCTGAACCCTAAAAATACCCCTTCACCCAAAAACTAAAAACTGACCCTGAACCCTTAAAATACCCCTTTACCCAAAAACTAAAAACTGACCCTGAACCCTAAAAATACCCCTTTTCCTCAAAAACTAAAAACTGACCCTGAACCCTAAAAATACCCCTTTACCCAAAAACTAAAAACTGACCCTGAACCCTTAAAATACCCCTTTACCCAAAAACTAAAAACTGACCCTGAACCCTAAAAATACCCCTTTACCCAAAAACTAAAAACTGACCCTGAACCCTAAAAATACCCCTTTACCCAAAAACTAAAAACTGACCCTGAACCCTAAAAATACCCCTTTACCCAAAAACTAAAAACTGACCCTGAACCCTAAAAATACCCCTTTAATTAAACATAATTAGCAATTAATCAATTAAATTAAATTAATTACCAATTACATTTTAATTAATTAACAAATATTATTTAATTACCAATTAATTAAATATTACTACCAATTAATACATTTACATATTTAATAAATAATAATTAAATTACTTCCCACCCTATTCCCCTATAAACCCACAACCCGCTACAGGAAATACATTATTTTAATTTACATAATTAGCAATTAATCAATTAAATAAAATTAATTACCAATTAAATTTTAACTAATTAACATATAATATTTAATTACCAATTAATTAATTATTACTACCAATTAATACATTTACATATTTAATTAATTATAATTAAATTACTTCCCACCCTATTCCCCTATAAACCCACAACCCGCTACAGAATAAAATTACACAATAATTTAAAAAAAATCATTAATTAAAAATAATTATAACATAAAATGACACTTTTCACACATATTATAACATAAAAACACTATAAATAATTACATATTATATAAAAAAAGATATTTTTTACTTTCGATATTATTTACAGTCGATATTACTTCACTTACCTTAAAAACGATATTTTGGCTGTCGATATTCTGTCCTGTCGATATTTTCTCCAAACGATATTTAAAACTCGATATTTTGTCCATTCGATATTGTGGAGTCGATATTATGTCTGTGCACCGTTTTTGCTCAATGGTGCTCCGCATTGTAAATGCGGCACACCATGGGTGGCAGAGCAGTGGCGCACATTAACTGGTGCATCCCTGGGGATGTGCCAGTTAACATAAATCTGCCCCTTTACATTTAAGTATGAGCAGGGGACACAGAGTTGGTGAGGCTTATCCAAGGTTAAGAAGAGATGAGTCCTGTTCACTGAAAACTTGGACATAGGCTTCACCTCCTCAGCATCGCTGGAAATGGTTAAATAATATCTGCAAAATGTTACTCTTGTTAAACAATTTTACTATTATAGTCTCTGACATTTGTCTCTTACTCTGCAACATCTCATTGTTGTTCTCTTTCTTTAAAGATAACGACAACATCAAGCATGAGTGATAATGAGCAATCTGTTGATCTCGATCTTATCATTGAACTTGTTATTGAAACGTCAGTGGAAGTAGATCCCTTGGATGATTTATATCCTGTGGATGATGAAGAATATGATGAGGATGCTGATTTGTCAGAATTGTATGACATAAGGTGGGCAGCTGACCTGCTCGAGTCTATTAACCTATAAAGACTTTTAGAAATAAATGTAAGATACTCTAAATGAAAAGTAACCATGTAAACCGTTTCATTTAAAATTAAATACAACTTCAAAAACAGCTTGTGTGAAGTGTCTTTAATAAAATAGTGAAATATGCTCATAAAATTAGTTCAGATTCACATATAAAAGAGCACAGGTCAAATGTAGAAGCATTCCATTTCTCTGCTACTATTTGTGAGTTTAAATTTGCAAATGCACTAAAAATTATTGTATGTAGAATTGACAACTAGTATGTTAATTTTTTGACGACTGTTATTGATTTACTGTTTGGTAATAGTGGTTAATAACATTATTTATTATATTTTACCACAGATTCAACTGCAGATCATTTCAAAACTACAGTATGCCATCTAAAGACAGAAGCCGAAAGGCTACAAAACGTCAAAGACAGCAGCTTACTACATGCTTGCAGCAGTCCTCTACAATAAAAACTCGTCAAGTCACCAAGAAAGCTCCGGGTAAGACAATGAAATCATTCCTAAGAAACATTTTCAGAAAAACAAGTATCACTACAGAACATGTTTTAGTCCAGAAAAAGAGAGCCAATTTAAACGGAAAGGAAAGGCCAATCAAAAATGTTACTGCTAGAGCAGGAGATAACTCTGTGCATGGTAGTAGAAGGAAAAATCAGTTTAGGGACATTCGTAGACGAATGTTCCGCAACAGGATAATTGGCAATTTGTTAAAAATATTAGGAAAGGTCAACAGAAAGTGGCTTTTTATAAAAGAAAGAAAAATATTGAGAAAATTATTGATCAAGCATTCGAAATTAAGCGAAAGGTATTTATTTTGATAATCAATAGAATTAGGAAACTAAACAAGGTAATTTATGATTTCAAATCAAATAGTAGATGGAAGAGAACAGTTAATCGTAGTAATTTTTGTGAAGTATTTTCAGGAGAATGGATGCATAGTTCAAGTTGTGAGGCATTTTTTAATGAGGAGAGTTATTTCCAGGATAATGATTTGGTGCATGCAGTTGACACCAGTGGTCGAGCTTATGAGGTGAAAGATGGTTGTCCGGTTGAAAAAGAAAAACTTGTGACAACAGAGGCAGAAGAGATGTTAGGTAATGAGGTTTTAGGAAAACGTCTAAGGGACCAGTGTATACCTGGAAGTGTAGTAGTATTTGCAGTGTGCGACAGGATTCCATCAATTTGCTTTGTGATTTTGTACGGACATTTAATAGGAAAAGTTTGAAACAGAAAATGAAGTTGTTGCAAGAATTAGATCCTTGCAGAGTGAGAGAAGTGACAGGTTTGCATGGTCATTCATTGGAT